>NC_046193.1:4720380-5382063 GCF_011004875.1 Balearica regulorum gibbericeps
CTCCTGTGCTGCTCCTGCGCTGCCGAGGGCACCCACAGACGCTGCTCCTACGTGAAGCACAGCACGGCCAGCTGGGAGTGCAACAGCTGTGCTGGCCTGGGCACCGGTAAGAGGCGAAAGCACCCGGGTGCCCCTGGGCTGGGGCCAGCGGGTGGCAAGGCCTGGCGGCGGCTGCCCAGGGTGGGCTTGGCAGAGCCTCTCTGCTCCAGGAGGGCTGGGGGCACCGCTCCGGCCCATCCTGCCCCAGGAGGCCATGTCCTTGACCTTCTTGCTTCCTCTTACAGTCTCCAGTGCCACCTCGGAGCTCGCTGGCTCCAGCACTGCAAGCCAGTCAGGACTGGGGCGTTCCCACAGCTCACCGAGATCTGAGACCAGGAGCCCAAGCACCGGTAGCCAGGCAGCATTGGGGTCCCCCCATGGCTCCCAGGCGCTGCGGACCAGCAGCCCCAGCACTGGTAGCCAGGTGGCATCAGAGCCGCCCCATGGCTCCCCGGTGCTTGAGGACACCAGCTGCTCTAGCACCCCTGGGCCCGAGCGGGTGCGAGACCGCTCCCGCTTGCAACGTCGGGCCCAAAACCCCTACAGCCGGCGTAGAAGACGCCGTGACAGGAGCCAGGCACCAGCACCGAGTGCTGACACCAGCACCCCCAGCCAGGCGGCAGCGGGGGTGTCCCACAGCTCCCCGGCACCAGAAGCGAGCAGCCCCAGCACTGACAGCCAGCTGCCATCAGGGACCTCCTGCAGCTCTCCAGCACTTCAGAGCAGCAGCCGCTCCAGCACCCCTGGGCCCGAGCGGGTGCGAGACCGCTCCCGCTTGCAACGTCGGGCCCAAAATCCATACAGCCGGCCCAGGCGACACAACGAGACCAGCCGGGCAACATCCCCAAGGGCTGGCTGCCATCCCTCTCCACCGGCACAATAAAGTGGGTGTTAATCTCTGCAGTGGGAGATTCCACCCTTTCCTTTCTCCAGGGGCAGCGTTACGGGCTGGGCCCAGGGGGTTGTCTTCTCCCCAGGGTTTGGCAGCACCTTTCCCAGACCTCCCTCCTTGCGGGCTGGCCTTGGCTGGCTCCCCAGTGCCACGGCCGTGTGCTTCGGGCCTGGCTGACCCTGCGGCCTGTTCAGTTTCCCTGGGGGAAGTTCGCGCCCACCCCCGAGACCAGGGGTCTCTGCCCCTGCCCCCAGGAGGCTGGCCCGGCACGGCCTAGGCGGCACCACCACCCCTCTCCCAGCACTGTGTGCTGCGCCCGCCCACCCCGCATGACCCTCACGGCTCCCCCCCCCCCCCCCCCCCCCAGAATACCATGCCCCAGCCCCAGCGACTGTGTTTCAACTCTGGCTCCTTCTGGACAAGGCTGTAAGCACCGCATCACAGAACGGTAGGGGTTGGAAGGGACCTCTGGAGATCACCTAGTCCAACCCCTCCGCCTAAAGCAGGACCACCTAGAGCAGGTCGCACAGGATCGCCTCCAGGCAGGTTTTGAATCTCTCCAGAGAAGGAGACGCCACACCCTCTCTGGGCAGCTTGTCCCAGTGCTCGGTCACCCTCAAAGTGAAGACGTTTTTCCTCACAGGAGCCCAGAACAGGACACAGTACTCCAGATGTGGCCTCACCAGGGCAGACTAGAGGGGGAGGATAACCCCCCTCAACCTGCTGGCCATGCTCTTCTTAAGGCACCCTAGGGCACCACTGGCCTTCCTGACCATGAGGGCATGTTGCAGGCTCATGCTTAACTTGTTGTCCACCAGGGCTCCCAGGTCCTCCTCTGCAGCGCTGCTTTCTCAGCAGGTCAGCCCCTAACCCGTACTGCTCCTTGGCGTTACTCCTCCCCAGGTGCAGGACCCTGCACTTGTGGCCCACAGCCCTTGTGGAATTTCATTTAGTTCCTCCCTGCCCAGCTCTCTAGCCTGCCCAGATCGCCCTGAATGGCAGGGCAGCCTTCCGGTGCGTCAGCAGCTCCTCCCAGTTTGGCGTCACTGGCACACTTGCTGAGGGTACACTCTGTCCCCTCGTCCAGGTCCTTGATGAATATGTTGAATAAGACCGGACCAAGCACCGACCCTTGGGGCACACCACTAGCTACAGGCCTCCAACTAGACTCTACGCCGCTTATCGCAACCCTCTGGGCCCCGCCATTCAGCCAGTTCTCAACCCACCTCACTGTCCACCCATCCAACCCACACCTCCTCAGCTTGCTCATGAGGATGTTATGAGAGACAGTATCAAAAGCCTCGCCGAGGTCAAGGTAGACGATACCCACTGCTCTCCCTTCATCCGCCCAGCCAGTCATGCCATCGTAGAAGGCCATCAGATTGGTCAGGCATGATTTCCCCTTGGTGAATCCATGCTGACCGCTCCCAATGGTGTGGTCGTCTTCTCCTCCACACGCTTATTGATGGCCCCCAGAAGAAGCTGTTCCATCACCTTTCCAGGGATGGAGGTGAGGCTGACTGGCCTCTAGTTTCCTCCATCCTCCTTCCTGCCCTTTTTAAAGACCGGAGGGACGTTGGCTTTCCTCCAGTCCTCAGGCACCTCTCCTGCTCTCCCTGACCTTTCAAAGATGATTGAGAGCAGCTTAGCAATAACATCTGCCAGCTCCCTCAGCACTCGCGGGTGCATCCCACCAGAGCCCATGGATTTGGGGATGTCGAAGTTGCCGAGAGGTTCTCTAACCCGATCCTCCTCGACCAAGGGAAGGTCTTCCTTTCCTCAGACTTTCTCTCCTACCTCCGGGGCCTGGGATTCCTGAGGGCCGGCCTTAGCAGTAAAGACCAAAGCAAAGGCGGCATTCAGTACCTCCGCCTTCTCTGTATCTTCCGTCACCAGGGCGCCCACCTCATTCAGCAGGGAGCCCCCATTTTCCCTTTTGCTGCCGATGTACTTGAAAAAGCCCTTCCGGCTGTCCTTGACATCTGTCCTTGCCAGATTCAATTCCAAGTGGGCCTTAGCCTTCCTCGTCGCATCCCTGCATTCTCTGACTACATCCCTACATTCCTCCCAAGTGGCCAGTCCCTTTTCCCACACTCTGTAAACTTCCTCCTTCCCCGTGAGTTCTTCCAGGAGCTCCTTGCTCATTCATGCAGGTCTCCTGCCTCCTTTGCTTGGTTTCCTACTCTTCGGGATGCACCGATCTTGAGCTAGGAGCTTGAACTCTGCTGGAATGCTGACCAGCTCTCTTGGGCCCCCCGACCTTCTAGAGCCCTAGCCCATGGGATTCTCCCACCCAGGTCTTTGAAGAGGCCCACGTTAGCTCTCCTGAAGTCCAGGCTTGTAATCCTACTTATTGCCCTGCTCCTTCCACGCAGGATCCTGAACTCCACCATCGCGCGGTCACTGCAGCCAAGGCTGCCCCCAACCTTCACACCCTCAACCAGTCCGTCTTTGGTTGTTAGCACAAGGTCCAGCAGCACCTCTCTCCTCGGGGGCTCCTCCACCACCTCCTCCTGAAACAGTTTCTGACCCTCAGGACCTGAAGGAGGCGGCCTGGGAAGCCTCTACTCACTCTCAGCACTGTCAGCCAGCGAGTGTTGTCGAAGGCCTTCCTGGGGTCTCAGCTTTCCATCTTGGTCCTGAATTGCATTTTGGACCTGGAGTCTCCAATATGGGATTTTGCGTTCCTTCCTTCCTACTCTGGTTGTGCCCGAGACACCGCCTGGTTTTTGTCCGCGTGTCGCAGGTGAATTACTCAGAGAAGTCACCGTTCTGGGGTTAATGGAAAGGGGTTTATTAATGATTAGGCGACGATCTAATGGTAATGGATCGATGATTGAATGAAATTCAAATGGTGATTAAGCAACAATTGAATGGTGTCCTGGTTCAGTAGAGTCCTAGGATCATTTAGGTTGGACAAGACCCTGAAGATCACCGAGTCCCACCGTTAACCTAAGACTACCAGGTCCAGCTGCACATTTAGGGCACATTTAGGTGCCGTCCTGAGGTCCTGTGATGTGCCCCGGCCACCCACCGCATCTGAGCGGATGGGATGTTTGAGCCCAGGCCAGGCTCAACGGTCGCTTCTGTCCCCTGTAGCCCCCAGAACCACAGGCAGAACTGCAGATGCAGCCTTGCCCGTGCAGTGCAGAGAGGACCGACCACCTTCCCCGACCTGCCGGCAGCGCTCCCCGTGCCGGGGGCAGGAGCGGAGCGTTCCCTCGGCCCAGGCTGGAGCCTGGCAGTTGCACCCCTGGAACAGCACCTTCCGGCCAACAGTGCCACCCTCGATGGCTGCCCCGCGGGACCTGGCATCTGACTCTGCCCCGGCTGCAGGAGCAGTCGCCCCGGTTACGTGGGTGCCGAGGGCTCGGGCCCCCGCCTCGGCGCTTCACGCCCACCCCTGTGAGGCGGTGGCCGTCTCAGAGCGGGCGGCAGGTGGCCGAGGGCATCCCTGCCCGTAGTTGGGGCGCACGCACGCAGGCCAGCGGTGCTGATGTCACAGTGGCCACTGTGACCCGCGGGGGCAAGCCCACAAAAGGGCACGCCGGGCTCAGGCCGTGGGTCAGTGCGACCTGGTGAGGTGAGGAGAGGGCAGGGGAAGAAGGGGCTTGCCCGGGGCTGCCGAGGGAGGAGGGGAGCCGCGCTCCTTGGGGCTCCGGGCCTCTGCTGCAAGCTCACCCGTGTCTCGCTTCTCCCTCAGAGTCAGCAGAGGAGCATTTGGAGGAGACACCCCGGCCCTGCTGGGACAGGGACTCTCCAAACGCTCACGCTTGACTGACGGGTGCCATGTTCTCAAGGAAGGAGAAGGCCCTCGACTCGAGGGAGCAAGGTGAGAGCGAAGTATCCCTCCCACAGCTTGGCAGACAGCTAGGCAGGGATAGAGCAGGCCCTTGGGGGCAACCCCTCAGTGACGCTTCCCTCAGCCCTGCAGAGGTGCTCATTCCCAGCGGCATTTGCTCTCTCCCCTCCAGCATGCATGCTGTGTCGCCGGGCAGAGGCCGACCCGGATATCTATGGGCGCAAGCTGGAGAAGCAAGGGCTCCGTGCCCATGAGTTTTGCCTGGTGAGTTCCCCCAGTGCTCCCTCCAGCTTTCTGACAGGCAGCCCCTGCCACACTCGCCTCATCACCTCCTCGTCTTCACTCTTCTGCAGTTTTTTGCCAACGACCTGCTTCAGCAACCAGCCAAGGCAGTAGGACTCATGGGATTTCTCCCTCAGCATATTATGCACACAGTCGAGCAGGCAGCACGGAAGGTGAGGACCTGGCAAGAACAGGGAGATGTGTGCCAGCAGAGGTTTGCGGGAGCTTAGCCCAGACCCCAAGAAAGAAATCCCAGCCCTTCCAACCAGCTCTGGGGCAAACGTCTTGCTCCCAGCAGCTCCACAGAGGCTCCAGCACAGGAGCCTCGTCCGCCAGGCGGATCTGCGGGCTGTGACCCAGCAGCGGCCACATCCTGCGCCCTGCCCAGAGGCGTGGGGCTAGCTGTGGAGGCCCTGAGGCTGCTGCTGACGGGGGGGCTTCTCTGCTCTTTCCAGGACTGCTTCGTCTGTGGCGAGAGCGGGGCCACCATCACCTGCCGGGAGGCGGGCTGCGACCGCAGCTTCCATTTCCCCTGTGCCGTGGAGGGTGGATGTGTCACCCAGTTCCTTCCTCGGTACAGGTGTGTCCTTTCCCCTCCTCGCCACCAATGGGGAAGGACCCATCACTTCCCACCTCACCCATCCCTTTCCTCTTCCCCCCAGGTCCTTCTGCTGGGAGCACCGCCCAGAGCAGGCAGTGGAGGCTGCTCCGGAGGAGACCACCACCTGCCTCATCTGCATGGACTCTGTGGGGCACAGAAAGTCCTACAGCACCATGGTGTGCCCAGCCTGCAAACGCGCCTGGTTCCACAGGGGCTGCATCCAGGTAGGAGCTGTTCCCTCGCCCCCGGGGCACGGCAGGCGCTCAGCAGCACCAGGGCCTCACTCACGCACGGCACGCTCCTTATGTTTCTCCCGCAGGGACAGGCTCTGTGCGCTGGCATTCATTTCTTCCAGTGCCCGCTCTGCAGAGACAGAGAAAGATTTGTACCGGATATGCTCAACATGGGGATCCGAATCCCCAGGAGGTTGGTTTTGGGGTTGTTTTCGGTCACAAGACAGGAGGGTGCAAGCGCTGCACCATGCCAGGGCCTGCCCCTGCAGTCCTGGCCCTCCGCTGTCCCCTGAGTCGGGGCTTCAGCTTCGCGGAGGAGTTGGAAACAGGGCGGGGGGCAAAGAGCAGGGATGCCCCACGTCTGCCTTATGCTGGGGCAGCAGGGCCTCATCGGTTTTCCTTTCTCCATCAGACCGCCATCGTGGGAGGACAACGACGCGTATGCAGCACTAAATGAGAGGCACATCCGCTGCGATGCCAGCAAGTGCCTTTGTCTGGGAGGCAGGGAGCAGGCAGAGGAAGAGGGGTGAGTTGCCAAAGCTGCACCCCGGGGCTCTGCACGGGATCTCTGTCTCGCCAAGGGCTCGAAGAGGAAGGACTGAGAACAAGAGCTCTGCCGGACCATCCCGTGCTGCCATCACTTTGTCCTCACAGCCATCAACCCCTTTGCTTCCCCAGGCCCTGGCAACTGCTCCTGTGCTGCTCCTGCGCTGCCGAGGGCACCCACAGACGCTGCTCCTACGTGAAGCACAGCACGGCCAGCTGGGAGTGCAACAGCTGTGCTGGCCTGGGCACCGGTAAGAGGCAAAGCACCCGGGTGCCCCTGGGATGGGGCCAGGTGTGGCCGGGGTGCCCAGGGTGGGCTTGGCAGAGCCTCTCTGCTCCAGGAGGGCTGGGGGCACCGCTCCGGCCCATCCTGCCCCAGGAGGCCATGTCCTTGACCTTCTTGCTTCCTCTTACAGTCTCCAGTGCCACCTCGGAGCTCGCTGGCTCCAGCACTGCAAGCCAGTCAGGACTGGGGCGTTCCCACAGCTCACCGAGATCCGAGACCAGGAGCCCAAGCACCGGTAGCCAGGCAGCATTGGGGTCCCCCCATGGCTCCCAGGCGCTGCGGACCAGCAGCCCCAGCACTGGTAGCCAGGCGGCATCAGAGCCGCCCCATGGCTCCCCGGTGCTTGAGGACACCAGCTGCTCTAGCACCCCTGGGCCCGAGCGGGTGCGAGACCGCTCCCGCTTGCAACGTCGGGCCCAAAACCCCTACAGCCGGCGTAGAAGACGCCGTGACAGGAGCCAGGCACCAGCACCGAGTGCTGACACCAGCACCCCCAGCCAGGCGGCAGCGGGGGTGTCCCACAGCTCCCCGGCACCAGAAGCGAGCAGCCCCAGCACTGACAGCCAGCTGCCATCAGGGACCTCCTGCAGCTCTCCAGCACTTCAGAGCAGCAGCCGCTCCAGCACCCCTGGGCCCGAGCGGGTGCGAGACCGCTCCCGCTTGCAACGTCGGGCCCAAAATCCATACAGCCGGCCCAGGCGACACAACGAGACCAGCCGGGCAACATCCCCAAGGGCTGGCTGCCATCCCTCTCCACCGGCACAATAAAGTGGGTGTTAATCTCTGCAGTGGGAGATTCCACCCTTTCCTTTCTCCAGGGGCAGCGTTACGGGCTGGGCCCAGGGGGTTGTCTTCTCCCCAGGGTTTGGCAGCACCTTTCCCAGACCTCCCTCCTTGCGGGCTGGCCTTGGCTGGCTCCCCAGCGCCATGGCCGTGTGCTTCGGGCCTGGCTGACCCTGCGGCCTGTTCAGTTTCCCTGGGGGAAGTTCGCGCCCACCCCCGAGACCAGGGGTCTCTGCCCCTGCCCCCAGGAGGCTGGCCCGGCACGGCCTAGGCGGCACCACCACCCTCTCTCCCAGCACTGTGTGCTGTTGCCCGCCCCCCCCGCATGACCCTCCCGGCTCCCCCCCCCCCCCCCCCCAGAATACCATGCCCCAGCCCCAGCGACTGTGTTTCAACTCTGGCTCCTTCTGGACAAGGCTGTAAGCACCGCATCACAGAACGGTAGGGGTTGGAAGGGACCTCTGGAGATCACCTAGTCCAACCCCTCCGCCTAAAGCAGGACCACCTAGAGCAGGTCGCACAGGATCGCCTCCAGGCAGGTTTTGAATCTCTCCAGAGAAGGAGACGCCACACCCTCTCTGGGCAGCTTGTCCCAGTGCTCGGTCACCCTCAAAGTGAAGACGTTTTTCCTCACAGGAGCCCAGAACAGGACACAGTACTCCAGATGTGGCCTCACCAGGGCAGACTAGAGGGGGAGGATAACCCCCCTCAACCTGCTGGCCACGCTCTTCTTAAGGCACCCTAGGGCACCACTGGCCTTCCTGACCATGAGGGCACGTTGCAGGCTCATGCTTAACTTGTTGTCCACCAGGGCTCCCAGGTCCTCCTCTGCAGCGCTGCTTTCTCAGCAGGTCAGCCCCTAACCCGTACTGCTGCTTGGCGTTACTCCTCCCCAGGTGCAGGACCCTGCACTTGTGGCCCACAGCCCTTGTGGAATTTCATTTAGTTCCTCCCTGCCCAGCTCTCTAGCCTGCCCAGATCGCCCTGAATGGCAGGGCAGCCTTCCGGTGCGTCAGCAGCTCCTCCCAGTTTGGCGTCACTGGCACACTTGCTGAGGGTACACTCTGTCCCCTCGTCCAGGTCCTTGATGAATATGTTGAATAAGACCGGACCAAGCACCGACCCTTGGGGCACACCACTAGCTACAGGCCTCCAACTAGACTCTACGCCGCTTATCGCAACCCTCTGGGCCCCGCCATTCAGCCAGTTCTCAACCCACCTCACTGTCCACCCATCCAACCCACACCTCCTCAGCTTGCTCATGAGGATGTTATGAGAGACAGTATCAAAAGCCTCGCCGAGGTCAAGGTAGACGATACCCACTGCTCTCCCTTCATCCGCCCAGCCAGTCATGCCATCGTAGAAGGCCATCAGATTGGTCAGGCATGATTTCCCCTTGGTGAATCCATGCTGACCGCTCCCAATGGTGTGGTCGTCTTCTCCTCCACACGCTTATTGATGGCCCCCAGAAGAAGCTGTTCCATCACCTTTCCAGGGATGGAGGTGAGGATGACTGGCCTCTAGTTTCCTCCATCCTCCTTCCTGCCCTTTTTAAAGACCGGAGGGACGTTGGCTTTCCTCCAGTCCTCAGGCACCTCTCCTGCTCTCCCTGACCTTTCAAAGATGATTGAGAGCAGCTTAGCAATAACATCTGCCAGCTCCCTCAGCACTCGCGGGTGCATCCCACCAGAGCCCACGGATTTGGGGATGTCGAAGTTGCCGAGAGGTTCTCTAACCCGATCCTCCTCGACCAAGGGAAGGTCTTCCTTTCCTCAGACTTTCTCTCCTACCTCCGGGGCCTGGGATTCCTGAGGGCCGGCCTTAGCAGTAAAGACCAAAGCAAAGGCGGCATTCAGTACCTCCGCCTTCTCTGTATCTTCCGTCACCAGGGCGCCCACCTCATTCAGCAGGGGGCCCCCATTTTCCCTTTTGCTGCCGATGTACTTGAAAAAGCCCTTCCGGCTGTCCTTGACATCTGTCCTTGCCAGATTTCAATTCCAAGTGGGCCTTAGCCTTCCTCGTCGCATCCCTGCGTTCTCTGACTACATCCCTACATTCCTCCCAAGTGGCCAGTCCCTTTTCCCACACTCTGTAAACTTCCTCCTTCCCCGTGAGTTCTTCCAGGAGCTCCTTGCTCATTCATGCAGGTCTCCTGCCTCCTTTGCTTGGTTTCCTACTCTTCGGGACGCACCGATCTTGAGCTAGGAGCTTGAACTGTGCTGGAATGCTGACCAGCTCTCTTGGGCCCCCCGACCTTCTAGAGCCCTAGCCCATGGGATTCTCCCACCCAGGTCTTTGAAGAGGCCCACGTTAGCTCTCCTGAAGTCCAGGCTTGTAATCCTACTTATTGCCCTGCTCCTTCCACGCAGGATCCTGAACTCCACCATCGCGCGGTCACTGCAGCCAAGGCTGCCCCCAACCTTCACATCCTCAACCAGTCCGTCTTTGGTTGTTAGCACAAGGTCCAGCAGCACCTCTCTCCTCGGGGGCTCCTCCACCACCTCCTCCTGAAACAGTTTCTGACCCTCAGGACCTGAAGGAGGCGGCCTGGGAAGCCTCTACTCACTCTCAGCACTGTCAGCCAGCGAGTGTTGTCGAAGGCCTTCCTGGGGTCTCAGCTTTCCATCTTGGTCCTGAATTGCATTTTGGACCTGGAGTCTCCAATATGGGATTTTGCGTTCCTTCCTTCCTACTCTGGTTGTGCCCGAGACACCGCCTGGTTTTTGTCCGCGTGTCGCAGGTGAATTACTCAGAGAAGTCACCGTTCTGGGCTTAATGGAAAGGGGTTTATTAATGATTAGGCGACGATCTAATGGTAATGGATCGATGATTGAATGAAATTCAAATGGTGATTAAGCAACAATTGAATGGTGTCCTGGTTCAGGAGAGTCCTAGGATCATTTAGGTTGGACAAGACCCTGAAGATCACCGAGTCCCACCGTTAACCTAAGACTACCAGGTCCACCTGCACATTTAGGGCACATTTAGGTGCCGTCCTGAGGTCCTGTGATGTGCCCCGGCCACCCACCGCATCTGAGCGGATGGGATGTTTGAGCCCAGGCCAGGCTCAACGGTCGCTTCTGTCCCCTGTAGCCCCCAGAACCACAGGCAGAACTGCAGATGCAGCCTTGCCCGTGCAGTGCAGAGAGGACCGACCACCTTCCCCGACCTGCCGGCAGCGCTCCCCGTGCCGGGGGCAGGAGCGGAGCGTTCCCTCGGCCCAGGCTGGAGCCTGGCAGTTGCACCCCTGGAACAGCACCTTTCGGCCAACAGTGCCACCCTCGATGGCTGCCCCGCGGGACCTGGCATCTGACTCTGCCCCGGCTGCAGGAGCAGTCGCCCCGGTTACGTGGGTGCCGAGGGCTCGGGCCCCCGCCTCGGCGCTTCACGCCCACCCCTGTGAGGCGGTGGCCGTCTCAGAGCGGGCGGCAGGTGGCCGAGGGCATCCCTGCCCGTAGTTGGGGCGCACGCACGCAGGCCAGCGGTGCTGATGTCACAGTGGCCACTGTGACCCGCGGGGGCAAGCCCACAAAAAGGCACGCCGGGCTCAGGCCGTGGGTCAGTGCGACCTGGTGAGGTGAGGAGAGGGCAGGGGAAGAAGGGGCTTGCCCGGGGCTGCCGAGGGAGGAGGGGAGCCGCGCTCCTTGGGGCTCTGGGCCTCTGCTGCAAGCTCACCCGCGTCTCGCTTCTCCCTCAGAGTCAGCAGAGGAGCATTTGGAGGAGACACCCCGGCCCTGCTGGGACAGGGACTCTCCAAACGCTCACGCTTGACTGACGGGTGCCATGTTCTCAAGGAAGGAGAAGGCCCTCGACTCGATGGAGCAGGGTGAGAGCAAAGCATCCCTCCCACAGCTTGGCAGACAGCTAGGCAGGGATAGAGCAGGCCCTTGGGGGCAACCCCTCAGTGTCGCTTCCCCCTGCCCCGCAGAGGTGCTCATTCCCGGTGCCGTTTGCTCTCTCCCCTCCAGCATGCCTGCTGTGTCGCCGGGCAGAGGCTGACCCGGATATCTATGGGCGCAAGCTGGAGAAGCAAGGGCTCCGTGCCCATGAGTTTTGCCTGGTGAGTTCCCCCAGTGCTCCCTCCAGCTTTCTGACAGGCAGCCCCTGCCACACTCGCCTCATCAGCTCCTCGTCTTCACTCTTCTGCAGTTTTTTGCCAACGACCTGTTTCAGCAACCAGCCAAGGCAGTAGGACTCATGGGATTTCTCCCTCAGCATATTATGCACACAGTCGAGCAGGCAGCACGGAAGGTGAGGACCTGGCAAGAACAGGGAGATGTGTGCCAGCAGAGCATTTGCGGGAGCTTAGCCCAGACCCCAAGAAAGAAATCCCAGCCCTTCCAACCAGCTCTGGGGCAAACGTCTTGCTCCCAGCAGCTCCACAGAGGCTCCAGCACAGGAGCCTCGTCCGCCAGGCGGATCTGCGGGCTGTGACCCAGCAGCGGCCACATCCTGCGCCCTGCCCAGAGGCGTGGGGCTAGCTGTGGAGGCCCTGAGGCTGCTGCTGACGGGGGGGCTTCTCTGCTCTTTCCAGGACTGCTTCGTCTGTGGCGAGAGCGGGGCCACCATCACCTGCCGGGAGGCGGGCTGCGACCGCAGCTTCCATTCTCCCCTGTGCCGTGGAGGGTGGATGTGTCACCCAGTTCCTTCCTCGGTACATGTGTCCTTTCCCCTCCTCGCCACCAATGGGGAAGGACCCATCACTTCCCACCTCACCCATCCCTTTGCTCTTCCCCCCAGGTCCTTCTGCTGGGAGCACCGCCCAGAGCAGGCAGTGGAGGCTGCTCCGGAGGAGACCACCACCTGCCTCATCTGCATGGACTCTGTGGGGCACAGAAAGTCCTACAGCACCATGGTGTGCCCAGCCTGCAAACACGCCTGGTTCCACAGGGGCTGCATCCAGGTAGGAGCTGTTCCCTCGCCCCCGGGGCACGGCAGGCGCTCAGCAGCACCAGGGCCTCACTCACGCACGGCACGCTCCTTATGTTTCTCCTGCAGGGACAGGCTCTGCGCGCTGGCATTCATTTCTTCCAGTGCCCGCTCTGCAGAGACAGAGAAAGATTTGTATCCGATATGCTCAACATGGGGATCCGAATCCCCAGGAGGTTGGTTTTGGGGTTGTTTTCGGTCACAAGACAGGAGGGTGCAAGTGCTGCACCATGCCAGGGCCTGCCCCTGCAGCCCTGGCCCTCCGCTGTCCCCTGAGTCGGGGCTTCAGCTTCGCGGAGGAGTTGGAAACAGGGCGGGGGGCGAAGAGCAGGGATGCCCCACATCTGCCTTATGCTGGGGCAGCAGGGCCTCATCAGTTTTCCTTTCTCCATCAGACTGCCATCGTGGGAGAACAACGACGCGTATGCAGCACTAAATGAGAGGCACAGCCACTGCGATGCCAGTCAGTGCCTTTGTCCAGGAGGCAGGGAGCGGGCAGAGGAAGAGGGGTAAGTTGCCAAAGCTGCACCCCGGGGCTCTGCACGGGATCTCTGTCTCGCCAAGGGCTCGAAGAGGAAGGACTGAGAACAAGAGCTCTGCCGGACCATCCCGTGCTGCCATCACTTTGTCCTCACAGCCATCAACCCCTTTGCTTCCCCAGGCCCTGGCAACTGCTCCTGTGCTGCTCCTGCGCTGCCGAGGGCACCCACAGACGCTGCTCCTACGTGAAGCACAGCACGGCCAGCTGGGAGTGCAACAGCTGTGCTGGCCTGGGCACCGGTAAGAGGCAAAGCACCCGGGTGCCCCTGGGCTGGGGCCAGCGGGTGGCAAGGCCTGGCGGCGGCTGCCCAGGGTGGGCTTGGCAGAGCCTCTCTGCTCCAGGAGGGCTGGGGGCACCGCTCCGGCCCATCCTGCCCCAGGAGGCCATGTCCTTGACCTTCTTGCTTCCTCTTACAGTCTCCAGTGCCACCTCGGAGCTCGCTGGCTCCAGCACCGCAAGCCAGTCAGGACTGGGGCCTTCCCACAGCTCACCGGCACCTGAGACCAGGAGCCCAAGCACTGGTAGCCAGGCAGCACTGGGGTCCCCCCACGGCTCCCAGGCGCTGGGGACCAGCAGCCCCTGCACTGGTAGCCAGGCGGCATCAGAGCCGCCCCATGGCTCCCCGGTGCTTGAGGATACCAGCTGCTCTAGCACCCCTGGGCCCGAGCGGGTGCGAGACCGCTCCCGCTTGCAACGTCGGGCCCAAAACCCCTACAGCCGGCGTAGAAGACGCCGTGACAGGAGCCAGGCACCAGCACCGAGTGCTGACACCAGCACCCCCAGCCAGGCGGCAGCGGGGGTGTCCCACAGCTCCCCGGCACCAGAAGCGAGCAGCCCCAGCACTGACAGCCAGCTGCCATCAGGGACCTCCTGCAGCTCTCCAGCACTTCAGAGCAGCAGCCGCTCCAGCACCCCTGGGCCCGAGCGGGTGCGAGACCGCTCCCGCTTGCAACGTCGGGCCCAAAATCCATACAGCCGGCCCAGGCGACACAACGAGACCAGCCGGGCAACATCCCCAAGTGCTGGCTGCCATCCCTCTCCACCGGCACAATAAAGTGGGTGTTAATCTCTGCAGTGGGAGATTCCACCCTTTCCTTTCTCCAGGGGCAGCGTTACGGGCTGGGCCCAGGGGGTTGTCTTCTCCCCAGGGTTTGGCAGCACCTTTCCCAGACCTCCCTCCTTGCGGGCTGGCCTTGGCTGGCTCCCCAGCGCCATGGCCGTGTGCTTCGGGCCTGGCTGACCCTGCGGCCTGTTCAGTTTCCCTGGGGGAAGTTCGCGCCCACCCCCGAGACCAGGGGTCTCTGCCCCTGCCCCCAGGAGGCTGGCCCGGCACGGCCTAGGCGGCACCACCACCCTCTCTCCCAGCACTGTGTGCTGCTGCCCGCCCACCCCGCATGACCCTCACGGCTCCCCCCCCCCCCCCCCCAGAATACCATGCCCCAGCCCCAGCGACTGTGTTTCAACTCTGGCTCCTTCTGGACAAGGCTGTAAGCACCGCATCACAGAACGGTAGGGGTTGGAAGGGACCTCTGGAGATCACCTAGTCCAACCCCTCCGCCTAAAGCAGGACCACCTACAGCAGGTCGCACAGGATCGCGTCCAGGCAGGTTTTGAACCTCTCCAGAGAAGGAGACTCCACACCCTCTCTGGGCAGCTTGTCCCAGTGCTCGGTCACCCTCAAAGTGAAGACGTTTTTCCTCACAGGAGCCCAGAACAGGACACAGTACTCCAGATGTGGCCTCACCAGGGCAGACTAGAGGGGGAGGATAACCCCCCTCAACCTGCTGGCCATGCTCTTCTTAAGGCACCCTAGGGCACCACTGGCCTTCCTGACCATGAGGGCATGTTGCAGGCTCATGCTTAACTTGTTGTCCACCAGGGCTCCCAGGTCCTCCTCTGCAGCGCTGCTTTCTCAGCAGGTCAGCCCCTAACCCGTACTGCTCCTTGGCGTTACTCCTCCCCAGGTGCAGGACCCTGCACTTGTGGCCCACAGCCCTTGTGGAATTTCATTTAGTTCCTCCCTGCCCAGCTCTCTAGCCTGCCCAGATCGCCCTGAATGGCAGGGCAGCCTTCCGGTGCGTCAGCAGCTCCTCCCAGTTTGGCGTCACTGGCACACTTGCTGAGGGTACACTCTGTCCCCTCGTCCAGGTCCTTGATGAATATGTTGAATAAGACCGGACCAAGCACCGACCCTTGGGGCACACCACTAGCTACAGGCCTCCAACTAGACTCTACGCCGCTTATCACAACCCTCTGGGCCCCGCCATTCAGCCAGTTCTCAACCCACCTCACTGTCCACCCATCCAACCCACACCTCCTCAGCTTGCTCATGAGGATGTTATGAGAGACAGTATCAAAAGCCTCGCCGAGGTCAAGGTAGACGATACCCACTGCTCTCCCTTCATCCGCCCAGCCAGTCATGCCATCGTAGAAGGCCATCAGATTGGTCAGGCATGATTTCCCCTTGGTGAATCCATGCTGACCGCTCCCAATGGTGTGGTCGTCTTCTCCTCCGCACGCTTATTGATGGCCCCCAGAAGAAGCTGTTCCATCACCTTTCCAGGGATGGAGGTGAGGCTGACTGGCCTCTAGTTTCCTCCATCCTCCTTCCTGCCCTTTTTAAAGACCGGAGGGACGTTGGCTTTCCTCCAGTCCTCAGGCACCTCTCCTGCTCTCCCTGACCTTTCAAAGATGATTGAGAGCAGCTTAGCAATAACATCTGCCAGCTCCCTCAGCACTCGCGGGTGCATCCCACCAGAGCCCACGGATTTGGGGATGTCGAAGTTGCCGAGAGGTTCTCTAACCCGATCCTCCTCGACCAAGGGAAGGTCTTCCTTTCCTCAGACTTTCTCTCCTACCTCCGGGGCCTGGGATTCCTGAGGGCCGGCCTTAGCAGTAAAGACCAAAGCAAAGGCTGGCATTCAGTACCTCCGCCTTCTCTGTATCTTCCGTCACCAGGGCGCCCACCTCATTCAGCAGGGGGCCCCCATTTTCCCTTTTGCTGCCGATGTACTTGAAAAAGCCCTTCCGGCTGTCCTTGACATCTGTCCTTGCCAGATTTAATTCCAAGTGGGCCTTAGCCTTCCTCGTCGCATCCCTGCATTCTCTGACTACATCCCTACATTCCTCCCAAGTGGCCAGTCCCTTTTCCCACACTCTGTAAACTTCCTCCTTCCCCGTGAGTTCTTCCAGGAGCTCCTTGCTCATTCATGCAGGTCTCCTGCCTCCTTTGCTTGGTTTCCTACTCTTCGGGATGCACCGATCTTGAGCTAGGAGCTTGAACTGTGCTGGAATGCTGACCAGCTCTCTTGGGCCCCCCGACCTTCTAGAGCCCTAGCCCATGGGATTCTCCCACCCAGGTCTTTGAAGAGGCCCACGTTAGCTCTCCTGAAGTCCAGGCTTGTAATCCTACTTATTGCCCTGCTCCTTCCACGCAGGATCCTGAACTCCACCATCGCGCGGTCACTGCAGCCAAGGCTGCCCCCAACCTTCACATCCTCAACCAGTCCGTCTTTGGTTGTTAGCACAAGGTCCAGCAGCACCTCTCTCCTCGGGGGCTCCTCCACCACCTCCTCCTGAAACAGTTTCTGACCCTCAGGACCTGAAGGAGGCGGCCTGGGAAGCCTCTACTCACTCTCAGCACTGTCAGCCAGCGAGTGTTGTCGAAGGCCTTCCTGGGGTCTCAGCTTTCCATCTTGGTCCTGAATTGCATTTTGGACCTGGAGTCTCCAATATGGGATTTTGCGTTCCTTCCTTCCTACTCTGGTTGTGCCCGAGACACCGCCTGGTTTTTGTCCGCGTGTCGCAGGTGAATTACTCAGAGAAGTCACCGTTCTGGGCTTAATGGAAAGGGGTTTATTAATGGTTAGGCGACGATCTAATGGTAATGGATCGATGATTGAATGAAATTCAAATGGTGATTAAGCAACAATTGAATGGTGTCCTGGTTCAGGAGAGTCCTAGGATCATTTAGGTTGGACAAGACCCTGAAGATCACCGAGTCCCACCGTTAACCTAAGACTACCAGGTCCAGCCTGCACATTTAGGGCACATTTAGGTGCCGTCCTGAGGTCCTGTGATGTGCCCCGGCCACCCACCGCATCTGAGCGGATGGGATGTTTGAGCCCAGGCCAGGCTCAACGGTCGCTTCTGTCCCCTGTAGCCCCCAGAACCACAGGCAGAACTGCAGATGCAGCCTTGCCCGTGCAGTGCAGAGAGGACCGACCACCTTCCCCGACCTGCCGGCAGCGCTCCCCGTGCCGGGGGCAGGAGCGGAGCGTTCCCTCGGCCCAGGCTGGAGCCTGGCAGTTGCACCCCTGGAACAGCACCTTCCGGCCAACAGTGCCACCCTCGATGGCTGCCCCGCGGGACCTGGCATCTGACTCTGCCCCGGCTGCAGGAGCAGTCGCCCCGGTTACGTGGGTGCCGAGGGCTCGGGCCCCCGCCTCGGCGCTTCACGCCCACCCCTGTGAGGCGGTGGCCGTCTCAGAGCGGGCGGCAGGTGGCCGAGGGCATCCCTGCCCGTAGTTGGGGCGCACGCACGCAGGCCAGCGGTGCTGATGTCACAGTGGCCACTGGGACCCGCGGGGGCAAGCCCACAAAAAGGCACGCCGGGCTCAGGCCGTGGGTCAGTGCGACCTGGTGAGGTGAGGAGAGGGCAGGGGAAGAAGGGGCTTGCCCGGGGCTGCCGAGGGAGGAGGGGAGCCGCGCTCCTTGGGGCTCTGGGCCTCTGCTGCAAGCTCACCCGCGTCTCGCTTCTCCCTCAGAGTCAGCAGAGGAGCATTTGGAGGAGACACCCCGGCCCTGCTGGGACAGGGACTCTCCAAACGCTCACGCTTGACTGACGGGTGCCATGTTCTCAAGGAAGGAGAAGGCCCTCGACTCGAGGGAGCAAGGTGAGAGCGAAGTATCCCTCCCACAGCTTGGCAGACAGCTAGGCAGGGATAGAGCAGGCCCTTGGGGGCAACCCCTCAGTGACGCTTCCCTCAGCCCTGCAGAGGTGCTCATTCCCAGCGGCATTTGCTCTCTCCCCTCCAGCATGCATGCTGTGTCGCCGGGCAGAGGCCGACCCGGATATCTATGGGCGCAAGCTGGAGAAGCAAGGGCTCCGTGCCCATGAGTTTTGCCTGGTGAGTTCCCCCAGTGCTCCCTCCAGCTTTCTGACAGGCAGCCCCTGCCACGCTCGCCTCATCAGCTCCTCGTCTTCTCTCTTCTGCAGTTTTTTGCCAACGACCTGCTTCAGCAACCGGCCAAGGCAGTAGGACTCATGGGATTTCTCCCTCAGCATATTATGCACACAGTCGAGCAGGCAGCACGGAAGGTGAGGACCTGGCAAGAACAGGGAGATGTGTGCCAGCAGAGGTTTGCGGGAGCTTAGCCCAGACCCCAGGAAAGAAATCCCAGCCCTTCCACCAGCTCTGGGACAAACGCCTGCTCCCAGCGGCTCTGCAGAGGCTCCAGCACAGGAGCCTCGTCCGCCAGGCGCATCTGCGGGCTGTGACCCAGCAGCGGCCACATCCTGCGCCCTGCCCAGAGGCGTGGGGCTAGCTGTGGAGGCCCTGAGGCTGCTGCTGACGGGGGGGCTTCTCTGCTCTTTCCAGGACTGCTTCGTCTGTGGCGAGAGCGGGGCCACCATCACCTGCCGGGAGACGGGCTGCGACCGCAGCTTCCATTTCCCCTGTGCCGTGGAGGGTGGATGTGTCACCCAGTTCCTTCCTCGGTACAGGTGTGTCCTTTCCCCTCCTCGCCACCAATGGGGAAGGACCCATCACTTCCCACCTCACCCATCCCTTTCCTCTTCCCCCCAGGTCCTTCTGCTGGGAGCACCGCCCAGAGCAGGCAGTGGAGGCTGCTCCGGAGGAGACCACCACCTGCCTCATCTGCATGGACTCTGTGGGGCACAGAAAGTCCTACAGCACCATGGTGTGCCCAGCCTGCAAACACGCCTGGTTCCACAGGGGCTGCATCCAGGTAGGAGCTGTTCCCTCGCCCCCGGGGCACGGCAGGCGCTCAGCAGCACCAGGGCCTCACTCACGCACGGCACGCTCCTTATGTTTCTCCTGCAGGGACAGGCTCTGCGCGCTGGCATTCATTTCTTCCAGTGCCCGCTCTGCAGAGACAGAGAAAGATTTGTATCCGGATATGCTCAACATGGGGATCCGAATCCCCAGGAGGTTGGTTTTGGGTTGTTTTCGGTCACAAGACAGGAGGGTGCAAGTGCTGCACCATGCCAGGGCCTGCCCCTGCAGTCCTGGCCCTCCGCTGTCCCCTGAGTCGGGGCTTCAGCTTCGCGGAGGAGTTGGAAACAGGGCGGGGGGCGAAGAGCAGGGATGCCCCACATCTGCCTTATGCTGGGGCAGCAGGGCCTCATCAGTTTTCCTTTCTCCATCAGACTGCCATCGTGGGAGAACAACGACGCGTATGCAGCACTAAATGAGAGGCACAGCCACTGCGATGCCAGTCAGTGCCTTTGTCTGGGAGGCAGGGAGCAGGCAGAGGAAGAGGGGTGAGTTGCCAAAGCAGCAATCTAGGGCTCTGCATGGGATCTCTGTCTCCCCATGTGCTCAGGGAGGAAGGACTAAGACCAAGGGTTCTGCCAGGCAATCCCGTGCTTGCGTCACTTTGTCCTCACAGCCATCAACCCCTTTGCTTCCCCAGGTCCTGGCAGATGCTCCTGTGCTGCTCCTGCGCTGCCGAGGGCATCCACCGGCGCTGCTCCTACGTGAAGCACAGCACGGCCAGCTGGGAGTGCAACAGCTGTGCCGGCCTGGGCACTGGTAAGAGGCAAAGCACCCGGGTGCCCCCGCACTGGGGCCAGGGGGTGGCAAGGCCTGGCGGCGGCTGCCCAGGGTGGGCTTGGCAGAGCCTCTCTGCTCCAGGAGGGCTGGGGGCACCGCTCCGGCCCATCCTGCCCCAGGAGGCCATGTCCTTGACCTTCTTGCTTCCTCTTACAGTCTCCAGTGCCACCTCGGAGCTCGCTGGCTCCAGCACTGCAAGCCAGTCAGGACTGGGGCCTTCCCACAGCTCACCGAGATCCGAGACCAGGAGCCCAAGCACCGGTAGCCAGGCAGCACTGGGGTCCCCCCATGGCTCCCAGGCGCTGCGGACCAGCAGCCCCAGCACTGGTAGCCAGGCGGCATCAGAGCCGCCCCATGGCTCCCCGGTGCTTGAGGATACCAGCTGCTCTAGCACCCCTGGGCCCGAGCGGGTGCGAGACCGCTCCCGCTTGCAACGTCGGGCCCAAAACCCCTACAGCCGGCGTAGAAGACGCCGTGACAGGAGCCAGGCACCAGCACCGAGTGCTGACACCAGCACCCCCAGCCAGGCGGCAGCGGGGGTGTCCCACAGCTCCCCGGCACCAGAAGCGAGCAGCCCCAGCACTGACAGCCAGCTGCCATCAGGGACCTCCTGCAGCTCTCCAGCACTTCAGAGCAGCAGCCGCTCCAGCACCCCTGGGCCCGAGCGGGTGCGAGACCGCTCCCGCTTGCAACGTCGGGCCCAAAATCCATACAGCCGGCCCAGGCGACACAACGAGACCAGCCGGGCAACATCCCCAAGTGCTGGCTGCCATCCCTCTCCACCGGCACAATAAAGTGGGTGTTAATCTCTGCAGTGGGAGATTCCACCCTTTCCTTTCTCCAGGGGCAGCGTTACGGGCTGGGCCCAGGGGGTTGTCTTCTCCCCAGGGTTTGGCAGCACCTTTCCCAGACCTCCCTCCTTGCGGGCTGGCCTTGGCTGGCTCCCCAGCGCCACGGCCGTGTGCTTCGGGCCTGGCTGACCCTGCGGCCTGTTCAGTTTCCCTGGGGGAAGTTCGCGCCCACCCCCGAGACCAGGGGTCTCTGCCCCTGCCCCCAGGAGGCTGGCCCGGCACGGCCTAGGCGGCACCACCACCCCTCTCCCAGCACTGTGTGCTGCGCCCGCCCACCCCGCATGACCCTCACGGCTCCCCCCCCCCCCCCCCCCCCAGAATACCATGCCCCAGCCCCAGCGACTGTGTTTCAACTCTGGCTCCTTCTGGACAAGGCTGTAAGCACCGCATCACAGAACGGTAGGGGTTGGAAGGGACCTCTGGAGATCACCTAGTCCAACCCCTCCGCCTAAAGCAGGACCACCTAGAGCAGGTCGCACAGGATCGCGTCCAGGCAGGTTTTGAATCTCTCCAGAGAAGGAGACGCCACACCCTCTCTGGGCAGCTTGTCCCAGTGCTCGGTCACCCTCAAAGTGAAGACGTTTTTCCTCACAGGAGCCCAGAACAGGACACAGTACTCCAGATGTGGCCTCACCAGGGCAGACTAGAGGGGGAGGATAACCCCCCTCAACCTGCTGGCCACGCTCTTCTTAAGGCACCCTAGGGCACCACTGGCCTTCCTGACCATGAGGGCACGTTGCAGGCTCATGCTTAACTTGTTGTCCACCAGGGCTCCCAGGTCCTCCTCTGCAGCGCTGCTTTCTCAGCAGGTCAGCCCCTAACCCGTACTGCTGCTTGGCGTTACTCCTCCCCAGGTGCAGGACCCTGCACTTGTGGCCCACAGCCCTTGTGGAATTTCATTTAGTTCCTCCCTGCCCAGCTCTCTAGCCTGCCCAGATCGCCCTGAATGGCAGGGCAGCCTTCCGCTGTGTCAGCAGCTCCTCCCAGTTTGGCATCACTGGCACACTTGCTGAGGGTACACTCTGTCCCCTCGTCCAGGTCATTGATGAATATGTTGAATAAGACCGGACCAAGCACCGACCCTTGGGGCACACCACTAGCTACAGGCCTCCAACTAGACTCTACGCCGCTTATCACAACCCTCTGGGCCCCGCCATTCAGCCAGTTCTCAACCCACCTCACTGTCCACCCATCCAACCCACACCTCCTCAGCTTGCTCATGAGGATGTTATGAGAGACAGTATCAAAAGCCTCGCCGAGGTCAAGGTAGACAATACCCACTGCTCCCCCTTCATCCGCCCAGCCAGTCATGCCATCGTAGAAGGCCATCAGATTGGTCAGGCATGATTTCCCCTTGGTGAATCCATGCTGACCGCTCCCAATGGTGTGGTCGTCTTCTCCTCCACACGCTTATTGATGGCCCCCAGAAGAAGCTGTTCCATCACCTTTGCAGGGATGGAGGTGAGGCTGACTGGCCTCTAGTTTCCTCCATCCTCCTTCCTGCCCTTTTTAAAGACCGGAGGGACGTTGGCTTTCCTCCAGTCCTCAGGCACCTCTCCTGCTCTCCCTGACCTTTCAAAGATGATTGAGAGCAGCTTAGCAATAACATCTGCCAGCTCCCTCAGCACTCGCGGGTGCATCCCACCAGAGCCCACTGGATTTGGGGATGTCGAAGTTGCCGAGAGGTTCTCTAACCCGATCCTCCTCGACCAAGGGAAGGTCTTCCTTTCCTCAGACTTTCTCTCCTACCTCCGGGGCCTGGGATTCCTGAGGGCCGGCCTTAGCAGTAAAGACCAAAGCAAAGGCGGCATTCAGTACCTCCGCCTTCTCTGTATCTTCCGTCACCAGGGCACCCACCTCATTCAGCAGGGGGCCCCCATTTTCCCTTTTGCTGCCGATGTACTTGAAAAAGCCCTTCCGGCTGTCCTTGACATCTGTCCTTGCCAGATTCAATTCCAAGTGGGCCTTAGCCTTCCTCGTCGCATCCCTGCATTCTCTGACTACATCCCTACATTCCTCCCAAGTGGCCAGTCCCTTTTCCCACACTCTGTAAACTTCCTCCTTCCCCGTGAGTTCTTCCAGGAGCTCCTTGCTCATTCATGCAGGTCTCCTGCCTCCTTTGCTTGGGTTCCTACTCTTCGGGATGCACCGATCTTGAGCTAGGAGCTTGAACTCTGCTGGAATGCTGACCAGCTCTCTTGGGCCCCCCGACCTTCTAGAGCCCTAGCCCATGGGATTCTCCCACCCAGGTCTTTGAAGAGGCCCACGTTAGCTCTCCTGAAGTCCAGGCTTGTAATCCTACTTATTGCCCTGCTCCTTCCACGCAGGATCCTGAACTCCACCATCGCGCGGTCACTGCAGCCAAGGCTGCCCCCAACCTTCACATCCTCAACCAGTCCGTCTTTGGTTGTTAGCACAAGGTCCAGCAGCACCTCTCTCCTCGGGGGCTCCTCCACCACCTCCTCCTGAAACAGTTTCTGACCCTCAGGACCTGAAGGAGGCGGCCTGGGAAGCCTCTACTCACTCTCAGCACTGTCAGCCAGCGAGTGTTGTCGAAGGCCTTCCTGGGGTCTCAGCTTTCCATCTTGGTCCTGAATTGCATTTTGGACCTGGAGTCTCCAATATGGGATTTTGCGTTCCTTCCTTCCTACTCTGGTTGTGCCCGAGACACCGCCTGGTTTTTGTCCGCGTGTCGCAGGTGAATTACTCAGAGAAGTCACCGTTCTGGGCTTAATGGAAAGGGGTTTATTAATGATTAGGCGACGATCTAATGGTAATGGATCGATGATTGAATGAAATTCAAATGGTGATTAAGCAACAATTGAATGGTGTCCTGGTTCAGGAGAGTCCTAGGATCATTTAGGTTGGACAAGACCCTGAAGATCACCGAGTCCCACCGTTAACCTAAGACTACCAGGTCCAGCCTGCACATTTAGGGCACATTTAGGTGCCGTCCTGAGGTCCTGTGATGTGCCCCGGCCACCCACCGCATCTGAGCGGATGGGATGTGTGAGCCCAGGCCAGGCTCAACGGTCGCTTCTGTCCCCTGTAGCCCCCAGAACCACAGGCAGAACTGCAGATGCAGCCTTGCCCGTGCAGTGCAGAGAGGACCGACCACCTTCCCCGACCTGCCGGCAGCGCTCCCCGTGCCGGGGGCAGGAGCAGGAGCGTTCCCTCGGCCCAGGCTGGAGCCTGGCAGTTGCACCCCTGGAACAGCACCTTTCGGCCAACAGTGCCACCCTCGATGGCTGCCCCGCGGGACCTGGCATCTGACTCTGCCCCGGCTGCAGGAGCAGTCGCCCCGGTTACGTGGGTGCCGAGGGCTCGGGCCCCCGCCTCGGCGCTTCACGCCCACCCCTGTGAGGCGCTGGCCGTCTCAGAGCGGGCGGCAGGTGGCCGAGGGCATCCCTGCCCGTAGTTGGGGCGCACGCACGCAGGCCAGCGGTGCTGATGTCACAGTGGCCACTGTGACCCGCGGGGGCAAGCCCACAAAAGGGCACGCCGGGCTCAGGCCGTGGGTCAGTGCGACCTGGTGAGGTGAGGAGAGGGCAGGGGAAGAAGGGGCTTGCCCGGGGCTGCCGAGGGAGGAGGGGAGCCGCGCTCCTTGGGGCTCCGGGCCTCTGCTGCAAGCTCACCCGCGTCTCGCTTCTCCCTCAGAGTCAGCAGAGGAGCATTTGGAGGAGACACCCCGGCCCTGCTGGGACAGGGACTCTCCAAACGCTCACGCTTGACTCACGGGTGCCATGTTCTCAAGGAAGGAGAAGGCCCTCGACTCGATGGAGCAGGGTGAGAGCAAAGCATCCCTCCCACAGCTTGGCAGACAGCTAGGCAGGGATAGAGCAGGCCCTTGGGGGCAACCCCTCAGTGTCGCTTCCCCCTGCCCCGCAGAGGTGCTCATTCCCGGTGCCGTTTGCTCTCTCCCCTCCAGCATGCCTGCTGTGTCGCCGGGCAGAGGCTGACCCGGATATCTATGGGCGCAAGCTGGAGAAGCAAGGGCTCCGTGCCCATGAGTTTTGCCTGGTGAGTTCCCCCAGTGCTCCCTCCAGCTTTCTGACAGGCAGCCCCTGCCACACTCGCCTCATCACCTCCTCGTCTTCACTCTTCTGCAGTTTTTTGCCAACGACCTGCTTTCAGCAACCAGCCAAGGCAGTAGGACTCATGGGATTTCTCCCTCAGCATATTATGCACACAGTCGAGCAGGCAGCACGGAAGGTGAGGACCTGGCAAGAACAGGGAGATGTGTGCCAGCAGAGGTTTGCGGGAGCTTAGCCCAGACCCCAAGAAAGAAATCCCAGCCCTTCCAACCAGCTCTGGGGCAAACGTCTTGCTCCCAGCAGCTCCACAGAGGCTCCAGCACAGGAGCCTCGTCCGCCAGGCGCATCTGCGGGCTGTGACCCAGCAGCGGCCACATCCTGCACCCTGCCCAGAGGCGTGGGGCTAGCTGTGGAGGCCCTGAGGCTGCTGCTGACGGGGGGGCTTCTCTGCTCTTTCCAGGACTGCTTCGTCTGTGGCGAGAGCGGGGCCACCATCACCTGCCGGGAGACGGGCTGCGACCGCAGCTTCCATCTCCCCTGTGCCGTGGAGGGTGGATGTGTCACCCAGTTCCTTCCTCGGTACAGGTGTGTCCTTTCCCCTCCTCGCCACCAATGGGGAAGGACCCATCACTTCCCACCTCACCCATCCCTTTCCTCTTCCCCCCAGGTCCTTCTGCTGGGAGCACCGCCCAGAGCAGGCAGTGGAGGCTGCTCCGGAGGAGACCACCACCTGCCTCATCTGCATGGACTCTGTGGGGCACAGAAAGTCCTACAGCACCATGGTGTGCCCAGCCTGCAAACACGCCTGGTTCCACAGGGGCTGCATCCAGGTAGGAGCTGTTCCCTCGCCCCCGGGGCACGGCAGGCGCTCAGCAGCACCAGGGCCTCACTCACGCACGGCACGCTCCTTATGTTTCTCCTGCAGGGACAGGCTCTGCGCGCTGGCATTCATTTCTTCCAGTGCCCGCTCATGCAGAGACAGAGAAAGATTTGTATCGGATATGCTCAACATGGGGATCCGAATCCCCAGGAGGTTGGTTTTGGGGTTGTTTTCGGTCACAAGACAGGAGGGTGCAAGCGCTGCACCATGCCAGGGCCTGCCCCTGCAGTCCTGGCCCTCCGCTGTCCCCTGAGTCGGGGCTTCAGCTTCGCGGAGGAGTTGGAAACAGGGCGGGGGGCAAAGAGCAGGGATGCCCCACATCTGCCTTATGCTGGGGCAGCAGGGCCTCATCAGTTTTCCTTTCTCCATCAGACCGCCATCGTGGGAGAACAACGACGCGTATGCAGCACTAAATGAGAGGCACAGCCACTGCGATGCCAGTCAGTGCCTTTGTCCAGGAGGCAGGGAGCGGGCAGAGGAAGAGGGGTAAGTTGCCAAAGCTGCACCCCGGGGCTCTGCACGGGATCTCTGTCTCGCCAAGGGCTCGAAGAGGAAGGACTGAGAACAAGAGCTCTGCCGGACCATCCCGTGCTGCCATCACTTTGTCCTCACAGCCATCAACCCCTTTGCTTCCCCAGGCCCTGGCAACTGCTCCTGTGCTGCTCCTGCGCTGCCGAGGGCACCCACAGACGCTGCTCCTACGTGAAGCACAGCACGGCCAGCTGGGAGTGCAACAGCTGTGCTGGCCTGGGCACCGGTAAGAGGCGAAGCACCCGGCTGCCCCTGGGATGGGGCCAGGTGTGGCGGGTGCCCAGGGTGGGCTTGGCAGAGCCTCTCTGCTCCAGGAGGGCTGGGGGCACCGCTCCGGCCCATCCTGCCCCAGGAGGCCATGTCCTTGACCTTCTTGCTTCCTCTTACAGTCTCCAGTGCCACCTCGGAGCTCGCTGGCTCCAGCACTGCAAGCCAGTCAGGACTGGGGCCTTCCCACAGCTCACCGAGATCTGAGACCAGGAGCCCAAGCACCGGTAGCCAGGCAGCATTGGGGTCCCCCCATGGCTCCCAGGCGCTGCGGACCAGCAGCCCCAGCACTGGTAGCCAGGCGGCATCAGAGCCGCCCCATGGCTCCCCGGTGCTTGAGGACACCAGCTGCTCTAGCACCCCTGGGCCCGAGCGGGTGCGAGACCGCTCCCGCTTGCAACGTCGGGCCCAAAACCCCTACAGCCGGCGTAGAAGACGCCGTGACAGGAGCCAGGCACCAGCACCGAGTGCTGACACCAGCACCCCCAGCCAGGCGGCAGCGGGGGTGTCCCACAGCTCCCCGGCACCAGAAGCGAGCAGCCCCAGCACTGACAGCCAGCTGCCATCAGGGACCTCCTGCAGCTCTCCAGCACTTCAGAGCAGCAGCCGCTCCAGCACCCCTGGGCCCGAGCGGGTGCGAGACCGCTCCCGCTTGCAACGTCGGGCCCAAAATCCATACAGCCGGCCCAGGCGACACAACGAGACCAGCCGGGCAACATCCCCAAGTGCTGGCTGCCATCCCTCTCCACCGGCACAATAAAGTGGGTGTTAATCTCTGCAGTGGGAGATTCCACCCTTTCCTTTCTCGAGGGGCAGCGTTACGGGCTGGGCCCAGGGGGTTGTCTTCTCCCCAGGGTTTGGCAGCACCTTTCCCAGACCTCCCTCCTTGCGGGCTGGCCTTGGCTGGCTCCCCAGCGCCATGGCCGTGTGCTTCGGGCCTGGCTGACCCTGCGGCCTGTTCAGTTTCCCTGGGGGAAGTTCGCGCCCACCCCCGAGACCAGGGGTCTCTGCCCCTGCCCCCAGGAGGCTGGCCCGGCACGGCCTAGGCGGCACCACCACCCCTCTCCCAGCACTGTGTGCTGCGCCCGCCCACCCCGCATGACCCTCACGGCTCCCCCCCCCCCCCCCCCCAGAATACCATGCCCCAGCCCCAGCGACTGTGTTTCAACTCTGGCTCCTTCTGGACAAGGCTGTAAGCACCGCATCACAGAACGGTAGGGGTTGGAAGGGACCTCTGGAGATCACCTAGTCCAACCCCTCCGCCTAAAGCAGGACCACCTAGAGCAGGTCGCACAGGATCGCGTCCAGGCAGGTTTTGAACCTCTCCAGAGAAGGAGACTCCACACCCTCTCTGGGCAGCTTGTCCCAGTGCTCGGTCACCCTCAAAGTGAAGACGTTTTTCCTCACAGGAGCCCAGAACAGGACACAGTACTCCAGATGTGGCCTCACCAGGGCAGACTAGAGGGGGAGGATAACCCCCCTCAACCTGCTGGCCATGCTCTTCTTAAGGCACCCTAGGGCACCACTGGCCTTCCTGACCATGAGGGCATGTTGCAGGCTCATGCTTAACTTGTTGTCCACCAGGGCTCCCAGGTCCTCCTCTGCAGCGCTGCTTTCTCAGCAGGTCAGCCCCTAACCCGTACTGCTGCTTGGCGTTACTCCTCCCCAGGTGCAGGACCCTGCACTTGTGGCCCACAGCCCTTGTGGAATTTCATTTAGTTCCTCCCTGCCCAGCTCTCTAGCCTGCCCAGATCGCCCTGAATGGCAGGGCAGCCTTCCGCTGTGTCCGCAGCTCCTCCCAGTTTGGCGTCACTGGCACACTTGCTGAGGGTACACTCTGTCCCCTCGTCCAGGTCCTTGATGAATATGTTGAATAAGACCGGACCAAGCACCGACCCTTGGGGCACACCACTAGCTACAGGCCTCCAACTAGACTCTACGCCGCTTATCACAACCCTCTGGGCCCCGCCATTCAGCCAGTTCTCAACCCACCTCACTGTCCACCCATCCAACCCACACCTCCTCAGCTTGCTCATGAGGATGTTATGAGAGACAGTATCAAAAGCCTCGCCGAGGTCAAGGTAGACGATACCCACTGCTCTCCCTTCATCCGCCCAGCCAGTCATGCCATCGTAGAAGGCCATCAGATTGGTCAGGCATGATTTCCCCTTGGTGAATCCATGCTGACCGCTCCCAATGGTGTGGTCGTCTTCTCCTCCACACGCTTATTGATGGCCCCCAGAAGAAGCTGTTCCATCACCTTTCCAGGGATGGAGGTGAGGATGACTGGCCTCTAGTTTCCTCCATCCTCCTTCCTGCCCTTTTTAAAGACCGGAGGGACGTTGGCTTTCCTCCAGTCCTCAGGCACCTCTCCTGCTCTCCCTGACCTTTCAAAGATGATTGAGAGCAGCTTAGCAATAACATCTGCCAGCTCCCTCAGCACTCGCGGGTGCATCCCACCAGAGCCCACGGATTTGGGGATGTCGAAGTTGCCGAGAGGTTCTCTAACCCGATCCTCCTCGACCAAGGGAAGGGCTTCCTTTCCTCAGACTTTCTCTCCTACCTCCGGGGCCTGGGATTCCTGAGGGCCGGCCTTAGCAGTAAAGACCAAAGCAAAGGCGGCATTCAGTACCTCCGCCTTCTCTGTATCTTCCGTCACCAGGGCGCCCACCTCATTCAGCAGGGGGCCCCCATTTTCCCTTTTGCTGCCGATGTACTTGAAAAAGCCCTTCCGGCTGTCCTTGACATCTGTCCTTGCCAGATTTAATTCCAAGTGGGCCTTAGCCTTCCTCGTCGCATCCCTGCATTCTCTGACTACATCCCTACATTCCTCCCAAGTGGCCAGTCCCTTTTCCCACACTCTGTAAACTTCCTCCTTCCCCGTGAGTTCTTCCAGGAGCTCCTTGCTCATTCATGCAGGTCTCCTGCCTCCTTTGCTTGGGTTCCTACTCTTCGGGATGCACCGATCTTGAGCTAGGAGCTTGAACTCTGCTGGAATGCTGACCAGCTCTCTTGGGCCCCCCGACCTTCTAGAGCCCTAGCCCATGGGATTCTCCCACCCAGGTCTTTGAAGAGGCCCACGTTAGCTCTCCTGAAGTCCAGGCTTGTAATCCTACTTATTGCCCTGCTCCTTCCACGCAGGATCCTGAACTCCACCATCGCGCGGTCACTGCAGCCAAGGCTGCCCCCAACCTTCACATCCTCAACCAGTCCGTCTTTGGTTGTTAGCACAAGGTCCAGCAGCACCTCTCTCCTCGGGGGCTCCTCCACCACCTCCTCCTGAAACAGTTTCTGACCCTCAGGACCTGAAGGAGGCGGCCTGGGAAGCCTCTACTCACTCTCAGCACTGTCAGCCAGCGAGTGTTGTCGAAGGCCTTCCTGGGGTCTCAGCTTTCCATCTTGGTCCTGAATTGCATTTTGGACCTGGAGTCTCCAATATGGGATTTTGCGTTCCTTCCTTCCTACTCTGGTTGTGCCCGAGACACCGCCTGGTTTTTGTCCGCGTGTCGCAGGTGAATTACTCAGAGAAGTCACCGTTCTGGGCTTAATGGAAAGGGGTTTATTAATGATTAGGCGACGATCTAATGGTAATGGATCGATGATTGAATGAAATTCAAATGGTGATTAAGCAACAATTGAATGGTGTCCTGGTTCAGGAGAGTCCTAGGATCATTTAGGTTGGACAAGACCCTGAAGATCACCGAGTCCCACCGTTAACCTAAGACTACCAGGTCCAGCTGCACATTTAGGGCACATTTAGGTGCCGTCCTGAGGTCCTGTGATGTGCCCCGGCCACCCACCGCATCTGAGCGGATGGGATGTTTGAGCCCAGGCCAGGCTCAACGGTCGCTTCTGTCCCCTGTAGCCCCCAGAACCACAGGCAGAACTGCAGATGCAGCCTTGCCCGTGCAGTGCAGAGAGGACCGACCACCTTCCCCGACCTGCCGGCAGCGCTCCCCGTGCCGGGGGCAGGAGCAGAGCGTTCCCTCGGCCCAGGCTGGAGCCTGGCAGTTGCACCCCTGGAACAGCACCTTTCGGCCAACAGTGCCACCCTCGATGGCTGCCCCGCGGGACCTGGCATCTGACTCTGCCCCGGCTGCAGGAGCAGTCGCCCCGGTTACGTGGGTGCCGAGGGCTCGGGCCCCCGCCTCGGCGCTTCACGCCCACCCCTGTGAGGCGGTGGCCGTCTCAGAGCGGGCGGCAGGTGGCCGAGGGCATCCCTGCCCGTAGTTGGGGCGCACGCACGCAGGCCAGCGGTGCTGATGTCACAGTGGCCACTGTGACCCGCGGGGGCAAGCCCACAAAAGGGCACGCCGGGCTCAGGCCGTGGGTCAGTGCGACCTGGTGAGGTGAGGAGAGGGCAGGGGAGGGACGGGGCTTGCGCGGGGCTTCCGAGGGAGGAGGGGAGCCCCGCACCTCGGGGCTCTGGGCCTCTGCTGCAAGCTCACCCGCGTCTCGCTTCTCCCTCAGAGTCAGCAGAGGAGCATTTGGAGGAGACACCCCGGCCCTGCTGGGACAGGGACTCTCCAAACGCTCACGCTTGACTGACGGGTGCCATGTTCTCAAGGAAGGAGAAGGCCCTCGACTCGATGGAGCAGGGTGAGAGCAAAGCATCCCTCCCACAGCTTGGCAGACAGCTAGGCAGGGATAGAGCAGGCCCTTGGGGGCAACCCCTCAGTGTCGCTTCCCCCTGCCCCGCAGAGGTGCTCATTCCCGGTGCCGTTTGCTCTCTCCCCTCCAGCATGCATGCTGTGTCGCCGGGCAGAGGCTGACCCGGATATCTATGGGCGCAAACTGGAGAAGCGAGGGCTCCGTGCCCATGAGTTTTGCCTGGTGAGTTCCCCCAGTGCTCCCTCCAGTTTTCTGACAGGCAGCCCCTGCCACACTCACCTCATCAGCTCCTCGTCTTCACTCTTCTGCAGTTTTTTGCCAACGACCTGTTTCAGCAACCAGCCAAGGCAGTAGGACTCATGGGATTTCTCCCTCAGCATATTATACGCACAATCAGGCAGGCAATAGGGAAGGTGAGGACCTGGCAAGAACAGGGAGATGTGTGCCAGCAGAGGTTTGCGGGAGCTTAGCCCAGACCCCAGGAAAGAAATCCCAGCCCTTCCAACCAGCTCTGGGGCAAACGTCTTGCTCCCAGCAGCTCCACAGAGGCTCCAGCACAGGAGCCTCGTCCGCCAGGCGGATCTGCGGGCTGTGACCCAGCAGCGGCCACATCCTGCGCCCTGCCCAGAGGCGTGGGGCTAGCTGTGGAGGCCCTGAGGCTGCTGCTGACGGGGGGGCTTCTCTGCTCTTTCCAGGACTGCTTCGTCTGTGGCGAGAGCGGGGCCACCATCACCTGCCGGGAGACGGGCTGCGACCGCAGCTTCCATCTCCCCTGTGCCGTGGAGGGTGAATGCATCACCCAGTACTTTGGGCTCTACAGGTAAGGGCAGCCAGCCCTTGTGGGGGAGGCTCCTCGCATTCAGTCCCCTCCCTGCCAGCAGTAGTCAAAGAAGAAAGGAACCCGCAGTGACACTTCCCAATGTCTGGTCGCAGGCAGAGCCAGAGACAGTCAAGGTCTGGGGCTCTCCCCTCCTCGCCACCAATGGGGAAGGACCCATCACTTCCCACCTCACCCATCCCTTTCCTCTTCCCCCCAGGTCCTTCTGCTGGGAGCACCGCCCAGAGCAGGCAGTGGAGGCTGCTCCGGAGGAGACCACCACCTGCCTCATCTGCATGGACTCTGTGGGGCACAGAAAGTCCTACAGCACCATGGTGTGCCCAGCCTGCAAACACGCCTGGTTCCACAGGGGCTGCATCCAGGTAGGAGCTGTTCCCTCGCCCCCGGGGCACGGCAGGCGCTCAGCAGCACCAGGGCCTCACTCACGCACGGCACGCTCCTTATGTTTCTCCTGCAGGGACAGGCTTTGCGCGCTGGCATTTCTTGCTTCCAGTGCCCTCAATGCAGAGATAGGGAAAGTTTTCTATCGGATATGCTCAACATGGGGATCCGAATCCCCAGGAGGTTGGTGTCTGTCTGCCCGGCTCACAAGACAGGAGGGTGCAAGCGCTGCACCATGCCAGGGCCTGCCCCTGCAGTCCTGGCCCTCCGCTGTCCCCTGAGTCGGGGCTTCAGCTTCACGGAGGAGTTGGAAACAGGGCGGGGGGCAAAGAGCAGGGATGCCCCACATCTGCCTTATGCTGGGGCAGCAGGGCCTCATCAGTTTTCCTTTCTCCATCAGACCGCCATCGTGGGAGGACAACGACGCGTATGCAGCACTAAATGAGAGGCACAGCCACTGCGATGCCAGTCAGTGCCTTTGTCCAGGAGGCAGGGAGCGGGCAGAGGAAGAGGGGTAAGTTGCCAAAGCTGCACCCCGGGGCTCTGCACGGGATCTCTGTCTCGCCAAGGGCTCGAAGAGGAAGGACTGAGAACAAGAGCTCTGCCGGACCATCCCGTGCTGCCATCACTTTGTCCTCACAGCCATCAACCCCTTTGCTTCCCCAGGCCCTGGCAACTGCTCCTGTGCTGCTCCTGCGCTGCCGAGGGCACCCACAGACGCTGCTCCTACGTGAAGCACAGCACGGCCAGCTGGGAGTGCAACAGCTGTGCTGGCCTGGGCACCGGTAAGAGGCGAAGCACCCGGGTGCCCCTGGGATGGGGCCAGGTGTGGCGGGTGCCCAGGGTGGGCTTGGCAGAGCCTCTCTGCTCCAGGAGGGCTGGGGGCACCGCTCCGGCCCATCCTGCCCCAGGAGGCCATGTCCTTGACCTTCTTGCTTCCTCTTACAGTCTCCAGTGCCACCTCGGAGCTCGCTGGCTCCAGCACTGCAAGCCAGTCAGGACTGGGGCCTTCCCACAGCTCACCGAGCATCCTGAGACCAGGAGCCCAAGCACTGGTAGCCAGGCAGCATTGGGGTCCCCCCATGGCTCCCAGGCGCTGCGGACCAGCAGCCCCAGCACTGGTAGCCAGGTGGCATCAGAGCCGCCCCATGGCTCCCCGGTGCTTGAGGACACCAGCTGCTCTAGCACCCCTGGGCCCGAGCGGGTGCGAGACCGCTCCCGCTTGCAACGTCGGGCCCAAAACCCCTACAGCCGGCGTAGAAGACGCCGTGACAGGAGCCAGGCACCAGCACCGAGTGCTGACACCAGCACCCCCAGCCAGGCGGCAGCGGGGGTGTCCCACAGCTCCCCGGCACCAGAAGCGAGCAGCCCCAGCACTGACAGCCAGCTGCCATCAGGGACCTCCTGCAGCTCTCCAGCACTTCAGAGCAGCAGCCGCTCCAGCACCCCTGGGCCCGAGCGGGTGCGAGACCGCTCCCGCTTGCAACGTCGGGCCCAAAATCCATACAGCCGGCCCAGGCGACACAACGAGACCAGCCGGGCAACATCCCCAAGGGCTGGCTGCCATCCCTCTCCACCGGCACAATAAAGTGGGTGTTAATCTCTGCAGTGGGAGATTCCACCCTTTCCTTTCTCCAGGGGCAGCGTTACGGGCTGGGCCCAGGGGGTTGTCTTCTCCCCAGGGTTTGGCAGCACCTTTCCCAGACCTCCCTCCTTGCGGGCTGGCCTTGGCTGGCTCCCCAGCGCCATGGCCGTGTGCTTCGGGCCTGGCTGACCCTGCGGCCTGTTCAGTTTCCCTGGGGGAAGTTCGCGCCCACCCCCGAGACCAGGGGTCTCTGCCCCTGTCCCCGGGAGCGTGGCCTGATCCCGTACGGCTTTATCGCTGAGCGGGTCCCGCGGTGCTGCCCGACCGGCGCCGCCGCCCGTCTCCCGGCAACGCAGGCCGCGCCCTCCCGCACGGCATGGCCCTCGCGGCTCGCCGTAGCGTGGCGGTGGCGGTGGCGGTGGCGGTGCGGCTGGGCCGGGGGTGAGTACCGCGGCCGCTGGGCCTGGACCGTTCCCGGCTTTCCCGTGCCCTGCCCCGGCTGTGCGAGGCCTCCCCTGGGTCCGGCCCAGGGGCTGCCCGTGCCGCCGCTGGGCTGGAGGCCGGGCAGGGAGGTCTCAGTGGTGCGGCCGGTCTCGGGGAGTGTCGTCCGGTCTTGGGGTGGAGGTGCCCGATTGGGGGGTGCTTCGTGCCTGGCTGGGGTTTCTGGGCTTTGGGGGTTGCAGGTAGGGGTAGGGGTAGGGGCGCCCCTGGGTTTGGGGGTGTTTGTGAGCTAGGATGGTGCCGCCGGTTTTGGGGGGTGTCTATGGCTGCAATAGTGCTGCCTGGTTTAGGGCGCGTCTCTGGGTTTGGGGGTGTCACCGCGCTTGGGGCATGCCGCCAGCTTCGGGGGTGCTGCCAGCAGCGGGCTGTGCCTGTGTTTAGGGTCAGTTCCTGGATTTGGGCAATGCTGCCTGGTATTTCTGGTTTGGGGCTGCAGCCAGGTTGGGGATGCCACAGAGACCCGCACTTGTGATCAGTGCAGAGCAGTTTTCTGAGCGGCATGGGGGCCTCTGCCGCCCGGCTGTCTCCCTGCCGGCTTCATCCCCGCTGCCCTGGCGAGAGCGAGAGCGGGAGGGCTCGGTCGGCAGTTGCCGGACAAAGCTATGTTTGCCGGCCCAGCTTCTCGGCCTCCTCGCCTGCCTCCAGTCGGCTCAACTTAAGATCTGGTTTCCCCTGTGTTGTTTGTTCTGCCCTTCTGCTGGAAGCTGCTTGCCGTTGCCCAGAGAAGGGAGTTTGACCCGTGGCCAGGCTCAGAGCCTGTTGTCTTTGCCGGAGCTGCTGGGGCCAGTTTTGTGAACCACGCGTGGGATCAGCAAAGGGGCAGATGTCTCTCCCCTTGCCCTTTCTCTGACCTGTTGAAAGCAGCATCTGCTCCAACCAAAAAAAAAACCCCAAACTCTGGCACTGCAGCAGTGCATCTCGTACAGTGCCGATGTGGTCATGCTGCGCTCTCCGGCTGGGCATTTGGGCTCTTTCAGCAGTGCGGGTACCGGGCCGGCCACCCCCGGGAAGAGCCAGGGTCGCTCCCTGCCACCCTCATGTGTTTTAAACTTGTCCTCACAGAGGTGAAATTATGTCTCTCGTGTTTAGAAGTACTTTCGGGATAGTACACACTGTGCTGTCTGCTCTTTTTTGGTGGTAAATGATGTGTTTCTGTTTATAGTTTGTTTTATTCCTTGTATTGAGTCTCTGATGCAGATTGTTCAGGGCCATTGATCCAGGCTGGTTTTTGCTTTGTTCCTGCGGTTTTGCTCAGTAGTGCTGCAGGAGGGATGCCAGGCACTGCTGCTCCACTGCTGCATACTGGGGTGGCCCTGAGGAAGGGGGCTTTAGGAAATCCTTTCCCAAGTCTAGCTGAAGCTCAGGTGATCTTCTGTCAGTGGAGTTGCTGTGGTACTTGCGTCACTTGGCAAGGTCACTAACTTTTCTTGGGTTCACCTTAGCTTCTGCTCTGTGTGAGATTGCCAGCAAACATTTAATTCCCACAGCCTTTGCTCCTGCTGCATCTTCCTGGTGCTCTGTGTGTCCCAAAGCAGTTTGTCAGACGGCTTTCTAGTGAACAAGAGACTTCCAGTGATGGTCGGCTATTGGGGCAAGCAGAAACAGGAGAGGACTGTAACCTAACGTTTTGAAGCTGGATGGAACTAGCAACTTAAATTTATTCTTTTTGTCCTGGCACATGTCAGATCAGATCTGATAGCATCCTTTGCATTCTAGTGATACTAGGAAGGGTCATGAATCTTTAGTCTTGTGGTAGATTTTCACCTGTAAACCCTTCTGCATACTTCTACCTACACCTGCTTTTGTCCCTATAAAACTGACAGCTGGGTCTTTTTCTTTGTAGTCAATGATATTCCTTTGTAGCCCAGTTCATCTGCATTTGTCTCTTCCTTCTCCCTCTCTCTCTGTTTTGGATAGCGGAATAATCCAATAACCTATTAAACAGAAGATTAACCAGGGGCATATTCCTGTCTTAAAGAATACAGCATGGGAGAGAAAGGCAGAAGTGTCTGATCAGGACATGGGTAGAAGTGCGATGAGGTTGCCCACTTTGGCGGTGTTTGGCAGCGGTGGTAGCTGTGGCCCCACGCTGGCTCAGTGCTTCTGGCTCAAACTCGGGGCAAAGGTTGCCTATGTTTCTGGCTTGGTTCTGCCTGTGCCTTGGGTTGGAGTGGGGTCTGTGTGGTTGTCTGGAGTGTGGCTTAGCGCCTTGTCTGCTTTGGGAAGATTTTGAGCTGTTTGGAAAGTGGGAATGAGAGCAGGGTTGGCAGTTAGTTGGCTTTGGGCTCTTGTATGATGTCATTAGTGCAAGGACTTGGCTATTTTTTGGCTTATCCCTGTTGTTCAATCCAGGTACATCAACCTCCAGTAAAGCGAGAAGTCTAAAGGCAGCATCCTCCCCAGCAAGTTTTGTTCTAGGTATCTGTCCATCTTATGTCCACTCTGGAAGTGGTGCTTGTGAAGAATGACGTCGAGAGGTGCCGGGACTGCTTTCTCAAGGAAGAACTACAGGCTGAGCACCGAGCCAGAGAAGTCCAAGGTCACAGGTATGGGCCTGTACGTGCCGTGTAAAAGCAGGACCACTGTGGATCGGGTGAGCACCCCTTGCCTCGCTTGAGATCAGCTGCTTTCCAGTTGCAGTTACCTTGCTGATGTGAGGTGTGGTGGGGCTGAAACTGAGTAAACCCCTGAACTGAGATGAGATTTTGAGAGGGATGTTCCTGTAGTACTAAGGACTCCAGAAGCTCATGCCACAGTGCCCTTTCTTCGGCACGCAGCCCTGCCTCATGAGGCTGGAGAATGCCGTGTTGTCTGCCTTTGTCCCATCTGATTCAGGGAGTTCCCCTTCCAGGATGAACAGCTTATCAAGTTCCCAGATTAATCGTTTTCTGGAAAATTTTGGTACCTGCTAGGCAGTCTGTTTTCTCTTGGACTCACTATTCCAGCAGAATTGTGCTTATGAGACCATAAATCTGGCATTTGAGGGCACTCTTGCACCCAGAAATAAAGCATGCTGCATCAATGTGACACTAGGGATTGTTTTGCACACTGAAAGCTAAAGTGAGGCATACATCATTAAAGAGGGCTGTGGGTTAGACGAGATGACCTGCATCTGCAAGCCTTTCTATCTCAGCATCTTCTAGTGCAGTTCAGAGATGTAGGTACTTAAAATGTCCCAGGTATGAATAGGACATCAGGAATTGCAATAGTGATTTTTATTTTTATTTTTTTGGAAATGAAATTGGATTCCCACCTCCAGCTTTTGAAGTTACTTTATCTGGAAATAGTACAGCGGGATTCCTGAGGACGTAGTTCCGCCTGTGGGGACCAATTTATAGCCTCCCATTTGCTATCGTAGAGCAGCTCAAATTGGAGAGAGCCCTTGTTGCAGAGATGCACCCCATAATGCTGGACTCTAGAGCTGCTAGTGAAGACAGTAAGACCATGAATGACTTCTTGAAGCTGCATTTTACACTGTGTTGATCTGCAAACTTGAACATAATTTTCCCATAGTTACCAGTTTCTTGCTTGTACATGAAATTAAAGTTTGCATTTACCTCCTGACTCCCTAAGTTTATTTCCTTTCTGTTTTTCACAAGGGATCGTGAACAGCAGGCTGCTGAACGATTATCTCCATCGCGTCTTTGCCAGTGCTGATGGGAACCAGCCTGCAGCTGCTTACAGGTATCAGACTTCTTCTCATTCACTAGATGGCAAGCGATGCTGTATCAGTCCCCAGATATATGGCACTGTGGTGAAAGGAAAGATCTTTCAGTGCCACACAGTGATCTCTGTTAAAAGCACAGCAGCACTGTGTTACAGAATTGACTCTGAGGTGTTGTCCTTTAATGGCTTTTTCAAATAGCAGGGCTTGCTAAGAAGGATTCTTCAGAATTTTTTGCATGAAAAACCCCATATACAAAATCACTAGGCAATATTTCTGAAATAAATAGGTAAGTGGGCATTCATCTTACTGTTTCTGTTCCCTCTTTGCTTGTAAGGAAGTGCAAAATGCGCAGGTTTTAGGTACAGGAATGAAAAGTAGGTTGTCAGTGCCCTGTAAACTAAAGGCAAGGCTATTACTGATATATGGCATACTATACATTTCTCAGGCTGTGGGAGCTGTTGGTACTCTTATTATTAGGAGTCACCAAAGGAAACGCAGCACAAAATTCCTGTTTAGTGTCTGTTTTCTTCTACATGTTTTCAGTTCTTCTTCACCTTGTAGCCCAGAAGCTTGTAGCTTTGGATGAGAAAAATTTCCCTTGCGTTTAGCTCTTTTGTCAGAAGCAAGTCAGACAGGTTCAGGGCAGGTATGAGTTTGGTAGAGCAAGGCAGGCGTGTAGCTCCTGCTGGTTGGTGGTGCTGCAGAGTGGCTGGGGTCACATTCCACGGGCTATACTTAGTACTGCCAGCTCAAATGTGAGCTCAGAGCTGCTAAAAATAGCTCTTGGCCCTCTCTGCTCTTGCTGAGCTGGGGTTATGGCAGGAGGGAGGCAAAGTGGGTTATGTTACTTTGCCACGAGCTCTTCTGCCAGCATGCCTCGGAATATTCCATCTGTTAGAGCATTTTGGTTTTCAGTATTTCTAATTTCTTTGCCTGGTGATTAATGACTTGAAAGCACAGAACTGATAGTTTGTTGGACGCGTCTCTCTTTTCTTTTTTCTTCCTGCCTTCCGCCCTTTTCCCTGGACTTGGCTGTTTGGTAGAAAGCCCAGTAGCAGTCAAATAGGTCTTGAAAATAACATTTGCCATATGAGAGCAACTTTTATGGTGTGACATCTTGTCTTCGGAGGCCTAAATTCCTCACAGAGGAGCTCGCTTCAGACATCTCTCTGGCTGTCTCATGCTTTTTTTACCTCCTTCCAGAACTTGTCCTCCATGCTAGCTGCTGATTAAACTGCTTTGCTGAAGCCACCCTCTCTCATGCCAACCAAAACTGATTCTTTGATTCCACTTCTGTGCATCTTCACATCGTCAGGCTTTCAAAAGGTCTCTCACCACAGTCTTAGGGAAACTTTGAAGTCCTGGAGAAGTGGGAAGTTGTTCCACAGGTGACTTTGGAAATGGGAAGCAGGAATAGGAGCAAGTAGCGACTCTCAAGGTAAAAGGAGGTCGTGCTGGGGTCCCTCAAAGACCTGCAACATGACCTGTGTTGTTCCATTTATCTGTGGGAGACTTGGAAAGGGAAAGAGCACGAGGTGGGAAAGTTTGCTGCTGTTACGTTTACTTTGCTCTGAATAACTTTGTAAGGTGGCTGTGAGATGGTGACCGGATAGTGAAATGGTCTGTGAAACTCTGTGTAGGGAAATACAAAGTGATGTATTGAAAGGGGAACAGCCTCAACGTTGTACACAAAGTGATGGGCCCAGAGCTGATTTTTACTGCGTAGGAATGAGATTGTGGTGGGAATACTAAGTCTTTAGTAAGTCAGAAAAAGAAAGTAGGAAGTTAGGAATTGTTAGGAAAGGTATGTAGGATAAGGAAAATCATCATGCCACTGAGTAAATTTTTAGTTTACCCTCATCTTGAGTAACATATGGTTCTGGTCTCACCAACTCCAAAAGGGTATTTTAGAACTGCAGAGATTTTGAGGAGGGGTGAGAGCAAGTCAGATGCCTGGAATGGCTCTTGTACAAGGAACAGCTAAGTAAACGAGACTTGAAAAGAGAGAAGTAGGAGAGAGTAGTATGAGAAAGTTCTCTAAAATAGTAGCCCAGAGGGGATGCGTGAGAGACTTCTCCTCAGTATGAAAACAAAATGGTTTTGGCTGTTGTCAGAGGATGCTGGGCTAGCCTGACCTTTATCTGAACTGCTACAGCTGCCGGTGTGGTCTTCTCTCTTCTTTTGTATTACCAAATGCTTGGGGGGAGAATATGCATCCTGACTTATGCCATGTTTGTATGATGCTGACTGCATCAAAGTCGTGGTCCACGGTTGGTGGTAGTACAGCTGGTTTCTTACTGCCACTGTACCAGAGCACAGTTTTCTTACTGCCACAAAACACTCCTGAGCAGACTGAAGACTTTAAGAGCCTTTGCTAACTATTTTGCTTGTTCACGCTGTGTTTGGTCCTTGGTTCATTCAGTGCCCCAACATACTGGGCAGCAAATTCCTCAGAATCATGACATGAAACACAGATCGACAGAACTTCCCGGTGCATGTCTCACAGGGTAGGACTGTGCAGATACATGTATCTGGGCTGCAACTCTTTAAAACTTGGAGACAGAGTTTGCTGAAGAGTTCCTGTGCATGTTTATTCCCTAGAAAGCACCTGACGTTCCAGAACCTGCAGGAGCACCTTGACCGGTTGCTAGCAGAGGAGAATGGCTCCGAAGACAGTCGAGGTAGGAGACACTGAATGTCTGTCTAATTTGTGCTTCTGCTTGTGCTGCCTAATTGGGAGGACAAGTTGTATCATGAAAGGCAATTTCCTGAGTGAGTGTTGTTCTGCCCTCCTCTGCTCTAATTTATTGTACCTTTAAATCCTGCCTGTGAGGGGCTCATCAGCCAGCCCGGGAACAGGTCTGCTTGCAGATGGAAGAGGCATATTTCCAGGCAAAAACGCCTGGAAGAGCAGGTTTGGGGCAAATGTTGGAGTTATTTCACTGATAATGATAGGCAGAGGCATTGCCGTGACCAACAGTGTGCAATGCTATCCTCACTGGGAAATGCAGAGGCTTGCTGATAATTTGTACGCACTGGTCTCCACTGTAGGTATTCACTTTGGGCCTCAGGCTGTTGCCTGTATTCATGCTAGTATCAGTTTCCTTGAATGAGTCAGGATGTGGCAGGATACAACCTAGCTTCTCTCCTAAAAACAAGAATTTTTCTTGCTGGCTGCAATCAGTGTGATATGTTGGCCAAACGTTTGGCTCAGAGTTTAGTTTGGTCTTTGAATTTTGCCAAAGTAAAATTTTCAGGCAATATGGAAAACTCAACACATGACCCAAACACCACATAGCTAAGACCTTGTGTGTTGCTGTGAAAACTTCCTTTTAAATCTCAATGATGTCTCCTTTCCTGAGGTTCTCATGGTCTAACATGAGGAACACTATTTTAGTCTTCCTCCACTGTAGCAGAATCCAGATGCTGCTGTAGTCTAGCTGGAGGCACTCATCAGGTGTACTGTTAAATTCTGCACAATTTTCCCTAACAGGTTTTCTGCAACTCTTGTTTCAGATCAGGTAGCAGAGGGTCGGCTTGGTCCCTCTGCTGTGGTGTTGGACCACACGAGCGGTTTTGAGGGGCTCCTGCTGGTCGATGATGACTTACTTGGGGTGAGTGTGATGCTGGGTGCAGCAGAAAATGGTCTTGTGGGACGAAAAGCACTTTGGGCTTCTTGGTTTGTTCTTCATAACAGATCCCTGTCACTGGCTTTGTAGCATGTTGTAAATGGAGTCTACCCAGAAAGCTACAGGATCTGGAGGAAGTGAGCTCTCTTGGGAAAAGGTCTAGCAGTACCCCTCAGTCTCAGCAAGCTCTGAGTGGAGCTGCGAGGAAGTGAAAGAATTACCTGGCCCAAGGGCTTACTGAAGAGGGTGGCTAAGCAGAGGAAAGGCCAGCTGCCAGCTTTCCTGTCCCTCCCTCCAGCAGACTGCCTCTTCCTTCCTTCCTTCTGGTCTTCTCTAATGGCGGCGAGAGGCTGAAGCTGAGGCTTTCCTTTCTCCTTTGTTTCCACTAGCTCCCTGCTTGCTCCTTAGCTGATGTTCCTCATGCAGAAAATCAGCTGAGAGAATCCACTGGAATTTAATCCTTTCCTACCTCAGTAACCTTTGCACTCCCTTCACCCCTTCACTGTGCATGCACATCCCATGCTCCTGTGCTCATTCCCTCCTTAATCCACGTATCCTTTTTTACCTCTAGCAGAGGAGGCTGCCCTGGTCTCCCCTTTCCCGTTAATACCTGCTGTAGCTTACCTTGGCTGTACCTAGAACTTACCCCCGTATCGGATCAGACTGGCTTGCCTGTGAATTCCCTGTTGCTACCTTCACCTGTTCTGCATGGTCTGTCCTGAGATTGAGAGAGTCAGGAGTTAGCAGGGTTCAGTTTCTGGGCAGCATGTTACCTGCCAGTCCTAAGCTTTAGTCTGGACACCCTGAATCTGTAGTTTTGTTTTAACTTGTCCAGGATTCAGACGTCTTTCCTATATAATAGTCATTTTTATATACCTGTCACAATTCGCTGGGAACCTGTCTGTCACCACGTTGCCCTTGCACTGCTGCCATGCTGCATGCTTCACTGGGGTTTATCAAGACCAGATGAGCTGTAGGGAGGACCCGGATCATTCCCCAGGGCCTGTCGGCTCCAAGTACAGCTGCTGGGATGGGGAGGATGTCCCATCTCTTCCCTACACCGTGCTTGTGAATAGCTCTACATCTCGCTTCGGTTTTGAGGGCTAGGATGGAGGGAACGGGTAGGGCTGAGCAAAACTGTCTTTTGTCTGACTAAAATATCTTTTGTTTGCTGGTCCAGGTGATTGGTCACAGTAACTTTGGATCCATTAGGGCCACGACGTGCGTGTATAAAGGTAAGGAGACAAACCAGTGATGCTTTGAGGAAAAGACCCTGGGAAGAGTGTATGAAGAGTTACACAGCTGGAGAGCTCAGGAAATCTTGAATATGTTCCAGATCTTGAGCCCCTTTTTCCCCAGTTCATCCACTGGCTTTCCAGGAAGGATTGCGTGATGCCAGAATGAAGAGGTGGGAGGGGAATGCTAGCCATGTCCCGAAGCTCCTTTGTGTGCCACGTTTATTTCTGTGGGAGCAGTGTCAGGTTCTGCTTCTCTCACAATGAGCCACACAGCAGGGATTTACTGTGTGATGTCTCTTTTTCTTTCAGGGAAATGGATTTACGAGGTGCTCATCTCCTCCCAGGGACTCATGCAGATTGGCTGGTGTACTCTCAACTGCAGATTTAATCAGGAGGTAGTGTAACTGCTGCACATGGCACAGGGCTGCTCTGTGGTCCTCCACTGCTTTTTAGGTCAGTGTGGAGCATCACATTGGTGCTGCGCTCCTACCCTGCTAGCATTTTGTGCCACACACTAGAAATACCAGGTCTGCGCTTTTAAAAATCTTTACTAAACTCTCTGGTCTGTGTTCACAGAATGATGCACAGTGTGAAAGCCTTGCATGCTGGGTGCGTTGCTGTGCTCTGCTGCATGTAGCCACTACTACGGGTTGATTTTCAGCTGACATCTCTAGAGGATGTGTGGGTCTGCAGAGCTGGTGGCCTGTCTCTTGGGATGGTGCTACGGGGCTTTTTTTGCCCAGGAGAGGCAGGCCCAGGCCAGCTCTTCTCAGGCACCGGGTGGGATGTTTGATGCTGGGAAAGAGATGGCAGCTGCAGAGTTCCACTATGTTACTACTCTGCAACATGTGAGAGGAGGTGGTGGGCGTCCTGGGGGGCTGCTTTGACGGAAGTTGGAAGTGTAGGGTGCCAGTACTCTTCTGACCCGGAAATGAGTAGGGAGTGGTGTATTTCTCTGAACCAAAGATCACAGACCACTGGATTCCCTCCTAGAGTGAGGGCTTTTCCCAAGCTGAGCATGTGTGCTGGCAGCTCCTCTCCCTGTCTGCTGGTCTCCCCCTTAAAGCCGCTCTTGCAATGAGAGGGATCCTCCATGCTTGGTCTGGTCTGAGTCTCCTCTTTAATACTTTCAGGAAGGAGTTGGAGATACACCAGATTCGTATGCGTATGATGGAAACAGGGTGCGCAAGTGGAACGTGACTACTACCAACTATGGCAAAGTGAGTAGCTGTCCTCCCAGGAACGGGGTGTAGAGTAAGGAGAAGAAAGCAGGTGGCTCCTCCTGCTCGCTGGATTCTGTCGGGCCCTGTGAAATGCCCTCAAGCTGTCCTCTTCGCTTCAGTCTGCTCTTGGGGAGGCTGTATACCAGCAATTGTTTGTACTTCAGGGGTGCTTTGTTTAGCGGCCCCAGCAGACTGATTCCCAGCACAGTGCTGCTGTTGGTCTCTGGAAGGCTCTGGTTCTCTGTGGCACGTCAGACGGTGATGCGGTGTTGGGATAAATACACATTTGATCCTGTGCATGTTCCTAGTGCTGGGGGGAAAAAAGATCCCAATCAGTGGCATGTGCAGCTTCCAGAAGTGTTTGAAGGTGCTATATGAGCTGCTGTGAGAAGGAACTCTCTCTTCTTCAACCCTGAATCACGAGGGATTGGTTGGGTTGCAATCTTTCTTCTGATGTGGGAACACCCTGGATATATGTTTAACCTTTTCTCTCCCTTTTCTGCAGTCTTGGGCAGCAGGAGACATCGTCAGCTGTCTGATAGACCTTGATGAGGGCACCATTGCTTTCTGCTTGTAAGCATCTTTGCCCAGTTCCCTGCTTTGTTGAGGTCTTAACATAAAGGTTTTAACATAAAGGTTTTTTGAGGTCTTAACATAAAGGTTTTCTCACTGCTCAGCAGGTTGCTGAGCCCTATTTCTGCCCTCTTCCCTTTAAGTTCCTTGGTACTTCCAGCCTTTGCTTTTCAGCTTTGTGTTCAGAAACCATCTAAACGGGCTGTTGAGTCTCCCAACTTCAGGTGAGGGCATTTGGCAGAAAGATGTTCAAGCTACAAAGTCTGTGTAAAGTTTGCTAGGATTTTGGAGAGGAGGGCATCTCTCATGATCCTTAATACTACAGTTGGCTGAGCCACACCAATTGCTTTTGTGGTCAGTGTAGACCTTGCCTTTTCTAGATCCATGAGGAGCTGTGGAAAGGCTGACAAATCTCCAGCCTCTAACTCCTGTGCACAATGAGCAGAGGCCAGCCTGAATAAGAATTGTTCCCTGGCCCTAAACTACAGCCTGGGACAAATCAGCTGGAATTAAAAACTGTTAGATGCTCCATGTCATCTTTTAGAGAAGAGTATATTGAGAGCATTATCCTTCTATTTCAACCATCATCAAATGGAGGAGGCCAAAAATGTCACCTGCCATTAAAATGTCCTGCTGGTTAGTTATCTCATAAGGATTTTGATTGCCCTTGAAGCTGAGTGGGCTCTGCAGGCTCCAGTGCCTTCCTGTGCCATTGTATGAAAATGGGAGTGCTGCTGTGCTTCCCATGGCTGTTACTCAGCAAAGCTGTGACGTTTGCGTGTGTGTGCCAGGTTAAGAGTGACTGACGTGTCTGTGTTGGCAAGTTGCTGGGAGGGGAACACAGATACTTGGATTGCCCAGTTAACCTCAAACCCCTCCTACTGTGACTAAAATCTTGTGTGTTTTCCTTCTTTCAGGAATGGCATATCTCTGGGAACCGCTTTTGATAACATCACAAGGGGCGCTGGAATGGCTTACTTCCCTGCCATCAGCCTCTCATTCAAAGAGTCCGTTGCTTTTAACTTTGGGAGCCGTCCACTCCGATATCCTTTGGGTGTGGGGAGAGGAGGTCTGAGGGGAGAAGACCTGTCCTGAGACCATCCTTGGAGGCTGTAGAATATACATATTTGGCTGCAGTTCACTTTCTTTTGTTGGCACTTGTGCGCAGAGCAGGGTCAGGGAGAGAAGAACCAGATACCCCCTCAGCTGGAGCAGAACTGCAGGGCACACAAACATCAGTGCTGGTCCCTGACAGTTTCTGAAATGAGATTTGCTTTCAGTTCTGAATCAGCAGCTACTGCTTCAGCTGGCAGCTGCCTGTTCCCCAGCACTCAGATCCTGCAAAGATCTCTCTCTCCAGGTTTGGAAACCCTAATGCTGCTGTGCTGCTGAGCCTCTTGGCCACTGGTCTCTTCTACCTCCCAGCCACACAGGACCTTTGACATGGTAGGAGCATTGCCTGCTGCCTTTCTATGCGAACGCTGAGACTTGCAGCTCCTGGGTGTGCCTGTTGATAGCTGTAGTGGAGGCTCCCGTCGGTCTTTCTGAAGAGAGCAGACGTGTGGTGTGAAATACTTGCTGCTTACAATATTGAGGAAGTGGGGATAAGCGCCTGTGGTTTATCATCCATTTAGAAGGCACTGTGGTTTGAACTGTGACTGAGGCATGCATGAGTGTAAAGTAAAGTAGAGAGACGGTCTTTTTCTTGCACAAACAAAAGGAAGTCCTGAAAGGATCAGATTGCATTTTACCTTAACACTTGCCTACTTATCCAGTGGAAGGTTACCGCCCCTTGCAAGACCCTCCCGTTGCAGACCTAGTGAAGGCTCGCAAGCTGTTAGGCTACCTGAAGAATGTGATCCATATCGGAATAGATGTGACGGTAGGCTAATGTCACTGAGTGGATCTGTGGGGCACCATGCTGGGAAACGTGGTTCTGCACTTCTCAGCACGTGCTGACAGCTCGGATGTTTCCATACACCTGAGGGTCTAAACGCTTGCATGCTTTCACACGGGGCACGCATGTGCCTGGAGCTCCTCGGCTTGCAAAATGGGAGTCCTGATAGTTCCAGGGCTTAAGTTAAATCATACTGGGCTTTCTTGTTCTCAGTCCTATGAAGTTTCATTCCCAGTATGCAAGAAGTGATGTTTATCGGGGTCAGAACTGCTGGATTTGATTTTGCAGCCTTGTTCATTTCTTAAACTTTTTACTGATGTCCTGGTGCAGCGATGTGGTGAAATTCTGGCAGGTCTGCCTTGAGAACTGTTTTGGCTGTGGCACTGTTCGCTAGAAACTTTTTTTCTGCTAGGGTGAGACATGATCTGTTTATGTCCAAAGCATAGGGAACACTATCTGCTATGGTCTTGGCTTGAGTGGAGGCCTGGTTTACTAGTTGGCCTCCTCTGTAGGGATTCCCATTTACAAATTATCATGTACACTGGAACCCTTTTGGAAAAACAGATTGTCAAGATGCACACATGTGAGGATAGTAACTGACATCTGACTGCACTACAGCTCTCCAGAGGCAAGGGCCTGGCTGCTTTGCCATCCTAACTTCCCATGTTCAAGGTTTTCACTGCAGTCAGGCGCGATACAGCAAAAGGTGGCTGCTCCATGCCTCCGGTTCATTCAGGTGTTTGGGTGAATTGGGCTGGATCCAAGCCGTGTGTTTTTCTGGGTTTGTCGTTGCAGGAGGGGAAGCTGGTGGAGAAGGACATGTCCATGTGGCAGCTGCAGGGAGAACCCACAGTGTTGATTACATTAGCCCACATCTTCAATTATTTCTCTCCTCTCATGGTGAGTTTTGCCTGCCCACTGCAAGCTTCTGTAGGTGCCTGTTGTTGTGCTTGCAAGGGCGGGGAGGTAAACCTCAGCTTTGGCTGGGAAGTGACTGTGCCCTGGAGGACTCTTGACCTAGCTCTCTGTCTGCAGTGCAAGGTGTACCTGGTGGAAGATGTGCTCATGACCTTCCTGTTGAGCATCCTTGAGCGAGGCGGATCAGTGGAGGCCCATCCCCTTATTCAGCAGTTGCTGGATCTCATGTGGCTTCTTATGGAGGTGAGTTGCTAGGGTGCTGGTTCCTCCCCAGGGATCACAGAGAGATCTTGAGACCTGCTGAGAACAGGAGCCTTCCATAGACAATGCTGGTAGTGATCAGCTTCTTTCTCTTCCTGGTGACAACATCTCTTTTTTTGTGGTAGACCACCCTCTCACCTAGCTCGTCTGGCTGCTGCTTCACACCAAGGGATTGAGGGTTGAATGCAGAGTAATTGGTAATGGTGATACTGGCAATGAGCTAACAAAGCATTTCTAGGCTTCTCCTGCTGCTAAAGGAACTGGTGATATTGAATAACTTCCTGCTTCTGGGAACATCAAATTCATCAATAAGAAATTAGTTGGTCTCTCGGATGTTATTAATGCTTATGGAACTGTGACGGTCTTAAATGCCACCGTGTGCCCCAAGAGCTCGGTCAAAGCGTGCAGGACTGGGGTGGAAATGGACACTGCACTCTCTCCACCTCTGGCACTGCTGCAGAAGAACCCGCTTCAACCCCCTATGCCCCTTCCTGTCCAAGCTGGATGAGGTTACACCTTCCTGGGACACTTGTTTGAGGCAACCTTTGCTAGCCACTGGGAAGCTGCTGTTGCTGGAGTGCTGGGGTGGTTACAGCCAGTCACTGCCAGAGATCAGCTTGGAGACAGCGTGTCTGTCCTTTGGGGTAACAATTAACAGATATGGGCACTGGTCCAGCCAGCTGTCATGAAAAGTTTAATTGAAAAATGTCATGACCCCCTCAGGGCTCATCATCTTAGAAGTGAAGCTGAACACCCTGATAGGGTTGTTGTGTTTGTGGAAGAGCTGGCTCTCATCCTGCTGGTTGGCTATGAGTTGGACTCAGAAAGACAGCTTTTCATCATCATATTTACACGAGGGGGTTCTTTCCTTTCTGGGTTGGTTCTGCCAACACTGTGTGTTGGGTGGGTTCAGGGGATACGAGGATGGGTGACTCAGCACAACTAAATAGGACCTGAGACTTTGGCTTTTTGTAGATGACTTTTGGGTTGGTTTTACTAGTGCAGAAACTTGTTTCCCTGTAGCAAAGCGATGGCACCAACTTCTGCTTGGACTCTCCTGTGGAGTCAGATGGACACACACTGTGGGTTCAGAGCACTTGCTTTTTCAGTTCAGAAGTGAATGCCTCCTTCCAAGGTCACACTCTGGGGATGACAGCTGTTCCCAACTCCATCCTGTTGCTGTTCAATGTGTTTCTTATTTTCTCAGGAGTATGAAGTGCATGAGTGCCTCAAGCAGCTACTGATGTCCCTGCTGCGGGCTTACAGGTTCTCCCCCATCATCCCAGACCTGGGATTACAAGTGAGTTGCACTTCTGAATCTCTAGGAATCTGCAACTAGCCAGCTTCTGTCCTGTCTCCTTGTCCAAAAGTCCACAAGGTTTTGGATTTTGCAGTTGTTTGATCCAGAGATGGCAGTTCTGTCACATTGTACCTATTGGAGAGTCGTATCCTCTTCTGTAGATGGAGTCACTTTTGCTTCTCCTGTTTCCCTAGATTCACTACCTCCGGCTCACCATTGCAGTCTTGAAGCATGAGAAATCCAGGAAATACCTACTCAGCAATGTTCTGTATCCTTTGTGCCTCCTCTAGTCTTGGTTCTCCCTGCCCTCAGTAATGCAACCAAGGAGACTTCAAGGATCTCCAGGTCCTGGGAGGTAGAAGCCACCCTATCTTTGAGAGGTCGTTTCTAATTTCTCAGATCTCCTCTGTCTGCCTGATACCGTTCTCTGCAAAGTCCTGCTTTGAGGAGGGGGAGCAGTGTCGTCTAGTTCACATCCTACTGACACAGAGGACTTCATTTCTACCTGACTGAACTGTCTAATGTCCCTAGAGCAAAAACACTTTCTGAGCAGTCCAGCTGCCATGCTAGCATTTGGGCAGCTGCTGTGATAACTGTGTGGGGCTTCTCGCAGGAGAATGGGGCTCTGGAGCTTGCAGAGCTTTGGGTGGTTGTTTGGAAAGGGGTCTCTCACTACAGCTCTGGAAACATGCCCTGTACCTTCTCCCAACATAGCCACTGTGCTTGCTTTAACTTGGCCGCAGCTTCGACGTCCTCCGTTCGGTTGTGTTCTTCTACATTAAGAGCCCGCTGCGTGTGGAGGAGGCTGGTTTGCAGGAGCTCATTCCCACCACGTGGTGGCCAAACCGCTTCACCAAGGAGGTGAGTAAGGGCACATCCGCTAAGGAGACTGGAAAGGTTTTATGGCCTGCTGTCCCCATCATTTTCTGGCTGAGAAAGTTGGATCCCCATGTTTCCAGCTGCATTAGCACTGGTGAACTCTGCAGAGCTGTGTGAGGGTTGTAGCTTCTCCATTGCCCTGTCATCTTTATTATCCCTTAGAGGGGACGTTTGGGGTGTGTTACTCAGGACAGGGGAGGGGACAGTTTTCTGTGACAACAGATTTGGAAGGGAACCTCACAGTGTCTAAGGAATTACAGGTTGACTTGGGTGTCCTTAAAATATCTCCTGCCCTTACTCGTTATGAGGCCAGGGAAGGCCTATTTAGGTGTGCTGCCAGCTGCAGCTGCACACTGGCACGTTGTTTCAGGGAGTTTCTGCTCTCCCTTTGGCAAGACGTTGTCCCCATGCAGCGATCTTCTACTAATCAGTGTCTGTCCCGCAACCAGGGTAAGGAGAGTAAGGAGGTGAAGGAGGAGAGTGCTGAGGAGAGACTGAGGCGACGGGCGTATGAAAGAGGCTGCCAGCGGCTCAAGAAACGCATTGAAGGTGTGTGAGGAAGGAGAGGAATTGCCAAGATCCCATACCTTTTGTGCAGCCAGGGCAGCTGACCCTTGAGCTGTTTCCAAATCCCCTTCACAACCTGAAGTCCAGCTGCGTTCCTGCCAGGACAGGCTGTACTGCAGAGGTAGGGGCCAGCCATTATTTGGCGGAGGGGTACAAGTGCTGGGACCCCACTGCACAGACCTGCAGCATCCAACCATGGGACACGAGCAAACCGAAATTCCTGTTTAGGGGCATTGTTTATCAGCTGTGGGTGAACTTATTGCTAGGTGGCAGAGGAGAAAATTCTCGCAGTGATAGGATTAGCATTCTGCTGGCATCGGTTCTGCCTGGGCCCCCTCTGCCTTTCTCCTGGGGACAGGGTACTGCCGTTGGGGTTAATAGAGGTAGTTGCTCTCCAGTGCTCGTTTTCTGATGGCGGACGTGTGTCCTCATTGTAGTGGTGGAAGGTCTCCAGGTCCATATTCTGAAGCTGCTGCTGAACAACAAGGATAGAGGAGGGGTAAGTGCTCTTTGGATCGTTTGCTGCAGTATCTCCACATCACACGACTTGTATGGGTTTACCACCTGCTTTTCCTCCTGCCAGGGGGAAGCCTCCAGATACATCTTCCTAAACAAATTCCGCAAGTTTCTTCAGGAGAATGCTAGCAACAGAGGGGTAAGTCAGAGAGCCAGCCTTCCCTCAAGCCTCACCCTGAGAGCTCTCTGGCACCTTCAGGCTGGGAACTCTGCTTCCAGCAGTCTAGATACAGCAGGGATTGGGGAGGAGGGAGAAGATCTGAGGCTAGAAACCAGGCAGCTTATCTAAGTCCTGTGCAGTGATTTATGGCAAAGCAGTCCTTGGGAACATCCTTGGGTGGGAGCTGAACGTCCTCCCAAAATGCCTTGGGGAGCATGGCTGTGGAGTGCTCTGCCACAGCTGGCCTGCTGGCTTTGGCATCCTCTTCGCTGCTTGGGTGGGGACTGTTCTGGCCCTGGATCAGGCTGTTGGCCTGTAGCTTTGGGAGGCAGGCATCTGCTGTTGCAGGAAACCCTTTCTTCACCTGCATCTCTGTGTTCATGATCAGTCCCATCTGTCATGGTGGAGCACGTGGTATCCATCCTCCTCTGTCAGACCAGCTTGTTCTTTCAGTGCCCAGGACTTTCTAGAGGTGAAAACTGCTGCCTACCATTAGGGCTGGGCTCTCTCCCAGTGCTGGCAGCTAGAGATAAACACAAAGTTTCTGCCTGCCCCATGTGGCCACTGGGACTAAGATGCACTTTCACACCTGCCCTGATGACTGAACTCTCATTCTTGCCCTAGAACTTGACTGTGCTGTGCCCACCGGAGTACATGGTGTGCTTCCTGCACCGGCTTATTGCTGCCCTGCGTTTCTTCTGGGATGGCCACAAGGCAAAGTCCCCTGCGGCACTGAACAGTGAAGGTGAGGCCTGGAGGAGAAGCTTTGAGGACATGTCTGTGGTTAGGACAAAGTTTGCCTCTTGGCAGTGCTCTCCAGGTTGCTGGAAATTTTGTGTTTCTCACATATAGGTGCTTGAGCTTTCTGTCACCCTGTGTCTGTAGTTCCCACCAGTCACTCTGGGAAATTCCTGCGTGGAGATCTATTCTAGTTAACGTCCAGACCTGAGACTTGCAAAGAGGCACCTGTGCTGTTTGCTAGCTTCCCCTCTATGCTCTGGAGCACTCCAATATTGATTATGGGTCTGTAGGAGGGCAGCTCAGTGATCCCGTAGTCAAAGTTTAGGGGAAGATATTTGGTTTTATGGTTCCCAGACTGTGGGATTAAGCAGAAACCAAGTCAGTGCCAGTTGCTTTCCCACCCTCAAACCCCACCTTGCCTGTCCTGCTGCGATCTGCTTGGCACTCCCTTTTCTTACTTATAGGCTGACCCTTTCTCTAGACTCAATAATAAGTGCCTTACAATCCTTGTGGGACTAAGAGACAGAGCTGGAGTAGCCACTTGGAGAGCTGCCGAGTTTTTTGGTGATCCAGTTTCCCCCAGTGACTGTTGCTGGGAGGAGGGGAAGTACTGGGAGGCTTGTTGTCAATGGCCATCAGTTGCTTCTTTTTCTGTGTGGATCTAATACTTGCTTCATTGTGGAAATCACCTCTGCCCTAATGGCTTGTGCTTTTATGACAACAAAAGCTGTCCCTAAATGTTAGTCTGGGCTGGACCCTGGAGTCTGTCTTAGGAGGGCTTACATGTCTGTGTGGGTCCTGTGCACAGAACTCATGGAAAAACCAAATCTCCTTCTCTGCCTTAGAGGCGTATATCCCTCCTCAACTCTTCTATAATGGGAAGGTGGATTATTTTGATCTTCAGCGACTTGGAGGTCTCCTGTCTCATCTCAAGAAGACTCTGAAAGGTAAGTGCTCTCATTTCCAATACCTGCATCCAGGTCTTGGCTGGAGTTCACCCAAGAGACATCCCAGGGCAGGAGCCATGGGTAATGAATTGTGATTAAATTTAAGGAGATGAGACTTGAATTTTAATGAGATGCAAGTTATGCTGAAGAAGACATTGTCCCTCTTGGGTGGAGCGTCCTTTAAGTTAACAGTTTACTGTTTATATCCCTGAATGGGGCCTGTGGCTAGTGGAGGGAAGGGGGTTGTCTGGGAATACCCTTTGGTGTGGTGCTCTTGCTGCACCACAGCCAAGGGCTGGGAGCTGTCAAAGCGCTGACTGTCAGCCTGGCTCTGCTGGGTGTGAAGGATGGCCAGGATTTACTTGCTGTACCACTTCGGGCAATAGCAGTCCTGTGTGTGTACTGCAGCCGTGTGTTTGTATGCAGCACGCTTCTCTGGCAAAAGACTTTCAAAGCCTCCCTTTTGGAAGGGTTAGAAATCATTGCCATTCAGTTGGACTTGGTTTGTCTCTGGTTTCTGGCTATGTGGCGCCTGCCTTTGGCTCAGATCTCTCTTCTCTTTCCTCAGTGTGTTTGCAAGAGTAGGACCATTTTCCCTGTCTCAAGTTGGTCTCTGGCTGTTCAAAATTAGATTACTTAACTTGAGAACCATGTCATCTCCTCTGGTCTCTTACCAAGGTCTTCCTGGCCATCTTTAAAGACAGAGCTATGGACTAGAGGACGTGTTCAGGCTTTGTACAGCAGAGCCATCAGCACAGCCTTCCTCTGGGCTGAGAATGGGTTCTGGTCTGAGTCTCAGTCCTAGTGATTTGAGAACATATCATGGGACAGCACTGAAGAACTGGATACTTAGAAAATGGTCTCAGGCTCTGAGTTTCCTTCCCTATGCTAGTCAAGTTTGGCCCTGGTGGTTGTCTCCTGGTTCCTCAATTATTCTACTTATTGGTGGTAGGACCAGGAACAAAAATGGGTCCTGGGTGAGCAGCACCCACCACTGCTTGGTCTCTGCTGTGTTAGCAACAGCAGACCTATTCCACATAAGGAAGCTGGGGGAAAGGTGAATTTGTTCTGATGCACTGTCCAACTTCACTGGCTGTTTCTCTACTGCCGAGAAGCAGGAAAGAGGATGAGCCTAGGGCTGCCTCGTGGGCAGCAAAGGGTGACTCCTGCATTCACAGGTCCTTTGGTGTGCTCTGTGCAGATGACCTGGCTGCAAAAGCCAACGTCCTGATCGACCCTGCAGAGCTGCAAGCAGTGACTATGGATGATCTCGATGAAGATGAGGAATCAGCAACATCGACAGCACAGGTGAGCCGTGTGCTGTTATTCATCTGTGGGGGCCCTGGTGCCTGGGCAGCAAGCTCAGCCTCTGGCTAGAAAAGCTTTGCTTTAGAGTAAGGCAGTGTCTGGGCCAGGACTGTAACCAGCCCCTGGGCAGTCAAGTAAAAGCTGCACTTGCCTGAGGGTCACTGGAGATCAGCAAGGTCCTGGATGCACCAAGTTTGAGCAGCAAAATTTTCTTTGCTCTGCTCTCTCACTACCCACGGATCTGAATACGGTCCCTCCCCTCCATGGCAGCTCTTGCATTTGAAAGGGTGCAAGGCAACTGCAGACAGAGCAGCTTCTTGCTGTGCAGATCTGCTGCTTGCACCTGGCAATATGCATTTGCTAACCGGGCACTGCTGGCCCAGCCATGATAGGAAGGGTATCTGCTCACCTTCCAGTGGCCACTGAGCATCTATACCAACATCCTTGCAGGGACAAGGGAGGAATAGCAGGCAGCCACAGCTAGAACTGTTTCTCCCTTAATTTCTTCTCAGTCTCAGCGTCCCTCGGCTGCCCTGGCCATTGGTGGAGCTCTCGCTAGACCTGGCTGGCTCAGCTCCCCCACCCTGGGCCGTGCCAACCGCTTCCTCAGCACGGCGGCCGTCAGCCTGATGAACCCGCGTCGGCCTCTTGGCAACCTGGAGAAGATCAAAGTGCGCACGCTAAGCGTGGAGCAGCGGACAGAGGAGGACAGTGAGTAGTACTTCTGCTGTGTGCTAGCATGGCCCAGATGGTCCCTGGGAGAATGGTGTCTTCCAGCTCCCAGTACTCAGAAGAGGAAAGCAATTTATTTACTACCAGCGTTGCTCCTTCCCGTTTGCAGTTGAAGGCAGCCATGGAAATGAGGGTCTCTTACTGGGCAGGCCCCCAGAGGAGCCAGACCAGCCCATCACAGAGAACTCCCTCCTGGAAGTCCTGGATGGGATAGTGATGATGTATAACCTTAGTGTCCACCAGCAGCTTGGGAAGGTAAGTGGCACGTGCTATGCAGGAATCCATTTCCCCAACCTCCATGCTTCTATGCTGACTCTCTGTTTTCTGCTTATTTCGTGACTGTGCCTGCCCTTTCCTTCTCCTCCTAACCCCCATGGGGCATGGTTGCATGTTTATGTGTCTGGGGAAAAACATACCCTTATTGTTAGAATCTGCTTGTTTTTCAGATGGTTGGTGTGTCAGATGATGTGAATGAATACGCAATGGCACTGAAAGACACAGAGGAAAAAATCAGCCGCTGCCCAAAGAGGGTAAGCGTCTCTGTAGTCCCAGCTTCCTTCTCTTGTAGAACCTCAGTATCTGGCAAAAATGATGAAGCACAGTGGGTGATTTCCAGCCTTGGAGCAGCCAATGTCTTGGATGGGGTAGTAATCCATGCCTGGAGCTGGCAGCCCACGTATCACACTGCGCCAACCCATTGTACCACTGCCTCCAGGCACAGGGGGACTGAAGCAAATGCTTCACCTTCTCTGGGACAAGCTGTGGCAGCTTGCAAACCTCCATGTGCTGCAGACACCTCGGAGCCGATCTCCTGGGGTGGGGACCCTCCAGTGCTGGACTGGGGACACATCTGTCCTATTCCAGCTGCCAGAGACTGAGTGTATCTGATGATAGATTAAAAAAGTATCTGACAGTAGTTGACCCTAAAGCTGCTGCCCACACTGGACCAGGGTCTGCATCAGGCCTTGTGGGCTGCAGCTGAGACTGGTCAGCGCTCTGTAGAGCACTGATTCCCACTCCCTCTGCAGAAAGGCTGCTGATCCCTTTCCCTCCTGCCAGTGCTCCCTAGCTAGCCCCAAGATGGTATTTGCTTTTCGCATTATTTGTCCATCTCTGAAAAAGGATACTATAAATGGCAGTGACATCTGCCCTCACATCTCTGCGCTCTTTTCAGAGGAGAGACATCCACGAGGAACTGCTGAAGAGTCAAAAGGTCTTCTCCGAGAAGCTCAATCACCTAAGCCGACGCCTTGCCTGGATAAATGTCACCATTTATTCAAAGGTGGGCAGGAGCATAATCTGAGCAGCTCAGAGGAGACCGAGCAAGTGAGCCTCTGTATCTGTGCTGCTCGGCTCACACGTCACAAGTGTTGTTTTCCCTGGTGCTGGATCAATGCAGATGATCTTTGGGGCTCATTTTTCCCTTCTTGTCCATCAGAGACTCCTTCCTAGGCCTGGAAGGAAGGCCCAGGCTTGGTCCCGTGGTGTTTGTCAGGACGCAGCCCAGTCTGTTCCGAGCTGTGCGTGGTGCTGTAGGCTTTCCCTGTGGGTGTCAGACCTCTGCAGCACAGACAGAAGAGTGCAGGTCAAAGGGAGATTCAGTTCTCAAGGCATGTCTAGAGGATAGAGGCTACCGTGAACCATTTCCCTGAGCTGTGCTGTGCGTCACAGGGAGGTCTCACTAATGCTGCTCTTCCTGGAATCTGCAGGATCCAAACCTATGAGTTGTTCAGGTGTCCTCCCCTTCTTCTCTTTTTCCTACAGAGAGAGAGCACATTCTGCATTTAGTAAAGCAGTGACTGTTTGCACAGGTTGTGCCTTCTTCCCTCCGTTCACCATTTTCCACGATAAAGTCTCTGGTCTGTTTTTGCACAAACAGTTTGTGCTCTTGCATTCTGCAGATCTCCTCTTCCTGTCTTCCCTTGCGCGTTGCTGTGCCCCATCTGTGTTTGTAGCTTTTTTGTGCTGGGGAAGAAGACACGTTTCCCTGAACAGGCAGTGGCAGCAGGGTCTCTGCATGCGTCCCAGGATGTAAACAGAGAGGGGAAGAGTGGTAGTTCCTATGACCGCGTCTGGCAGAGCTGCAGCGGCTGATCCTGACTCATGCGCTCCTTGCTCATCCCCTCCTTTACTCACGGAGCGGGGCTGCAAGGCATAATGCTGCGCTGCGGAAGCTCTCCAGCTGCATTAGCATAGCCCATGTTTGCCAGAAAATAAACCTTTCTTCCCTGACTGCTCTTGAAAGGCTGAGGGGCATTACTGGTGTGCATTGCAGGTATTGCTGCAATGGCCCACGCAGAAACACTATTCGTGTCTCCAGATGATCTATTGTCGTATTAAACGCAGGTGCCCGCCTCCCATCAGGAGTGCGGTGTCACCTTTCTGGATGAATCAGCAGCAACTGGGAGTGAAGGTTACCGCTGTCCCTGCTTGTGTTCCTGTCCTGGCCTGCATGGCCCGCAGCAAGAGCGGTTCACTAGCTGGCTCGGGCTGTGAAATGTGCCCCAGGAGCTGAGCGAGCTTGCTCTGGAGAGGAATATGGCTGCACGGAGGAGCTTGTCTGTACTGCCTGTACCTTCAGGACTCCATCTCACAGGTCCCTGCTGGTTCCCTGTGGAGACATCCACCCAGCAGGCTCCTGCGTCCCTGGGACTTGTGTGGAGAGACGCGTCTCTATGGGTGTTGTGGGTGCTGCTGATGCTGATGGAGAGGAAGAGACTGGTTCTGTCTAGAGGTGAAGTCCTGCTCTGTGTTGAGGTGTCAGAGCACGGGAGTGGCTGCTCCTTCCTCAGGGGAATTAGTCACCAGTTTATTCTGAGCTGAGGCATTCAAGGTTAGACAAAAGGGAGCGCTACAGCTTAAAAACACTCTTAGTTTTAAAGCAGATCATCCTCCCTTCAAAACATCCCTGTGGGAAAACCATTTCAGCTTATTTTATTACAACACTGTATTTGTCCATCACACAGTGGGTAATCACATCTTTGTATCCTCTTGGTGTAGGCTTTCTTCTAGCCTGGCAATACCTGAAATGATGTTTTGAGGTTGTCAAGCCTTAATAAAACCAAATGCAGCTTTCTTTACCTTCATGCTGTCTGTACAATTGCTTTTTATCCTGAAAGCAACAGTTGAGCTGTGTGTCGCTGTCGAGGTAAACATGCCTTTTAGTCAATTTAGTTGATTTGCACTAGTTCAGTCTGGTGTACAGAACAAACCCATGTCAATCTCCCAAAGATGGTAGCAACATACTTTAGAAAAGCCACTAAGCAAATGAAATCGCTTATCTGCACCTCTGATTTTAATTTCTTTTTTAATTAGAAGTATAATCCTCCTCCATCTATTTTTATGCAAATTGCTATTGCTTATGATATTTCTTGACATTTCAGGATATGAAACAATATTTCATCTTTCTGTGGCTTTGTTGGTGCTGATTTTTGTAGCTTAAGGTTACGTAGATGTCCTTAAATTTCCTGTTTTTAATTTAGGACCCCCTGCATTTTGCTTAGAGAGGGAAGAGGCCGATGTTCCTCAGGACAGTAAATCTGGTTGAATGGCTGGCACAGAATCCGAAAGGCTGTGGCCGCCTGTTGCAAAGATCTGAGCTGGTATGAGCTTTCAGCCTGTTCCCATTTAATTCCTGCAAAGGACCAGCTTTCTTTTCAGCAGATTTATGCTGGATTTGCTAGTGCCTGCCTTCCTTCAGCCAGTGTACTTGGAATAAGAACTAGCACGCCTTTTTTGCGATCAGGCCTGTGTGGTCAGATGTGCCCTACCAAGGAGTCGTTCTTGGAGGGTTTCAAGGCTCAGTGAGACAAAGCCACAGTCCGTTGGTGACGGTCGTTCTCTGAGCCTGAGGTTGGTGTAGAGATCTCTGTTCCTTCCACCTGATGCTTCTGTGGCTCGATGAAAAGACTGAGTGGCACAGATCCGGTTAATGAACTTAGAGCAGTGGTCTGAGGAACATCTCAGACATGGAGATGTTTCTGAGGTCTAACTGCAGTGCTGATTGTTGTGTTTCCCCAAAGAGAAGCTGGACGAAACTGAATGGGGACTGTTGTGTTCTCTCTGGCCAGGAGAAGATGCAGGATATATATTGGCTGCTGCGAGTGTGCATCCGCACCATCGAGCATGGTGACAGGACGGGCTCACTTTTCGCTTTCATGCCAGAGTTCTACCTCAGCGTGGCTATGAACAGCTACAGCGCACTCAAGAACTACTTCAGCCCTGTAAACAGCATGGAGGAGCTTCCAGGTAAGGGGATGGGGACGCCTTGCTAATTCTGGCCTGATAAAGACTAAAGCAGGCCACATCCTTATGGTGAAGTAGTGGTAGTTGGGCACCATCCCTTCTGTGTCCCTTCCTGATTGTGATGTGCTGCACCGGTATATTATTGTCTGTGTGCTGTGGGGCGGGTGCTGAGTGCTGTTCCTTCAGTAGGTACCCACTGGTGAGCCGTGGCATTGCTGCGCTCAGGCAGGGAGCCCATGCCTTGCTCGAAGCTGTCGCAGTGGTGGCTGTAGGGAAAATCACTGGCAGCTATGGATTTTGTTTCCAAGGAGGTACCAGGAGTGGGCTGGGATGCTGGAAGATGTGATTGCCCAGGCAACATGTGCCAGTGCCTGCTGGTTTCTGGGTGGGAGGAGATGTGCCATGAGTGCAGGAGTTGGGACTGCTTTCAAACCACCCTGGGATTTGGATATGTTCTTGTGGAGGTGACCACCCACTTGATGCCAAGAGTCTGTGTTTAGGTGGATTCCCTCTGTGCACGTTCTGTGCTTTTCCTGGCTAAGTGATCCCACTGAGCTCTTAGCAAATAGTCCTGTGCTTTTCAGAGCCCACGAAGGTAAGAAGAGCTTCTGTTCCCACCAACACATAGCTAAAGCGTTTACGTCCATTAAGCAAGGGCTGTGCCTGCTGTTCAGGGAGCAGCAGAATTGAGCGGTAGCAGATTTCTTGAGGGCTTGCAGGCTGGACGTGGCTTTTCTGCATAGATCTCAGGTGTGACTTGTGTTGCTCAGACTCTTCTGCATTAGGCATCTCTTCCTTGCCATCCAACTCAATTGCATGGTTTTATCTTTCTCTGAGTAACTGTTTCAGACTCCGCAGACTGAGGTGAGAGGCTCTGTTGGAGCCCAGTGTGTTTTCCCAGCTGTCTGTTTTGACACCTAGGCACATAACAAAGCTGCAGTTAGCTGTAGCAGGAATGAATTCCATGGCCTGTGCTGTGTCCCCAGGAATGCTGGGACCACGGGGCTGCCCATCAGGCCGTCGGGTGACCCCTGCTCCCTCCTTCTCTTTGCAGGCTACGAAGAGACCCTGATGCGCCTCGCTGCCATCCTGGCCAAGCATTTTGCTGACTCAAGGATTGTGGGCACAGGTAAAGCTGCACTCCTCTGCTTTGGGGTTATGCCCAGTCTGGGGTTATTCCTTACCTGCCTGAGTGTAAGCACGCTCTCTGCATCAGCTGGGACAGTGTGCCTCTCTAAGTGAGGGTCAATCCCTCCCAGCCACTGGTGTTCACATGCTCCCTGGTGTTGTAGGGTGCCTGGCCTAGTTCCTTCTCATTCCTCCTCAGACATCCGGGACTCCCTGATGCAGGCGTTGGCCAGCTACGTCTGCTACCCCCACTCGCTGCATGCTGTAGAGAGGATCCCAGAAGAGCAGTAAGTGCTGCCCTGCCTGTTCCCGGGGAGCTGGGGCAGGGCTGGGGTGGTGGCAAGGCCGGGTGGGGGAGCAGATGGGCTGCCAAGCACCACTGAGGGTCCAGGAGCTACAGCAGGTTGCTGGAGTTGATTTGGGAGCCTTCTATCACCCATATACCAATGGCTTTGCTCTACCCCAGCTCCATGGGTCCTACTGTGTGTCCTGTTTAATCCCCTGCCCTCAAACACTTTGGGCTGACCAATGTCCCGGTCTGGCAGGCGGATCTCCATGATGAAGAACCTCCTGGCTCCCTATGAGCAGCGACCCTGGGCACAGACCAACTGGATCCTCGTCAGGCTGTGGCGGGTGAGCACCCTGCATCCCTGCCCCTCTCAACCTCTGGGGCTGGTTGGACACTGAGCATTGTGCTTTCCAGTAGCAGCAAAACTCAACTGTTTTCCAGCCTCTAAGATCTTTCCTTATCTCTTTTACCAGGGCTGTGGCTTTGGGTACAGATACACACGGCTCCCACACCTGCTGAAAACCAAGCCTGAGGATGCCAGCCTCCCCAGCCTGCAGAGTGAGTGGGGCAGGGGATGGGCACTGGGGATTATGACGGGTGGTGAGGGAGGACCGGCCTCTTCCCTAGCAGCCGTCCCCACTATGGGCCAGGCCAGCTGGTGAGACGGCTGCTGAAGTAGGGGGATCCTGGCCAAATATCCAGGCCTGATCTTTGCAGCCAGCATTTCTTTTCCTGGACATCCCCAGCCTCTCTGCACTGACTGGTGACTCTTTTGTGTGCTGAGAGGTAGGTTAGATCCATCATGAGGAGGAGTTCTGCCCTTCAAGGGAGAGGAGAGAGGCCCAGGGCTGCACCCTTACCAGAGCTTTACCCCAAAATGTAAGCCTGGGAGAAGGTTCTCTGATGTCCGCAGCGCGCAGCTGCTGTGTGTGCCAAGCAGTAGGTACCCTGTGAGAGGGAGTGGGTGCCCAAGGAGGCAGTGCACTGGACGAGTTTGCAAGCAGGGAGTGGTTTAACCAGGCATCTCCCTTGGAGCCTGGTAGAGCCTGTCCTGGCATTGGAACTGCAATTTGGTTCTCAGCACTCTCACCAAACTGAGGGGTTCCTCGGTTCTGTTGTGGCTGAGAAAGACGCGAGGAGGAGAAGGTACCTTTCTTGAGCTGAAGAACACATCCCCAGCTTCACTCTTGCAGTGTCTGGGCCTGTCTGGATACATTCCTGACTCCCCTCTGCTGTAGAAAAGGCTTTGTGCCAGAGCTCGCTCCTGGAGAGCTGCACAGGAATGGGGGACAGAGGGTGCCGCAGCCTGACACGGGCAGGCAGCATGTGGAGGTGCACGCTAAGCCCCGACTGGTGGGGAGAGCTGCCTGTCTCTGTTTTAACAGCACTTTGTTCTCTTTCTCTCTCCTGCCCATGGGAGCCCAGGAGATCTCTCTGTTGCTAGTTTCCAGAGTAAGTTTGCTGTGTGACCCTCTCTTGTCTGGTGAAGTAGCTTTAGAGAGCTCCCTCCTTCCCCTCTTCTGTCTAGAGAGAGGCCCTTTTTTGGCGGGCAGAGGGCTTTACACAATGCTCGTTTTCTCAGTTACGGCCCGAGGAGATGCCAGGTAGGCTGGTGCCCACATGGCAGCCTCTGAGGCCGCATCATGGACCCGCTCTTACACCTTATCTATCAAGGTTAACGTCTGGGATCAGAGCCCTGCTGCAGGCTGTGCCAGCCTTGGGTTCCTCTCATCCTTGGAGGACGATGGGGAAGCCCTGGTACACATGTAGGAGGGACCTCATGACAGTCCCCTCGCCCTTCTACCACACAAGCAAGGCCCCGAGTGGCTGCCTGCAGTCCCATGGGACGGTGACCGAGCTCCCCCCATACCGGGGAGCTCTGGGGCAGGAGCAGAGGTCCTCAGATTTTGAGGCCTCTCTCCATTCATCTCCGGTGGCTCCACACAGTCTGAGCCCAGAGTGGGCTGGGCTGGCTCCTGGGATTGCTATTTTAAGGCGCAACCAAATCAATAATGAATGCTGATTTAATTGAAGAGGGACAGGGGACTCGGAGGTGTCCTTGAGATGCTGCCCAGGGAAGGAGGAGGAGTCAACCCCCCTGCCTTCTCACCCATCAGTCTTCACCTTGTTGCAGTTTGAGCATTGGCAGGGACAACGGGACAAATTGCTGAGCTGAAGAAAATGCCTGTTTGTCTGTGTCTGCTTCTGGAGGTCAGTCAGAAGGGACCTTGGGCAAATGGCTCTTCTCTGGGGCTCCAGCCTTGTCCTGCTTCAGGGGTGCTTCCTTGGAGGACTCTGCACGGGTGGCAAAGGTGGGCTGCCTCGCAACGTCTGTGAAACATGCAGGGCACAGACCACTGATCTCCTACGGTGCCTTTTGCCTGTGCTCGCCAATGGTGAGCAACGAGACGGCTGCCAGGGTTAGCCCAGGGAGGGGAGAGGTTCAGAAAGGCCACGTGTGTTCCTGCCTGCTCCCCAAGTTGTTCCTTAGCCCCGCTGGCACAAACAGCTCTCGTGCAGGCAGGGCTCTGCCTCCAGAGAGACAGAGGCTCTGTTCAGAGGTGGGGGCAGTTCTGGTTGGTGGCTGCTGTAGGAACTTGTTTTGCTTTCATCATGGCTCGTAGGCAAGGCCGGGTGCTGTTACGGCATGCATGCAGTGAGCAGCAGCGGTGGCCCTGTGCCAGGCCCAGCCTGTCTTGCTTTTACCGAGCTGCAGGGTGGCTTGAGGTTGCAGCACAGGGCTCCTCTGCCCCAGGCCTTCCACCCACATGTCCGTCAAGTGGTGGAGGGTGGGTGGATGGGACCGTGAGATCATCTAGCTGAGCTGTTGTGCAGTGTGGGTCAGATAATTCACCCACGTTCCCTTCCCAAGTCCAGCAAATTGCCTGAGCTAAAGAGGTCTTTCAGGAAGAAATCCAGTCTCGATCTGACAACACCAAAAGCATCAGCTGGTGCCCTTCTGATGGTGGTTCCTCGCCCTCAGAAATAAATACATCACCTTTTCCTGATAAGAATGTACCGAACCTCATCTTCTGTCTTCCAGTGCTGCTGCTCTGCCTTTTTCTGCTGGGTTAAACTGTGCATTACAACTTCAAAAGGGCTTGTGTACTAAGTTAAACTCACTTCTTGGTCCTTTTTAATGGTGAAAAGAAAGTGCAGCCTCTGTGTCTTACTCAGGAAGAGGTTTTGCTTTTCTGTGAGCCCTGGTGTTTACTCTTCCCATGTTTTTAGCAGCCCCAGAGGTGCCAGTGTCATGCTGGCTGGAACGTCTCCCTGATCTGCCGGTCACGGAGCCAAAACTTGCATTAGCTTGTTTGACAGCGCTTTGCTTTGGAGTCATGTGCGAGTCCCAGGCGTGCGCTGGGGCATCCTGATGCCTTGTGCTCGACCTTATTGACATCTCATCCCCTGAATGCCGCTTGCTTTCCTTCTGCCTCACCCTGCAATGTTCCCTTTGGTTCCTAAACACATCTTTGAACGGGCGCAGTTTACCGGTGATGTGGATCACTGCATCCCCAGCTTACCTCTTTCGCTGCTGTTTCATCAGTCCAGCAGCCAGTGAGCGGCAGCTGTTTCACATCTACATCTGGATCCTTTCAAAAACTCAGATTAGCGTTGGGTGGAACTGCTTTGCTTCTGAATCTGGTCCATTTGGGGCTTTCCTCCTCTGTGCTCCCAGCTCTACTGTAAATGCTGCAGTGTCCAGACACCCCCTTGGGCTGCTGACCAAGAAGTCTCACAAAATAGCCCTGTTATAAATCTTCCTTGGTTATTAGCAAACTATAAAGTACATAATTGTCTTCCTGTGATGAAAGTACATGACCCTTCTTTACAATTATCTAGTAGGAGCACTTATTGAAGGCTTCCACTTTGTCTGCTTTATTAATTTTTAACTCTGTCTAATAATGGGCCTCTGCTACTGTAAGACTTTCTCCCATTACTACTTTTTTAATAATTCTGCTAGAATTTTTTCCTATAGTTGAAGAAACTTTGTGTGTAGTGTGGTTAGTTGTGGATGTTTCTTTTATGTCTTCTTGTTCTATTACCCCTTTTCTCCTTGTTTTCATCAACCGCTGTTTATGTTTGACTATGTTCACTTTACCTTTTATATTTTAACTTGTGTCTTTGCTTCATGCTGGTCTCAGTGAACCTTTTAACCCAAGGGCTTGCTGTAGCACTCGGGTTTTTTGGCTGCTTAATAATCTTCTTGAAGAACTCTGTATTTTTATTCACTATTTTCCCCCATCTAGATTTTGGGTTTTTTCCTCTGACTATTTTGCTTATATATTTGCAGGGAAGTTTCTGTTGTGGAAACATCGGATATATCTATAACCGCTTGGGGCCACGCTCTGTTGCCCACATTAAATGTATTGAGGTCATAATTTCTGGCCTTAGAAAACCACCGATTTCTGTTCCAATGACTGATCTTTATCTGTCATAAGGTTAAGCCAAGATTGAGTGGCTTTTGTATTAAGGAGTTACAAGTTTTAGAAACACTAATGACATACTATTGTCAAGATCAAGAACTCGCATCAGTGAGTATCCACAGACTCCCTATGAAATGATGTCCCTGTCTGAAATGGCACATGTAAGGGCTGTGTCATTACCCTGGGGGGGCAGCGGTAACGGGACATCAGTGGAAATGCCTCAGCAAAGGTGAATTTCTTGCAGATGAAGATGAACCCAGGACCAGGGTCTAACACCAAGGCTCGTTTTCTAAATACTGATGATGATTGCCCCATGGAGAACCTGATCTGGGAACTCATGCAAGGGATGAAGCTGCTGTCGCTGTAGCCCAGGGCTGGTTCCTTATGTTGCTTTCAAAAAGTAGCAGTGATCACAGCGTCTTTAGATTCAGAATCCTCCTAGGAGCAACAAAAGCCAAGGAAGTTCACTGTTTCATGGTGTTAGCTTAAAACCTTAAAAAACCCTACATAACTATGGAGAAGTTTGACAAGAGGCACTGCTTTTTAATGCTTTTATAGGCTAGCATAGTCTTTGCCAGCAGAAGGGAGAGCATTTAAGAACTTAGAATTGGAGGTTTGGAGCAAATTCACACCACTTATTGGAAAAAGACCATGAGGAAATAGTCATTGGCTAAAAATCAGGATAAAAGAAGTTATTATAAGCATAAGAGCATCCTTCAAAAAGCCAAAGCTGCCTTGGTAAAAGAGGCTTTGGCAACAGACGAACAGGACAACTCGCAGAGCTAATCTGTAAGGAGTGGTGATCCTTGCCTAGAACTGCTTCGGTACTTGAAGGCTGGAAGGGGACTAATATGTCAGCAGTTTTAATAAAAAGCACTTTTTACATGTTGAGGGGAGGCTGGGGAAAAGACAACACAAAAGCTCAACCCTGTGAAAGGACCTTCCAATTCTGAATGATTGGGAGAGAAACCGTAGATGGAATTCAGCATCACCAGATGTAAAATGGTGAATGCGAAGGGAAAATAAGATGAAAAATCAGTGCGCTGTGAGCTGAGCATAACCCTTAGAGACAAGACTGCAGGGTGGGCTCCCTAGGACCTGTCTACCCTCCTGAGAAAAGAGCCGTGGTATTTCAGGTGTGACCTCCCCAGGGACAAGCAAAGGGGTGGCACCTTACCTTGATCTGCTGAGCACATCCTCCTACCATCACCCACCTCTTAGTTGTAGTGAGAGCCCTCATCTGTCCCCTGTTCAAGCCAGTATCCTACAAAACCCCTTTATGGGATGGTGCCCAGACCATTGTTTCCCAGCCAGGACTGACATTTGGGGTCATTCCCCAGATGCGGAGTTTTATCCTTCTTGTTGACTATGATCAGGTTTTTTTTCCTAATCCTCAAGTTTCCCAAGGTGCCTCTAGACATCGGACAAAGCCTCTTGTTTAGTGTCATCTGCAAATTTGGTAAAAGTGTGCTGTGCCCTGTTGTCCATCACTGACAGAAAAGACAACGAGGTGGGTTCCAGTGTTGACTCCTGGGCTTCTTCACTTGTGCCTTATAACCAGCAAGTTCCTGAGGATCTTGAACTATAATTCTTGCAAAAGGGTTATCCTTGAACTGTCATCCTGTTGTAATCTTTTGGAAAATACCAGCTTGGTGCCCAGTCAAAAGAACAAATTACACAGCAGCAATTATGAGGAAAGGAAAACAGAACAAAACAAAACCACATTATGCCTTTGTGCAAATCTGCCACGCGCTTGTGGTTTGGATGCTGTGTGCGCTTCTGATTCCACTTCTCCCGAGAAAATCTGGGAGAACCATCAAGGCTCAGGGAGGGATGGTGAAGGGGGCAAAGACGTGACAGTCTGTATGAGAAACTGCACAGGCTGGGGCTATTCCCGTTCAAAAGACTGTCATAACAGACTGAAAGCATGGCTAGCTGGAGGAAGTGACTGGAGAGAAGCATCTTGCTGTGTCTCCCACCAGAAGGAGGGGGTTGCAGAGAATAAATATTATCAAATAAAGCGAATAGAAGCCAAGCTCAAATCCAAATTCCTCCTGCCACACACAACTGAGCTGTGAAATCTCTTTCCAGGACATGTTCAATGCTAAAGGCTTACACAGTTTCAGGGGACACTGGGCAAGAAATCCACTGAGGACCACTAAATACATGAAAAGGACGTCTGCTTTGGGCAGTCCCTGAGCCACATGTAGCCAAGAGCTGGGAATGTCCTTGCGAGTGGGAGTAGGACATCAAAGACATTCGTTGTGATGAAATCCCTCCCAAAGATGTGCTTTTAAGCAGGATCAAAGCCAGGGCACTGGCTTGCCCGCAGTGATTATGCACTGTGAGACATCAGCACGTGTCTTCCGTAACAACAGAAGCTCATTGCACTTGCTAGTGGGTATTTACAGAATAATTTATCCTGTTCCCGTTTGAGCTGGTGGTCTCCTGCCATCCCTCGCTGGCTTTGCTGATCCCAGCCAGCAATCTGCCTGTGGTTATGCCTCGCTGCTTGAGCCCTAGGGATGTGATGGAGGTCGTCCTGTTTTTCTTTTGCCCGTGCTGGTCTTTCAAGCAGGCTGCCACTCCAAAGACCTTCTGTAGTCACAACACGGCTTGTTCCTCTGGGCACCGCAGTGCTGCCAGAGTTACCACCTGCTCTTACTTACTAATAGCTTCTAGTAGAGGGAAGAGTAGTTAGATTGGGGTTTTTTTCTCTATATTTAGTAAATCTACTCAAGTTTCTTTGTCCAAGCCCTGAATTTTAGCTTGTGGTTTGAACTCTGGTCCCCTTCCCTTGTAGTGTTGAATGCTTTTGTGAGCTTCTCGCTGACAGTGGGTCCTTCTGCTGGTGAGAAGCATCCATCCCATTTGTACCTCCCTCCTTTCCCTGCCCGTCTGTGGGGACCAGTACCCCACGCAGCCCTGACTCTGTTTCCCAGCACCCCATCTGTGCTCTCGATAGTGGAAAAGCCCAGAGGCGAGATGCCGTGTACCGTGGGGACGTCTCTGTTCTGGGGCTCAACCTGGCCGGGGAGCGTGGGCAGCCCTGCCTGCCTGAGCCTGCTGAGGGCAGAGCCAGCCCCAGCTCCAGGCAGAAGCTTCTCAGGAGTGGGATTTGCTAGGTTCCTTCTTCCCCAGACATGGCCAGGCAGGCATGGACACGTGAGGCCAGGGGTGGCTTGGGCTGGTTCCAGGCAGCTGCTGCCACACTGGTATCATCAGGAATGATGAATGCTGAGCTGACTGTGGGCCTTCTGCAGAGCCGAGCAGGAGGGATGCTAAGCTGCAGGGCAGCGCTCCCGTGCACGTGGGCAGCAGTGAGCACGCAGGGCTCTTCCCTGGTTAATTCAGGCTGGCATTGCAAAAAACTGCTTGGAGGCCTGACAGGCGAGATCTCTGCTCAGAATAGCCCTTGCGCCCAACCTACGGCCGCTCCAGGACCAGGTCACTGAAGCTGTCGCTGTCTGGTTTCAGAGCCATGTCCTTCCACCTTGCTGCAGCAGCACATGGCTGCTCTGCTCCGCAGTGACCGCGACCTGGCCCCCAGCTTCCTCAACAGTGTCCTCAACCAGCTGAACTGGGCTTTCTCCGAGTTCATCGGCATGATTCAGGAGGTGAGTGCGCCGCTTGGGGCTGAGGGGTCTGGCACTCGGTGGGCGCCCGTGTCCTCCACACAGCAAGGTTCAAGACACAACTCTTGGGGCTGGGAGCGCAGCTATTCCTTGGCACACATGAGAGCCGAGCTGGGCTGGGGGTCGTGTCCCTCCTTTTGGGAAGGGGCACCTTGTGAAGTTGTCTCCATTGCTTGGCAGATCCAGCAGGCAGCAGAGCGCTTGGAGAGGAACTTTGTGGACAGCCGCCAGCTGAAGGTGTGCGCCACCTGCTTTGACCTGTCGGTGAGCTTGCTCAGGGTGCTGGAAATGACCGTCACGCTGGCACCGGAGATTTTTCTCGACTGGAATCGCCCATCATCAGAGCTGCTGCTTCGGAGGCTTGCCCAGGTATCAGCAGGGTGTGAAGAAGTGTCCTCTGAAGGGGCATGAAGACCCCTCTGCCCTCTCTCCAGATGTGCTGTGAAGTGGGGGCTCCTGCTGCAAATGCTGTAGTACTTAAAGCTGCTACAGCAAACCCAGTTGCAGAACAAATGGTACTCCCTAAAATTTCTGTATGTATGATGTCAGCTGCTCCCCTCCTTTGCAAGTAGTCTGGCCACAGCTACTTAAATCTTCCTTGTGAGGGGCTATGGCCAGTTTCTTCCACTCACTAAAAGCTGAACGCTCCATTCACAAGCAGTGCCATGAAATCTGAAGAGGAGGTGTGCTACATGTGAGCAAAGAGCTGTGGAGAGTACAGCTGGCTTCACAGGGAACATGTCCCAGTGTCTGGGCAGGTGTCTTGGTCCTTATCCCTTAGTCCTAGACTCTGGTACCAAATGTCTCCGCTTCCCTGCCAGGGTGACCAGGACAGCCCCATTCCAGCCCACAACAACTCTTAGGCTCCAGTAAATTAGTTTCTGTTCTGAAGCATGAGCAACCCTGGAAAGTCCTGAGGACAGGCTGCTCTTGTACAAGCCAGCCTGGTGGGGAGCAGTCATATATACCTTACCTATACCGCAAGGGCTGGGTTGCTCCAAGGGTTCAGGCTTGGGGCTCTGAGCAGATGGGGCAAAGCAAGACACGGTGGGGTCTAGTACAGCAATCTTGAGGGAGGTGCTCAGCCTGGGATCCCGGGATTTTCCCTGTGCGAGGAGGAAAGTGAGGGACCCTTAGCAGGTGGTTTGGGCAAGCTGGGGAATAGCCAGCAGAGAGCAGGGTGCTGCAGCATCCCCCTCTCATCCTGGTGCTGCTACAAAGTCGTGCCCCACTGCTGATCGTACCCCACGCAGAGGGGTGCAGAGTTCTGCTCTGTGTGTGTGAGGGCAACAGGAAGAGGAATGCTGCATCTGAGAGTTGGTGCACAGCTTGCAGCAGTTGTGTGAAGCCTGGAGCGGTCCCCGCTCATCTCACTGGGGGTTTGGGTGAGAGCTAATGGTGGCTAATTAAGTGTCTTTACAGTTGATTCCTTCTGTACTCGTCATAAGCAGAAATTTCTGCCTGTGGTGATGTTCTGTCAAGCAGAGCAGCGGATTTCTCTCTGCGCTCATCCTGTGCTTCAGGGCTGTCCTGCTGCCAGCTCCAGGCAGGGCAGGACCTGGACTGTGCTTCACCCTGCTGACGTGCTTTTGCCCAGCAGCAGCTGCCAGCTCGCTCTTCACAGGCCGTGGCTGTCCCAGGGACTGGAGCTTCTGCTTGCCAAGAGCTTTTATCCACAGAAGTAGCTTGGCGTCTGTAGGTGAGATTCACATTCAGGTGGAAGATGCTGAGATTCAGGTGTCTTGATCTCAGAGTGACTCTTCCCTGGGAGGTTTGGGTCTGGTACAACTGCTGTGGTGTGGTGGACCAAGCTAGGACTCTGCTGTGAGCCTCCCTCTGTGCACCCACCAGCTCCCAGGCACCAAGCCCAAGCTATAAGGATGTGCTGCCCCAAAGCATCCCCTTTGGATGCTGCTCACAGGAAGGCCCATCCAGAAAATACAAACCCTCTCTGCTTTTCCCTACACAGCTCTTGAACCAGGTGCTGAACCGTGTGACAGCTGAAAGGAACTTGTTTGACAGAGTGGTCAACCTTCGTTTGCCGGGTGAGTCCACACATTAACTCTGTCCCTCTCTGTTGAAAACATGCCGGAGGCATGCCCTTGGGACGTGAGGGATGGCTTGTACTGAAGGTTGGTACAGAGGTGTATGAGATCAGACCTCAGGCCTGCCGCATCCCTGCCTGGGAAACCACTCCGGTCCCACAGACTGCCACAAAGGTGCTGTCTTCAGAAGACACGCAAATCCTCCAGATGGACGTGAGCGTTGGTGCTCTTCCTAGGCCCTTAGCCTCTGTCTGCCCAGCAGCCCCAGCTCCCTCTAGGATCTCTGTCCTCACGAGGCAGCCGATGCATGGGTCTGGCTGTCCCCGGTGGAAGTGGCAGCTGTGCTGTGCTTGGGGGGGGAGGTGTCTTGCTAGACACTGATCTGACACAGATTAGGTGGGAGCTGTTGGAAAGGCTCAAAGCCCTGGACAGATTGCAGTTTAGGTAGCAGCTTGGCTGCTGTGCTCCGCATGGAGTAAAGCGTACGCTGAATTGCTAGGGGAAGCTGTTCTCACCAACATCAGCCCTCTTCCTCGTGGAGGTGACTGGGCAGCTGAGTTGGGCCTGTTAGCTGGGACTGGCTCCAGCTGCTGCATTATGGGCATCCTATGTTTCCCATACAGCAGGTGGATTTTCCTGCCTTCTTAGGAAGGGGAAGACCCCCTTCTCCTCTTGAGGTTTGGAAGAGGCAGGGGTGCTCCATCGTGAGAGCAGCGCCTGAGTCTGGAGTTCACATTAGTGGGGAAGACTCCTCTGTCCTTGATGAAACCTGTGGTTCCACCTGAGAGACCAAGTCCTGGACTGCTCCACCACCAAGTCTGGGAGTAGGGTACAGCTCTGCTCTGCCTGTTGTGTGGTGGCAGTGCCTCTATCTTTCTCTTCTGCTTCCATAGGGCTGGAGAGCGTGGACCATTACCCAATCCTCGTGGCCGTGACGGGGATACTGGTCCGGCTGCTTGTGGACACTGATGTTCAGGGGTGAGTTGACTTCTGAAGCACCGAGCTGCTGCATGTGGCGTTGCTTTGGGCGCTGCAGTACTCAGTGCCGTGGGAGGTGTTGCAGAAGCGATGTGGGTGCATGGGGGGCGAAGTGAGGAGCGACAGATGTGCATGAAGCAGGCAGAAGCCAAAGAGCCCCATACCCCTGCAGCAGCTGCATCCCAGTGCTACTGCTGGGTGCAAAACTCCTTCCTGTGGTGCGGGAAAGCCCTCGTGTGAGGTGGCTATGAGATGCTGTACCGACAGCACATGGGCACCTTCCTCCTTGGGATGGGTTCTGGCACTCTGTGTGACAGGACAGCCGCTGTCAGAGGTTGTGAGTGCCGATGTAAAAGATCTGGGCTGATGTGGTGACACCGGCAAAGTGCTGCAGCACACAGCAAGGATGCGGGGGAGTTCATTAAAGCTCCTTTGCTCTGTACACATCTCGGGGATGTATCAAAATGTGCGCAGAGCTCTCTGGCTGCCTTGGCCTGTGGCACAATGGTGAGACGAATCCTGTCCAGGCACTTACATGATGCTGATTTTTGAATGAAGCTAATCTTGTCTTTATGGTAACTAGTTACTCAGAGAGACAGCACTGGGGGGATGATGTGGCTGGACAAAGTCTGTGTCTGTGCCTGCTTGTACTGAGGCCTGCAAATAGGCTCATGCTGATCCTCTCTGCAGCCCTGCTCTCTCCCAGTGTCATTCGTAGGTGTCTTGCCCAGCCACCGTGCTCTGTAGGATGCTGTGGGAGATGGGGGTCTTCTGTCTGCGCTGCATATCGTGCTTGTTTTCACGTTTTAAGAACACGATAGTCTCTGGCTTTGCGGAGAGCGGAGCCCCATCTGGCTGAGCGGCTCAGCCCTGCAGCCAGTCTTTCAGCTTCTCTCAAGGACTCAAAGATGTACACAAATATAGCTAATTATATCCTGCCTCCCATGGCTGCTGTACCAGTCTCACAGCCCCAAGTGTGACAGTGCCAAGAGCTTAGCACAAGGTCACTGATCAGTGGCCTTTCCAGACTGTGAACGAGGGTGGATTTTGCTCGCCCCCAGAATCCTGCTCTGTGGAAAGGGCAAACATCATGAATTTGACGCCATAACTAGACACGTCTTCCTGGAGGGGAAGGGGAGGTGATAAAGCAGTTCCCTGCATGCCAGGCAGGATACAAAGTCCTTCCCTGGCTCCCTGTCCCTTGATTATCTGTCCCAGGCCAGGTCGCTTGTAGAGTCAAAGCGAGGAAGGGATGAAGTTCTTTCTCTGGCCCTCGGTTTAGCAAACTCTGAAAAGCACTGGAAAGATGGTAGCATGATGAAAATCACATCCTTCCCAGCCTGCAGGGAGTTCTGGGGAGACAAAAAGCTTCCAGACTCTGTCTCCCTTACCTGACAAGTGAATTGTGCTTTTTGTTAGTGATACCCAGGCAGCCAGCGCCAAAGGGGCTGTACATGGCCAAGCAGCACTGTCCCCTGTCTGCCAGCAGCATCCTCCACACCTTGGGCAGCGGCGGTCACAAACCAGAGGTGCTATGTCCTGTGGTGTGCGGTTGGGAAGTGGCAAGTCTCTGACTGATCATCAAGGGCTTTGTAGTCACCTCCTTGGGCACTGGAAAGCAGAAATAAATATGAAATAGGAATGATGCAAGAAAAGCATCACGTCCTTTTGGTGGACCTAGCTGAGCGGGAGAAGCACAAGGTTGAAGCCCAGGGAAAAATGTCTGTAAAACATAATGCTCCGATGTGATTTTGCAAAGCCCTGCACTAAAGCTGAGTTTTGATACGTCACTGATCTATAAAAGGCAAGCAGTTGTTGCAGGGGAGCCATAGAGATCAATCAATACAAAAGAACCAAGGCCGGTGGCTTGGAGACCCTCTACCGCTACCCGAGCAGAGGGGATGGGCAGCCTGATGGTAGAGATTGGCATGGCCGCAGGCAGAGTGCCTCACACGGAAGGGAAAACTGAGCCACATACCCTCTTTGCAGCACTCTGAATTGAGGACTGGGGCGTAGATGTTGTACCCCGCTTACGGAGCGGTTCTGCTCCGTGCAGGCGAATTGAAAAACAGCAAACAGGGACAGGATGAAGAAAACCAGCAGGCTTTTCTGCTGCCTTTGTGCTCCTCGAGGGTTCAGTCCCGGTTTGATCCCGTGTGCAAGTCCCTTGGCACCACGGCCACAGGGTGCTGTGGAACTGGGAGGTGCAGCTGGGGTGAGCAGAGCCCCGTAGGGATCTCCTCCCCACAGTCACCCAAAAACCAGGGAGGTGGTACAGGTCAACAGTGACTGGCCCAGAGCAGGGTGATGGGAAGCATCTGTCTCCAAGCGCATGAGTAGGAGGACAGTCCATGGAATGGAAAAGGAGAATTCATACCTTCCTTGGGTCTGTATGCTCCCATGGGAGATGATTGCCATGGGTCATGTTGCTGCAGGAAAACTGAAGAGTTTTAAAGGATCCCCTATGTAACCAGGGTCTCCAGAGCAGACCCATTTATATGAACTCGAGGAGACATTTTTCCTTTTTTTCCCTTTTTCCCTTCCTTTCAGTGCAGTGAGCAGGATAACAGGATGGGCGTTTTTCCTTCCTCGGAAGCACTCTGCCTGGGCAGTGCTGGAAGCAGGTAGAAACCTCTTCCGGGTCCCATTTGGCACCTCTCAGATTGCCAGAAATCATTAACAGAGAGAGATTATGCAACCCACATTTGCTTGTAGGAACTTCTGTGTGGGAATTGCCCAGGACAGTAGCTGTTACCTTGACTGGTTCCCTGCCCCAGAGGATGAGGACAGGGGACAGGACCCTGATTGACTTCCTTGGCTTGGCTGTGGTTCTTCTGGTTGCCTCTAACCCAGCAAGCCCATGCTGTGCCAGTCACTTGGTTGGAAGATGCTGCAGGCTTTGCCCTGGGACAGAGAGGATGGGTTCATCTGAGGGTGGAGGAATTAGGTCTGATTTCCAGGACCAAAGCATTCCGGCAGGGAAGGGTGGGAGTAAGGAGAGCCGGGGCTGTGCCGACTCATCCAGCCATGTTATCAGGATGCAGTCGGATGCCTCGGCTGCTCCCTGCCCAGCACAGGACGCTCAGCCAGGCATCAAGTCCTCGTGCTACGGACTCCTGGCACCAAACAGAGCCATTAAGCACAAGGAAAGGGAACATTGCCCAGGCTAGGATGTGATGAGACAGTTGATACATCGTACACCTTAGTCCCTGGGTGGAGCGGGCTGTGCTTTTGAGAGAGAAGAAATGCAGTTCCTCATTGGGTCCGGCAGGACAGGTGGTGCTGCTGGTGGTGACCAAAGCTTCAGTGCCCACCTCGTCCGGGCTTACTGATCTTTGTAAAGCCCCCATGGGTCACTTACCACAATTCCCAAATGCTTGCTGGGGCCTGGAGGAGGGAAAGGAAAGCCTTGCATTGATGACCGGAGCATCCTTGGAGAGCAGAGGGCTTGAACCAGAGTGAGGCCTGAGGATTTCGTGGTGCGACTCCCTCGCAGGACGTAACGAGCCTTGCAAACGGGGCAGAGGAACGTTAGAGCAGGGCACAGATGGGGAGGCTGCCAGCTCAAAGTGGGGTCCCTCAGCAGAGGGTCTTCTAGGTCCCAAACAGGAGCTGTGTTTCCCAGCAGAGCAGCCGCCTGTCCCTCGAGGGCTTGCCGGGAGGGAGCTACATCTCATCGGCAGGTGAGAGCAGGGCAGCCTGGTGCTGGAGGCTGGGCTGTCTCACCAACAGGCAACACCTCCTTGGTTTAAAACTATTTTGGCCTCTGCAGTGTTGTTTTGGGACTGCTCAGGCCTCCTGACATGCTGCCCCCCCCACTCCTCAGCCCTGGGGCCTGACAGCAGTGGGGCAGCACCTTCATTGCGGGGAGTCTGAGGAGGCAGGGATGCCCGCGCGCTGCCTGTTTGCCAGGCCCTAATGACTGAGCCCTGGTTTTGCAGGGAGGAGAGGGAAGGCAGGATCTGGCAGGCAGAGGTGGGAGCTGGGCTGAATCGCTGGGTCCGCGCCAGAGACCCTGGCTGCCTTCAGCCAGTATCATCCCCCCCGTTCGTCTGCTAAATAATTGAGCAGATTTTCTATTAAGCCTCCTTTGGAGTGAGCTAATGGAGCGGCGTTGGCCAGAGCTTGTGTAAGGATCCTGGCGAGAGCGAGCGGCAGGGGAAGGGGTGAGGCCCAAAGGTGAGGCTGTCGGTCCCCTGCGTGCGAGGACGCGTTGTAATTAGGACTGGGCATATAGGTTGGAACAGGCTTTGCGGAAAGCGAGTGACCATCCCAGAGCAGAGATGAGCCGTGTTGTGCTGGGCCTTGCCCGCCGCTCTGCTCCTCAGGCTCCCCCACGCTCCATGGACACCATCCATCCCCTCGGAGGCTGGGGGAGCGAGGCCGGGCAGCGTGTTCCCCAGCCCTGCCCACGGCTGACGTGCTCAGTGTGAGTCTGGAGGGTTAGGGCACATGCAAGGAGCCAGCGAACTTCTCTGCAGTGCAACTCTACAAGAAAAGACCTAAGCAGCCTTCAAGGTGCACTTCCCAGGGACTTCTGCCCGAAAGATGGAGAGGACAGAGGGAAGAGCACTGTGGTCACCAGGAACATGGTGGTACCAGCCAGCAGAGCACAGGGCGGGGTGGGCCAGTAGGATGCTGAGCACGGGCCAGCGGGACCTGCCAGGAGGAGCCGTGCTGGGCTGACGTGATGTTGGGGTAATTCTAGGTGGACCTCCATAGTCTTCTCCTTTGCACAGATGGGTGCAGAAGGATGGACCGGCAGGAGGGAGGAGACGGAGAGGTTCCCTGGGCAGAAGTAACACGTTCATGAGCAGGAGGGTGAGGAGGCACAAGGCCAGGTCGGGGAGGCAGGCTAAGCAGACTCTGTTCAATTGCTAGATGTTTTTTGGGGTCACCTCCAATGGAAAAGTCACAGAAGATGCCAGTCTGCAGGTTCCTAAACTCAGCCTGGCCACCCACCTGCATGCTCGAGCAGTGCTGGGACCCTGGGGACTTGGCTGGTCCCCGCTGGACATGGTAGTTCTCTGCAGTCCCGTAGGACACTGCAATTACCTATGGCTTAAGCACTAACGATCCTTCAACACATCTGGATGAGCGAGCTGTGGTGGAATGAGGTGCAGGAGTCAGCATTTCATGGACCACTCAGTCTAAAGGAGTCCTTGCTACCCTGCTCTAAAAACTCAGAAAATGAGTGGGACTCAAGTCTTTCAATGTGCAACATTGGGGTGAGTGTGAGCCTCAGCCAGAGAGTAGCTCAGGCCTAGGTTTCACGGTTAAAAAAGGAGTCTGGCCTTACTGATTTTACAGTTTTTACAAGCTGCCAGCTCCAAAGGCTGCGTCCTGAGCAGTGGGACTGCCAAGGCTGGGATCTCCCGGTCCCCTGGGGCTCTGAGGAACACGCTGGGAGCCAGCACCAGGCTTCGCTGCTTCCAGCTCTTTGGAAAACTGTGAGCATCATAAGGAAAGGATCCAGGGCCGACCACGTACATCGTGTGCAGGAGGACAGGAAGGGACCGGCATTCAACGCGCCCGTGTTGTCCTGCCTGAGATGTGAAGTGCCAGGGGAGACAGGAGTCAGTGTTGGAGGCTGGTCCCCAAAGCCAGTCCTTATCCCTGCATGGCGGGGACGCCGTGCTTTGTGCTGACCCATTGCTTTACCCTGCAGAGTCAAGGAGCGGGAGGCCGGTTTGGCAGCGAGCCGGGGCTGTAATGGTGCAGATGGCTGCCGAGAGAGGATGGTGTATTCCTTGGGGACCATCCATTACGTTTCCCCACTCCTGCCTGTCAGAGAGGTTGCGCTCCCGGCTATGTTTTTCCTTGCTGAAATGATTTGCCTTTCAGGCTGCTTAATGAACTGCTTTGACAGTTCAAACTGTCTTCCCTTGCTCGTTGGAGCAGCAATGTGGTGCAGGGTCCTTTCCAAGCCTCAGAAAGGGGTGAAACGCAGTGGCAGGATTTTCCTGGGTGCAGGCAGCGGGGAGCCCTTGGGGCCAGCACTGATACCAGCCTCAGACATGCTGTCCCCGGCATGGTGGGGCTCAGCCTTTCTGCAGGGACAGGAGAATTGCAGCCAGCCTAGAAGAGCTCTCCTGGGCTTCTCCAGGCTGGTACGTCCCCAGAGAGGCCCTCGGGGGCTTTTCTTACACTCTTTTAGGACTGAGCTTTCCCCGAGCTTCAGTCATTAGCCTCAGCTGAGGATGCAGGGTTGCAGGAGCACTAATGCAAAAAGGAAAGCTGATGCTGGCACCGGGGAGGGGGAAGCTGTCACAAGGATGGTGACAGAAGAGCTCCAAGTGCTGGAGCCCAGAGTAGCATTTCACCTTTCCTTTTGGAGGAAGATGTGGTGCTTGGATATGGCATGTGCTCCAGCACGGGCTCGGCACCATCTCGGCAGGCGTGGGCCACGCTCGGGTCAGTGCCCTTGTTGGGTTTGGACCTGGGCCCTCTCAGCTGGGTCTCTTCTCTTTCCCAGACGTTCCCAGGGCAAATTCAAGCTGTCCTCATGGAATCCCTGCCTGGGTGCAAAGCCAGGGCATGGCATCGCCTCAGCTCCATCCCCAAGGGGCAGGGTGCCACTCACCTATCCGTCCAACACCAAAACACCTCATCGCCCCCCGGCAGCACCCCGGCGTGGCCGGCTCGGCATCCTGGGCTTGTCAGGAGTGCTGCGCTAACACGAGGCGACAGGCCCAGCAGCAGCGGGCACATGGGGAGCGAGGGTGCAGGCCGGTGGGGCCTGTCGCTCCGCGTCCCGTCGCCTTTGCCAGGCACCGAGCAGCGGCCGCGGGGCACGCAGCAGTGGGGCACGTATCGCATGAAGCCACACGCGAGGTTGGTGTCGGGAGGGGCACTGGGAGGCTGCGGTTGTCTCAGGATAGCTGCTCTCCCCTCCTTGGATGGGTGGAGGGTTTCTGACAAGTGCTTTGGGCACAGTTGACTTTTTGCTGGGGAAAAAGCTGCTTGTTTCCTGGCTGAAAAAGCTGCGGGACAGGCACTAGTCCTGTCCTGATACCGCAGAGACCTTCCTCTCCCACCGGTTGCAGGGCTGCCAGTGGCTCTTGGGGCTGGGGCACACGGCCGTGGGGGGGCTGCGGGTTGGGGGTAAGGTCTGCGCAAGGTCCTGGTCCCCGTTTGTGCTGCCCAGGTTGTGTCTGAGCTGTGCGCCTGCACGCAGGCCCCCCCCCGGCATCCCCTGTGCTGTGGGTGACAGCCACTCGCTCCTGCTCCGGCTGTGGACGGGATGGTGGTGGCCGTCAGATGGAGGACACCCTTATCCCTCTGCGGGATCAGGCAGGCATTGGGGGGGTTGGGGGGGGGGGGGGGCGGCCGAGCCCCTCCCTGTGCCAGGGCAATGCAAGGCTGGGTGCTAGGGAAAGCGGTGCAGGGGTCCAGTGATGGGGGGGGGGAATCTGTTCGCAGAGGGCAGCGGGCCTCAGCCAAAGACAGGGCCAGTCCCATCCCAAGCGGGTGTCCCTAAAGCGCCGCTCCCTGCGTCTAAATCCTGCTCGGCCCTTCTGGGGTCTGGATGTGCCCTTGTGTCAGCTGGCGCTGCTCCCTCCCCAGCTCCCAGGCATCACTTTGGAGACCTGCCCTCCCAGGGACGAGCCACTGGATGCTCCTCTCGCACCGGCCCCAGGCCACCAGCTCTGTCTTGGGACATTGAACCCCCTCGCCGAGGCCACCCTAACGCCATTTGATGGGAACAGAGGCTGCGAGCCCGGTGCGAATCGCCTGGCTCCGTGTGCTGGGCCAGTGGGAGCTCAGGGCTCCCTCACGTCCCCAGCCTCCCACCGCTGCACCCGTGGGTGGCAGGGTGGCTGCATGCCGCTGCCCTGCAAGGGCAAAGAGACACTCAGCCCAGGGTGAGCTTAAAAAAATAGGCATTTTTATTCCAATGTAACTAGAGAATTACGACCCAAGAGAGGATTACTCACATTTATCGATAGGCTTATTAGATTACTGCCTAAATAGCTGTGCTTTAGCAGTGCGCTTGTCCGCCTGAAGGAGAAGCAGCGAAGGAGGGTGGTGCAGCTGAGCCCTCATCGTCCTTGGTGGCACGGGGAGCTCTGAGCAATGCGGGCCGGGGCGCTGTATCGCATCACTCACCTAATCCTGCCTTGACTATTTACAGCTTCTCGGGAAGCAAAAGCTTGTACCGTTTGCTTGGCTGTGTGGCTGGTCAGGTGCTGAGCTCCATCCCTCTTGCGTGGCCACATTTGGGGAGGGGGTGCCCCCCCCCCGTTGCGATGGAGTCACACTCCCCCTGCTCCCAGCTATGGCATGCTGATGGGGACCGGCACAGGCTGGGAGAGAACGATGGCGCCACCGTCCCTGGGGGCCCTGGCATGAACACGGACAGTGCCCCACTCGTCATGGCTGTTCCTTGGCCTGGGGGTCTGCTGTGGTGGTGACACTGGGTTGCGCCCAGACCACCAGCCCCGGTGTCACCGTTAGGGAGTTTGGCTGCCCAAATTAAATGGACTTCTCTGAGGCGTGCTGGGTTCATCAGCATTACCCTTGTGCTAACGAGGCTGTTGCCAGTGGCTTACGCAAGGAGCTCTTACCAGGCACCGATGTGCCCAAAACTCACCAGGAGCTCATGGCTGACACGGTTGTGGGTGACGCCGATCACCCTTGTGGGTCATGGTCAAGCTGGGAATTGGGGGTGCCCGATAATCCTGCTTTTAGCAGCAATGGAGGAGAACAGCTCTCAGGAGGCCCCGGCTCTGCTCCCAGCTCTGCCCTGCTACGACACGATGGGGGTGTCCGAAAAGACAGAGCTGATGGACTCCGAGTCTGACTTGAGCTGCAGGACCTTGGGGTGCTTGGGGTCGGGGAAGTCCTCGCCAAGAGCCAGACGGATCTTGCCGTTCTGCGTCTCCCTGACGGGCTCGAGGAAGACCACGTGCTTGTTGGTGCTGACCTTGCGGTTTGGCCCGTCGGTGGCGGGAGGAGTGGTGCTGAGGATGGAGGACTGGGCGCTGCACTCCTGCGGAGGGCTGAGAGGAGCCGGCTTCTTGCAGCAGCTCAGGCAGCGGCAGGGTGTGAGGTACAAGTAGATGAGCACGAGCAGCAGGCTCACGATGCACCCTAGCAGGGTCGTGAGGCCGGTGCTGAAGGTCTCCCCATCTGGCTTGGGGTAGTGAACCGTCACGTTGACTTCACACAGCCTGCTGAAATTGTGGGGGCTGTTGATGGCCAAGCCCACATAGACCCCCGAGTGCCAAGGCTTGGCCACCGCAATCTTCAGGCTGCCATTGCGGTAGACCTCCAAGGAGCGGTTGCTGTTCCCTGGGTGTTTGATGGGCTCGTGGTGAGGGGAGATCCACATGTAGGTGGTGGCCGGGGCCGACAGGCTTGTGTTGCAGGCGAGCAGAAGGGTCTGGCCCACCATCACAGGGAAGGGCACGGGGTGCATGTCTTCGGGGCCTGCTGAGCAGTTCTCGAACATGTGGCTGTATTTGAGGAACTTGATCAGGGACCGGGGCACGTTGTCGGACACCTTGCAGGTGTGTTCCTCAAAGAAATCCTTCACGGAGCTGAAACCTCGCTGCTTCCAGCGCTGGAGCATCAGGTAGAGCGGGCAGCTGCACCTGATGGGGTTGTTGTGCAGATACAAGCCGTTCCTGATGTTTTCGGGCAGAGCCGCCAGCTCCTCCACAGGGATGCTGCTCAGGCTGTTGGAGGAGAGGTCCAGCGTGCGGAGGCTGTAGTTGCCCAGCCCTTGGACCGAGCGGAAGGGGAAGGTGGTCAGGTTGTTCCAGCTCAGGTAGACTTTCCGCAGGCCGCTCAGCTTGGCGAAGGCATTTTCATCCACTCGTGTAATGCGGTTGTTGTAGAGCAGCAGCTCCTCCAAGCTCACCAGCTCATCGAAGTAGTGTGTCTCGACGGCGTGCAGGTGGTTGGAGGACATGTCGAGGTGCCGCAGGTAGGAGGCATTGTGGAAAGCCCGCGGAGAAAGGTCCTTAATCTGGTTGTGGCTGATGTGGAGGGCCTCAAGGTGCGGGAGGGCGGCCAGCCAGCGGTCGTGGAGCTGGGTGAGGGCATTGTGGCTGAGGTCCAGCGTGGTGGCGGTGGGCGGCAGTGCCTGGGGCACGCGCTGCAGTGTCTGCCGGCTGCAGCTCAGCAGGTCGGAGGTGCAGATACAGGCGGTGGGGCAGCTGTGGGGCAGCGGGGAGACACGGGGTGCGCTGCCATGGGTGCACAGTTGGAGCAGCAGCAGCAGCAGCAGCTTCGCCACCCGCGGCCAGAGCGAGTCTGTGGGTACCCGCGGGGACATTGTGCCGGGCAGGAGCCTCTGCGCAGCCTGCCAGCACAATCAAACTCGATGAGACTTGAGAGAAAAATGTGCCACGGTCCTCCCCGGCCCCTCCCCAGGCTGTTGCGGTGGGGGGCTCTACCAAGCATCCGCAGACACCCCTTTGCACCCCACAAAGGAGGATCCCGATTCCAGCCGTGGGGCTTGAAAAGAGTTAAAGGGCAGCATTGCCCTGCTCTGCCGCGTCTCACGAGAGGCTGCCGCGTACCTGTGCTCTGGCTGGCCGCAGGCTGCCCGGCACCCAGGTGCAGGGGGGCGATGGGAGCTGGTGTCCGGCATCAGGGGGCTGAGCTGCTCCGGTGTTTCAGGGCTGTGTTTCGGGGTGACCACCTCGCTGCATCCCGGAGCTGTGCATCCCTGGAGCACGAAGTTTCTCACGGCTCAGTGCCCCTGTGGCACATCCCCATGCTCCGTCCCCCAGTGACCCCCATCTGGCATCCGGCTCCCTCCCGGCCAGCATCTCCCGAGGAGCCGGGCTCGCTGCAGGAACGCGGTCCCGCTCCTGCCCCTATTTACGCGCTGGCGGTGCGCGACGTGTGGGCCAGGCAGGATCCCATTGGTCCCGGCGCGGGGAGTGGTGGCCGTGGTGGTGGCCATGGCTGTGGCCCTCCCTTGCCATCCTGCGAGTAGGCAGGGCGATGCGCAGCCGGCATCATCCCTGCGTGGTCGCTTGTCCTCAGAGGTGCTCAGGGCCACTTTGCTGACCCTCCGCCCTACTGACGCGCAGTCGCCGTCCCTCCGGCTGGAGAACGGCAAGCTCGACCGGCTGTAATCCGTAAGGCAGCCGCACCGGCTGCTCCGTGACTGCCCAGCATCTGGGAGGATGCTGGAATAAATCCGCCCCATCGTCACCTCCGGCTGCCCCTCATGTCCAATCCTTCACCTAGGCAGGGAGTGGGGATGCTGATCACACACACACACACACACACCCCCCCCCCACCACTCCCCCCTGCATGAGCTGGCAGAGACTCCCCAGCACCCCCGGCCATGGCAGGGCTGTCTGAGCCCGGTGGGGTCCCCACGGCAAAGGGGGGGTGCCGCAGGCTGCCAGCGGGGAGGGGCGGCCGCAGGGAGAAGGACGTGCAGGAATGTCATTACCCAGCGCCCGGGCGCGTTAGTGGGAAGTGGAAAGCCGGGCTGGGGAATTGGTTTCCATTAGGGCAGCAAAAAGCTAATTTGGCGGCTGCGGCTGCCACGCGTCAAGGAGCTGTTAACCCCCTGCGCCCCAGCCCGGGCTCAGCCTGCGCCGCCGGGCTTCTCCCTCGCCCCCACTCACCTCCTGCCTCCAGGGCGGCTGTGCTTGCCCGAGGGCCGGCCACGGAGCCAGCTTTGCTCCTTGCCAAAGGCCGTGAACAGGCCACGGCACTGGTGCCTGATGGAGACACTCGTTAAGGTGCCCTTCATGTGTCCTCACTGTCCCCACTGATCCTTGAAGCCAGGGAGAGCCACACTGCTCCCTCCTGCCTCCTGGGGACACCTCCTTGCCCTGGGGGCACCTTGAGCTGTCCCCTTGGTGCGGGGGGGTGGGGGGAGCCGCACAGCCCCCCGGCATGAGGCTGCCGCACGGCATCTCTCCCGGTGCTGTGCAGGGAGGGTGGTGCTGGCTGCTTCAGCCACCCTGCAGCTCCCCAGGCTCAGCCGGGCGCTGGTGCGCGAGGGCTGCAGCCTCAGCAAGTGCTAATGCACCGTATGGATCCCCGGAGCCTCTGAGCAGGGGATGGCAGAGGAGGAGGAGGAGAGCTGCTGCCCTTGGGCTGTGTTTGAGCATGTTTCCCTGGCTCGCTGCTGCCAGGAGCGGGGGGGAGTGTCACTGGCTGGGGACACAGAGCAGGTTGTACCTAGGGCAGAGGCCTGACCGTGTCCCTTTGCAGGGCCGAACGTGCAACAGCGGTGCTGCTGGCAGACCCCTGCTTCCAGCTGCGCTCCATCCAGTATCTGCTGGGCCACGCCGAACCCTCGGCCCTGGCGGCTGCCGCCCCGGCCGCGGACAAACGCCATTTCTCCCTGCACACCTGTAAGTGTGGGCACTGCGCTGGGACCTGGGCTCTGCTCACCACCAGCCCCCGGCCATAGCTGGGATGCGGGGATGGGGCTGCTGGCATCTGTGTCCCCTGCGGCGTGTACCAGCCCCCTCCGCCCTGGGGACAGGGGTCCGTGGCTCTGCTGCTGTCCCCCAGCAGCGGCACGTGGGATGGGGGTGTCCATTGCCCACTTTTGGCAGCAGTTTTGTCCCTTCACAGTGCCCAATGTCCAGCTCGCTGCCCCCCAGCACGGGGATCCCTGTCTCCAGCACCAGGCTCCCTGTCCTGGCTGGTCCCTAAGGGCTGCTGCAGCCCCCCCGTGCATCGCCCAGCAGCCGCAGGGCAGCCCCAGGGTCACACTCACCCCACGCACACCTGGTTTGTCCCCACAGACACGGAGTACATCAGTGCCGAGGAGCTGGCGAAGGTGGACAAGATGCTGAGCCACTTAAGCGAGGAGTCCAAGCAGGCAGCCGCCACCACGCTGGTGAGTCCCCCCTCCATCCCCAAGCTCGGCAGCAGCCGCAGCTCCCGGCACAGCTGCCCTGGGACAGGGTTTTTTGCTGCCACTGCTAACCACCTCATGCCCCCCGCCCTGCAGCCCACCAGCGAGGAAGACCTGTGCCCCATCTGCTACGCACACCCCATCTCGGCCATCTTCAGACCCTGCTCCCACAAGTCGTGCAAGTGAGTAGATCACGTGTGCGACCCCAACCGGGGCAACTGCCAGCCCCTGCCCCCCGCCCCCCCCGCCACACGGGGGGAGCTCATGCTCTTTCCTCCTGTCTCAGAGCCTGCATCAACCAGCACCTGATGAACAACAAGGACTGCTTCTTCTGCAAGGCCACCATCACGGGGGTGGACGACTTCGCCAAGCCAGCCAGCTCGTAGCGCCCAGCCCCGCACCACAAGCTCCCCCAGCTGAGCCGGGTGGCCCCCCCCCGCCACACGCTGGCTTCTCCCCAAACACTCGCCCTGCCCAAGGTCATGGGGCTCTCTCCCACTGGGCCAGGATCCGGCACGGGGCCGCTGCGTGGGGCAGGGGGCTGCAGGGAGGGCGAGGCCGGCAGCAGGGAGGCCTGACGCCAGGCTCCGGGGCCAGCGTCCCCCTCGCCCAGTGCCTGGGCCATGACAGCCCCTCCACCCCGCGGGACGTTCTCAGGAAGGGGAGCCCAAGGCCTCGGCTCTGCGGCAGCCCTGGAGACGCGCGGCAGCCCCGGCGCTGGGGCAAGGGGGCTGGGCTGGGCGTTCGGGCTGTTAACTTGCCCCTGGCTGGGGGCTGACTTCATGAAATGCAGCATTAAATTATTCTTCCTTATGTGGTGCCCTGAGACACGGGGAGGGGAAGCCAGGCCGGTCCTGGCAAGCGACCCAGTGCTCCGGCCATGTTCAGATGATGCTCAGCGGGAGAGGGAAATATAAATATTTAATCCAAGCAGAGCCAGGAGTGCAGGGCCCACCAGGGGCTGCTACATGATGATGCGTGGCTCTGGCACAGACTCGGTGATGGACTTGTGTGGCAGCACATTGGCCCCGTTGAGGTAGAGCTCGTCGTTGACGATGACGTCCTCGCCCAGCACTGTCACGTTCTCCATGCGCACCTGCCCCAGAGAGGCCCCGGCTCAGTGCCACGCTCCTGCCCGCAGGCGCCAGCGCATCCCTCCATCCCTTCGGCCGCAGCCCGAGGAGGCGGGAGGGCAAGAGCTGAGCCCCGATCCCCCGTGGAGGCATCCGTGTCCTCACCCACTGCCCCACGGAGCAGCTCCAGCCCACGATGCAGGACTCCAGCCAGGAGTGGGAGCGGATGCGGGCCCCCTTCAGCACAGTGCAGCGTTTGATGCGCACCCCGTCTTCCACCACCACGCCGGCTCCGATCGTCACATTGGGGCCGATGACGCAGTTTGCCCCAATCTTGGCGCTGGGGTCCTGGAAGGAAGAGGGGCTGCACTGGGGCCTGGAGGGCAGCCAGAGCTCTCGACACGGCCCACGTCACTTGGTCAGCGTGGGAACAGGAGGGCACAGCTTGAGGACGGCGGTGGGAGGATGTGGAGAGTCCATGACACGTGCCCAGGCCGGTGTGCTGGGGGCTGGCACTTACCACCATCACGTTCCCTACAACACCGGGCCCCGAGTGCAGCTTCTCGGGGTGCTGAGCCCGCAGCGCCTGCAGGTACATGCACATGCCCGTGAGGAAGTCTTTCGGCTGCCCGATGTCCATCCAGAAGCCTGCAGGGACAGAGCCGTGGTGACAGCCCCGGCACAGGGGCAGCAGCGCAGGCAAGACAACCCCCGCGATGCTGCCCGCACCGTGTGCGGGGCCTTACCCTGCAGCTCCATGGCGTAGAGCTGTCCCTCCTGCGCCATGGCTGGGAAGATTTCCTTCTCGATGGAGGTGGGGCGCAGCTGCAGGGACGGGGTGGGAGGCTGAGCGGGGGACCTGGCCCCCCAGCCCGGCCTGGCCCGACGTCCCGACCCCTACCTGGATGCGTCGCAGGATGCCGGGGCTGAAGATGTAGAGCCCGGCGTTGATCTTGTTCGACACAAAGACGCGCGGCTTCTCCACGAAGCGACAGATGCGGCCGGTGTCGGCCTCGCTCACCACCACGCCGTACTTGGCTGGCTCTTCCACGCGGGTGACCACCAGCGAGCCCTCGCCGCCATGCTGCCGGTGGAAACGGGCCAGCGCCGCGAAGGGGAACTCGCAGATCACGTCGCTGTTGAGGACAAAGAAGGGCTCCCCGCCCTCGGCCAGCAGGTCCCGCGCCAGCGCCAGCGGCCCCGCTGCCCGGCCATGAGTGATGCCGCAGGGACGGGGTGAGGGCAGTGCACCGGTTGTCCCGGCCCCACCTGTGCCTGCCCCAGCATCCCTGCTCCCCACTGGCCCTCCCAAGCCCCCCAGCCCCCCGCATCCTCACCCAGCCCTGCTGTCCCTTGGTCCCTCTCATCCCACCCGTGCCCACCCCGGCATACCCCTTCCAGTGTCCCCCAGCCCTACCCATCCATACCCATCCACACCCACCCACACCCACCCTGCTGCCCACGGTGTCCCCCTCCCAGCGTCCCCCAGCCCTACCCACACCCACACCCCTGCTGTCCATGGTGTCCCCAGGGTCCCCAGCCCTACCCACGCTGACCTCCTCCCGGTGTCCCCAGCCCACCCCGTACCCATCCTGCCTCCGCCCCCGCCCGTCCCTGCCCGCTGCCCGCAACCTACCCGTGCCCAGCGGCTCCTTCTCGTGGGACAGGGAGATGCGGATGCCGAGCTGCGGGCACAGGGTGAGCGGCGGGTGCGGGGTGGGGTGCGGGGAGCGGCGGGGGGCGGCGGGGGGACCCTTACCCGCTGCTCCTGCTCCCGCATGGCGGCCTCCAGCGCCTCCGACATGTAGCTGACCGCCAGCACCACGTGGCTGACGCCGGCCTGCGGGAGCGCGGGTCAGCCGGCGGCGGGACGACCCCCGCGCCCCCCCCCGGCCCGGCCCGGCCCGGCCGCCCCCACCTGCCGGAGGGCCTCCAGCTGGTGCAGCAGCAGCGCCTTGTTGCAGAACTCCACCAGCGGCTTCGGCCGGCTCAGGGTCAGCGGCCGCAGCCGCGTCCCGAAGCCGCCCACCAGGATCAGCGCCCGCATCCCCCCGCCGCCCCGCGCCCGCACCGACACGTCAGCGCCGCGCGCGCCTTCCGCGTCACCGCCGCCCGACACGCCACACACATCCCCCCCCCCCCACCCCGGGTCCTGCCGCCCGCCCCGGGTCCTACCGCCCGCCGCCGGCGGGTGCCGGGACAGAGGACGCGGAGAGCAGCAGCGCCGCGGGGGCAGAGGGGTCCCGCCCGCCTCCCGCCCCGGGGGCCGCAGCCCACCCTGCCCTGCCCGCGGCCGGTGCTCACCCCCGGGGCGAGGATGGGGGCGACCCCGGCACTGCTGTACCCTGCGCGGGGCAGGGACGAAGCTTAAAGCCGGCAGCACATCGGTCCCGCCCGAGCGCCAGCCCCCCCCCCACCCAGCCCGGCTCTGCCTCCCCCCGCTCCCGGGAAAGGCAGGGACGGCACACAACGGACAAAAACAGATCCTTTAATGGTTTTTGGTTCTCTGTGAAGCACAAACAGAGTGATTATTCATGTAAAAACAAAGGGGGGGGGGGCGGGCCAAGGCTATGTACAAGCTGTGGAGTCCCACCGCGGTGGTCCGAAGGGAAGGGGAGCACGGGCAGCGCACCCCGTCCCTGGCAGGGGTCGGCGCTGGGGGGACGCAGAGGTGCTCCCCAGGAAGAAGGGCCCCGCACCCTGTGCCTGCCCGAGCGCAGCCCGCCGGGGACAAGGACATGCACAAGGTGGGCTGCGATGGGGCACGGCCAGAGAATGGGGCTGTTGTAGGTACCTCAACCAGCCTCGCTCCCTCCTGCAAACCTGTTCCCTGAAAATCCCGTGAGCCCCACCCGGGAGAGGGGCCTGAAGGTCCTCAGCCAGAGAGCTGGAGGGGAGGGGGGGCTTCGGCAAGCTTTTGAGGAGGTGGGAGACGGGCAGAGAGGTACAATGTAGGACAGAGCTGGCTCTTCCCCTGCCCCCTTCCACACTCAGTGCCGCAGACCTGCGGCAGCTACAGCTGGCCCCCAGCTGAGCACCAACGCTTTCCAAGCGGACTGTGCACACATGCTACATGCAGGGTGAGTATTCCCCAAACAAGCTTTCCTGAAGTAAAAAAAAAAAAAACAAAACAAACCCAAACACCCCCAACAACAAAAAACACCCACCAAAAAAACCCCCAAACACCACAACCCAACCCTGGCCTTGCAGGTACCAGGCAGTTTCTCAGCCAGTGAGGGTAACAGTGATGCCATGGAACAAGTCAGTGACACCAGGGAGGGAGCAACAGGGGGTCCCAGCACAGAAACACAGAGGGGGTGATGCAGAGCAGGGTAAGGGCCGGTACCACCAGGCCACAGTATCAAACGTTAATGCCCTCATCATGGGAAGCCACGAGTAAGAGCCCCAGCTCCGGGAGGGAGCCCAGGCAGCAGAGTGCATGGCAGCTGGCTGTTTCATCCACAGAGAGATCATTTATTTTGGGAAAGACTGACCCTGTGAAGCAAAACTAAACCACTCAGCCAGGCCCCCCTCACCTGCCCTCCTGGAGACCCTCAGGGAGGAGAAGGGGAGTCAGCCCCAACCCTTGGCCTCCCCTTCCACCATCCCCACGCACAGACCTGCGGGAAGAGCAGAGGCCCCATGGGGGGAGGGCAGCCCCCTACTGCAACCCCACAGGGCACGACAGCAGGAGGGACACACTCACATACAACCTCTGGGACGAACATTACACAAGGGGAAGGATGGAAATGGTCCAAAAGGCCCCACTGCACGGCTGGGGTCACGTTAACTGCTACAGATACTATTGCTAGCCCACGAGCTGAGTTCGTGCTTGGTCAGTGGTCCAGGGCAGTTACTCTCGCAGAGCCCCGTGCCTGCCTGCACGCAGGCCTGCCCATGCCGCCCCATCGGGGAGGGAGCAGGCCCCGGGCTCGAGCACAGCTCCAGGTGTGTGGCATTCCCTCCCGGCCGCAGCTCTGCCAGGGGCTGCATTTGGTCATTTTATTTCTGTGTTCAGGTTGGTTATTCACAGTGCCCAAACAGCAGAAAAAGGCAGCATCAAAAGCAAAGCCCCTGTTGGCAAAACCCAGGGTAGAGCTAGCGACACCGAACGCATGGACCAGCACCTGTGCGCTGCTCACCGTCAGCCCCACAGACGCTGCCCTTTCCAAACACCTCGGGAGAATTTCAAAGGGAAGGCTTTCCCGGGGGCTCCCAAGGCAGGAGGCTCCTCACGCCACAGCTCCAGCTCCCCAAAGAGCCGTAGGCTCTCCTGCTTTCTCTTCCCTACGTCCAGGTCCTCCCTCCAGCACGCACACGCGACAAGTGAAGAACCAGGACACCCGACGCCCAGCAGGCATCTACAGAGACTCCTCCAGAAGGCAGAGCTAGTGCGGTCACAACCATCTGGTCAGCATGAGGAGCTCTTCCATCCTGCCTCCCCTCAGCTCTTCTATCCAAGTACATTTAAAAACAATGGAGCAATACAATTGTTTAAAACCAAAATTGTCTGCTTTTTTCCTGTGGTTGTAGGTGGTCTTGTCTGCTCCTGCCACCAGGACAAGAAGAAGAGGCTGCAGCCCAGGGCTACTGGTTTTCCTCACGCATCTGTTCCATGATGTTGATGAGGCTTTCCAGCCCAAATACATAACCCATGTCGGGTCCGTCATGCACAGTGGGGTCATCACGAAAGCCTTTGAACGTGCTGTGTGCGAAGTCAATCATACGCACGTCCACCTTGGGCTGGGCCGAGGAGCCGGGCTCCGTGGTGCCGCCATCCTGAAGGCTCTCCGGGAGAGAGCTGTCCACCCGCTTCAGGCGCATCTCCGGCCGGCGCTCCACAAACATCCCTGCCCTGCTGTCCTTCCCATCATAAATGATGAGAAGGGAGCTGGAGTAGAAGCGGTAGGAGGCCTGCCTCTCCAAAACCGCCTTCAGGCTTCGCAGTTTGGCGAGGACAGGCTCAAAGAGGTCCTTGCGCAGCTCGATGCCGTTGTGGAGATACTGGTAGAGGGCATTGCGGAAGCCCTCGATGGAAAGACCGCGTCCATAGTATTTATTCCTGCATAAGTAATGCCCTGTGTCCAGCTGATAGACCTACAACACCAACGGAAACGCACATCAAGTGGGAGCAACAGGCTAAGGCCACGCACAGAGCGCCCTGAGCTATCCCGCACTGACAAGGCAGAAGGAACTCGTTCTGTCCCCACCACGCCCAAGAGGGAGCAGGAAACAGCTCTGCCTGTTCCCCGAATCCCGCAGCAGCTCACGAGTGCATCCCATGAGCGCAGTCAGGGTGCCCAAGCACTGGCTCTCTCCCGGGACAGCCAAAAGGCAGCTCATCAGTCCGAGCGTCCCCAAGGGGCACAGCACAACAGACCCTGAGGCTGAAAAAGCAAAGTCTTACAGCCACTCAGACAATCAATCCTCAGGCGTACTGCCATTACTCTGTGGCATGTGATTAACAAGGGGCCCTCATTGCTTCAGAGTCTGCGGGCAGAGATCTGGATTACAACATACTTCCGCGGGCAGGGAAAGGAGCAACTATTGCACAACAGCACCAGCAGCAAACCCTTGTGCCTAGCCTGAAAAGGAGAGCAACTTTTCAACTCTCGATACAGCACAGAAGCAAGTGTCAGCTGATGCTGGGACAGAGGGACGCCTCCCTCCCCAGGCACCATAGTTCTAGCTGAACACTGAGCCACAAAAAATAATTTTGTTAGAAAATCCCCTAATTGTCTGTGAACACAACAGCTTTGGATAAAGCAGGCCATCTCGGGAGAAGCAGGTTCCTTTGTTCTAGGCTTAGAAGACAAAAAGCACGTACCATGAACAGTAGCGTACTTACCTCAAGCGGGAGACTCTGTAACTCAGTGCTCAGCAGAAAACACTAACTGGGAGGTCTAATGGGGCTGCGGAAAGGAACGTGCAGCCTTGGGGATCCCTACCTGCATCCCACACACACGCACACCCAAGGTGGCAGAAGTGCTCTGTTCACACTTCTTCATCTGCCGAGCAGCCTTCTCCTCAGACGCATCATCTCCGTGCTGTCTGGTCCCCATCTTCAGATCAAGTACGCAGGGAAGCTTGAAGTGATGCACCACGTTCTCCAGCAAAAGGAACTCTGAGAGACACATCAAGGAGAGTTCACCTGTCAGAGACACCAATCCCTGGGGCCACCACAGAGAGGGACTTGGGCCAGCAGGAGATAGGGTCGGGCGACAAACAGGAACCAAAGAACAGACAGAACAAACTGTTTGGGGAGGTGAAGAAAAGGACAAAACCCAAATGGTGGCGCCCAGGCTTTGACAGTTGGTAGAAGAAATCAGCCTGGAAAGCGGAATGGCCAGCAGTAAGGAGATCACATGCAGGCATACTGGAAACTCAGCAGGGGGAACCAAAGAGCAAAGCACTAGTGTCAGGAAAGACACGGTATGCCAGTAAGAACGGCTGACACATTAAAGGAGAGCTTAAAGTCTAATCAAATTAACAATTTAACCATATGGATAAACAATACAATCCCCACGGACTGAAAACCTCAAGGCTCAAGTAATAGCACAGTGCTGTTGCTATTGGCCTGCCCAGCACAGCAACTCTGCCCGAGACATGGGGGGAAACCGGAGAGGCTACAAAGGCAGGAAACAGAACAGTAACGGGAGCTTCAGTTACCAGCACGCACAATGGGCAAACCCCCCGTTAGGGCACAGCGCTGAGAACAAACCCGAGACAATCAGTGCAGTAGCTGGTCCCAGAGGGGAAAAAACAACCCCTAAGTTTGCTCTAAGTAGCTCTGCAGGGCACGGTTCAATGTCACGCTGAAATGGCAACCAGAGCACAGCTAGATTAACCGCAAAGAAGTTTAACATTTAGAAAAAATCTATCATTGGTTATGTTTGATTTTGAAAGAGGAACTTCATAAAAATAAGGAAGTGTGATTAAAAAGAACGGAACAGCCAAAGAGAATTACTTCTCTGCAAGTGATACAGGTTATTTAAAAATAAAAACTGGAGGCTCAAAGCACACATGTGAGAATAGGAAAAGGAAGCCCACACAGTTAAAAAGATGAAGAATACAGCTATTAAAAGTAAGTTTGTTTCTATGTGAGGAAAATAGAATCAAGGTCCAGCAGGTGAAACAAAAAAAAAATCCCACGAGCTGGCAAGTTCAAGACAAAAGCATAAGGAGTCATTTGCAAAGGCACAGAAAAAACCCAATCCATCTTCAGCCATATGAAGAAGCCAGTTAGGCAGCCTGCAGGGTTTAAAGACAAAGTACAGAAGGAGCTGCAGGGGATGGGGGTGGAACAGGAGTGTGTGGAAAGACTCTCTAAAAAGAGAAATAAGAGTAATATTTTGCTGCTTTGTTTACTGGGGAAGAGCTTAGGGAACTCCCAAGCCAGAACTCTCGAAGTTCAGAGACTTCTCAAACTGAAGCGCCAAGAGAAGCGATCGCATGTCGAACAGAAAATAAAAGAGATGTGTAACTCATTTAACGATGCCTTGGCACAGGAGACCGAAGGGGGGGGGGCACCACAATGCTGATTTGCAGAGATTCGGGGAACTACAAACTAACCTGACTGGTCTTACAGCCAAAGTCACCTGGGGGGTCTTTGCATGAAGATCCATGCCATTCAACAAGTGATACAGAAAAGCGAGTGAACAGCGAGATGACAAATTTGCTCACAGTACGAAGTTACTGAAGGTTGCAAAAATGAGGAACATGCGTGGAAAAACTCCACAAGGACCTTGTGAGACTGACTTGGCCATTAAATGAGCAAAATTCTCTAAAGTTTGCAAGCAAGATGATAAACGTAAGGAGAAAAATATTCTTAATGCATGAAGCAGTGTGTTTTGAGACAACTATTACCAGTGAGGAGTGGGATCTGGGGGTAACAAAATACCATTTAGAACAAGAGAGCTAGTTCGGAATTATGAGGGAGACGAGATACAACAGCATTACACAGCAGTGGAAATCTGGTTCACCTGCATCTTCTGTACTGTGTGCAGTTCTGGCCATTGCCTCCAGAACTGGAAGAGACTCAAGAAAGGTGACAAGGACAAACACGGCTCCCTCCCAAGGGATCACTGAACAGGATAGACCCGCATCTGCTGTCAGGCAAAACCTGACATGAAAAACTACAGTTCAAAACACAAGCCCACAAAGAGAAGGACCAGAAAAGAAAGAAAACATGGAATCTAGCCAGAAACATGGCTTCTCTGAGCAGCGTTGGACATTAGTGTCACTGCATGGGAAGCAGGAAGGAATAGTAAAAAGAAATCTAATACAGCTTTGCTTGCGTGAACGATGGGAAAGCCAAAGGAAATAAGCTGCCTCAGGCACAAACGCGTAGGTGAGAGCAACAGCCTGACACACTCAGTTCTGCTTCCCAAAGGATACTGTAGAGTTTTCGGTCCTTGGACTCTGACCGCATGCGGCTCAGCTGCTGCTTATGACAGCGCAGGCTCCAGGGGTTATAGCTGATCTTTTCAGAGCTCAGACCGCTGTTCCCATCCAACATCTGAAATGGAACATCTGAATGGATGTGCAAGTCCACCCTGGGACTCTTCGTTTCCTGGATGCTGCTGATACAAAAACAGAACAAACTTGCCCATTAGAATCCATGCATTCTTCAGATACTTACAACTGTACTACCCTCCCCTCGCACACGACTATCTCCTGTTCCTTCTCCTGCTGCACACTTCATACAACACAAACCTCCTTAACAGCAAACCCTCACTAAAACCCTGGGCAGTGGACCCACGCTCAAGGATCTGGTCTAACATCTCTGCTAGGTTGTGTTGTAATTGATAGAATAAGCAGGAACATTTGTTTCTCAGGGAGCTCCAGCTAGTGTGAGAAGGCAGAGACCTGTGCTCTGCACCCTTTGGATCCCCATCCAATAAACTGCCAAGAAGCACGTCATGTGGACGAGTTTGTCATGAGCCCAGCAAAACTCCTGACACAGTCTGCTGGGGCTAGCAAGTTGAATACAGCCTGCCAACCATATGGAAGTGCAAAATGCTCTCAACAAAAGAAGCACCAGAGCTCAAAGGGAAGAGAGATTTCCGCCTCATCATGTTGTCACTGGGCTGTCAAAGCTTTTACCTTTCAGTGCTGTCACTGGGCAGGCCAGGTTTTTCGTCCTTGTGCTCAGTGCCGCTGCTTGATCTGTGAAGGCTCCGACGCGAGTGCTTGCGTCGTGGCTGGTCCCTCTCTGGCATATCATCCTGCTCCAGAGCCTCGTTCTCCACATAGGGGTAGGCCACCAGGTTAATGTAGCCGTCGCTGTCTCCCTCAAAACAGACAGATACCACACCTGCCAGACAGAAGTGACACGTCAGCTCTGTTTCCCAGGGGAGGGAAGACGCAACCCAAATGTTGAACAGGAGAGAGGAAAACGTAGCTCACAGCAATAAAGCAAATCCATAGCAATGAAGGGAGGTTTAAGACTACAAGAACCCGAGCGTTGTTAGCACAGCACAGAGGAGAAATCTCCCAAACAGTGCCCTGTGCGAACCTGAGCGAACAGTCGGCAGCAGCAGGGGAAGCTCTGTCACCCACAGGAAGTTAAGGACAAAAGCACAGCTGGTAGGCTGAGGGGTGTGATTATTTCCTTCCATTCAGTCCTGCAGCAAATGTCGTCCAACTGGAGAGAGTCAAGCTCAGCCTACCAAGATGTTGAGGGGGGCAAAGCATACAAAATATGTATCTACTTCATTTGGGTAAGTATCTACGTCCCGCAGAAGCATTCCTGCTGTTGACAAGGACATTGCAGGCCAAGGAGGAGTGGGCTTTCTCTGCTAAAGGAGCTCTCCAGCACCTGAGCTACGAAATACAGAGCTCTTAGCCTGAGGTGATACCTGCCACTCATATCACAAGTCAGCCAGTCTCACAGAAAAAGGATCTGCAAGGTCCCAGGGCTTCCTAGTGATGAAAACAGGAGGCCCTGGAAGTAAAACAACCTCAGCCAGGTGCAGGACCATTTGCGTCCTGTCCAGTTTTACCTTCTGAGGGCTCCTGGAAAGCACCACAGTGCAAAGGAAGGTATAGATCTTTCACAGCACAGACTCCAAATATATCTGTCTGGCCAGCCACAGAGCAGGACAGTTGACATTTCTAGCTAGAGTTGACATAATCATTGTTGGGACTCCCTCAGCCCTGAAAATAAGGCTCTCAGCCCATCTCCTAACTTGCAGTGACAAAAATCTTTCATTAGCTTGTCACCAGCATCAAATAGCTGCCAGGAGCATCAGATGCCAGATGCACTGAATCCAATGATTCATCACAAACGTGAGGAAATCCTGCACTGCTCAGTTGATGCAGGCCATCACGTTCCTGTCCCTCCTTTTTCCTTATCTGCAGGCGACAACACTAACAAGGTTCAGGCGGCTCAACACAACTTCAGAGCAGTTCAGGACTCCAGCATGTCATGACATAAATGCTACTCCAAGTGCTCTGGCTGCCTGGATCTGCTCCTCAAAACATCTCTGTGAAAGGGCAATCTTACAGTAAGATATGAGTGCTCAGACAGGAAATATCATCCCTGTCACCAGATCAGTAGGAACAATTTCTGGGACTATCAGGAAACTGCACAGGGCTCTCGGATCAAAACTCACGCTGGGGTGGAGGCGCATGTCCTATGCCTCTAGGCTACCAGGAAGTATCTGACTTCAGGAAGACGTGTCTCCATCTGGAGTATCAGTTTTTAACACATCTCCCAAGGAAAGCTTGGTATCATATTGATTCTAGTAACTACACAGGCTTCAGCTGGGATTTCTCATGGGTCACTAGAGCAGCATAAGGCCCCAGAGTGGCTTGAGGGTACAAGAGGACCCGTCTGTTGGAGACTGTATCTTTCATTCATGACCTGCACACAGATAGAGGCAGGTAAGCTGACACTGCTTCAAGACCTTCAGGCTGCAGCCAGATCAAATGGCAAGATGCTGAACAGATGGTGGTCCCGGCTGTCTGTGAAGCACCGTCCTCCCAATGCCCTGCGGTGACAAAGCGGCAGAGGCAATAGGAACATCGAGTCCCCAGAAAGCTACCTGCCAGCGTAACCATCCTGGCTACAAACACACATGGCCAAAAGCGTACTGAGCTTCTGAAAGATACAGGTGAGCTGCCGACCTCCTACAATGATAGAGACACTGGAAAATTCCATTCCTTCGACGCAGCTGGGGACAAGGCTTCACCTCAGTGCTGGGAAAGAAACACTTCCTGCTTCAGCAGCTTTCTGATATGGGTCCATAAAAGAGATGGGATGAGGAAGCAATAAATTACAGGAATGGAACATGCAAATGCCCAGTAAACGATCTAACTTCATTTGCTCAAGGTCAAGGCTGTAATTGACAATAACTTGGCAGTAAAATTACTTCAACTACACATCCATACCCTTATGCTTCAGACTGCAACTGTCACACTGCATATTCTCTATCTAGAAAGAGGAGTGCATGAAACTGCATGCTTACAATAAAGGCTTCCTCCTTTCCAAGTGCTCCTATCAAATTGCTAGCCCACAAAAGAGAAAAAATTAAAAACAACAAATAAAGTGACACGAAAAGACAGCAAGACATCAGCAGCTCCAGGAAGACATGAGGGCAGGTTCTTGAAGCATGTAACTGCATTCTGGAATGACAACAGGCCTCACCTTTGTACTCAGGTGTGAACTCCTTCATTTCCGGGGGCAGAGATTCATAGAAGCGCTGCTCTCTGGTAATGAGGGGCTTGCAGACAGTATGGTCATCGTAGCGCATCATGCTGCTGTGGCCGCCCACCTGGTGAATGAAAGGCTCCAGCAGGACCCCCCGGTCTCCGGATCGAGTGGCATTCTTGCCATACTTGCCCACTTCCATGGTTTGACAAACACACATTGCGTTGGGCACCAGTTGCACTCTTGAAGCATGGGGAGAGCCACATGGGCTGGGAAGGGCAGCTCAGCAGCGGTCAGGCAGCCACAGGGGAGAAATCCTGGCAATCTGCTTCCTTACGATGATCTGAAAAAACAGAAGAGACTCCTGTGAATGGAGGACACTTGCATTCACTCCTTATTTCCTAGGAAAAGTTTCTGGGATTTATTTATAGCCATAACTGCTCACTCCTCTTCTGTTCTCTGTTTACATCCCACTTGTAAACATTCCAGCACGCTCCTCATCACCTCATTTATCTTACAGGTAAACACACACTAATTTGGAGGCGGTCTCATCCAGAGCTTCTCCAACAGGGTTGGCAGGAGACAGGGAAAGGAGGAGACATGAGTATTTGGAGTCTCATACTATTTCCTTCCTTTAGTTCATTTTATCAGTAAGGCAACATGATAATGGGGCACAAACTGTGAGCTACAGCACAATTAAAGCCAACCCCACGCCCGCCAATCAGTAACAGTGACAGAACTAACACAGGCAGAACAAACATTTCAGGAGTCTGAATTCTACTCCTTTTGCCTTTGCATTTTTAACATCTAAATCACTAAACAATTCCTGTTCACCTCCTACCCTAACACTCCTTTACTGACCCGTCTCTCTTCAAGCTATGACATGAAAGACTCTCAGAATAAGGCATTCTGTCACTGTGCACATGCTGTAACTGAATGGATTCCACTCGGATTCTCTCCTTTATTTCTCTGAGCCCTTTAGGACAACAACTATTTCCCGATGCTTTTACAGCAGCTACATGTACAATAGGACCCTGATCCCCAGAAGTAGGCAAGAGAGATTGCTAAATCCAAATGAGATTAGAAGCGTTTTGGAGAAGACAGATGCGCATTTAATGTTTGCAGAGTGTCCAGCAGAGCCACAGGTTGATGGAAAAGTAAAGCTGTCCAAATTCTCTCCAGACGATTTGCCCTTTCCAGCTTAGATCAGAGCTGCTCCTGAGGCTGCTGGGGAAGACACCACAGGATTTCCTCACAACAAACGATGAGTTATGAAAAATCTTTGGTACAAGAACCATATGGCAACTACAGTTTCGAATTCATCAAATTTCCAGCTTCTTAGCACAGCCACAGCCGAGGGCAATAATTTAAGAACTGAGGGATCTCGGAGGCCTGAACAAGGGACATGGTTCAGGCTGTTCCTCATCTGGCCACGGGATGCCTCTACAGCTATACAACCAGGCTGGGGGAAGTTCTGAATGAAGATGGGTTCTTCTCCCTCCCCTCCAATTCCATGGTGTAAGAGATGCAGCTCAAGAGATTCAAAAGGAGGGGCGATACGTCCAAATATGTTTAACCCAATCTAACTTAAAAGCTGCCTGCAACAGGACAACGCTTCTCCCTCCCTGTCCACACCTTCCTGCTCGCTCCCTCGCACTGGATTTTGGGATAGTATGAGTGTACGTACATTTGAGTTGAATCATCTCACTGATCCAATGGAAAACATTTCCTTTTGTGGTTACATGACCACACAGTCACACAACTACATTCAGTGTAAGCGGAACAACGTGAATATACAGCTGGCTTTTAAAGGTGGGAGGCAGGGAATAGGAGGGGGGAAAAAAACACCCCAGAAATATAGGTGGTCCCTCTTTGTAGCAACTCATATCAAAGCCTCAAGGTATGCTTCAAAGTCTCTGTCTCCTAAACTCAGAGTCTAAGTCATACCACAAAGACAAAAACATGCTGTGGATTTCTCTCCTCCCTCGTATTTACTTTATCAACAGGAAGAAATTTCAGCAGCAGATGCTTGCTTTCATCATATACATTTTAGTTTGGTGTAGTGGTAACGTCCAATAACAAGCAAGGTGCCGGCATCTGCAACAGACCAGCACTTGGCAGATTTTAGACAAACACTTTACAGACTTAAATCTCCCCTTGCTGACGCAGCTTTGTCTCGGATTCAGTTTCTTTTCTTTTGCCAGTGACTAAAGCAGAGTTTTCAGTTATTCCAGACAACATAGGGGACAAGTTTAACATCATACCTTCCTATAGTTTAAACTTCATGGGACAAAAGAAATAAGAGATCCATCTGTGTGACAACTGTAGGTGCCATACTCAGGAGATACGTATATGATGCTCAGGTCCAGTACTAGTCCCACCTGCGAGGGAGTGACAGCCACAAAGCAAACGTTCTGTGGCTGCGACGCAAGAGAAGGTGCCGGGCACCGGGTGGGGAGAGTCCAAACCCGGTTACGAATACTCCATGTCCTCATCCACGCACTCTAAAGAAAACAGAGATATAGCCAATATTTTCCCACATACAAGTGAATGTGAGAAAAAATACTTCGTGGCAAGTAGCATTTCAGAGACAACATTTTTAAAGAGGAAGCTATCTACAGGGCTTGAAAAACAGACACTTTATAGCTCAGATACAGCTTAGTGTTTTTCATCAGACTAACTCAAAGTAAAGGGTTATTACTAAACATGGGCACTATTCACAAATAAAGACAGAAGAATCTCAGCACTTTCAAACAAGTACAAAGCAGAAAACTATTTGAAGGCTTAAATATTATTTATCCTTCCTCTGTTAAACAAAGGCATGGGTTCAACTATTTTAGCTGGCTTATAAAATTCAGAGTCCTTCCAATTACTCTATGAAATGCAGTGCACAACCCACACAACAGCTGGAGGGAGACCAGTTCATCTAGAGCAGATCCTTTGGTATCCTCCAACACCACCACTATAGCTCAAACAGCAGGAAAACATTTAGGCTAGCTTAGCATCCCTCCTTCCAACAGACTGGTCTATCGTTAACAAGACAGACTGCCCACCAAGCCAGACTCACGAGAGGTGGGGGGTGAGGTTCAGGAGCAGAGTTATCAGCGACTACAGAAGGGCATACCAGAGCACTGCCACCTGAGGATGCCAGCACAGGAACAAGGGAGCAGGAAGAGCACGGAGGTCCTCTCTGATGGTATAACTTCAGGTGACAGAGGCCTCAGAGGTCACCACACACTCGAGAGGTGGGGGCAGAGAGCTGCACTGCAACAGGTATAAGAATTACTGCAGACCGCACCACAGTGCTGATGTTCCCACTTTTTGTAAGGTGCCTTGCACAGGAAAACTGGCTATGCTTCATGACTCACTAGTAAAGCTGTTTTCCAAAATAAAACAGTTAAAACTGTGATGTATTACACAGTGAGACTGCATTAAGCACTGTTGACTCTGGCCTTCATTGTAAGCAGCCTGCACATCCATCTTTCCAGCATCACCTTGCCACTGCTCCTAAGACTGTGGCCAGCCCTCAGGGCCTGTGGCTCTGAAGGCAAGGCAGATGGCCACTGACAAGTCTGGAGCCAGGCCACAGGCCTCAAGGTCATGCTGACAAAAGTTGGACTTTCCCTGAAGAACCCCAAAGCAGTCAGAGGCAAAGCACGAGGATACAAAATACCAGTGTACCAACCCAGAGGACTATAGTATCTGGTCAACAGGCACCTGGTGACTGCTTCTTGTGAGCTAGACTTGGTAGCAAAGAGCAGAAGCATCCGTGCTGAAAAGCATGGTGTTTTCTAGTCGTGCTGGATTGGGTGACCCAACTTTTACAGAACAAAATCCATTTAAGAAAAAAAAAAAAAGCATCTCCCACTGTGCTATGAGATCAGCTTCCCAGCACAAAAGCTGACCCACAGGCCTGAGACACGTCTGTCTAGTCAGCAGAAAATAGGTGTCCCCTGGAACCTGGGCAGAGAACACAAGTCTGCAAGAACCTGCAGCAACATTTAGGACATAACCAGAAGCATTTGGCCAGCCTGGTATCCAGGAAGCTACAAACCTTCCTAGCCTGCTTGAGCATGTACCTTGAATCCTGAGCCTCCTCCTGCATCTTCTGTCCAACACTTGAACTATTACCAAATACAGCCCTTTTTGGACACGCTGCCCTCACCAAGGCAAGCGTGGCTCTTCAGATCGAGGCCAGAAAGAATACGATCCTTAGGCATACATCAAAAAGCAAAACTGAAGTTTTAGGTGAAGCTGTTGAAGAATGCCAGCTGAGGAAAAGAATGCCAACAGTGGGGCTGGTGGAGGAACTGCAGTAAACAACCACAACAATGCCACAATGGAGAGGACAATAGCCACGGAGAGGTGTGCTCCACTCCATGCCACTGGCTGAACAAAAGCACACTCCCTTCACCAATCCTTTTCCTGCCTCAACAACAGGGCACAAATGCACCCACTGCTGAAGTGCACACCAGGAAAGAGCCTAATCTACTTTAAGACAGAGCTTGATTGAACTTATAGAAAGGACCACATGGAAAATAAAATTAAGCTTGTAATACGAGTCCTTAGGCATACCCTGTGTTTCTGTCTCCTACTGATCTGAAGGAAGACTGTGCCATACACATATCACACTAATTACAAAGCTTCAGCACTTCTGCCAGTAGCCTGTCAGACCAAGAATTTTCTCCTCTTCTCTTCCTAAGAAAGGAGCGGAAGCCAAGTCTTTTCAGCTCTTTCTGAAGAAAGAGAAGCCAAACTATGCGCTTTCAACGCATGGATGGCTGGAATGCCTAAACCCCTCAGTAAAACCAGTACCTACATTTGGGGTTAAAGGCGGCTTTTTTCTTAAAAAAAAGATTAGCTGGAATTGCAAAGGCCCTTCTGCCATCACCTATGTATAAAGCACGGCATGCTTTCAAGGAGGGATGAGGTACCTGAATTCCTTGCTAGGGGTCTAGACCCAGGGCACAGACAATACCTGTTTGCTCACACTGGCATGCTACAGCGGTAACCTTTTCATTTTAATGCCAAGCCTTAGCACACAACAGTGCGTAGGGAGTATCTGTCACATTCGGCAACATATTGAGCAGGTGCTCTGCGAGGCTTTGTGAACATCTGCCATACAGCTATCTGCACGTGAGGGTAACCAAAGCCAGAGCTCAAATAGCCTCTTCTAGCTTGTATTCCTGTTCAGCCTGATCCTGGAAAAGCTGGCACTACTGTGATGACTTCAGGCTGGGGAGCAGGAGAGGACTGCACGTAACAGGGATGATATAAGCTGATTTAATTCCCTTGCTGCTCTTTTCTCCAGGCTTCCCCTTCTGCGCTGGAGAAATGCAGCGCGTTGGCAGGAGGACACAGGCTGCCTGGGGACCTGCCAGTCCTTGTCACCGCTATCAGTGTCACTGCAAAGGGGAGGCTGGAGGAAGGTCCAGCCACGGTCAGGCCATCACCACTCTTTCCTCTCCAGTAGGCAGGGAGGATGAGCGAGAGGGAGCCAAGCCGCTGAATCCCACTGCATCTCACCACAAACATACCCTACCTCAGTAGTAAAGGGCACCTTCCCTCCCGGTTCAGAAGCACTGGCTTCAGTCCAAGCCTGAGAGTTTCCATAGCAGCAAGACCTGATCGAATACGTACATTAACAAAAGGTTGCTTTATCAGTACCAGCCCAGAAGATTTTCTTCTCTAGGAGAGCAGGGTCATTTAATATTAGCTTTGCATTTTATAGGAGAGGTGAGGATATGGCGCATGCTTTCTAGAGAAGAGCTTAGGGAAGATGAATGCTTGTGAGGCCTCATTGCTGAGCTTTCTGTGAACTAATTTCTGTCTTCATCTCATTTACAAAAAGGAAAAAAGTCTCCGCTGGATACAGGTTATTTTTAAACTATTCCAATGCAAACGCTGCCATTCAGCACAGCTCTCAGATCCAACAGACACAATTAGAAAGGAGCTTACTTTCAACAGTCACAAACCATAAGGAACCAACCCAACCCGCTACAAAGACATTTCCTGAATTCACACTAGTGAAGGGGCTCATAGCAGAAAACTGCAGTCCCTGCCTTCATAGCGTGTGTGGGGGAATTCACATCAATCCCACTGAAGAGGTTTTGCTCAAAGACTAACTTGGAAAGAATTTGTAACTCAACTTCTAGACTGAATAAGCAGAAGGATAAAATCTTATGTTCAAAGTTTTCATTAACGCTCATAATAAAGCATACCTGTTCTTCAGTCACAGACCTTGGCCTCCTCCCCAAGACCGAGGCTTAAATAAGCCAGCCAGATCCCTAAGGAAATCCTGGAGGATGCAGGATCATCCAGGTAACTCCACCCAAATGCCTCCCCAGTAGTAAGATGATGGAATGACTGTGCTGAGTTCAGCATGGGGAGGAATATGTTCAGAAACATCGCACTTTCATGTCAGCTGTGGGTACCAAATTCCACAACCTCAACAGCATCAGAAGGTGGGACAGATGAGCAGGTAAACGCACCACGCTAATCTGCTGACACTAAGAGAATGAGTCAGAGCTGGTGAACCAGAGGACAGACACACCACAGCAAGCCACTGCTGGAGGAGAGAAAGGAAGGTGCAATTTTGTGGTAACATGCACAGAGCTTAGCCAAAAGGATGGCACGGGGGGGGGGGGGCTGCTCAGTGCCAGCGGGGCAGCCCCACCAAACAGACAAGAATCCACCACAATCAGGAGAGTGGCAGTCTCAGGTTTGTGCCACAATGGGGCAAAGAGAACAATGGCACCTCGTAAGCAAGTTCCTACCTCACCTTCTCCTGGTTAAAAACACCCCAGAAGTCCTTGGAGGTGTCAAGCTCGGAGCCAAGGAAGTCACTTTGGCTTAATCACCTACAGAGTAACTGCTGGCTCCCAGGCTGGTAAGATGCCGTCACACACACTTGTGCAAGCACCTCTGGAGCTTGAGCTCCCACTCACACCTCCACACAGACTCGACAAGTAGGAACGGTTCACCTTAGGCTGATGTCCCTCAGGCACCTAGCCAGTACAGACACCTGGATGGCTGGTGGGAAGATGGGAGAAGATCCTCCCAGCTTGCATAAGAACAGGACGAAACCTCCAGCAAAACCACCAAAATCCCAGAAAAGGGAAGTATTTGTGCAGCAATAAAATAGATTTTCAGGCTTGAGAGTGTGGTTGACAGGAACTGAAAGGCACAGTTGATGTGCTGCATCTTATACTTGCCACACACAGAAAGCAAAGCATAGAGACCAAAGTGAAGATCCTGCAACAGGAAGAACAGTCAACTTCCCTGACTCAAAAGCAAGGGCACACATATACTCCACTTTCAGATCACATGTGGGCTGCCAAAGAGAAAGAAGGGGTGTTTTCTGTTTCTCTGCCCTCCACCATCTCCTATGAAATCCTCAGAAGAGAGAAAAGAAAAAAAACAAGACCTACCCAGAAAAACAAAACATAAAATCTATTTGAAATTAAAAGTCAAGCAAAAAAGTTTCATCTACCTGCACTTCATAATTTTTTTCTGCTTTCAGAATGTGTAAAAACATTGAATTAAGGAAGAAAATCTAGGTGAACAGCTAGGCCTCCAGCTCTCCCCTAGGGAAATGACAGTCAAAAAAACATACATCAAAAGCTTGGTCTGCATGAGGAAAAAGTACATGTTGATACTTTATTCATCTACTACATTCTCTCTAGTTTGGTAAAACAGGGCAGATTTTGGGGTGGAGACAACTGCTTGTCTTGGTTGCTCTTTAAAGTGATCTTCCACAACAAAACCAACTCCATCCAAATGCCTGGCTTTTAAAAAAAAAAAAAAACCACACACACCCAATATTACGTTCAGATTTCTTTTGGCACTGATCAAGCCAAATCAGTTTCTAATTCCTCCTTCAGTTATTTCTTTAGACCATGGTTACACAGGCAATCCTTTGACAGCTGCACCAGCATGAGCAGCAGCCTCCCACTTGGCTTGGCTGTGCTGGTACAACTGTTTGCAGCCTCACTATGAATCAAATTGGGGAACTGATCGCAGTTAAAAATAAACTGGCGCTTTGTTTTGTTTTTTTTAAGGATTACTTTTCAACCCAGGTCAGATCCCCAATCTATTGTGCAGCTGTACAAACAGTTGTATCAGCACAAGATGCCTGAATTGCTGATGGTTATCCTTGTGCCCAAAGCCAACGTTTGCATTCCCAGCTCACCTCTTACTTCACGGCTGCTGTAGAACAGGACTGCTTGCTAAACTGAACACATAGGGTACTTTATTGCTGCAGCTCACAACCACGTGGAGGGTCTCTTTAATGAGACAAAATGAGGTCACGCTGATGAGCATCCTACAAGTAAGGCATGGCTACTGAGCTCCCTTGAGCTGTTGCTTGTCCTAAATTATATGTCATTTTTGCAGTCTGCATGCTGAAATAAATATCAAAACACGGCTAACAAAGTCACTGATGTGAATGAACAGCTTTGGGCCAAGTTCTGAAACAAAACTCTCCTAGAAATTGCATAACCATTAACTATCTTGGTCATCTTCCATTCAAAAAACTCAAGCCTACACGATGTGCAGATTCCCACCGATTTGAAGACTGTGACATTCAAGAAGCAAGGACTCTACCTGCAGTTTTGGCAACTCTTCAATTGCAGTTGAATTTTAACATGGAAATACAAAAAGAAGGGTGGAAAACCAAAATAAGCACTAAGCAATGATGACATGCTAGCACTCTTTAGAAATGACCACGAGAGAAACAGACTGAAGGTTCTTTTCCCAAATTACTGGCTCAAATACTGTTTGAAACAAAACCAACTGAAATAGTTCCTATTTGATGGCTGCCTGGCAACCTACTCGAAAGGACCTGGTTCTCAGTTCTCTGCTTTCAGCTGGTGACAGGTATCCACATCAGACACACACCATTATGTAAGGCCTTCTCATTGAAAACAAGGCACAAAAGATTGAATAACCATTAAGATTTGACTTCTGGAACAGGGTAGGAGGCATGTTAACGAAACAGCTTCAGGAAACAAGATTTCTACAGTTTCTGTTGTGTCTGCTCTAGAAGGCAAGAATCACAGTCTCTAAGCTGTTCAGCAGCCTTGTTTTGTAGATGTTGTCAAATCAATCCATGAGGACACAGAAAACTAACAAAATTGGTATTTGGCAAATCTTACCTTTCGTTCCTTAACATGCATCTAGTTCTATGACAGATTAAATAAATCTAAGTCAGCACTCTTCAAACCCATCCCCTCTCCTGAGTCAGCACTGGCACTCACCTGATCCTGCTCAGAAACTAGCCTACCAAAAAAAAAAAAAAAAAAAAAAACAACATTAACCCGGGAAAAAAGTTGTTTGTGCCAGTGTGGCTTCCTGAACTGGTTCAGTGCCAGTACCCAACAAAAGTAAAAGGGGAGAATCATCCAGCAGTGGAAGGGCAGGCAGGGCCAGTTTCATTCAGCTTCAACTGTCCTGCAACACTGCGCTCAGAGAACAGTCTCACCCTGACTTTAAAGAGATACGAGTTGCTGCTCCCAGCAGAAAGATCACTCAACTTTTTCACCTCTCTCCTGATGTCATCTTTACACCAGCATCAGCACTCTTTGCAGACAGCTAGATTAAGTACCTCATCCGGTAGGAAATTAAACGAGCAACTTATAAAACAAAACAAAAAGCCCTGAGTTTTCAGGCAGATCAGGTCCCTAGCAGATCTGGCCATATGGTTCAATCCCTCTAGCATCAAAAGAAGGGAGATGGTGGGCACCTGTAACTAAAGGCAAGGAAAGGCTAAAGCTCAGCTTCAAGTGATTGCGAAGCTGCACTCTTACTCAGCATAGACAAAATATCACAACAGGACTACGTAACATTTATAAAAAAACAGTTTTGTACAAAAGATTTAAATTGCACATTAAAAAAATCAGCAGATCTAAGTCTTCGTGTTTTAATTTTCCACAACACACCATTAATACTTAAAATGCCCTCTTTCCTCAAAAATAAATATTTATTTATTTGTTAGCAGCATTATTTTCAGAGCTATAAGGGAGAGAGAGAAACAGCCTGTTGTGCTTAACTAGGGCATGACAAACAGCAGCAGCATGTGCAAGCAGTACTGGGGAGTAAAGCCAGGAGGAACAGTGACAACAACATTATACAAACAACATTGATTCATGAACAACAAAGGATTCTTAGAAACTACTGCTTGGGTTATGTCCAAGGCTCTCTTTACCTTAGTTAAACTACTAAAAAGTCACTTCAGAAAGCTGACCACTTCTGCACAACCAAGCTTTATTGAAAAAAAAAGAAACCACTGCAACAGTTACTGTGAAGTGATCCATAATCAAACTGATTTCAGCAGTAATGTACACAACTTAAATGCAGGTACTACCCGGAGTAGCTGTCAATCAATATAACAAAGCTCACTGTGTGCTTGTGCCATTGCTTGTAACACCTAACTCTGGACACAGCACTGATCAAATGATGGATTCCTGGAAGTCCTAGTTTGGCCTCAGAAATGCAGCAAGTTCAGTTTCTGCTTGTCATCTTGCTGCCATTTGGAGGACAGCATGCTCAAAGAACAGGCTGGGCTACTTCCACAGACAATTCGCTCCTCCAAAATTCAGAGTTAAAGCTGTGGCTGCCTCTTGAATAAGCAGCAAGTGTTCAGCACTACTGTATTTGGATAATCTTGCAAAAAAAAAAGTAGATCTTTTCAAAGAAAACAGGATGTTCATGAGCAAATGCTACATCTCTGTTCCAACAAATCACCAGAATATCATAAATGAAGTTTATCTTAATAAATTCTTGACTGCTGATACTTTGTCACTAATATTGGAAATATTTCTCTTTAAATATCAAATACACATTAAAGGATTTTAAAACACTAAGAGCATTCAGTAAAGTCATCATTTAGGACTGCATTTAGACACCTGAATTTCTCACAACTCTGCAATACAAGTAAAATATGTGTGACAAAATAAGGCAAAGGTAAAACTGCAGTGAAGCTGCAGAGTGCTAAGCAGAAGTATGTGGTCCCATTTAGATCAAAGCATGCTCTAAGTGTCTCACGAGCAATAGCCTAGTAACTGTAGAGAGTAAGACTTCATAATGCTGTCACATAAGGTTATCAACCCGTACACACACAGTTGTCTTCTGGCAGGTAGTCTCTGCTTGTGCAAACCTGAGGCAGTAGGAGTTTTACAGAGGTCAAGACTTGCAGGATTCATCTAGATCTATTTTCTGCTGCTGAGAGATGAAATACAAAAAAAGGGAGAGAAATTGATCACAAAGGGGCAGAGCTTGGCACAGGGATTGTTTCTCACCCCGCAAAAGGTGACCTCCCAAAGCTTCTTTGACTCGTCTCTCCTTTAAGAGGATTACAAATCCCACCCTTGGGAGCCCACTGATATTACACATTAATACTATGTCTTGTCTCTTCATTCTTATCACCAGAGAGATACTAGAAGAACTTATAAGGTCACTGCTCAAAGATCAGGACTTTAAATGGAACCTCTAACGCAAGCAGAGAAAGCCACAGCCAGTGGTGTTTGGTGGGGACTCTGCTTTGTGGCTGCTGCATTGCCCAGCTGCAGGTCTGCTTAGTGCAGATCAGTTCAGCTTATTGACACCTGCAAGCTATCAACTACCCTTGGAAGCAGACATTTCATCAAGGAACAATGAAAAACCAGAGAACGTCATATACTAAAAAATTAGGACAAGTCTAGTGAACATGGTTCATAGCTCTGCAGCTCACATACGGACTGTACCAAACCGAAGAGGAAGTCTCAGCAAGTACTAAGCCCAGGTGTAGTCTCAAGAAGCGAGGAGCAGCAATGCACTGCAAGAACACACTGGCATCTCAAATGGAAAGCCAAGGAGATGACTGCAGCAAATTCAATTACATAAATCTTCATTTTTCTTAGACACCAAGAACCAAGAATTTGAGGACAGTTCTTCCCCCCTCCTGGTTTTTGCACCTTCCAAGATGACACCATTTGGACATTTCTGAATGGAGTCTATGAAGTAAGTCCTTAATGATCCCTAGATAAACCATACCCAGGAAATAATTCCCCTTGCCACTTAATAGCGCACAGACATGAAGCAATCTATGCTGCCATGCAGGTGAATGTATGCTGGTTTTCCTTCATAAAGTAATCAAAGTTAAAAATGCACTATGTATTACAACGTTGTGAAAACCGCAAAGACTAAGCATGAAGAGAAACCTTAACAGGTAGGAGGGCATTGCTAGCAAAGATACAGAATCTCTGTGAGTGGAGATTTAGGATGAGATTAGACACACATACAAGTTAATCCCAAGGGCTACGGTCAGTTCTGATTTGGGACAAATGGTAAAATGTTCTCAGAAGGAAAAAAAAAAAAGAGTATGTGGCTAACAACAGAAGATGATCTCAGATGCATCTGTAACAATGCTCCACATTTTTGGCTGTTTCAGACTACACAGTGCAAATAGCTAAGTGAAGCCAAGAGTTAAGAGTTTTAATCAATAACTGTACAGAGGAGCTACAGGGTTAACCACAGAAGCACAAAAGTCACAAGGAGCTAAAGCCATGAAGAATTATTACAAAAGCTGTAAATGCAGAGGAGTTTAATGTAAGTTTACTTACATTCCTTAAGTAGTTTTGATAAAAGAAGAATGATCTACAGCTTTCCAAGAGATCACTAACTGAAAGACAAACATAAGCAGCTTGCGGTGAACTTGAATTTTTAGTATCTGTTCGTAACTTCTGAATTATGATGCTTTTAGAACAGAAAAAAAAAAAGCTTTGATTAAAAAAAATGTCAGTTGCTGCAGATAATTGATTTCCATAGAAAAATCCACAACTAGGACAAAACAGAGCTTCTAATGGCTATTTTTAATTCTGCAGTGACAAAAAAAACTCAAGACAAGCGTTATGCAAGACCATTAACCTCTTTGCTCATAACTGGCACCTTAATTTATCATGCTACCACACTAAATAGTTTAAACTGAATTCTTAATGCCAAAGTATACCACTGGCTGCAGCAAAGCAGTAATAGCAATAATGGAAAGGAAAAAAATTCCAAAGCAAGGATCATATACTGAATTTTGCAATTACAGTTCCTTGGGCACAAGCAGATACACCTGAGCCTGCCCAGCTCTAAACAAACAGTATTCTTTCCAGACTGATAATCCCAAAAAGATTATCAGATGCTCCCTAGTATTTTAGGAACACTGAAGAGAAATCTGATCTGGACTGATGGGAAACCTCCAGCTTTTTTACTAGAAAGAGGGTCAAATCCAGAGAGGCTGTAACCTGCTGAAAAGGAAGTTACTTTATGTTTTGAGCAACTGTTCTTTACAAACCAACTTCTCAGCGTTCCACATACATTCTTCATGGCAGTTTAAGTCAGGTATGACTAAAATCGCCAAAACTGCCATGTAATGTACTTAACTGTAGTTCAGTTGCTATCACATATACACATATGACTGAGGGGAAAAAACAAAACAAGGTAGTCTTGAAGAACATTCATGTCAAACCCCCTCCAAGAAAAAACAGATTAATCTTCTACACCAATAATAAGCAAGACTGACAAATTTCAACCAGACAGCCTCTTAAATACTGTCTTCCATCCATTCTTATTGCATTGTGGCAAAGAATGACATTCAGGAAGAAAACAAAGACTGATTAAGAGCCTACTTTCAGAAGCTATCATCCTGCTGTGTGGAAAGAGCTCTATGAATCACCACTTCATCCTCCTCTGACTCCATTTACTCTTCAGAATTCCCTGATGTGCTTGAATTCATACTCCACCCATCCAGACCATAATGTCCCAACTTGCATAAAGGAAAACTGTGGGAGACCGCATCAAAACACTCAGTAAACTTAAGCTAAATGGCCTCCAGTGCTCGTCCTCATCCACAAATCCGATTATTTTATCACAGAAGACAATGAGGCGGGTCAGACACAACTTACCTTTGGTAAATCCACACTGACTGACTTCACATGCCCAGAAAGGTATACCAAAAGGAGCTGACCCATGACTGTCCCTGCAACTGAAGCGAGGATGACCAGCCTGTACGTCCCTGGATTACCCTTTGGGCCTATTTTGAAGACAAGTGCAACACTTGCCTTTGTCAAGTGATCAGACACCTGCCAGCACCTCTGTGACTTTTCAAAGATGACCAAAACTGGCATCACTATGACACAGTCAGCTCAGCACCTTTGGGTGCAGCCCATCAGGTCCCATGGACTCACATGGTTCAAATTCTCTCAAGTAATCCCTCACCTTGTTTTCATTTGTTTCCGATTGCTGTTTCCTCTTTGAACCCTGCCCCTAAACCCAGGGGCCCAGGAGACCTTACCGCTGAAGACTTAGGCATAAAAAGCACCAAATACCTCAAGCAAGTCTGTGCCAACCATCACTCATTCAGCCACCTCATTCAGCACCGTCTTTGTTTAGCCTTTTACTGCTGAAGTAGAGGTAGAAGCTGCCTCATAATTATCAGGGATGTTGTAATAAGCACTGTCCTTAGAAAAAGTAGCTGTTTCCACAACTCAAAAGACAGAAATGCAGGCTAACATAGCTGAGTTTGTTCTGTCTGTATTCCAGGTTGTCAAAGAAACCACAGGTCTCTTTGCAGGATATAAAATCAACTTGCTGGAGAGTTGCATGACCCCATTTCTAAAACATTTGGCAAAAAACTCTCCCTCTCACTGTTGGCCAGGCTGAGTGAACTTAGTAAGGGGAAGTCGGCTCTGTAAAGAGAAAACAGGCCCTCCTGAAAATCCCTAAGAAAGTTTCACGGAACAGCTTATTTTCATTTTTAATTAAGAAAAATCTAGATGATGGAATAAGGAATGAAGATTTTTGCCCAGTTAGATGCCAACTAGTCAGACTGCTCTAGGTATAGAGAAGGAGATGCTTTATGATGACTCTATATTCTCATGGTTTTTACATGCATAACATCGCAGTGAATCAGATGAGGGGGAACAGCAGGAGAAAACTCAAAGCTGTTTTAATGCTCCCCAGGAGAAAGGAGAACCAAAGGACACAAAATGCTTGCAGCCTAGGTCATTGCTGCAGGCTTCTGGCGTTGAGCAGCCATCTCATTGTGCCACGCTCATGCTGCCAAAGCGATGACAGTGCCTGCTGTGTCTGAAAGCTAGCACGGAAATGTAACACGAGGAAACAAAAGTACATTTTATCAGACTCCAGAACTTACAAGTCTCCCCTGCCCCCTTCTGGGAACAAGGTGGATTTGAAAACTTCAATATCTGTTTCCAATGATAAAACTGTTTACGTGGGCAAACAACCAAAACCAAACCAGAAAGAGCTTTTGCTTCAAGCAAAAGTTCCTTCAGAAAAGGCATGGATAATACTAAGTACATCTCCTTCAGCAGCAGAGACAGACTCAGACTGGATTTCCTTTACCTGTACGCTGAAGCCACTGACAGAAACTCATGCCTGCCAGAAAACGGCCTGACAATTCGCTACAGCTCAACTGTTATGACTAAGCCGATTCATTTCTCGGGTCACGATGCAGATGCGCAATGCAGACTTCCTGTCCTTTACCCCAGTAGATCCACTACTTCCCCAAAATAAAATAAAAAAAAAAAAAGAAGGAAACACTGCAACTAAAGCAAAACATGCATGATATGTATTAACTGCTTATAAACCTCCACAAGTTACAGAAACCACATTCTATTAAGCTGCTGACTGAGACCTGACTTAAGCAAAAATTCTTTTGTAGTGACTTGCCAACTCACATATTTATCTTGAGATCTTAAATGCAAAAGGTATACAGACCTCATTATGGTCAGAGGAGAAAAAGTCTCCTGCTTGCCTCTTCCTCCCACTAACAAGCAAAGTGTTGTGCTACTCTTTGTGCGTTTTTGCATTTCACAGCACTAAAAAAAAAACCCCAAAAAAACCCCCAGAGTTCCACTTTCCTCTTCACCTCCAGAGTGCAGTCCTGCAATACTCTGCTACTCAGAAAACGTGCAGATATTCAAACACTTTTCTGTCTCTGCTCTTCCTGTGGGCTACTGAGGAAGACAGCTAAGCAAAGACCCCACATACCACTCCCAGCTGTGCAAGGGCAAGGGAATTTCCAAAGGAATGGAGCACAGCTACAGTTAAGCAGCCATTTAGGATCTGCGAAGAGAAGTGTTTGTCATTTTGAGGAGACTGACCTCACAGCAGAGATCCAGGAACTCTATCCAAAGAGCACATTGTGAGCAGGGACGTGTTCCATGCTCTCTGCTCCCTTTGCAAAGTCAGCTGGTAAGGAGCAGAAGCTGGCTCCAGTACTCAGGAAGCAGCACAAATGTTTTGTTTCCTAGGAATTAGGACAACATCTAGATTTAAATCTATCAAGTCCAAGAGCTGTGCATCAAAGCCAAACACAAACTTGCCATGAAGAACCATCACAAGCAAGCTTATCTCACCCTTAAGGTCTTTCAAAAGCAGCATTTAATTTGGTTTGCTTCAAGCTCACTGTAAAGCAACTTTACAATTACTACGATATACTGTGGGCTGTGACACCACTCTGATCCATCTCCTCCTCAGATCTATACATTGCCCTTTTTCCAAGCTGTCTGAGAATTAATTATATGGACATGAACAGTGTTAAGATAAAGGGATTCCAAGCAATTGGCTCTCTTAGAGGAACTGAGGACTACAGGATCTCTGCCTTCAAGAAGTCTGTAGCAATGCCCATCCAGTATGACTTGTGCTGTTAGAAAGAGAACAAGCTTAAGATCCAAACAAGCAAACATCAGTACTACACCCATCCCCTCACCTGTGGCCAGAAACAAACGTATGCTTAGCCATGGCATGGGTCCTACCTCTCTCTGCTTCTTGTCACCACTAGACCACATCAGAGTAGCACCCTGACCAGAGGAAGTTCTGCCAAAACTGCAGGCGATACACCACCAGCAGCTTTAAACAAAAAAGATTAATATGGTGACTGTAATACATTGTCTGCATAAGCTCCACCTACCCCTCCATGCAAAGCAAGGCAGCAACAGTAAGATTCCCAGCCTCGTGCCATCTGGAATTTCACTACCCAGGAGGACTTTAATCTCACATATGCAGGCAGAGATATACCAGGGCATTTCGGCAGTCAGAAGTGGTTTTGAGAGTGAATGGAGGGGCACGTACATTAGAATTTTCTCTTTTTCTGTCTCACTGTGAAGATAAAGAAAGCTGAACAAACATTTTGCTTCAGCTACACTCGTCTTTTTCTACATGGGGAAGCTGACACCACTTAGGTTTGGCAGGCCCCAAATGGCATCACGCGGTTTTACCAAACAGCCCAGCTTTTGTCTGAACACTGTTAAAACATTTAAAGCCAGGAGAAACACAGCAATTCTTATATCTCTCTGCTGAAGTTTCAAGGGTCAGCAAAGTGCTCAGCTGATTTGGTTAAGAGATTCTTTAGATAATCATAATCTATCTGAGGTCATCCAAATGGAAAGAAAAGAACTAGGAATAGGCTGCTGGCTTTGGTGTTTCCACTGAATGTTTCAATGATCTTGGTCAAACCACTCAGTCCTGGGGTGCTTCAGCCACCGGCAAAACGGCATTTCAGAAAGGAACAGCAGGATAGTCAGTAACTGCCTGTATACTGTTTTGAAAAGACTGCAGTTTGGTGATCATTTTATTTCTCATGATACCTCTGCACTCCATTTCAACTTAGTCTTACCTGATAATTAAATTCTCAAGATTTTAAGAATTTGTGTCCTAGTCCATCAACAGTTGAATTGAGCTTGTTAATAAATTAGGGCACCTCTTTCAAGTGAATTTGCTGCTGTGTTTGGCTGAAGAACCAAACCCTTTAGCAACTTTTCTGCTCAAATGGCAGAAACAGAAAAGGACAATCTAGAAGCACATCAGTTCCACAGAAAGACTTGAGAGCATAAAAGCAAGATTATCCAAACAAATTCACTTCATCCTGGTAAACAAATTCTTGTGCCAAAAGCACAAGGAGCAGCTGTTATCTAGTGGTTCCTTCTACTAACATAGTCCCGAGACACTGATATTAAACAAAATTTGGGTGTTTCTTATGCATCAGAAAATGGTCAGAGAGGCAGAGAAATCCAAGGCGGTCAGATGTACACTACTCCAGATTATATCAGTGCTCAAGACACAGCTTAATTTATTGCATGAGGGAACTGCAGGTTGCCCTGCAATGCCGAGTAGACATCCATTCGGGAATAAATATAGCAAGGCTTGTAGGGATAGGTAAAATCTTTTATTAGACCAACAGATAGAGAGGATGCCTTCCTCTCCCGCTGCAACCCCTTCTATTTTTACACTGCTGATAAAAAAAAAATTAATTCAGCTGGAAAAGACGTATTTTGGGGCCCTACTTTTTCTAACTGACCCTTGTTTCCTTGGAAAAAGCACTGATAGCTCACATGCTAGTCACAATGACAAAAAAAGCATTCACATCACTGTCTACCTTCTCAATACCCCCAGCAAAACAAGCTTTATTTTAAAAGTACAGTTTTACCACTGTAACTGTATCTACATTAAGGGATTCCACTGGCAGAGCTGCACTAGGCAAGGATGAACGTGCTGATTAATGCAGCTGTCCCAAGCATTTGTAGCAGAAATGACCTTATAAGCATGTCCACAGGGAGTTAAAGCCACATAATCACGTTGCAAATCCATGCCCCCTACTTGATATCAGTTTAATTTTCCTAAGTAGATGACCCTTAAGGGTCACTGGCAAGAAAACATGAGCTACAACTTCCCAACTTGAAACTTCTTCATTGTAATTTTTTTCCATGAGAAAGTACCAAGCAAAGGTACATTCTCATATATGGTACATTCTCTTCTATGGTCAACACACTAAAAAAAAAGAAAGAAAAAAACAAACAAAAAACAAAACACAGAGAGGAGAAGGAAAGAGAAAATCTGAGCTCCATGTTAGGAAAAAAAACAAAACAACTCAATGCAGGTGCTGCAGGAAAGTAAACAATGCCATACAAATACAGGGATAAAGTGCAACATTTTGGTTTTGTGGTTTTGAATAGGAAATAACTTAAAGTTTCGGTCATAACAAATCTATGTTAGACAAAGACAGTACACTAAAGCTAGTACATAATTTAAGTAAAATATGATACAGTATCTGATGGCCCTTAAAGCTAAGGTAGCAAATTTTGTTTGAAACTAGCTACAATTCTACAGAGAATTTCATATGAGGATACTTTCACATCCCTTGTGACATTAAAAAAAATCTAATACAGCAAAACATACATGACACAACTCAGGGTCATGGAAGGTATTTTGATTTGGGCCTTTTGTTATCCTGTTACTCTTCTGGGGATCAGCATAATTTGCAAGACTCTCAATCACTCATACTGAAAATCTTAAAGCTGTTAAAATACCTCAGGGGTTTTGTGGTTTGCAGTATGCTCTGAAGGTAAAGGGCAAAGAATTAACAAACACACCCCCGGCCACTTGAGTGAAAATGAAAGGCAATCTGAACTGGGGGCTATCTTCTCAGAAGATACATGAATTGGACAGCTAGTCACAACTTGGCAAGATGTGATGCATCTTGAAGAGCAAAAAAACGAAACTTGGCATTTAAAAATGTCTGCAAGATCATTTACCAGACCAGGAGCAAGCACTACTATCCTTTGGTGCTGCCTTCTAGCGAACCTCACACTTCCAAGGGATCCAATGGAACTTTGGCATAGCAAAAAGAAATATCCAAGGAGAAGGGAGCTCCTGGATGCCAAAGCAGCAGTCCCTTAATACAATTCACCCCACTGTATTTCTTAAGCTCCTTCCAAAGGCAAGGGACCTTTAATACTCCAAATCTTCACTGTTACTCTCCTTATAGGCTGACACTGGGCAGCAGGCCTCTGGGAATACTCTACCACACCAGCCAGTTCTGTTCTGAAGGTTTGAAACAAGAAACTCCTCCTTTTCAAACAAAGTGAAGAATCAGGCAAACGAAGCCTATATTTAACTTCCCATTCACCGCAGCAGTTGCAAGCAAGTTCTTGTAAACACTCTACAGGTCACAAATTTCCAAGATCTTATCTAAATGTTAAGCTGCTGAAGTGGAGCTCAAAGCTCTTTCCAACAGGCTTTCTAGAGCGCCACTTAAAACAACTGAGCCCACTGGCTAAGTAACAGACCTGTAAAGCCAAAGCAAAAAGAAAGTTATTTGTTAAACCTGATCTACTGTCAAGTTGGCCTGCATCTAATTAAGTACAGCACCTGCACATATATATAAAATAAAAATAAATTACTTTTGCCCCATATGCTGAAAAAAAGCACAGCACACATTCATTTGGAAGACACACAGACTGTGGCAAGTTTGCTTTTAATAGCAGGTCTGTCTCAAATGTATAAAAGCTATCTTGATTTTTCACACCTTAAAATCTAGTTGTAGAGAACGTAAGGCGTCCCCTCAGCCTCCTTTTCTCCAGGCTAAACAACCCCAGTTCCCTCAGCTGCTCCTCAGACTTGTAGTCTAGACCCTTCACCAGCTTCATTGCTTGAATTCCTCCAATGATACTAGAAGACCATATTGCAGCTTCTACAAAACATTAGTCTGCTAAATCAGATGTATTCTCACAGCCAGTCCGGTTACAATGTATCACGGGCCATATATAACTAGGGAAAGCAAATTCACTCTTTCATTTTCTTCTCCAGTTCAATACAGTGTGATAACAGGCACCCGAAGCGTACCTGCTCAGACTGAAAGATGCAAACTAACAAGCACTATGGGTAGAAAATAACACGGAGTTCTCTTTGAATATCGTAAGAAAACTGCAAAGGATAGTAAACCTGAAACAACAGAAACTGCTTTGCACGCATGGAAGAGTCAACCTGCCAAGCTCACTGCCAAAAGACACTGACCTTAGCAGAATTTTTAAAAGGTTTTGAATTTTCTTCTGGTTGTCATGTCATAATAGGATGAAGTATAAAAAACACAAGAACATTTCATAATCTGACTTGTAACCTTTAACTTCCAGGTCTTAGGAAGATATTTTAACTGCAGTGAATGAAGAGCTTGTTTTACTTTTGCCTGGTGAATGATACAATATCCTTAACTATTTTAACTACAAACATTTGAGCTGAGCTGCATTTACAAATGAGAATTGATTTAAGATGATTGGTTTTTGTTATTAGGTGAACCAAGTTGTCAATAGGTTCACTGTATTCTCAACTGCCGAAATACACACGGAAGTGTCAGGCCTAAGGATGCTACATGACTAATGAACAAAAATACCTGTGATCTTACTTAAAGCTAAGAATAATTAGGGGGAAAAACAGAAACCCCGAGTGCTGCTATTACAGGAAAAAAAATACCAGCATGCATAGCACCTGAAGAAAGAGTGAAAACTATTCAGATTCCACATGGTGCAAAACAGCGGTATTTACTCAGTCTGACGAACGGAGTTAGAGGGTTTTTCTCAGTTCTGTAAAAATAAAGGATGCGTAAAACATGCCTGATGATGCTTATTGGTTCAGATTTAGCTTACCTTCAGATTTTAATAAGTATATTCAGGTCAACACTTGTGGTAAGAACTGTGGAATATTTAAGACCTCAATTACATAAAGATGATTCGTACCCAACCAAAGAAAATGCCACTTGTACAGCATAAGAAAAAACACAGTATTTGGTCCAAACGGGAAATAAAGCAAACCATTCCCATATTTGCAACAGTAAGGGTATTCATAATCATTTTGTAAATGGTCACATTTAATCTAAGCAAAATCCGCATATTAAGATTAACCTGATGTAGGTTTTATCATAGGAGCTGTGAGGGTGTTTAAGAAAATATCTAAAAAAAAAACAACCCTGCATATGTAGTTTTTCTACACAAACTGAGCTTCAGACTCCTTTAAAAATCTTTTTGGGACAGACTTAAAAGACTGAAGTTAAAAGGCCTTTTTTTACCCTCCTTAGATTTGTGGGATGAGAGTCAACCCCCATGAATCTGCCAGGTATACCTCCCTCAGACCTGCCACATAGCTTTACACGCAGTCTGGAAAAGTGAAATATACCTTCCACTAGGCAGCAAATGTTGCAAAGGCCTTCCAAAGCTCCAGGACTTTACCAGTGTTACTTACAACCCACAACAGTACTCAAACCAAGACAAGAGCACAATTATACCTCATCTTCTGCAATAGCTCCAACAGTTTCATTGAAGTTCTTTGGTTTGATTCAGCCACTGACACAGGACTATGTAGCCTCTAGGCTTCTCTCCCAAATCCTTCCTGCTTTAAATAACTCACTGACATCTGCATTCACTGGTGCACTGATTTTGGTGCTCGAAGCTGCTTATCACCTATAGTTAGCTGTAATGAGATCATGACTGCCTCCCCACACGTGCTTAAGCTGCTTAGACAGTACTGTCAAAGGACACAGAACAAACAGCCAGCCCTATCTTCTTGCGCCTTTCTTCTAAAGTCACTTTTTGAAATGCTGGACAATACTTTGATACCCACAGCGGACAATGCTAATCCCAATTAAAGATTACATGATATTTTGTATAAAACTACTCTGGCAGTTTAAAAAAAATTAGGAAAATACAGCTCAGCCTAGAACTACAGGGGCAAAAAAAGAGCAATGTCACAGCAGAATATATGAGCTATACAATAGTTCACCTTTAGATCAGCACTTAAGTCAGCTGTGACAAAGCCACAGGAGCATCCCCTGCAGAGAAGGCACCGCATCTCTCCTCTCCCTACGCCAGGAAGGTGGCCGTGGAGCTCGGCATCTCTGGTCATCACCTGTTGCACTTCAAACTAGCAAAGACCATTAGCCACACAGGTCAGGGGCCTTCCCACCAGAAAAGTGAACTGTGCGACATAACCACCATTTAAACATGCGGTCTCTCAAGGAAACAAGGTCATTCAAGTCTGATGGCAAACAAATGCTTATACTACAGGTACTACCAACGAGTCATATCTTTGTTGATAAAGAACTGGGGCAAAACAGGTATGCTAGACTTTCTTCCAAATTTAGAACAGCACAAAATAATCCCTTTCAGCCTGAAAGACTATCAAGCCAGCCTATCATCTTTCAGCAAACTAATGTCAGAATAGAAAGAAAAAAAATAAAAAATAGACAATGATAGATTTCCAAAATCATCGTAAGATAATTCAACTGCATTTCAGCTAAGTGGCCAGAATTGCTAGAGCATACAAGTTAGCCTCCAAATCTTGGAAGCTTAGTTCTTATTACAAAGAACTGACACCGATTTGATTAAAAGTTAGCAAATACAAAACAGGACTGAGCTTTTCCCTCTGTTCTAGTGCACTTACCTGGGCATTCCTCTAGGATCCTCCAAAGATGAGAGGATACCTCCCACAAACAATATCTACATATTTGAAGGGTAAAATCACAAAGTGAGAGGCAAAAAGCAAGCAGCTTATTTCTCTTTGCATGATATTTAGGGTGGCTGCATGTGTATTCTGGACAAAACAGAAAAAAGTTACCTTAGAGATGTCACCCAAGCTCTCTCTGCTGAGCAGGCACTGGAATATGGAGCCAACCTCTCGCAATCAAGAGGGAGCAGGACGCCAGAAGCAAGTCAGCCTGGAAGATGTTGTATGGAAACAAGTTAGGAAGTGCTAAATTAGCTTTTATTTAGATCCTTACTTGCTCATCAATTCAGAATGTTTGAGAGCATGCTTTCCCCTGGGCTTGGGACCAGACTTCACAGCGAGCTCCTTTCAGGATGCAAATGCTCTCACTCGTTCCTCTGGACTCTGACTCTTTACCAAATGCTGAGGAGACCACTGTCCCCACCTGCCTCCTCCACCCCTCAGCCAAGGATTCCCAACCAGCAGGGAGAGCAAAACAGGATGCATGCCTGTTCTTTGTCTGGCCTGGTTCACAAGACACTGATGGGTATTAACAAAGAAATTAAACTATGGCAGCTGAACAGGCACTACTGCAGGCCCCAATACAAGGGGGGCAGCGTTTGGCAAAGCAGCAGGACAGCTGGTGGAGGAGATAACCTTTCTAACTGCAAAAGCCAAATCAGAGAAAGCTTATCTAACAGAGCTCTCAACCACACGTAGTAACATCCTACCAGGATATGCGTATTACATCTCTCAACCTTTTTTACTGCTTTTATCAGATTTGGTTGACACAGATCTACTAATATAATTATGGCAGCTACACCCATGTTATTTTTGAACAGAAACAATTGCACCAATGTTAACTACCGTGGATATCATTATACAAATAATAATAATAATAATAATAGCAAAGGTTATTCCTTTACTCCCAGAGAATGGGATAAAATCATTTGTTGTGAACTGACCGCATGCTGACGGGGGTTATGCAAGGTAAAAGAAAGCCTAAATAAGCTTGTCTTTTATACACAGTTAACACCACTAAAAAATGCATATAGAGGAGCATACAGAAATAAATTAAGGCAAATGACTTGCACCTTAGTACTATCTGCAGAGTAGTTTGCACTGAGGGGGACTATATAGGAAGCACAGGCACCCCAACACGCCAATTAAGAGAACTGCATCTATTAGAAAGTACATCTACTCGAACAGCACGCTGGGAAAACCAAAAATAACAGCTGCTGCCACATCAGAACAGCACAAGCACTGAGTGCAGGCGATGCCTGCAAAACAGAAACTAAGCAGCCATGCACAAACACTTCCTCCTCCTCCCCCAACACCCCTATGACAGCAGCAACAAACCTGAGATTAAACACTTGCCAGCATCCTGCTCTGCATTCCTGTCACATCAGGAATATAAAAGAGGGAGACTGCTAGCTGCTCCTCCATAGATCTGAAGGGTTCCTTCAGTTTACAGCAAGTAATACAAATACTTGACATGACTCTTGCGGAGGTTCTGCCGCACTTCCTTCTTTTCTTTCACTCCTTTTCTCTAGCTCATCCACTTCAGAGCTCACTAGGGACCCCTTGTATTTGCCAGGCTTGTTTTTAATGCATTCCTTATCAAAGAGCGAGAAGTCAGAAATAAAAACAGTTGTTCCTAGGCAAGTCACATTATATAAACAAGCAAGTGCAAAGCCACAGCTCTACAGAGCCACACAAACTCTGCAAGTCAGGTTCAAATCTAAACCCTGCCCAGCACCAGGACTGACGGTGTGACACTGTCAAATGCAAGAGTAAACAAATCCGCTGCAGTTTTCTGTCAATACTAACTTCTGAGACTGTAAATCCCGGCATCAACACATTACAAGCTAAATCCCAATGGGCAGATTGGGCGAATCTGACAGCACCAAGTGAAGTGCCTTGGTTACAATGCAATGCCCAAGTAACGGCTCAAACAAGGCCTCTGTCAGATATTCTGTGGCCTCAGCATCTGCATTTCAGCCACAGATGAAACAAACATACCTCCTCTAGAGCACAGGCTGTGGATATTCAACTTCAAGCTTACCACCTGCATTCCTCATTCCAATGGAAACCACAAGACAGTGCCACCCCACACCCCAGCGTGCCAGTCAGAATTCACCAGATCCATGACAACCTTTAGTCACAGAGAAATCAACTAAAAACTGAAATCTAAAAAGACAAGTGATCAAACATTTGGTGATCCATTCAACCAAAGAGACTGTGTCCTGGAAGCAGGTGGTCAACAAACAGCTCCAAGCTTGTACAGGGCTTGTCATCTTGCACTAGTCAAGCTCAACAAGGTCACATCTTCAGAGTTTGGTAATTCTACCCGAAATGAATAAGCTCCATATGTGGGGGAAGGAAGGAGAGAAGAAACAAACTAGGCAGCTCAGATGGGATGAGAATAGCATGCAATTGCATGATTAAGAAGAAATCATAATGCTTGTTCAGGCAGCTAATTAACTGATTAAGGGTACAGGTACTACATCAGCCTGGGCATTTTTCAACCTCTGAGTGCTTGCTGTTCTAACCTTGACTTCTCACTACATGCAATGCAATACAGAATAACTTGCAAATCAGTTGACTTACACAATCTGCCATGAGAGGGGATCCCAAAGCACATCTAATTTTACTTTCCAGAATATTTTTATAAGGACATGCCCAGTACTGTCATCCTGATGATGAAGCACATAATGTAGCACATAATTCAGAAAGGTAGAGGGAAAGAAGCATGGATGCTACTGTTCCATTTCATTTTTAAATATATGTAAATATGTATTCTAAAATTATATTTTTATATAACTAAATATCTAAAAACACCTTGTTGCAGTGTTTTGCAGTCACAGTGCAGGTTACCCTGAACAAGACTCCATTTTACCACCAGCCCCATGTCCCCGCCATTGCCCTTGCAACCAGCAAAATCATTCAAGCACCCACAAAGTTGGGGGGGGGGGCGGCGGCACAGGGAGAGGGGAAGTCAGTTTAATCAGCTCATAAGTCAGGGAACAATGATTCCCACCTGCACAAACACCCCAGCTGGCACCAGTGACAGGGCAAGACCCTCCTGTTTGTTGCAGTCTATACTTACATGAATCTAAAGTGACTGTGAAGCTACACACAGAAGGTAGCACAACGAGAACTCTTGGTGACTGGAAGTAGATCCTAGAAACTGCCCCCTTTCTCATCTCAAAAGTGACGCGCTCACTTGCTCTTTTTCTGTGTAACAAACATGCAAAACTGGCACAAGGTGCCTCCTGGATAACGAGAGTGGAAACTAACCTAGGGAAGACACATGCACTGTTCAGAAGAGGGCTGCACCAGCACATCCTACTCTTTCCACCCCTGTGGCCATAAGAGACTCCTGCAGTAATGACCTTGTATGCACCAACTTCCTCCTCAAGGAGCCAAGGATCACTTCCCCTGCTCTCCCAAAAGTCCTTATTAGAGAGGAAACAAAGGCAATGCCATGAAAAGGACACATCAGATCCACCTAACTGGCTCTAACAAGCATGGCATAGGCTGTTCACTTAGGCACCTGGAAACAGCTGTGCTGAAAAAGCTGGGGAGAGTACGAAACACTCTCTAAAGCTATCAGAAGAAAAATTAGCATTAGGACGATTCAAAACATGGACAAAACAAGAGTTTTACGCAGTTGAAACAGCAACCCAACGTTACCTTGCTATATACAGAGTTCACGTGTAATCTTTTCACAATGTACCACTTTCCTTCCTGCTCCAAAACAAAGCACTTACCTTAGCTCAGTGCTAAACTAACCCAGCCACAGAAAAATATTTCTCCATCTCAATAACAAAGAACTGTTACATGGGATTAGGATGCCCCTAATAGACCTATTTAGGGTTACAGTGACACATCTAATAACCAATATATATAATTCTAATACACTTTCAAGCCCGACAGAATTTCTGTAAAAAGGAAATCAAAGAATCAAAGTCTTAGTTCAGCAATAAATAACAATACAGTACTTTTCTCCATCAAAAATCTAACCATACGCCCACACATCAATATATCAGCTACAGACGACAGTTCAATACAAAGAGACTCGCACAAGACATTACAGTATATTATTTTGTGAGACAAGCTACCAACTAAGTTTACACAAATAGACCTATCGACTATAGAAATATTACATTAAGAATGGACAGACACCCAAGCCCACACTGTTCTGGCACCATTCAGTGCTTCGTTAGCAAAGGCCAATCTTGGAATTCAGCTTTGGAAGCTCTGAATACCAAGTTAAGCCAGGTGAACCTGAAGGGAGAAAAAGCAGATGGAGCAGAAACACGGCAAGGCAGACTGAAACGAGAAAGGCAGCACATACTAAAGCATATTGCTGGAAAGAAAAATTGGGGCCTTGCTGATTCAGAGCTTTAAGATGGAGGGACACTGAGCGTGGCACCAGTTTAAATTCAGAGCGGCTGAAAACCAAACAGGAGTCAGTACCACCTCTCCTAATCCAAGTCCTACTTGGAAACCCCAGGAAAGGTTGTTGGTTATAGTCCAGGTCTGCAGACCCATGAGCACATCCGCCTCCAGGGACTGCCAGGCATCTTCCGGTAACCATCGGGGCAGCCAGCATTGCCAGAGCCTGCCCACACCCCCTCCGCTGCAGGGGTGGCAGCACGATGGGACACAGGAAAGGACCCCCAACCCCACCAGCTTCCTCACCATGTTGGTTTCATGTTACCAGCGTGGTTTGTCGAGTTCCTTCCTGCACGCTGCTCCTGTAGAAGGGAAGGGCACAAAGAGAGGCGATGCTAGATCTGCTTGTCGGGCCCCGTCAGGGGCAGCACAGCCCTGCGCAGGCACCGTGCTGCCCACAGGGCTGCCCTTGCCCAGCCCAGCTCCCGGGGCACGACCCTCCCGGCCGGGCGGTGCCCCAAACGGGTCTCACCCCCACTCACACGCCGCAAACGGGAGGCCGTGCCTGGCTCCCCCTTCCCCTCCTCAGGGGGCCGCGCCTGCATCCCCCCCCCCCCCATCATGGGTCCGGCACGGCGCTCCCCGGCACGGCGCTCGGTCCCCCCACCTCACCCCGGCTCCTCACGGGGCCGCGCCTGTCCCCCACCCTCCATTCGGACCGCACCGGCCTCTCCCATTCCCCCTTATGGGGCCGCGCCCGGTTCTCCCCTCCCTCCCCTCACGGCAGCGCGCCCGGTTCTCGCTCGCTCCCTCCCTCCCCTCACAGCAGCGTGCCCAGCTCAGCCTGTCTCCCTGCCCCGGGCCCTCGCCCGCTGTAGCTCACCGGGGCCGGCCCTGCCTGCCCAGCCGGGGGCTGGCGACACCGAGCCCCGAGCGCCACCGCTCCGCTCCGCGCCGCCCGCTCCCTGCCGTTCGAATCAACAACAAGATGGCGGCAGCAGAGGGGGCGGAGCCCCAGCACCGGCCGTCATAGCAACCGCGCCGTCCAAAACCCGCCCCGCCGCCTCTTGCGGCAATCCAAAGCCGAGCCCCGCCCGCCGGGTACGCCCTGGAAACGCTGATAGGCTAAAACCTCCGTCACTCAAGCGCAGAGCCGCCCCGCCCCTTTCCGTGCGCGGACTGCATCCGGATGGCCTCGCACGTTAGGCACACGTGACGCTTTCCAGTACCCCCGCCTCCCCGCGGGCTCCGCCTTCTCATTGGCTACCCGCTGGGGGGCGCTCGGCCAATGGGCACGCCGGGCGCGGGCCGGGGCGGTGCGCAGCGGGAGCGCGCGGGCGGCTGTGTGAGGCGCGGCCCGGCGGGGTCAGTGAGTCCGCGCTCCCCCCGGCGGAGGCCGGGCCCGGGGCAGCTCCGGCGCCTCAGCCCGCCGCGTCCACCTTCCCCTCCCCGGGGCCTCGGGGAGTGCGGCGGCCCGGCACATCCCGCTTGGTGCGGTGAATCCTGCGGGGTCAGCCGAGCTAAACCCAGTTTCCCCGACTGCGGCCTGGCCCAAGCGGCTGCTGGCGCTCGGGTGGCCCCTGGGAGCAGCGAGTGGAGCGTGTTCGCGCACGGCTCCGGTACAATAAAAGTTTAATTCCCAAACGGTCGCGGCTCCCGTGGGCTCAGGGCAAGGGGACCCCCAGACGGAGTCACACGGGTGACCCCTCTTCGCCGTGAAATTCCCCAGCTGGCTCCCGCCCTCCTCTTCCTCCCCTTACCCACCCGCTCCCCAAGTTACCCGCTTTCCTCTCAGCCCGCCAGCGCCCCGTTGCCCTGCGAGCTGCCGGGCAGGCGTCCCGCGGAGCGCTCCTTTGAAATTCAAATAACCGGTTTCCCACCTCCCTGCGCTGTCTGACTCCTTCAAAGGCTCCCGCCTGTTCGCCAGGCCCTGCTAATTCTCCTGCATGCGCTAATTGACTTTTCCTCTCAATTAAGAAACCCGGCTCCTCTGCCGACCAGCCGCTCGCACCTAGGAGTGCTCAAGCAAGGGAGAGCTTGAGGGGGACATGGGGCATGGGGCAAAAGTTCCTCCAAATTACCCCGTGATTGAGTTTTCTTGCCCCAAGATCACGTCTCTGCAGAGGACTGCCCCGGCTGGGTCACATCCAGAGGATGTGGACATGCTGCTGTCACCGGAGCGGACCCTGCCAAAGCCCTCGGCATGTTTTTCGTGGTGCCGACCCCAGCCCAGGGCCGGTACTGCCGTAACTGCCATCCTGGTCCTGGGTTGTGCCACCCACATCCCTGCTGACGGCACTAATGACAGCAACAACAGGACAGCCACCGGCAGGACTGCTTGGCCACGGCACTCCTCGCGGCAATCACGGTGGCAGGTGCAATCTCTGCCGCCATTTATTGGGTCTGTGCTGGCCAGGGTGGCTCAGGGGCTGCCTGCACCCTGTGGGCAGCGGGTTCAGCGACGGAGGGGGGATTCCCTCCTCCTCCCGGCCTGAGGGCCGTGCCGGGTGTCTGCTGACACCTCGGGGAGCTGTGGGTTGTGGGGAGTCCCTTGTTGGGTCAAGCTGCTCAGATCCAGCGCCGTGCCCCAGTCACGCTGCTAAAGAGATAGTCCCTGCCGGTGCCTGGGATGGGAGGCAGCACTCAGCCCTCGCCCCATGGGTGCTGCCCGGGCATTGCTGCCCAGTCCCCATGTCTCCCATCCCCCAGACCCCTCTGCCCTGAGGGATGCAGCCCAAGGCTGCAGGGGCTGTGGGACAGGGCACTCACGTGGGTCCTGGGCACGGCCGTCGAACTGCCCCTGTGAGAGGAGAGACAGGAGAGGGTGCTGGGGGCCCCAGGGTGCCCACCCCCGCCCTTGCCGCCATGGCACACACTTACCGGGCTGCCAGTGTGGGGGTGGCCAGGCTCCTCCTCGCCACCCTTCTGCTCCACCACATCCCGGGAGCTGCAGCGGGAAGAGGGGAAGAGGGGAGGGCATGCTGTCGGTGATGGGCCCCCAGCCTCTAACCTGAGGGATGCTGCCGGGAGCGGGTCGCCAGCCAGGCTTTGCATTGCCAGCTGTGTCCTGTCGAGCTCATCGCCCCGACTGACTTCCACCTACCTGATCGTCCCCTTACCCAGCCCGTGTGTCCCTGACACGGCCCTGGGTGCCAAAGGGGGTTGCAGCAGGGGCTGTGCTCCCCTAAGCACCACCACCTTTCAGCAATGCCCGAGAGCAGCAAGCTGGCCTGCAGCGTGCCTGCTTGTTTCCCCACGTGCCAGTGCACATCATCGTTGTGCTCAGAGGATGCCGTGCTGGGGGAGCTGCGGCCCCAGATCCCCCCGATGCCAGCACTGCCTGCAAGGCTCAGCCCAAGTCTCTCTGTTTCACGGTCACTACAGCCCTGGTGTCACCAAGCACCACGTCCCCAGCCTCACCACTGACCATGGATCCCGCTGTGCATCACCTGGGGTGGTTATGCTGCTGGAGGCGGCTGTTATCCTGCCCCCAGGCTTGCGTGCCTCCTCCTTGCCGTGCAGACGCCCCGCACAGGCTGAGCTGGCTCCAGTGCTTCCTCAGGCTCTCCCGTCCGCCGCCTCTCACCCCTGGTTCATCCTCCCGGGGTGGTGTGCAGCCTGCTCACCTCCTCCCAGGGCACCTTCCCCAGCAAATCGGGGCTCCCCCGGTGAGCCACCGTGGCCCCAGCACCAGGACCCAGCCCTGCGGCAGGCAGCAGCGCCAGCGCCGTGCCGTCCCACCCTGCCCACCGCAGACTTTCTGCCCCAGCGCCGCCACCGACATGGCTGTCCCCCAGCCAATCGCTGCCTCTGCACCCATGGCTCCCGTCAGTGCTGCGCCCTCACCCTGAGACAGAGATGGATCCCTGGTGCAGCGACCCACAGACCGCAGCCAAACGTGGGGTACATTAAACACCCCCCATGTGCTGCGTCTCCCTGGCTGCCTGCGAGGACGCTACGGGAGCCTGTGCCTACCCCTCGCTGCCGATATGCCCACCCTGGCCATCCAGCACCCACCTCTTGCCCAGAAGCGGCTTGCCAGGGTCTCGGTTGCTGTAGGAGGAGCAGAAGGCAGCCATGAGCCCCTGGCCTTGCTCACCGTGCCGTGCCGTGCCATGGGGCCGGGTCTCACCTGCACAGCAGGCTCCGGGCCACGCAGCCCAGGGCGGCCAGCAGCAGGGCACCGGAGACGGTCAGCACGGCCACGAACCAGGCCGGCGGGTCCCATGACGCCTCCGTCAGTGTGACGACCAGCGGCTCCTTCTGCAGCGTCTGTGGAGGCGGTGGGGTGAGGGGGGGAAGCGAGGGCCGGGGGGCCTGACGGACCCTGGAGCATCACCTGGCCCGCGGGCTCTGCTCACCGTGCGCCGGGTGGTGGTGCTGGGTGGCACCGGGGTGCTCCGGGGCGTGACATGCACCACCAGTGCCACCACAGTGCTGCGGCGGGGGACACCGGGGCTGCTCCACACCTCCACAAGCAGCACGAAGGTACGGGGCTCAGGTAGGTCATCAGGGAGGTAGAAGAGGGTGTTCCCCTCCAGCCGAAAGCGCCCATCCTCATTGCCTGGACGAGAGAGTTTGCTCAGTGCCACACCACGGTGAGCGGCTGGGTTGTGCTGTGGCTTGGCTGCTCCTCACCTCCCGCGATGGCGTAAGACAGTGTGACGCCATCGGGACTGCCCTGGCACGCCAGGCGGGTGACCGGCTGGCGGCTGCCCAACCCGGCCGTGATCCGCAGCTCCTGCACCTCTGGGATACACACCGGCGCCTGGTCCAGCACGGGCTGCCGGGAGAGGGGGGAGGCAGTATGGCACCCACACGGCTTGCACCCACTGTGGTTCACCTGCTGGGCTTGCACCCACACCTGCACGTGCACGGCCACATCACACAGCCGGCTCCGCCGCTTTGCCGGGTCCAGGTCATTGCGGGTGTCTGTCAGCCGCACCGTCAGCCTGTAGCTCTTCTGCCGCTGGAAGTCGAGGGGTCCCACCACGCGGATCTCACCTGCGGGGCAGCGGGAGCTGCTGGGCACCCATGGGTGCCGTGGGGTGTGGCGGGGACTGGGGAAGGGGCTGAGCTCTCACCGGTGTGCGTGTCAATGGAGAAGGGCTGCGTGGGGCCGGGGTTCCCCTCCAGGCTGTACTCAAGGCTGTTCAGTGGGTAGTCACCGTCGGTGCCAGCCACGCGCCCCACGGCACTGCCGAAAGCCGCTGTCTCCAGCACGGTGAAGGTGGCACCGTTGGGGCACGCCGGTGTGAATTCATTGACGGGCGTCACCGTCACGAGCACGGGTACACGGGCTGTGCAGCACAAGCGGCTCAGCCACGCTGGCACCGCCCCGCAGCCCGCACCAGGCTGGACGTGCTCCCCCGGACAGGCTGGGGGACACGGGGACAGTGGCACCCCCCCAGAGCGGGCATCTCTGGGGCAGCGGCAGAGGAACATTTCCTTTCGACCTGCCACTTTTGAGGTCAGGAAGGGGCTTTTCCCACCTCCCCTACAACCTCCCCTGTTGCACCCCCTGGGCAACCAGGGGCACAGGCACTCACTGCTCCGCAGGGGCTGCCCTCCCGCCGACACCACGATGGTGGCCGTGAACTGGAAGCCCATGGTGGCCACAGCCTCCGAGTCGTAGTCCAGGGTGGTGTTGACCTGCCGAGCCAGGAGGGTGTGTGTCAGGCAGAGCCGGGGTGTCCCGCAAAGCTGGGGTGTCCCGCCAAGCTGCGATGCCAGGGGAGCAGGACGGAGTGCGAGGGGCAACGGGCCGGCCTGGGGAGGGCAGAGACCCCCGGGGACCCCCAGTGCAGGACCTGGTGTGACAGCACGTGCAGAAGGTCCCCACCATCCCGCTGACCTCCCCCAGATCCTGGCTCTGCCTGTGGCCCCACTCACCTGCAGCTGTGGCCCCTCCATGCGGAAGCGGGAGCGGGAGGCGAGGGGCCCCTCAAGGGCATAGTGCAGGTTCCCCCCGGTGCTAGTGGGGTCGGTGCACCTCAGTGTCACCAGGGTGCTGCCGGGGGACACCGTCTCGGGTACCTGGGACCTGCGGTGGGGTGGCCATCGGCTCAGCTCCCATTGCCTGTGTCCCAGGCACGGTGGAGCATTCCCCACACCCCACTTTCCCCCCCGAACTGTACACGGAGATCGCTGGGATGCAGCTCGGCGCTCGCCGCTCCGTCCCCTGCACGGTGACATTTAGCGTAGCGGTGTCGTGGTCGGCAGGATGCAGTGCGTTGTAAGCCCGGACGAGGAGGCGTGCGTGGGCTACCTCCAGCTGGCGGGTGCTGCGGATATTGCCCGTCACTGTGGGAGACGGCACAGCCTCGCACCGGGCACAGGCACGGGGACAAGGTGGCCCTGGGGACCGCCGCTGCCCCGCTCACCCTCATCAATGGTGAAAAGCGCAGGCGCCGTGGGAGCCAGGATGGCATAGCGGACGTTGTCACCGCTGGCATGGACCTGTGTGATCGCCTCCAAGGGTCCGGTGCCCTCCGGCACTGTCACAGCCCGCTGCGGCTCACTGCGGCACAGGCGGGCAGCGTGGCATAGCCTGCCGTCACCAGCACCCCCCGCCCAGCCCGGCCCCACTCACAGGAAGGTGACACGGGGACGGGGCGATGGCAGCACCTCCACCCTCACGGTCCCGCTGCAGTTGTGTCCGTGGCGGTCCATCACCTCGATCTCCAGCCTGAACGTCTGCGGGGCAGTGTCCGGGCGGCCGCGGGACAGCCCCGAGTGGCACCGGGAACAGGGATGGGGACAGGGTTGGGATGGAGACAGGGGTAGGGGAGACAGGTAGGGATGGGGATGAGGATAGTAATAGGGACAGGGACAGGGACAGAGGCAGGAAAGGGGATGGGGACAGGGACAAGTATGGGGCTTGGAGCAGGAACAGGAATGGAGATGGGGATGAGGACGAGCTGCAGCCAGAACTGGGGATGGGAATAGGGACAGGGATGAGGACTGGGATGGGACTCGAGATGCAGAAGGGGATGGAGCTGGGGACAGGGACAGGGATGGAGCTGGGGACAGGGACAGGGCTGGAGCTGTCCCGGGGCTGGGGGGAGACGGGAGCCCGATGGGAGGAGCAGGACGTGGATTGCTGCGTGCAGTGCTAGCGAGGCGCTAAGCCCAGGCGGGCTGAGAGGTGGCTGTGACAACCCGGGGACGCTGCTGCACACCTGGGCGTCTTTGCTGCGGTTGAAGCCGCTGGCAGGCGCCAGCACCAGGCCATGGCGGGTGAGGGTGAGCGGCGTGTTGTGGTTTCGGAGCCTGAACTGCGCACAAAACAGCAGTGGGAGGAGGGTGGGAACCCCTTTGCCCCCCTCACGCCCGGGGTCCTGCCATCCCCAAGGCTGCTCCTGCTTGCGGGGGCTGTGGGCCCCCCGCGGCAGACACCACTCACCGTCAGCCCGCCAAGCGGCTGCAGCAGCACCGCGTACAGGGGCGTCCGGGGCGCGACGTCCGCCAGCACCCACACCGCATCTCCCTCTATGGCACAGCACGGCCGTGGAAGCCCAAGTGCCGGCTGACACCCGCGGCCCCCACCGCCCCGCCCCCACTGCCCCCCAGCTCCTACCCGCACTGGCAAAGGGGACGTCACAGCGCAGTGCCTGCCCCATCGTCACCCGGACAAAGAGCCGCTCTTCCACCTCCTCCTCGCTGGGACAGGCGGCCCGCAGGGTCAGGGTGTACTGGTTCACCCTGTGGGCATCGAGCTCAGCACCGGCACGCAGCGTCACCTGCCGTGGGGACACGCACTCAGTGGGGCGCCAGCGGGCTCCTGACCCGCTCCCCGTCCCCCAGTCGCACCTCTGCCTGAAACGTGGCGGCGGCCGCAGGGTCGGCGCTGACGGCAACGGGGTTGAAGGGGTGGCCAGGCTCGATGTCACGCAGGGTGACGTTGGGGCTGCCGCTCGCATTGCTGCAGGACACGGTCACCTTGGCCACGAGGGTGCCCGGCGCTGCATCCTCGCTCAGGGCCACCACCCGCGGCAGGTCAGGCAGGGCTGGTGGGAGACCCCGGGGACCAGCCTCACACCCGGCCGGTGCCACCGACAGCTTGCCCGGCTGTCTGTAGGGAGCCCGGCTCCTGCACCCGGGCACCCACGTGGGCACACGTCCCCCTGCCAGGCGCAGTGAGGCCCAGGGCACCCCGCTCTTACCTGCTGCTCTGACGAAAGTCCCTGAAAAGAGGAGAGTGTCACCCCAGCCTGCCGGGCGTGCCTTGGCAATGCCCTGGGGAGGCTCCAGAGACGCCCCCGCAATGCCCGGATACGTCCCAGCGATGGCCCCGAGATGGCCCAGTAATGCCCTGGTGATGCCCCGAGGATGCCCCAGCGATGTCCTGAGGACACCCCTGCAATGCCCTGGCCATACCCCAGCAGTGCCCCCTCCTTGCCTGAACCCAGCCAGGCAGCTGCCGGCCCCTCTGCCCATCCTGGGGCCAGCCCCAGGCACGTGGGGGCAAGCGGGGGCAGCCTGTCCCCTGTCCCCGGTCCCCCTCCTCTCGGTCCCCCACCCAGGGTCTGGCAAAGGGTGCCCCCGACTCTGTGAGCCTGAAGCGCCTACCCGGGGCACGGAGGCTGAGGAGGAGGAAGAAGGTGAGGTGTCCATGCACGCCCATGGCTCGCTGGGTGTTTGGGACAAGGTGGTGCCCGTTGCCAGGGGTGCTGGGCACCACCCCGGCCCAGCGTCACGCCGGCCATCGCGGCCCAGGGCAGGGACGGGGCACGTCCCCGGTGCACCCAGCTCCTGCACGCCTCTGCTCCCAGCCTCTCGCCATGCCCAGGCCGGTGCGGGCAGGCGGGCAGCGATGCTCTGCGGGGTTTCGCTGGCGTACCACGCTGCCTCGCCACGCAGCACACTCGGGAACTGGGAAAATTAGCCGGGAGGTAATTTTTGGCCGTATTCTCCTTCATTTGCAAACCAGAGCCGCTTCTCCCGGAATCCCTATTAAGGGTTATTAGCTCCCAATTAATAAGCGCTGGCAGAGCGCGGCCCCTGTGGCCGGGGTCACCTTTCCCTCCTCCAATACTCAAGCCAATTCGGCAGCCCGGTGGCCGCGGGTGCCTCCGCCGGGGCCCTGTAACGGGGCTGCCCTCCTTCCCGCCGAGGCTTCCCGGCCCCGGGACCCCCGGTGCCCGCGGGGCTGGGGTCCTGCCGACCGCGGCCCCGGGTCCTGCCCTGCCCGGCCGGTTCCCCGGGCGCTACCCTCGCCCGGCGGTGCCCGGTGCCGCGGTGCCCGGGTGGTGCCCGACGCGGGGCCCCGGGGCGGCGGGGCGGGGCGGGGCGGGGCCCCGGGGCGGCGGTGCCGGTGCCGGTGCGGGCCGGGCTCACGTTACGGCGGCCCCATTGGCTGCGGCGGGGCGGGGCGGTGCCGCCCAGACAGCGCCGGGAGGCGGCGGGGCACGGCCGGGCGCTGCGCCGCGCTCCGCTCCGCTGCTGCTCCGCCACCGGCACCGGCGGGACCGGGAGCGGGGGCCGGGAGCGGGGGCCGGGCCGGGCATGCACAGCGCCCGCCCGGACGCCTGCCCGGGCCAGCTCGGCGCCGACCGGGTGAGTGTCGCCGCGGGCACCGGGAGGGGACGGGGCCACCCTGCCCGCGCCCCGCTGCGCCGCCCGGGCATCGCCGTGATGTCAGGGCGCTGCCAGTGACATCGGAGCCGTGACATCATGCGCAAGGCCAGGGCGGCGCGGGGGACGTGGGCATCCGGTGGGACGCGGGCGACCGGCGGGACACGGGCGGCGGCGGGGGGCCGGGGGCCCCAGCGTCCGGCCGTCAGGGTGCCGGTGGCACCGCCGCCCCGGAGCTGCCGCCCTCGCCTGGGCTGCCCCGAGGGGACCGACGGTGACAGGGTGGCCGGGCCGGCTCCCCCGGGCCTGCCGCACGCCTACCCAGCTCCCCGCAGCGGGGTGCGCCGGCGTCCCCGGGCAGCGCCCGGACGGGGCGGCTCGAAGCGGTGGCACGTCGCCAGCGGGGCCGGCTGAGAGGGTCCCGGCCAGCGGGGAGGGGGCCGGGGAGCGGGACAGGGTGGGGAGCGGGCCGGGGACAGGGACAGGGTGAGAGCGGGCCGGGGACAGGGACAGGGTGGGAGCGGGCCGGGGACAGGGACAGGGTGGCCAGCAGCTCCGTCAGGGCCGGCCGGAGGGGGCTGGTTTACCAGGCCGGGGGGGGGGGAGCGATCCCTCCTGCTCGCTCGGCTTCCCGTGGCTCCGGCGCGGAAAGGAAAGCGGACGTAACACCCTGCTTTTGGGTTCAGACAATAGGAATTCAAGAGCGAGGAGCGGCCGGGTTTGGGAGCCAGCCGCCCCTTCCAGCGCCCGCCCAGCCACGTTCCATTTGGCCCCTGCTGCGCCGGCACCCTGCGCTCCCCAGCGCTTTGGGGGGGCCCCAGCTCTGGGCGCAGGCCTGGCTGCACCCTGACGGCACCCGGGGTGTCCCCGGCTGGAGGGCACAGGGTTGGGGGGGGGGTGGCCCTGCCAACGCGTGGAGGGAGCGCCCCACCCCAGCACCCGTGGGTACCCCGGGGCTGCAGCCAGCGGAGCGGGGTCCCGCCAACGGGGTGTCCCGCTGCCGTCTCACCGGTGCGGGGGGGGGGAATCGAGGGGCCGGTGCAGGGGGGGAGGCAGCGGGGTACCCAGCTCCTACGTGCCGTGGCCCTGTGTCATTTCCCGCAGGCACGGCCGGGGCTGGGTGCCTGCTTGCTCACCCGACATGCCGCTGCACGCCGGCTGGCTCCGCGCAGGAGCTGCGGGAAAGCGGGGCCCGGGGCTGCAGGCAGGCTGGGACCTGCGTCCCGCTCCCCGCACCCCGCTGCGTGCCCGGCCCTGCGAGCCAGGCCCCCCGAGCCGGTGCTGGGGGGTGCAGGGTGCCAGGGGGGTGGGGTGGGGAGGGGATTGGGGGTGTTGGCCGGGGGGGAGTGGGGACGGCTGCAGTGACCTGGCCTTTCTCCCCAGCGGTGCCAGCGGGAGGCAGGGGCGGCGCAGCGGGCGCACATGCACGGCACGCGGCAGGTGTTGCACCACCCCGGAGGGGCGCCCGGGCCGGCCTCCTGCCCCCCATGTCCCCCTCGCCCCGGCTCGGCAGCAGACTCGGCCTGCAGCCTGGAGCCCGGGGGCGAGGAGGAGGACGGAGGGGGCCCGGCTGCCCGCTCCCCCCCGGCCAGCGAGCGCAGCCTGGAGTTTGACTCGGGGTACTCGGAGGCATCGGGGGGCACGTGGCGAGAAGAGGAGGTGCCCGTGCGGCGTCGGCACCCACCACCCTGCCAGCGGGCGCACCGGCTCTCTGCCGGCCCCGCCGCCCCGCCGCCCGCCCCCGCCCGCCGCGCCCGCCCCAAATCCACCTCGGACGCCTGCCTGGAGCAGTGGCGGGTGCTGGAGCCAGCTGACACACGGGACTGGACCGTGGCACTGCTGTCGCAGAGTCGGAACCGGCAGCCCCTGGTGCTGGGCGACAACTGCTTCGCCGACCTGGTGGAGAACTGGATGGACCTGCCCGAGGTGGGCGCCGAACCTCGGTGCCGAAACCCTACCGAGCCCTCCCGCCGTCTGGCCAAGCCCCCTGCCTTCCTGCTCAGCCTCTCGGGCAACGTACGCCGTAAACTGGCCAACATGGCCCGGCCCCGGGGTGCTGAGAGCGCCCGGCCGGGGAGCCGCGATGCCACCAAGCGTTTCTCCTGCCCGCTGGGGCTGGGGGGACAGCCCAAGGGTGCCTGCTTCCACCAGTCCCACAGCAACATTGCCCAGCTGGCCACGGACTTCCACCGCTTCACCGCCCTCATGAACAGCCGCAGCCGCCAGCCCATCATCTGCAACGACGTTATCGGCTACATTTAGCCCTGCCCGCCGCTGCCTGCACCCTCTTCCGCTGTAAATAAACCCCAGTTTTGTACGGTATGGGCGCAGCAGCGTTTATGGGGGGGGGGGGGGAACGTGGGCTGCCTGCACCCCAACTCTGGGCAGGGGCAGGCAGGGGGGGTTGCGAACGAGGGCCAATGCATTGGAGCTCAGCCTGCATCTTTTATTGCACAAGGCGGAGGGGTGCTGGCCCCGCACTCAGGGTAGGAAGCAGAGAAGAGGGGGACGGGCATCTCCGGCCTCAGCATCCTCTCCCTCGCACATGTACCACAGCTCCAGCTCCCGCTGCCGTGGCTCCCCGGCATCCTTCAGGTTCTCCAATAACCTGTAGCAGGGAAAGGGGGTTTGGGGAACGCTAGCTTGGATGCTTACCCCCCCACCCCCCTCCTCCGGGCTCCTGGCCAGGCTGGGGGGACGCAGGGGCCGGCGGCGAGGGGCCGGGCAGGGGTCCTGCCACGGGAAGCGCTGCCGGCAGGATGTTTATCCAGCAGCTGGCTGGGAGCTGCACTGCAGCTGGAGCGGCTCAGGATGGAGGGAGAGGGGTCTGGCAGCCCCCCTAGGGCAGGATTAGGCCCCAGATCCAGTGACCTACCTCTGCGCCCGCTGCCGGGTCCGTGTCTCTTCGTCCTCCTCCTTGTCGTAGAGCACAGTGTGGCCGCACAGGAGCATGGTCACAGTCCAGCCGTACGTCCTCTGCAAGAGGTGGGTGTCAGGATCCGGCCCTGCACCCCTCAAGGTGACCCAGCTGGGTGCTGCCCGTGCCAGGCTCACCTGCAGCCAGTCCAGCACCTCCTGCACCATCATCTCCTGCCCGTCGGCGCTGACCGCCTGCATCTCCAGCCGGTCCCAGCAGCTCCACTCCCGCCCGCCGTACTGAAGGGGGAAGCGTGGGGTAGCAGTCAGCACTGGCACCCCACGCCCTGGCTGCCTGGCCCCATGGAGCGGGGACTAGTGGGGTGCACTAGAGGGCTGGGGTACAGCAGGGCAGGAAAAGAGACCAGTCTGGGGGCAGGGGGACGGGGGCACCGCGGTGGTCCAGAGGCAACGCAGGGCACAGCCCATCCCCCCAGCATCACAGCGGTCCAGGGACATTGGGGGGCGCAGCCATCTCCCCGGCACTGCTGGGCCCCAGGGGCAGTGGGGGGCACTGCCATCCCCCAGGCACTGCAGGGGCCAGGGCTGGCGTGGGGCCAGCGCTGCCCCCAGCCCTGGGCCAGGAAGGGTGCACAAAGGGCCATTGAAGCGCTGCCCAGCCCCGCACAATCGCCTCTTCTCACACCCGCGGCCCCCTGACCCCCGCTCCGGCCCGAGGGGGTCGGCGAAGCGCCGACCTCGGGGCCGAGCACCGGATGTGGCCCCACACCGTCTGGCACGGCTGCTCTGCCATCTGCCCTCGCCGCAGGCAGCGCCAGCCCCTGCCCAGCGCTGGCCCTGGCCCCGCTCAGGAAGGGACATTCGCACCTGGCCGCCCTCCCCTCCTGCCTTCTGCTGCCTTCTCACCTCCTGCCTTCTGCTGCCTGTACTTATCCCACCGGGGTGGAAAGGGCTTAACCCCATCCTCACCGGCGCGGCACGGACCCAGGCGATTGCCCAGCGCAGAGGGAACACCACTGCCCATCCCAGCGCCCCGGAAAGCCTGTCCCCCCCCCAAGGCGGGCTCCCCGGGCCCCTGTGGGCCTGCAGGTCACGCCAAGCGGGCCTGCGGAACACGTGCTCACACCACGGCCAAGCGGCAGGGCGCATCCTCGTCATGGGACGCAGAGGTGCCAGGCGCGCTGCGGGGACCCGAGGGCATGGCCAGCCCCAGCAGCACCCTCCACCCACGGATGGTGCCAACCTGGGGGCACCACGGCCGAGACGGCATAGGGCTGGGTAGCCCGCGGGGTGCGGGGCGCGAGGGGGCCGCGGGGCAGCTGAGCAGCCCGAAACGGTGCCGGAGCCGGCGCGAGGCGGTGGAGGTGCCTCCCTCCCCCTCTTCCTGCCCCCGGCCCTGGGCCCCCCGGGCCAATCTGGTTCCAATCGGCGCTTCCTGCCGTGCCGGAAGGGCTGCCTCGCACGCCATAAACCCCCAGACAAAGGGGCCTCTATCGCCCAGACGGTCCCAATCTGGGCCTGCCCCCGCCCCCGCTCTCCCTCCCCGGCAGAACGGCTGCAGCCTGGCCCCCCGCCACTGGGACCCCCGGCCCCGCTCCCCCCGGGCAGCCCTTCCCGGCCCGGTGCCAGCTGCTCTCCGGCTGCTGCAGCTGGTTTCCATAAGCCAGATGTACGCGGCTGCTGCGGCCCCCGCCCTCTGGATGTGGGGCTCGCCGTGGGGCTTGCCGTGGGGCCCACCGTTGGGCAGCCAGGTTGCCCTAGCCCCACAGGCGTCCCAGAGCATCCCAGTTGGGCCAGAAGCGGGGGCGAGCGGGACAGCGGTGGCGGCTCGGTGCCGGGGGGTGGCCGCAGGAAGGAGCCGGTTCCTCGCTGCCTGGCGGTGCGCCCGGCCCACCGCAGCACCGGGATCCATTTCCGGAGCCCCACGGCCAGGGCTGCCCCTCCTGCATGGCCACCTCCTTGCTGTCCCACAGCGGCTGTCACCAGGAGCTGGGGCACCCCAAGACCCCCGAGCGTCCCCCACCTTCCCTGCCCTAGGGGAGAGGGTCCTACCCGGTAGGTGGGGGGCGACAGGGGCTGGACGCGGATCAGCAGGCAGTCGGACAGGCAGAGGTTGCTGTGGCGGTAGCAGCTGGGGTCCCGGCCCCCCCACACCAGCTTGTAGATCTCCAGGCATGCCAGCCCGGCCACGGCTGCCGTGGTGGTGATGATGGCGGGCACGATCCGCCCAGCGATCCGCTTACTCTGTGGACAGGAGGGGCGTCACAGGCTGCCCCGCACGGGACGGGGACCCTTGACCCCACAGGCTGCCACTCTCACCGTCAGCCAGCTGGCAGGGGGGATGCCGTAGTTCTCTGCACGCAGATTGGACGCTGCCACGATAAAGTTCACATGGGCGTTGTTGTCCTGTGGGGAAGAGCATGGGGACACGAGCATCCCATGGGGACATCAACCCCCTGAGCTGAGCGGGGCTGCCTGCCTGGCCCTGGGTACCTTGTCAAAGTGGATGGGCTCCATCAGGGACGTTTGCACCTCCTTGCCCCCTACCAGCTCCTGTCTTCGCTGCGCCAGGTCCTGGGTAAGCTGCGCCAGCCGCCCACGTACTGGGGGCACAGGGACCCCAGGATGGTACCCCTGCACCATGGCACCCGGGGAGCACGGCACAGTGCCCCCCTCCCTCAGTCCAGGTCCTCCTGGGTGCTGGGGCAGGGACTAGCAGAACCACAGCCCCACCGCCACCAGGCTGGACCCAGGGACGCGCCCCAGGGGCGCAGGGAGCCTCACCCGCGGGTGCCTGCGCATCCTCCTGCTCCTCTGTGAGGGAGATCTGGAGCCCCTCCTGAGGCGTGAAGGGCGGCAGGACCATGCTGCGGAGGATGGTCAAGACACCCGCGTGGTCACTGCGTGGTGGCACCTTGTGCACTTGGGCATAGAGGCAGGCAGCAGCCATGATGTAGTCCAGATGGGTGCCCTGCGGGGGCAGAGCGCCCGGGCAGCCAGGGTGGTCCACGAGCCCACACGGCCAAAGGCTTTGGCCTTTGCCCCAAGGTGGAGATGGAGGTGCCTCTCCTCCTCCTCCTCCTGCAGCAGAGCACACGTGGGCTGTCCCGACGGGGACAGACCCAGCCCAGGACCTGGCAGCCCCAGAGAGGCTGCAATGGAGCACAGCTATGGTCCGGCACCCACTGCACCCCCAGCACGGACTCAGCTCTCCCCCGGCCCGCGCTGTCCCCAGCGGGGGACCCTGCAGCTCTCCCCTGCACTCACATTGTCAGGGTCGAACGTCAGCGGATGGGGACAGCGCCTGTCCCCTGACCAGAAGGGGACACCCGGGCTGGTTTCCTGGTGCAGGGAAAGCAGAGTCAGGCCCAGGACGGCATCCCCCAGCTGTGGTGGGGCAGCTGCCAGAGGGGAGAGGGTGCAGGGGGTGCCAGCCCCAGGGGTGCCGGGCTCACATGCCCCGGGGGGAAGGTGTGCAGCAGTTGGACAATGGCATCATGGTAGCGGCTCTGCCAGTGCCGGTAGGCCCAGCGCACGCAGTCCTGCCAATCCCGCGGCCACTCCTGCAGGCTGTCCCGCACTTGCTCCAGGACCTCCAGGGCCCTTCCTGCTGGCAGCTGCTCCGGGATAGCCAGGTCTCTGCAAAACCAGGCACTGCTGCTGCCGGACTGGGAGCAATCCCATGGGACACCCCGGGTGGGATGCAGCAGTCTGTCCCCCTGTCCCCAACCCCGGCAGCGGTGGGCAGCACCCCGGCAGGGCTGGCTGCCGCTCTCTCAGTGCCGCTCCCCCAAGCCTACTCACTCCATGAACCGGTTGACGTGCTCCGCAGGCAGCTGGAAGAGCCCCTCAAACTCATCACGGGCCCACTGCAGAGGAGGAACGGGGGTTGAGCAGTGGGACCCCCCCTTGTGCCCCCCAGCCCTCCCAGGGGGACGGAGAGGCCATGCCGGGGCCAGAGCCGGCGGCAGAGCTCGGGCTGCCAGCAGGAAGCAGCTGGGGTCGTATCCTGCCAGCGGCCCACTGCTGGGCCACGGCCGGAGGGGGAAACGGGAAAGGAAGACAAAGGTGCCAGGGCTTCCTCGCCGGGTGCCGGCACGGCACAGCCTACCTGCAGCGTGTGCTGGATGGTGTGGGGGAAGTACCGCAAGGTGCAGAGCGGGAAGGTGCCGTCCCTGGGAGCACCAGCCGGCCCCAGCGGCTTGGTCAGGGGGGGCACCATGATTAACACGTTTCCCCGCGGCCCCTCCGTGCCCGAGTCCAGCAGCGGCGTGAGGCAGCGGTAGCAGCGGCTCTCCAAGTAGGTGCCTGCGGGGAGCCAGGTGTGCTGGGCAGCCGGGAGGGGCACGTCCGGGGGCTCGGCCCCTTTCCCCCTCCCGGCACTCACGGGCCTCCAGTGTGTCCAGGGCGCTGGCAACGCCGTCCAGGCGCCGGAAGAAGTTGTCCCCGTAGAGCTGCTCGGTGGCAGGTCCCACCTGGTTCTGGTGAGCCGTCACTCTGATGCTGGGGTTCATGCGCCGCACAGCCGCCGCGGCCACCGCTGACTTTGGCTTCTGCCAGGGCAGAGAGGGAGTGGACACCTCTCCTCTGCCCCACGGAGCCCCTGGGACAGCCAAGGCGCCCTTCGGGGGGAGCTCAGCCCCCACCTCATGGCGCCTCACCGATATATCTGTCCAGCGGTAGAGCAGCTGCCGATGGAGGTTGGAGAGGGCGATGGTGTCCATGTCGGTGACGATGAGGTCGCCATCCGGCCCCGCCGCCAGCCCCATCATGGCAAAGTTTTTCAGCAGCTCGCAGCCGATGGCACCAGCTCCCACCTGCCAGGGCAGAGCCGCCACAGCTCCTCACACGCTGCCCGGCTGCTCGTAGCCTCTGCCGGCACCGCGGCACCGGCCCCAGCTCACCACCAAGTACTTCTGGCGGCCCAGCTGCTCCTGGAAGGCCTCCCCGAAGACAGCGATCTGGCCGTCGTAGCGAGAGCCCCTCTGCTGGGATGAAGGAGCCACATGAGCGTGGGCGGCTGCGGCACCCCCAGCGCCCGGGAGGGGCTCGGCAAACGCTCTCACCGGGGCGCAGTCCTCCTCCGTCAGCTGCGCGGCCCCCTCCAGCGCCAGGCACTCCAGGGCGTCGAAATACAACCACTGGTCCAGGGGCGGGAACTTCTTGGTGATGGCCTGGAGCAAACGGGGTCCTGTCAGCTCGGTGGCCAGCGGGGTCCCCCGTACCCCATCCTAGCCTGCTGCCTGGCCCGATGTCCCCAGGCAGGCAGCAAGTGCCCTCTTGTGGTCACCAAACGCTGCCGGACAGCCATGCGGAGCTGCGTCCTGGGCCAGTGGGACCCCCGGACCTGGGGACCCCCGTCCCGCTCACCTTCAGCACCTCCTGGGCCGCCAGGGCCCCGATGACAGCGGCCATGGGGCACAGGTCCCCCGCGCTCACGCTGGCGAAGGCTCGCACCACGTCCTCGTCCAGGGGACCCTGCTGCCCCCCCAGGCTCCGTGCCAGCTCCAGCACCCGCTCCGCATCCGCCTGTGGGCAGAGAGGCAAGGGAAGCACCCGGCAGGTTGGAGGGGGGCTGGGGGGCCAGGGAGGCTGGGCAGGGGCAGGACGGGGACTCACCGGTGCCCTGGGCCGGGGCAGGCGGCCCTGCTCCCTATGGAAAGCATGCAGGGCCTGGAAGGCGGCGTGCAGGCTGCGGCTGCGGGGAAGCTCCTCGGGACTCACCACCCGGATCTTGGGCTTCAGCAGTGCCTGGCACAGGGGCTCCTGCCAGCACAATGCCAGGGCTCGGGACAAGCGCTTCCCTGGGACCAGGCTGGGCCGGGCACGGTGTGGCACAGCAGTGCCCGTGCCTGGGTGGCAGCACCGCAGGGCCGAGAGAGGACTTACGTAGGAGTGCACCTCGGACAGCCGAACCTCTGAGACCAGGCCCCCACAGCGGTAGGGCGAGAAGGAGCTGGTGTCGCTGATCTCCAGCCTGAAGCCATCTGGGGACGAGATGGGGACAGACGTCATGGTGACTGCCAAGGACCTGGGGAGTTCCCCGACCCCCTGGGCAGCTCACCCAGCACGCGCACGGGGATGGGCTCCCGGCCGTTCAGCTCTGTCATCCCCTCCACGCCGGAAAATGTCACCAAGTCACCATCGCAGAAGAGGTGGCCACGGCTGTCCTCTGCCCCCATGTACGTCACCACACCCGGGTTGCCCTGAGGAGAACAAGGGATGTGAGGATGGGGGACCAGACCCAGGTGGCATAAAGCTATCAGAGGAGGCACTGGAATTTCGGGGAAGCCTGCTGAGGCTGCCCGCCTACCTGCGAGATGTGCTGCACAACAGCACACACCGGGTCCCCTTCTGCTGGGTCTTCAACGACAAAGCGTTCCCCAAAGTCGCAGAACAGCTGCCTGGACAGGACCGACGGGGTTTTGCTGGAGGAGCTGCCTCGCCAAGCTGCCCGAGCACTGCTAGGTCCTGCCCGGGCCGAGCAGCCCCACCAGTGGGACGGGATGGGGGCTCTGGGGACAAGGCGAGCTGGAGCCACAGAGGGACCAATGCGGCAGAGACACCTTACCCTGCCAGCCCCTTGGTGTTGGCGACGATGAAGCAGATACCCTGGGCATGGCAGAAGTCCCCGATGTAGAGCTGCTCCTCCAGCGAGGACTCGGTCAGCACCACCACCTGTACCGGGGCTGTCAGTGAGCGCCGCTGTCCCGGGGGCGACGGGGCCCGGGGCGCAGGGCCATGGGCTCACCTGGAAGGAGGCGAGGAAGGTCTCCGACAGGTCCCCGGTGCAAGCTGTCACCACCACGCGGGAGTTCAGTTCGGACAGGGCCCGCCAGGATGCCTCGGCACGGTTCCAGCCTATATCGTTCTCCCCCAGGAGGAACTGTAGGGCGGGCACATGGTGGGGCACCCCGTAGGTTTGGGGTGCTGCCTGCCACAGCAGGGTGCTCCATGGGGCCCTGCCCACGCTAGCGGGGGGGCCCTCTGCTGGGGACCGTACCCGTGACATGGGGACACCTCGTGCACCCTACCCGTGACGATGAGGGGCACCCTGGGCCATACCCACGCCAGGGACCTCCCATTCCACACCCCTTACCGGGACCCCGACCTGTTACCGGAACTCCCACACCCCGTGCCCATACCCGGAACAGGGATCCCCCAGCTACACCCACACCCATGACCGTGACCTCCACCCACACCCATACCTGGTACCGGGACCCCCACCTGTACCCATTGCCCATTACCGGCACCCCTGCCCGTACCGGTACCCATTGCCGGGACCCCGGACCGTACCTCACCCGCACCCGTTTTACGGGGACCTCCGCCCGTGCCGGTGCCCCCCGCCCGCCCTCGCCGGTACCTGGTGGGTGAGGTCGGCGGTGCAGGTGGTGCCGCGATCGTGCAGGACGACGCGCCCGGTCCCCGCCAGCACCAGCGCCGCCGCCACCTGCGCCCCCGTCCCGCGCAGCCCCGACACCAGCACCGCCGCCCCGGCCAGACGCTGCGCGCCGCCGCCCAGCACGTACCTGCGGGGCAGGGGCCGTCAGCGGGGCCCGGGGACGGCCCGGGGACCCCCCGCCGCCGCCGCCGCCGCCACTCCCACTCCCACTCCCACTCCGACTCCCACTCCCGCTCCCGCTCCCGGCCCCGGACGCACAGCTGCCGCGAATACACCGCCTCCTCGCCGCTGCTCGCCATGACGGCCCCGCCAGCGGCCGGGCCCCGCCCCTGCCCCCGCCCCGGGAAGGGCCCGTCCCCGGCGGCCCCGCCCAGCCGGGAGGCCCCCGCGGCCGGCGCAGCCATGGCGGCGGCGGCGGCGGGCTGGCAGGCGCCGTGGCGGGCGCTGGGCGCGCTGGGCCGGGAGCTGGCGGCCGAGTGGGCGGCGCAGGACGTGCGGGCCGCGCTGTGCCAGCTGCTGCTGCTCTGGCTGGGCCTCAGCCTGCTGGGCGTCCGCCTGGCCTGGCGCGCCTACGGCGGGGCAGTGTCCGCGCTCTGCTACCGGACGGGACCCGCCGCCCGCCGGTCCCCCGGCACCGGTCTGGGCCCCGGCACCGCCTCCGGCCCCGGGCCCGCCCGGCCCCGCGCACACTCCCTCTCCCCCGCCAGCCCGGCCGGACGCAACGGCGCCGCCGAGCGGCACTGCCCGCCCCGGTGAGTCCCGACCGCTACCGGGCCCGCGACCGCTACCCACCCCCCCACCCCCCCCCCCCCGCTGCGGCCTCCCCGCGGCCCCGCCCGGCCCCGGCCTGCCCACGGCACGGCCCGCGCCCTACCGGCTGCGCCCCGGCCAGCGCCCCTCAGCGAGGGCCCCCCCCAGCCCAGTACGTCCCCCAGTGTCCTCCGGGCTGTGTCACCGGCCAGCGCACCCCAGTGAGCGCCCCCAGACCAGCGCACCCCAGTGAGCGCCCTCCTGGCCCCACCCCCAGACTAGTGCACCCCAGTGAGCGCCCTCCCATCCATGCCCCCACACCAGTACACCCCAGCGAGCACCGTCCCAGCTGTGCCCTCAGCCCAGTACACCCCAGTAAGTGCAGCCCCAGCCCCGCCTGCCCCGCACAGGCAGGCGAGTGCCCTCCCCCTGCGCCCGGGTGCCATACTGGGGTGCCGCCCCAGCCCGGCTCACACTGCCCCTCTTTTGCAGGGAGGGCTCGGCAGCGGAGCCGGCGAAGACGCACCGGGAGTAAGGAGCGCCAGGACCGCCGGGCACTGCCTGCACCATTAAAGTGCTGTCCCCAGTCTGCCGCCCCTTGCTTTGGCACCCGCCACCGTCACCGGAGAGGAGGCTGGGAGAGCGGGGCAGGGGCGTTTATTGGGGCCAGGGCATCACGCCTGCGGCGGGTGCTGGCCTCACTTGGCCACGTAGTACTGGGTGGGCACAAAGGGCATCTTGGCGACGAGGGCCGGGTGCTGCTTCTTCCGCACCTCGACGGTGAGCGAGGTGCCGGCCCGGCTGTGCGCCGTTTCCACGTAGCCCATGGCGATGTTCTTGCCCAGGGAGGGCGAGGGGCAGCCGCTGGTCACCGTGCCTGGCGACGTGGGGACACAGGGGGGTGAGTGGGGGCTGGCAGCCCCGGACCCCTCCCTTGCCCTGGGCGCAGCTTGAGGCTGTGCCCTCACCAGCCCCACTGCCTCCACCTACCCATAGGCGTGCCCTCGGGGCCCAGGATGGCCGTGTGGGGCCGGATGGGGGGGCCCACCGACATCAGTCCCACACGCTTGCGCTTGGGCTTCTCTTTCACTTGTGCCATGATGATGGCCGCGCCGGGGAAGTCCATGGCCGCACGCCGGCGCTTCCCTGCGGGACAGAGATGAGCGAGCATCGGCGATGCCCACCTGGTCCCCTTACACCCCGTTGGGGACGTGGGGCTACCTCGCCCCTCTGCCCGCCCCGAGGAGGAGGTGGGAGCAGATGTGGCCCCGACCTACCCAGGGTCCAGAGCAGCCCGGCCTCTGCAGGCGTGGTGGCCTCGTCGATGTCGTTGCCGTAGAGGCAGAGCCCGGCCTCCAGGCGCAGGCTGTCCCTGGCTGCCAGCCCTGCCGGCCACACCTCGGGGTCACCCAGCAGCTGCTCCGCCAGCTCCACCGCCCGCCCTGCAGGCACCGAGATCTGCAGGGGGACACGCAGGCAGGGTCAGCGGGGCACGGCCTTCCCTTGGTACCACAGTTACAGGGCTGCTGGCGCCGCTCCCGGGGTACCTCTACGCCATCCTCGCCGGTGTAGCCGCAGCGCGTGACCCGGCAGCCCGGCACGCCGAAGACTGTTGCGGTGATGCTGTTCATGAAGGACAGCTTGGCCAGGTCATCCGACAGCCCCGCCTGCAGCGCCCGTGCCATGGAGGGACCTGGGGAGGCAGGTGGCTCTGGGGGACGGAGGTGTCTGGGGAAGGGGGGGATGCGGGACGGGCACGGACGTCCGTCGGGCAAGGACCCAGAGGAGGGTGCAGTCCAGCACCCGCTGAGAGCGAGCCCCCCACGCGGTGACGCGCGGTGCCAGCCCGCGTGGGCCCCCGCTACCTTGCAGAGCCAGCAGCGCGTTGTCCGACACCTCCAGGTGGACGTCGCTGCCGGTGGCCTGCAGCTCTGCCGCTCTGCCCTGCCAGGGTGACAGTGGGCTGCTAGCGCAGGGGCCGGGCTGGTGCCAGCCCCGCGCGTGGCCACGGCCACCTCGCCCCGCACGGCCGTGGACGTCACCAAAAGGTGCGGGGGGGGGGGGGGGGGGCCTCATTCCCACCACGCGTCCCCACCTCCCGTGGGGCTCAGGCAGCCCCTTACCCTCATGATGGCCAAGTCCTTGTCGGCACAGCCGGCGTTGGACACCACGTAGAGGTGATCTTCTGACGTGTTGGTGACGATGAGGTCATCCACGATGCCGCCCCTCTCGTTGGTGATCAGCGTCAGGGTGCCCTGTGGAACGCAGCCCTCGGGAGTGCAGCCAGGCCCAGCCCCGCTCGGGGCATCCCTGGGGACCTCAGACCCCGCCGGACACCCGGTGCCCCCCCCCGGTGCCCCGTACCTGTCCCGGCTTCAGCTCGGCGATGTCCCCCACCACCAGGCTCTCCATGAACCTGACGCGGTCCCGGCCGTACACCCGGGTCTGGAAGGGGCCGGGGAGGGGAGGTGGAAGTGTGTGAGGCGGTGTGGGTGTCCCCCCCCGGCCCGTCCCAGCTCCCCCCCCCATCCCGCCCCGGCTACCTGCAGCATGTGGGAGACGTCGAAGAGGGAGCAGCGGCGGCGGGTGTGCAGGTGGGACTGGAGGTGGCCCTGCCCGTAGTGCAGCGGCAGGCTCCAGCCGGCGAACGGCACCATCCGCCCGCCGCGGGACCGGTGCAGGGCGTCCAGCGGCGTCCGCTTCAGCCCCCCCGCCCCCGCCTCGGCCCCCCCGGCCCCGCTCAGCGGCGCGGATCCCGGGGGGCGGCGGGGCAGCGCGGCGCGACAGCCCGCCCGCAGCATCCTTCCTCCCTCCCTCCCCGGCACGGCACGGCCCGGCCCGGCCCCGGGGCGCCTGGGACATGGAGTCCGCCCGGCCCCCGCCCCGCCCCGCACCCCGGCACCGCCTCCCCCGCCGCCGGCCCGGGGGGAGATGCTGGGTGCGGGTCCTGCCCGGCCCGGCCGTGCCCCCGCCCCGGCGCCGAGAGACAGGCAGGCAGAGGCAGGAGGAAGGTAGCAGCTTTTAGTCGTGACCGAGCCCCCCCCCCCCCCCAAAAGGCGCGGTGGGCGCCGGCCCCAGCACCCCCCCGTCTGCAAGAGCCCCGTCCCGCAGGCAGCGCAGGCAGCGCAGGCAGCGCCAGGGGCTGCTGCCCAGGACAGAGGTAGGGTGGGGGAGCCACCCGTGCCGAGAGGCTCACGGGGGGGGGACAACTCCGGGGCGACGGCTCTGCCCGCTGCCACCAGCCAGGGCAGGAGGAGTCAGGGAAGGGGCGCAGGGAGGGCCTGGAACCCCCCCCCGGGGCCGCAGAGGCGAAGGCCCGTGTGGGAGTGCACGTGTCTGCTTCAGCCCCAGGAGCGTGGAGGAGCTGGCTCCCACCGGCAGGGCTCACGTGTAGGAAAGCAGGTTGATATCGTAGCAGCCGTCCACCTGGAAAAGAGCAACCATCGGTCCATCGCTTTGCCGGGGCACCCCAAAGCCCCCCCATCCCTCTGGAAGCGCTCCCCCAGTGATGCGGCGAGGCCGGAGCCCCTGCGAGCGGGGAGGTGGGACTCACGTCGAAGCGCCCGATGCGGGCGGCTGCCTGGCGAGCCCGGATCACTTCTGTCAGCACCCACATTTGCTGGACCTCTGTCGACACCTTCTCTGGGTCGGGGAGCTCCTGGAAAGAAGCGGGCATGATGCTGCGGGGAGCGGGGTTGGCCCGGATGGGCCGGGTCATCCTGGGCTCAGGCAGTGAGGGGGCCGGATGGCTGTGCCCCCTGGGGAGCCAGGCACTATCACGACGGTGCCCACACTCCTGACCTGCCGGTGGTTTCCCAACATGGGGCAAGCAGGGCCCTGCTCTAGGAAAACAGGCAGCTGGGGAAACGTGTGACCCTGAGCCCCGGTGCCATGGTGCTGCCAGCCCATCTCTGCTGGCAGGCGTCCAGGGCAAGGACAGAAAGCAGATCGCTGGCTAATGATTAAAAACCTAATCGCACAGTCCAGAGTTTCCCAACAGCCTCCCTCCGCAGCGCTCCCCAGGCCTGGTGACAGAAACCCCGCCGCAAGCACCGGTTCCCCCCCAGGGACCTTTAGCCAGGCAAGACTGGCAGGCTCAGCAGCAGCTCTCCAGGCTGGGGCAAAGCTCTGTGCCGCTTCTCCCCTGCCTGTCCCTGCCGGTGGCACCGGGCTGCTGGTGGTGCCTTGTGGTGATGCTGGGAACAGCCAAGCCCAGAGCACCCCTTGCCGAGGGGGACGTGATCCAAGCGATCAGCAAGGGACCGGGGTGTCCTCCCTGGGCAGGGACCGGAGCTCCTGGACCTGCCAGGGCTGGCAGAAGCCTTGCCACGGCGGCGACGTAAGCGCTGTAGCTTTGAAGCCCGGCGGCAGAACTGCCCCGGAGGTGCTGGGCAGCGTGGCATTGCTCCTGGCCCAGCCATGCTCCTACAGGCAGCTGATTCAGCAGGTTTTCGTGGGCGAGCCAGCTGCCCACCCCTGCCCTGCTCTGCCTGGACTTTGCTCACCGAAGGCCGCCGGTCGGGCAGATGTGGCTTACAAGCTGTAAACATGTGCCGTGGCTGTGACCTCCCTCTGCCCGCGGGCCGCCACTGCTGGGCAGCACGCTCCCTAGGACGCACCCTCCGCAAAGTGCCGGGGACCAGCCAGGCCACCCCGTCCCCACACGTCCTGCCGGCCGGCTGAGCGATGCTGCGCACCCACCGCTCCCACGGGGACCTTCTTGTCCCCAGACTAGAGGGCAGGTAGATTTGTCACCTCAAATTGCACATCCCCACGGAGATATTTTTCTTCTGAATGCTGCAAACTACTTCCAGCACAAGGCTGGGCATTTTGGGGCTCCCCAGCTATTCCTGCTCAGGGCCTGGAGCTGACGGGGCCGGGACGGGGCCGGCGGCCTCACACGGGTCCCTCCTTCCCCGTAACACCTCAGCGGGGATCACTCACCCCGTGCAGGCTGGCTGGCTGCTCCGGAGGGGTCAGCTGGGAGAGCCAGGATGGGAAATCCTTCTGGGGGCTCTGAAATAGATCCAGAGGGTCACACAACGGGGGTCCCCACTCCCACCTCCATCCCTCCTGCCAAGGAGCATGCTGCGGTTTGGAGCCCACCCGTATTTAAATTCCTATGCATATAAATATCACTTTACCATCGTTAAAGGGAATTCTGTGTTTAGGGCGAGTGTTTGCAACCTGGAATTTGGTGCAGCAACCTCCAGTTCCATCCCGCTGCTCCGACACACACCCACCTCCAGAACGGGCAGGGCTGGGGCTGGCCGGAGCAGTCCCTCCCCAGCCCTCAGCGCACAAGGGGACCCCCAAGTGCCCCAGCGAAGGAAAAGGACTTGGACTGGCACCCCTGTGTCCTCTGGAGGGTGCCTGAGGCTCCCGGAGCCACGGGGAGCAATGCCAGGCACAGAGCTGGGGACGGTGCCCGCGCCTGGCAGGGAGGGCAGCACCGGCACCCGCTCACCTTCTGTCCAGGGGGGAAAATCTGCAGTTCCTCGATGGTGAAGTGGAGCCAGACCGGGGACGGCTGCCGCAGGATGAACCGCATCGCCGTCACCTGGTCCACGTCACACAGCATCTGCCGGGGCAAGGATGGGGGGGGAGCCGTCACTGCCGGGGGTACAGCAGGGGCTGGCCGGGCTGGCGCTGCTCTGAGGCAGCTTTTGGGATTTGCTCCAAAAAAAAACCCAAAACCCAACCCCACCCCAGATGGAAGGGGCCTGAGGGAAACGTCACCTCGTGGCGGCTGTCTGGGCAGAGCGGGGCACGGGCCAGATCAGCACGGGGACCGTCGCTGCCGAGAAGGGCGGGCAGGGGCAGGAGAGGCACCGCGGGGGTGCGCCGCTGCCGTGGGGGCACGGTGGGGCATCAGCACCGGGCCCCAGGGACCGGGAGCCACCCTGGGGTTGCGCGCAGAGAGGGGCAAGCCCCCGAGCCGCGGGCGATGCCCCGGCTGGTACCGTGACCGCCGTCCGGCCGTGCCGACCTGGTGGCGGTGGAGGGAGAAGTAGTCCTGGGAGCCCTCCTCGGTGTGCGGGCAGGGCATCAGGCAGTAGTCCCGCAGGCAGGTCACCCAGCGGCGGGAGCCGGCGGGGCCGGGGCGCTGCACCCGCACGCTCAGGTAGGCCGTGTAGAAGTTCCTGAAGACGATCTCCTGCACCTGCGGGACCGGCGGCCTCAGCCCCCGCGACACACCCGCGCCAGCATCCCCCCATACCGGCACCGGCACCGGCACCCCCTCCTACCTCAGCACCGGCATCCCCCCATCCCTACCGCTACCGGCACCGGCATCCCCCCCCCAGGCCGGTGTCAGCACCGGCATCCCCCCCACCCCCCGTACCGGTACCAGCACCGGCATCCCCCCCCTCCCCCGCTACCCCCCCGCCACTGAGACCGGCACCGGCACCCCTCGCCCCCATCCCGGGGCCGCCCCCAGCACCCCGCCCACACCGGTGCGGGCGCCGCCCCCGGCAATACCCCGGCATCACCCCCCGCCCCGGGACCGCCCGCGGCATCCCCTCCCCATACCGGCACCGTTGCCGCCCCCGGCATCCCCCCCCCCCCCCCCGCCCTCCCGGGACCGGCCCGGCACCCCCAGCCCCGGAGCCGGGTCGGACCGCACTCACGTCGGCGGCGGCGCCGCGGGGGAAGCGGAGGTCGATAACGGCGACGCCGGGCCGCGCCGGCTCGGCCCCCCCGCCCAGCTGGAGCACGGCGGCGGGGCGGGGGGCGCAGGGCAGAGGGGAACGGCCCGGCCCCGCGGGCGGCCCCTGCCCCGGCCCCGCCGCTCCCGACATGGCGGCGCAGCGCGGCCGCCCCTCCTGGGCGGGGCCGTACCGTGCGCGGTGGCGTCACGCCCCGCGCCCCACCGGAAGCGAGAACCCGCCGCCGGTGCCGCTGCCGCCAGGGGGCGCCGCCGCCCCGCCCACCCCGCCCGGTGCCCGGTGCCCGGCGGCAGGGGCAGGGCTGCGGTACCGCGCGCGGCTTACCGACTCGGTGCGTTTCTTGACACAACGCGGAAACCGCCCCCGCGGCCCCGAAACCGGAGCGGGGCGGGGGTTGGGGAAGCACCCAGCGGCCCCTCACCTCCCTCCCGGAGGGTCCCGGGGGAAGCCCCCCCCCCCCCCCTTCCCCGTAAGCGGAGACCGGTCCCGCGCCCACCCAGCCGCTCGCCGGGCCGCAGCAAGGCGCCATCCCCCGCTGCGAAGGGGGGACCCCCCGGCCCCCCCCGGGACAGGCCGGCTAACGCCAAGGACCGGGCGGGCGGCGGGGGCCGCGGTGGGTCCCAGGGCGCTGGCGGGGGAAGCTGAGCTCGTACAAACGGCTGGCAGCGGTACACCGGTTTTAAGTCTTTTTTAATAAAACAATTTGAGGCTGTATCAAAAATTTAGTAAAAAATTAGATTTGAGAGTTCACTGATTTTTTTTTTTTTAAACTATTAACTATTCCTGGTGCTTTTTTTTTTTTTTTTTTTCCTTAAACTTTTTTATCTTTTCCAACAGCATCCGGGCGCAGAGCGGCCGGGAGGAGCCGTGCGGCACAGCCCGGACCCGGCGAGGCCGTCCTGGCACCGGCGAGGCGAAGAGACGGCACAGCACTACGGAGAAAACACCCCACCGTCGCCAGAACACCTCGCGGGGAGGGGGTTTCGGTTAAAAAAAAGACCACCCCGAGCAGCGGAGAAGCCGTGGCGGCGTGGGGCCCGGCTTGCCCTCCCGTGAGCACCCCCCCTGCCCCGGCCCAGTGCTGCACCCCGAGGTGCAGGCAGCTGCCCCCCGTGCTTAGCCAAAGGCACCCCAAGCCAGTCTGACTCAACTGATGACTGTTTTATGATGCGTGAGAAAAATAGGATTTCTTTGATTTAAACAAAAAAAAAAAGAAAAGAATCAGACCCGGAAACCAAAAAGCCGATCCCCCCGAGGAGGAGGAGGCCGGCTGTCCTCGAGGGGCTCCCCTAACCACCCCCGGAGCTCACCTGTAGCACAGCACTGCCCTCCCCCTCCCCAAAACTACATATCCCAGTTTAGGTAACCAGCAGATTAAATGTAAAAACTTAAAACATCGACTTCAGAAAGTCCCTTGAATTTAATTGGTTTTTTTTTTTTTTTAGGCTACCTTTCATGTTACGTCCTGTAGCTAGACACACGTGAATAGAAAAAACAGTACAGTTAGTGTTAAAGGCAAACAGCGGAGACCCAGAGTGCTACCCCAGTGCTGCCTGCTCCTCCCGACCCGTCCCGTCCCGTCCCGTCCCCCCTCCCCGCCCGCCCTGGCCCCGGCCAGAAGCCCAGCCGCCGGGAAGGCGCGTTTGAGCCGAGAATTTTTTTCTATGAATAAAATAAAACCAAAGCTTGTTAGGCAAAAATAAAACAAGTGTCGTTGTCGTCACCCCCCCCATCACCACCACCACCACCACCACCACCACCACCCCCCCTCCCCGAGTTCTGCGAGCGCTCCGGTGCGGCGGGCGCAGCCGAGGAGGGCCTGCTGGGGAGCGGGCTGGGGTTTCGGGTTCCCGGCTGGCGAGGGGGCTGCCGGCCCACAGACAGCACTGGTGTGGAGCTGGAGGCCCCTTCTCCCCCGAGAGCCTCCCGATCATTAAGGGGGGACGTAGGGCGGCGGAGACCTGTACGGGGTCATGTTTTTCGGGCGGGAGCCTTTCCCCTCCATGGGTGCGGTGAAAGGGGGGGGAGGCTGGTAGGGCGGCGCGTTGGGGTCCTCGTCCCGCAGCGGCGTGTACTCCCCGATGGTGTCCTGGTTGAGCGGTGTGGTCTCCGGCATGCTCTGGTTGGGGTACTCTGGGGGGGGCAGCGGGGCTTTCTCCTCCTGGAGGATGAGGGGCATGCTGGAGGACGGCGGAGGCTTGGAGTCATCCAGCTCGTCGGCGAAGATGATGGGCACGCCTTTCTTTATGAAGGTGGCCTGGTCTTCGATGGTCAGCTTCCCTTTCCTCTTCTTGCGGTAGCAGATCATGGCGATGATACCGGCCACCAGGAGGATGGCGGCCACCACCACGGCGGGGATGACGGTGTGCAGGTACACGTCGTCCTCGCTGCTCTTCTCGGGGTCTTTGCCTGCCGCCACCGTCGGCGTCGCCTCCGAGATCACCCTTCCGTCCTTCGTCACGGGGATGAACTGGATGTGCCTGCAGCTGCCGGAGCCGACCACCGACACGTTCAGAGGCTTGAACTCGGGCTGCAAGACGTTGGAGAAAGCTGGGCTCGGCCCGCCGGAGTCATCCGCAATTTTTTTGCTCAAAGTCCGGATCTGCTCCCGGGGGCAGGGCTCCAGGGGCAGCGTATTGTTCGTCCACTCCACCACGATGGAGCCTTTGGCGATGTCCTGCACCGTGATGGTGCTGCTGTTCCTGTCGCCAAACGCCAGAGCCAGCTTCTTCACCAGCATGATCTTCTTATTGATGTCATTGACCACCGCGTTGTGGTCTCCTTCCAGCCTGGCCTTGAACTTCACTGGAGACTTGTCCCCATGCGGGCGTTTGTGGACGTGGATTTCAAAAGCATCCACGGCAAAGAGCCCGCCTTTGTCAGTCGCGTACATGAAGTACTCGTGCTTCCCGATGTGGTTGTGGTCCGGCATGCCGTACATAAGCTGGCTGGTGCTGTTGAACTGGACCCATGAATTCTCCTCTATCATCTGCTGCTCCTTCAGCTTCAGGGTCAGCTGCAGTTTGTCAGTGGTGGTATCCTCCTTGTCGTAGAAGGTATCTGATGGTATTTTAACCTCAAAGTAGGTGCCCTCCCACGCGTCGACCCTGTCGATGTGGTTTGTCAGCTTGGGTGGCTCATTTGGCTCCCCGGGCCGGGGGATCCCGCTGGCTGTGGTGCGTATGCGGGTCGGCGGGGAGGCCGTGGTCAGCTTGGAGATGGGGGATCTGGTCGTGCTGGGGGGCTTCGTCGGACGGGGCGTTTTGGGTCTTCGAGTAGGCTTTCGCGTCGTCGCCGTGGAGGAATCCGTCGTGGATGGCGTGGCTGGCTTCAGAGTGGAGACTCTGGGTTTCTTGGTGGTAGTTGTGGGCGGTGTGATCACCGCCGTGGGCTCTACGTACCCAGGCATCGTGGGGCGAATTGGCACGGAGGCCGTGCCGGTGCCTTCTGCTACCCTGGTTGGCTGGATCGGTCCCAGAGTGGGCGTCTGGACGATGGGGCCCCTCGTTCTGATGGTGACCGTAGGCTTCCTAGGCAGCGGAATGGGCTCCCGGACAGGGGGTGCCATCGTCTCTGTGGGAGGCGCGATGGCGGGCGACGTCGGGGTGGGGACGATCCTGGTTGGCGGTTCTTGTGCGGCAGTGGTGGGTGGCCCGATGGCGGTCAATGGTGTAGGGGTGGCGTTGATCTGCCGCCGCATCCTCTTTGGAAGGTGAGGTTTCTTGTTAGCGATGTGCCAGCCAACAACGGGATAGCCAAGGCGGGCAGACATGGTTCCTTCCTTAGCTGGGGCCTCCACCTTGCTGATGTTGGGGACGCTGTTTTGGCTCAGAGAACATCCCAGTTTCCATGAGAGTAAGGCCCCGTTTTCCACCACCTTCTTTGCATTTCCTGGTCCAGCCATGAAGGCCGACATGTCAAAGAGTCTGTTATTTACAACAGGAACCAACTTCATGTTATGAAGTTCCACCTCCGAGAAGCTTCTCATTCTGTTTAAGAGTTCAATCCTCTGCTTTGGTGTCATTTTTGTTAAGTCAGCATCCAAAATGACAGTCAGGATCGTGACGGGCTCTTCCGAGCCACACACAAATGGTGCTGCGTCACCTGTGTCTTGGACGGCCACTCGCACCGACTGAGGCTCGTTGTGGTCTTCTTGGTGGACCTCAACGGAGAAGACGTTTGTGGTCTGTGGCACGTAGCTCCCATTGGGGAAGGGCTGCAGCGTGGTCACCGAGATGTAGTGGACGCCCTTGTCCGTGTCAAGGGGCAGCCCTTCCAGGGAGCTGCTCTCCGTGTTCCAGTGTAACCAAGAAGGCAAGGAGTCCTTCCCAGCTTCGGAGATCTAGCAAACAAACAAACAAACAAAAAAAAAAAAAAAGAAGGTGCTTTTAGAAGTACAGCATTAGGACAGGTCCTAGGGGCGAGAATGTTTTATTTAAAGGATTAAAGAAAAATCCAAAGCCTGACAACTGGGGAAGGAACACCCTGGTCAGAGCGGAGCAACCTGTGTCTCCTCCTCCACACGGTGGCAAGGATGAGCCCTGCAGGGTGCACTGGTCTCAAAGGGCTTAATGACCCACCGGAGGTCATCAAGTCCTGCAAAGGTCCCTCGCCTGCGGGCACCAGCACTCTAGCACTTGCTGTGCAACCATTTGTGCTTAGAAGCAGTTCATTTTCTCCGAGGGCAGAGGAGGAGTTCCAGCCATGGGGACAGCTATGCGATACGGCAGGGCAAATCCAACTGCCCTCCTCCCCCGTCTCACTCCTTTCCTCACCTGATCACACCCCCTGCAAGCCCACAGCTCCAGCAGCTTGGTCTTCTCTGCTAACTTTCAGCTTCGTCCCGCTGCCCCCAGAAGCTCGGAGCCCCTCGCCTGGTTGGAGCACACCAGCTCTCAAGCAGCAGCAGCGAATCCCGAGCGCAACGCAGCTGCTTAAAACGCAGCGTCCTCCTGCACTGCCAGAAGAACGGCAAACCGGGGCCGAAGGAGGGGAGCAAACCCGACGTCCGGTCACCCCAGCCTGGGCAGGCAGGGACACGGCGCAGGGGCTGGAGCACTGCTGGACGTCAGGCAGAGCAGCGCACCAGCCTGGCTTCGTACTCAGAGTTGACTAAAGCGCAGGGGTTCACTGTCATATAACTTGCTTCTGCAGAGTAGAAACAACGGGCGGCTTTGGCCCAGAGCTCAGGACTCCAACACACTGTTTACTACCTCTTTTAGGTCAACGGCAATGCTTTTTTTGTTGGGTTTTTTCCATGATTAGTGAAGCACAGTCCAAGATGACAAACCGTGCGGCCCGACCACAGGGGCAACGTACACAATGGCATTTCCATACGCTCCAGGGGAGGAACGAGCTGGAGGTACCTTCACTGGCTGCCTCCGCTTCCCAATGTATCCATTTCTGAGCCCACCCTCCTCTTCTGACCTCAGGTCCCCTTCCAGCCAGCCCAGGTCCGGACCTTTTGGGTCCTCCGGCCATTTTGCGCCTGCGGGGATGATGCTGGTCCTCTCCAAAATGTCACCAGCATGGCTGACACCCTGCCAAGGGGAAAGCCACACGTGTTGGAGCCCAGGGCACTCCTGCCTCCCAACCCGGGCCACAGCCAAGGGTGGACACGAACCTCCCAACCCCCCCCCAGCAGCTGACATCCATCTGTCCGTGCTACAGCCGCTCGCCCATCACGAGGCGCAGCAGAGCCGCTCAGGCTGCACGGTGGTGGAAGGGGTGACACTGCCAGCTCCACGGGCTGTGACATTTCCCGGGGCTGTGGGTACCCCAGGGCGAGTAACTTGAGCTTTGCTGCCGCCTCCCCTGGGCTCGGAGGCGTTTGGAAAGTGCCTCCCAGGGAATTCAGTGCCCCCTCTCCCACCCCAGGGCCTGGCAGCACCGCAGCCGGCAGCCCTGGCCGGGCTTTCCAGAGCTCACCACGAGATATCTCCCCTCCCACACCCAGAGGAAACAAGACTTTTTAGGCCCCATGGAGACAGATTTAGCAGCCTGGTAGAGGCTCTGGGCTTAATGCAGAGCCACGCTCCAGCTCTCCTCCTGAAAGGGTGCTTTGGTTACTTTGCAATTCTGTAAAGCTCATACATATTTCATAATTTATCCAAACGCAAAGCTGGGTGAGCAGCTTCGCAAAGAAACCTGCCAGGCAGGAGTGCCCCCGCGTCCGGCAGCAGGCCAGGCCTGCCTAACCGCACGTCCCACTGGGGAAATCCCCTGGGATGTACAAAGAGCGATGCCCGGTGCTACAGGGCTAGGCAGACCACCAGGCCTGGGTAGACCACCAGGCCTGGGCAGACCACCAGGCCTGGGGACCTCTGCCACCCCACCGGCTGCAGGCAGGATTCAGGCAGCACACAAAGACAGGGCGTCGGGGCTCACAGACGCCCCCCCTCCACCCCGCTGTGGATTGGATTTCGGCACACTGAAGGATCTGGACGCACAGCTCTGCAAGGATAACGTAGGACCCCAAAGTCTCTTGGCGAGAGCAGCATGAGAAAGCTTTTGTGCAAGAGCCACAGAGGGTTTCGGCCACGACCGTCGGGACAACACCCTCGTTCCTCTCCTCGGCAAAGTATCAGCCCCGCTTTCGGCCAGCCTGGGCAAGCTAGAGAGCACATCATGAGACACACGCTGCGTACAGTTTATAGAGCAGAGTTTAAAGCTGTTGGCACAGCTTTTAGTTAACTCCTCAGCAGCAATATCTGAGCAGGAAATTGAGATTCCTGCTTACACCAGCTGGAGAAAGCTGGCCCCAACGTATGCCACCCAAACCAAGGTGCTGAGACATGAACATCCTTCCGCTTGAACGTGCTGTTTACCCGTGTGTCTGGCAGAAGACAGTGGGTTTTGGCAGGGCTGCTGCGTGCACTCACCCCCCCCCTGCTGCAGCAAGAACAGGAGCTGCCTTTACCCCAGCTGGCCCGAGGGAAAGCAGCCCTTCACCTGAGAGGGGCACACGGGGCCAAACCTCCCTCCTGTGGGGAACAAAGGGCCAAATTGTCCTTCCTTAGCATCTCTTCTGCCAAGAGAGGGCACAGGCAGGGTCTTTTTTCCTTTAATAATTTCATTGCACCCTCTAAAAACCACGATGCCAGGGCAGCGCCCAGTGCAATCCAACATTTACATTAGCGGGATGGTGCCACTCTGTCATCTCGTGCCAAAATTAGCCGCTAACCTGCCCACTGGGGAGGAGGAAGGGCAGGGTTGGGCGCACGTTAGGAACAGGAACGTAAGGAGTCAGGACAAAGCCGCAGCTTTATTGAGGCTTACACAATCAAGAAGAATAAAAACTTCAATATCGAGTAGTTAAACGCACGCTGAACATGTAATTTCAGGCTACATTTGGAACACATCTTCCCCTTCCGTGCACTCTGCAAGAGCCCTTCATTACAGGATCGCACACTCCCTACAGAGTTTTCCTGCTGCTCCCTCCTCCCCAGGCATGGCCCGTGACACAAGGAGGAGACGTACACCAAGCGTTACCTTTAATCTCATGAGGTGATTCTCTCTTCAATCACGCATGCTCCCATGTTTGATAGCCAAACTCACTTTGGAAAGGTGGCCAACCTCACGTGCAAAAAGGACAGTGAGGGAGGTACAGGCCAGTCTGAATATTCCTGCTTGGAAAACTATTTTTAACCTACAGTTTACGTGTGAGCTCACGTTCTTAAGGGCCCACGCTAGAAAATGAAACAGCAGGTAGACAGATTCACACCAAAAACTAGGCTCTCCTGAAAACCAAAACCAGGCCAGGCACTCACCTACTGGGACAACTTGTTCTAGCAGGGATGCGACGGCTGCAAAACATTCATAAACCCACTTAAACTTGATTTAAAAAGAGCTGAGCTAGTTCAGCCGTATTCAACCTGCGAGGAGATGTGGTCTGTTTCTAAGGGTTCTGCAAGAGGAGATTAAGAATATCAAATTTATGTGGTATGAAACCCATGAAGATGCCTGTGCCTCCCCTGGGAAATCTTTGGGAAGGCAACAAGTCGCAAGCGTTCGATGCCACGGCTCCGCTTTAAACACAGCTACTGCCCCTGGCAGCAGAATTTATCCACGTTTGCCTGACAAAGGAAGACCCCAGCAAGATTACAGTAGATAACGCAGCTATCGGGCTGAATAAAAATACTTGTTCCTAAAGGAACGCTAACCAGCGAAGCCCTCGGCGTGGGTCTGCCCTGGTTGCGGTGCTCGTGGTGGCGTGAAACCAGGAACCCTGTACTCTGTTCTAGCTGGGTTTCCTTCAAATATTGCTTCAAAGGGTATTTGTTAAGGCTAGATGTAGTTAATGATTTGGGATCTCTAGTTTTCATGTAAAAAGTTTCCCAGTTTTCTATGTACGCAATAAATATCAGCTTTAAGCCCTGCCATTTCCCTCAAGGGGTCTGGTTTCAAAATAACTCTTCCATTGCTCAAGACAAAAAAAGGCTGTCTCTGTTTTCTCATTATTTGAGATAATTGCAAATGAATGCTTATCGGCTAAAGATTACACAAGCCTGGCAGTGTACAGAAGACCATTAAAAAATTAGCCATGTTTGTGATTTTAAATACATACAGTGGTCTGGCTGGTTTTGAAGACCTTGTTCACAAAGTCCTTTCAGATATACATGGCCTGTTATTTTTAGGCCAGCCAAGAGCAGTCAGTTCATGAAAGAAGATAGCTTGGTTTGATTTGTGGTGGTGGTTTTTTTTTTTTTTTAAACTTAGATCTTAAAGCCCTGTAGCCAACAAGACAAAGATAAGCAAACGAGCAGTGAGCAAAACTGCTGCCTCCGAGGGAATTCAGGCAAAAACCCGCATTCTTGCCTACAAGGGTGCCCTTTAATCCTCCAAGTATTTAGTCCTCCTCCTCCCCATGAATCCTCCAAAAAGGAGACAGGTACTGTAGGATCCTGCCACAGGTCTCCCTTTGGCACACTGCTATGAAATCCTCCCGGCCCTGGAGGTACCCCTGGGACGTCCCCAGCCTGTGCAGCCAGACCTTCCTGCGGGCAGCAGCAGCCAGGGACTCGGCTTCTTCCTGCACCCTTTCAGATCAGTCCTACAAAATTCTCAACTGCTTTTGGGCAGGGGGTGAGCGTGGATACTCCTGCAGCTCTGCCAGATCTCCCACCACCCCCTTCTCCTCCCCGTGTCCAGCTGTTGCCGAGAGACCGACCCCATACCGGGGATTTCATTTGGAGTATAATTACTGATGACAATTTACTGTATGACAGACTCCCCTTCTGGGTTGCTCTTCAGCACTGCCCTAACACACACGGCCAATAATGAAAAATACCCCAGCTGAGCCCTCTCCACATCCCAACAGAAGGCAAGCTGAACTGTGCTCAAGCAGGCTGACCTAACCAGCATTAAACCGAGTCTGCAGCGCTCAGGCTTCTGCAAGCAATTAAGCAGCGGGCAGGGGAAAGAAAATGGAAACGAAGAGACAATTCAAATGCAAATATAGCTACAGAGAAAGAGTCAAACCTCAGCTGTTTGACTAAGCCCAAGCTTCATCTTAGCCCCCTGCTAACACAGGCAGCATGGGACAGTTTTGTCGGCAGAAGCAACAGGCTGTCTCAGCCCCAAACCAGTTAGGTGCGCAGGCAGATTTTGGGCTGCCTTGTCCTGCAGGGGCCAAACAAGTGGTGGTAGAGACGTGGGTTTCACATGCACTCCAGTGCTGCTGGAACTGTGGGCCCTCCAGTGATTCCTGGTGCTGGCACAGCCGACCTGGAGCCAAGAGAAATGATGAGAACATGGTGCCTGCAGGCTCTGTGTCAGAGGACCGAGTCCTCTTTTGGGAGGCGGTCTCTGCCCGTTGGCCCAACAGGTATGTTCCTCTCCTTCACCAACACGAAGATGGAGCCAGTGACTGCAGGCACGGGGTGTGTACGTGCTGCCCGGGTACCACTGCCCCGGGCAGGTCCTGCAGCAGAGGCTGCTGCATTGGGTTGGGGAACACGATGATGGCTCGAGGCAGGAGCTGGACATCCCTCAGGCCACAACGGCCACGAGTCTTTGGCCCCAAGGAACAGCCCTGACAGGGAGGCTTGCCTCTGTGCAACCAGATGACTACACAAGGAGGAGTCTCCAATCTCATATCCCCCCTCCTTTCCTCAAATACATCAGAACCGCAAGCTCAGACACCAGACGGGTCTTGCCTAGAATGACAAGGCACAGCAAACAGCGGGGACAGGAAGATGGGCACCTCTGGGAGCCTTCTGCTCGCCGGGCACAGTTATGGTGCCGCTGCACCATGCTGTGTTACGGGAAAGCTCAGTCTGAAGAAAGCAAAGTTGCATTTATTTGGTACAGTGAGCAGGGAGGAATCCCAGCACATGTGCTTCCCTGCGGAGGGGGCTGCCATACCTGCCAGAGCCTTTGGGCATCCTCAGCAGACAGTGCTCTGCTGAGCTGCTGCGCGCCTCGGACGAAAGGCACAGGAACTCACAGACAAAAACAAGCTGCTCCAGGACATTTCATGCAGATGCATCTGCCCCTGGAAGTCTAAAAACAGCCCAGAGACTTCACTGGTTCTCAGAAGTACGTCAGCCTCGGTGACCCGAGTCTTCATTACCAGCAGGAGCTCACCACCTCTGTTCAGACACTGAAAGCTACATGGGAACAGCCGGTAATTGGCGCTTCCTTTGTGCACGGGGTAGGTCAGGACGGTTAAACTAACCCCGCATTTCAGCTGGTCCCAATGAAAGCCCTGCGAAGCTCTTCCTGCGTGACTCCGTGCACGGAAGCTGTTGCCTTAGAAAAATCAAACCTTTCGGCTCAGAAAGCCGAGCTCGGGGACAGCAAGGCCGCAGAGGCTGTACCACAGGTCCTGGCCCTCAACTTCAAGTTCATACATCAGTCCCTGAAGGACCAGGCAGCAAAACTACTTGGAGTAGCTGCTCTACTTCTACGTGCTCATGAAAACCCAAGCGAGAAGTTTACGTGGCTGCTGCTAATCTGCATTTTCCAGCCATCGAGCAGGCAAGCAAAGCCTCGCGCGCAGAAAGCAACCCCCCTCCTTTGCAGATGCAAGCGTAAGGCTGCGCGGATGCAGCCTGCCCGAAGAGCGGTGCTTTGTCTCGCCAACTTCTTTCCGATCAGTAAAATGGCCTTGCAACGGCGCGGGCTGAGCGGCTACGCCCAGCTCATGCCATCCTCGCATACTCCTACCATGACGGTTTCTTTTCCAGATGCGCCTCTGTGTTTGCTATAAGGGCACTATTCAGCAGCCCACTCTGCCTGGGCAATGGAACACAACAGCTGTTTCACTGGGAGGTCACTACAAAACATTGAGTGTCCCAAGAAATCCTCCTTTCATCCATCCATGCAAGCAGCTTGGAAGGATTTGTTTAGCCTTATTGTTGGAGCGGGAAGGCGCAGCCCGCCCGCGCCAGGGCTGGGGTCAGCACGGGCTGCCCACACCCCCCTTTCTCCCTTGTTCAGGGGCGAGCACAGGGCAGGAAAAGCCTCAAACAGCTTAAAGAAAAAAAGTTCAGTCGGGCTCTTCTTTCAGCGCAACTTTTTATAAGCGAAAGGCCAAAGGGAAGTAAAAATACCACACGGCAGGGATGCCAAGTACTGGGGGTTTAGTGCTGCCACCGCACAGCTAACCAGCCCCGGCAATTTATTCCTGCCATCAGCAGATTGCTGGAAAGCTGGAATTCAAGAAAACGGTGAGGAAAGGCAAGCCAGATCCCGCAATCTCACGTCGGCTCCTTCGCAGGATTCTCCTTACCATTGCATTCCTCAGTCTCCCCAGATGCTCAGGGCAACAACCCGTAAGAGCAGGACAAAACAAGGAACTTCCCAGCCCGTCTGAAAAGCTAGTTTATAATTAGATTGAGTCACATTTTCCACTCCTCCAAATTCAGAGCTCGTTACTAAGTGCGCACTGAAAATGCCAAATTCCTTGACTTGGGTCTCACTGCAGGAAAAAGATAAGCAGCCCCCACAGCAGAAATCTTATCAGCTCATCTTATCACTAAGATTGCAGCATGGCAGCTAAGCAAAGCCCTGCCCAACAAGTCCTTTGCCTGGACCTGTTCCAGGTGCTGCCATTTATCCCAACACCCTCCCCGAAATAGTGGCTGTTACTGCACCTTTTGGTTACCCAAGTCCAGGGAAAGCTGAGGACCCCGGGAAGGGGTCTCTTCGTCACAGGGAGCCTTTTAAAGACACTCAACTCAGTGGTACAGCCCCTCAGGAGTGTTCTTTGCTTGTCTTCCTTGAGAAATGCCATTTTAATAAAATTCACATTCAGTTAAAACTCTCTGAAATAAGGATCATTGCAAGAGGAAAAAAAAAAGAAAAAAAAATCAGTATTTGGTGTTTTTCTTCCCTGAAACTGTGTTCTGGCACTGCAGGCTGGTTGCTGCCATCCAGCCCGTCGCTTCGGGGTCAGAGCAGGGCTGAGGCGTGCAGCACAGCCCCGGCAGCAGGTACGACGTCAGGACTCCCACAACCCAGTCTCCACATATCCTGCTTGTAAAACAAGGTCCCTGAAGTCCGATGAGAGTAAAGCTGTTCAATAAAAGCCACTTCAACAGACAATAAGCAGAAGAATCATTGGGAAAAAATCAGGCTCCTGCCTGGAAAGCAAGGCTCCTTTTTGCCCAGATTAATATCCAATGCTCCGATAACCCCACAAACCTGCTGCATAGCTGCGCTGCGTAAATAAATCAGCTATGTGAGTGAATTCAGTTGTTCTAATCACTTTGCCACCAGCTATGTTTGCATACAGCGACAGCTTCTTGAGGCCTCCGCTACGTTTTATCCGTCTTACCAACAAAGCCCTGCTGAGATGGTGCACTTGTAAATAAAAAAAAAAATCAGGAGCCAAGACAGTGCCAAGAAGAGGAAGACTTAGCTGCGCTCACCTGAACACTTCTCCTTAGCATTGGCTAATGAACCTGAGCAGCAGATCTGCTCCTTGGGATCCATCCCATACCCAACACTCCTCGGACAAAGGCAGGTCGGCAGTTTTATGTATCTTCAGGGAAGACGCAGCAAATCACCCGCTCGGGCAGGGAGGTGCCTTGGGAAGCAGTGCGCACCAGGAGTTGCTCTCCTTCCAGCATATAGACCCACCTTTAGACTAAAGGCATTAAATTCCATGCCTTTATATGCCATGGGCACGTGTATTTAGGGTGCATGCCTTTATATGCCGTGGGCACGTGCATTGGACTGTGCAAGGGCTCAAATTCCTTGTGGGTATGCTGGTATTGGAGGGAACTGGATTCATCCCTGCATCCCAAGGGAAAGGAGTAGGTGTTGCCCCAGCAGTGCCGGTTAGTGACGGTATTTAATACTCGGATCCAAGTGCAGTGCCTGGTGGTTCAGCAGGGGCGTTTGCAGCCCGGGTGTCTCCTGTTCCTGGCCCAGCAAAAGGCCGTCGCAGCCTCTAGCCCACAGCTCGGAGTCAGAAAGCCTCTCTGCAGACTTGGAGATGCCAGGTGATTTCTACAGCAGTTTCTGCACCAACTCAGATCAATGTCCTGCACGCAGGAGGGAGGAAATCACCACGTAAATGCCCTCCTTTGCATGGTTTTTCCTTCGTGGCCCAAACCCAGTGTCAGCTTTCCCAGTTCGTGGCAGGGTATCATCACTGCTGGGCTGAGAGGAGAGCCACGCTTACTGCAACAGGCACCGTCCCAAACGCCGACAGAGGTGCTATCGGTGTTAGTGCCACTGCCCTCACCTTCGTTATCTGTGTCGTCACACGGACAGCAATGGGAGGCTTAGGTATTCGTACAAGAAAAATGGGACAACCTTAAAGAGGGGACTAGCAGATGTCACGGAGACCAAGATCAGGAGGCAAAAATCAACGCTCGTGCACCTTAGCTGATAGGACCTCACCAAGTGGAAGCAGAAAAAAACCCCTACAGACCTGGATATTTTAGCTGATGGCAAGATGTCCGAGCCAAAGCAAGGTAGATATGGAAAAACAAACAATTGTAGGATATATCAAACAAGGTTATTTATAGAAGAGAAAAGGAAGTTTTGATGCCTTTATATGAGGCTCTGGTGAAATTTCATTTAGAGTATTTTGTGTAGCTGTGGTCAAGCAAACATAAGAAAAATAAACTCAGGCTGGAAGATGTGCAGAAGACAGCTGCAAAGATGAGGAGAGGAAAAGAAAGCTTATTTTATGAAAAAGACGAGAGGTTGGCTTGCTTAACCTAATAAAATCAAGACAGGGGAATATGCCTGTCATTTATAAATACATAAAGGAAGTAAATATTATGAAGCTAGAATTGATTTAAGCTAAAGGGCAGCACATATAAATATTTCTAGCCATCTCTAAATTTAGGCTAGAAGCTGCATTTTTAATCAGAGCAGCCAAATTCTGGAGCAGCTTCAAATGGAAGTGGCAGGAACAGGAAATCCACCTGGTCTTTGGCCCAAGCGTGATCCTTTCGACAACAACAGGACGCAGCTGAGCGGTGCTGGGTCAGGCCCCACAGTCTTCAGCGGACACGGGGTAAGGAGATTGTCAGGCCAACGACGACTGGTCGTGGTGAGGGTACCAGGACCAACGTCCCCCGTTATCCTGGTCCCAGCTAGCGGCTGCCAGGAGCTAGCGGGAACCTGCACACCTTGGTGCTACCTGTCCGCACGGCAAGGGGTTTGCACGATCGGATCTTTTAACACAGCAGGAAGGGCTGCAAGCTGCTAACGCTTTTGGGAAGACACAAAGAGTTTTCATTTCCAAGATGCCTTCGGACACCAGGAGAGCAATCTTGCAGCAAGAAGCCTTGCTGTAACAAGGAAGTTACAGGACAGCATCCGGACTGAACTGCCACCAAATTCAACAGCCGAAATACCTGCAAGCTGCAGCCAACCTTCAGAGGGCACGTCAATGCCTGACCAAGGCTCAGCAAGACAAGGCACAGGCAACGGGGGTTTCTGATTGCACCAAGTTACAACAGCCACAAAGCCTGGCTGGCAGCTGGCTCTGAGCAAACACAGAAAAGAAACTCTGAAATCAAGGCACAAAGTAGGTTTTTTACTACTTTGCTGTGCGTCCACCTTTGCCTCTTGAGTGCGTTAGAATAAACTTGCTTTTGTACTTAACCATAAAATCTCACCTGTTCTCGAGCAGCTTGGGGGTGGCAGGGAAACGCTGGCGACCGCTCCCAGGAGCACATACCTGATTACACACAGAGCCCACATATCTGTGCAGGAGTGCGTGCCTGCGAGGCACTCCTCCGCCACGCTGCAGATGCCTGGCGTTGTTTCCATCCCACAACCAAGTTTGCAGAGAAAAGTATTTTGTCTACAGCCGGCTGGAATCTGCTAACAAGCAGGGAGAAGATCTGAGAAGCAGCTTCAAGGCGATCCCCACCACAATACAAAACCGAGCCTAGAAATAATCAGCAGGAATTTTCTAGAAATTAAGCAATCACACCTTCTTCAGGCTCCAGACAGGAAGTTCCTGGGAGCTTGGGGACATCAACTGTCAGGGTTTTTTAAATGAAATTACAGCAAATTTCTTAAGAAATCAAAGGGAACTGAGTATAGGTACTCACATCTCATTGTAAACTCCGACCCACTGCTTCATCTCAAAGGGCACAGCCCTTTATTCTTTCTTTTTAGGTTTTAAGTAAACCAGTTAGCAAGATCCAGAAGTATTACACTTTTACTTCTCTGGCTGCAAAATGCAAGGCAGCCTGAGAAAAAGACCAGAGCAACTTCCCAGTAAAACAAAAATGCACCCCAGCACCCAAAAATTGCCTACGCAGTTCTCGCTAGCCAGGAATCCAATCCCCGTAGCAAAGGTTGGCTGTGCTCAGCAGAACAACACGCATTCTCTGCAAGGAGTGTCCTTCCAGATACACCGGCTAAGCGAGGGTGCTAACAGTGCCCTCGAGCCTGCTGCACTTTTAAAATCAATTTCAAGGTGAACAGATGCAACGTGCACTCGGGCAAGGCCGCGGACAAGCATGAAAATTGCTCCCAGCGTTTGCTGAACTACACACCACGAGCAACTGTTGGGTCCTGCTCCAGCCCAGTCCATTTGCGACTCTTCAGGCATCTGTTGGTGTTAACAAACACGCCTCAACACCGAAGTGGCAGAGGTATTGTTCAAAGCTATCAGATGAGGTGGAAATAATCTATCAGAAGATTTTCCTGCACCTACCGGAGCTAGCACAGATGACTTTTGTGCCAGGAAAAGGAGACTGAGGAAGCTGCGGTGTTATACAAACACTGAAAATTATTCTTGCCAAAGTAGCCATTAAACGACACCAGAACAAGCCGTTCCGATGCAAAATCCCAAACCAAAGTTACCACTGCTGTAACACGGGATCTTGGGCTCACTGCACCCGTCTGGACTCCTGCAGCCCAGTGCTGTATAGGTGCCCCGAGCTCAGAAAACAGGCTGTGGTTAAAGCAGGGCAGGCACCGCCGTCTCCTGTCCGAGGCGGTCTCTGGGCCCGCAGAGGCAATTAAACATCACAGCCTTTGCTCTGAAACCAGCCCGTCCCCTTCTCCAACTCCTCTAGCCAGGAGTTCACCCACCACTCTCCTCCTCCCCATACGACCGCCTGTCGATAACAGATGCATTCTTCAGATTTTCTGCCTACCGCTGGCACGTCACAGTCCTGGCACCCTCGCTGGAGCCAGCGAGATCACGTATCTGGATTGAGATAATGGCATGACAGTACACAGAGCTAAAACAAACCTGCCTTCAAGGAGAAGCTGAGATGTCAGACTTTCTTCTGACTTGCTCTCCATCTCCCTCTGATCTTCTGAGACACACCAGAACGTTGTCTTTTATAATGTTTTCTAAAAATGGATTTTAAAAACTATTTTTCAGTTTTGCTCTTGAAAAAAAATTCTTGAGATTAGAAGGTAATTCTGTGTAAGAACAATTTTCTGAACTCTGCATGATCCAAGCAAGCAGATGCTGAGAAGACAACTTCTCAGCACCCTCCCAGGAAAGGACTAAAGATGAGCAAGCGTATGTTTGGAGTGTGCTTACCCTCCTCCGGGCTATTCTGACACTTTCTTGCCCTCAGGACCAATTCCAAAACTCATTTTCAGGTGTCTGCAGTGCCAGCGGCATGAGGGTAAGTTAGATAAAGAGAAAGGCTGCCATCTTTCCCAACAGGACCTTAGGGACGAGGTCAGGAGAGACTGTGTCAAAGGCAGCCCAGAGCACTGCCGGCAGAAGGAGGTCTATTTGTCCAGCAATGTTTTGTTACCACAGCGAAGCAAACTCCCCAAGCCTCAGAGCAGCAGTCCCAGGGAATCCATGGCTCCCCAGATCCTGAGGCAATGTCTCCTCACAAATGCGCCCGTCGTTCCAGGGGCAGAGTATTTCACAGTTTAAATATAGCCAAACCCGATCAGTCATCCCTGAGAAGTCTCCTCTCTTCGTTACTATAGAAGAAAGGAACTTTGCAGTGAAGTGAGGATTTTTAAATTTATTTTTTTAAAAATCCTTTTCCCATCATCTTACAAAACCTTACGGCTGCTTCACAGCAACCCTCGTGACCCAGCCTGCTAGTGGGGTGACCAGCTCAACTCCTGCAAGAACAGAACTGAAAACGAGCCTCAGGAAAAAACATTTCTCACCTGGACAACTTCTCCATTGGAAGCAATTAAATCCGTGGGGATGGAGACTCTGAAGAAGCGTCCCACCACAGCAGAGCTGTCCGGTATGCCCACCACGGCTGGCACAGTCTCACGGAGGTCCGAGAGCACGGAGTGCATGGAGGCCTCTAGCTGGTTTTCCCAGTCCCGAACCACTTCTGCCGGCTCGCTGGGCCAGTGGCAGTGAGCGGAGGCCGCCAGCAGCAGCACGGGGAGCCAAGTCCTCCCCAGGAAAGGGGGCTGTAGTAGGCATCCAACAGTCATTCTTCCCGGCGGCCTCGGCGATGGTGCTCCAGCCGGAAAGGGGACCACAGGGAATCTGCAGGCACTGCAGCGTAGGCAGGGGATCCGCCAGTCCTTCACAGCAGCCTCATCCTAGGAGTCCTGGGAACCTGGTTAAACAAAGGAAATCCAATCAGCACATTAATTACGATATCCAAGCCAGCCAGCTAACACACACAGACCTCCTTGCAATGGACAGAAGGCTACCAGCCAAGCTACCCTCTTCATTTCAGCTTTTTGATTTAACTGCATGAGTTACCACTACCATTAAAGAGTACAAGAGCTTCTCAGCTCCTCTAGAAAAACAAGATCCTCCTGCTTTTCCATGCACACAACCACGTTTCTGCTGCTTTGGAGCCACAGCATCCTGAGATAGCCACAGGTAGGGAGACAGGGCAGATACAACCAAAGCCAAGACAGAGCAGAGCAGTAACAGGTGACCTTTCACAGCAAGCTGAAGGCAGGCTGGGGCATCAGTGGATTTCAATGCCAGTTACCCAGTGTGACAGTCCCAAGAAACCTTCAGTACTCCAAAGGTGCCATCCTGACAGCTTGATGCACAACAGATGCTTCTGCTCCTCTGACCCACAAGGCTGGCTTTCAAGCCAGGTCTCCTCTCAGTTCCAGCTTTTGATATTAGTGTGTTTAGGCTTGATTTGGGGGCCAGCAATACGCACCCCAAAAATCAGACTGGAGTAAGCTATGCACACGCTGCATCCCATGCTGCTACCCGCTGTCCACTTCCTTCCTGCTCGCACAGCTCGCCTGTCCCCACGCTCTGCCGAGAAACATCTCCAGCTCTCCCACACTTGGTTGTTTTCTTCTTCCACTTGCTTCCTCCCCATCCCCACCCTCTCTCTGGTCCCCTGGCTCACAGCTCTCCTTTCTGACCTCTGTTCCTTCGGTGCATTATTTCCTTCGCTTCCCCAGCTGCTTCTCCCTCCAGACTGCGTTCGGCCGTGGCGCGCAGGAGTCACGGATCTGTACGCACCCCCACGTTCCTCTTCACAGCCTGTTCGCAGGAGAGCCAGCGGGTTCAGGAAGGAGGACAGAGCCGTTTGGGGCCCCGGGGGAAGCCGTGCTGCCCACTCTGGCCTCTCAGTTTGCAGCTAGCCCAGCCCTCTCTAACTAATCTGTGGTAACAAGCGGGGCAGCGGGTGATGCAGAACTGGAGGACGATGCATGGCCCAAGCAGGTGTTGCTCAGCCCCCAGGAGCACGCAGGACTGGGCTCCCTCGGGCCAGGCACTCTCAGGTCTTGAAGCCACTCCTTTTTTCCACGCTGAGAGAGAAGCAGCTCCAAATTCCCAGAGCAAACCCAGCCCAACTTCTAACCATCGCTCCCAGTCCCCTGAGCACGGCTCTGATTTAATTTTAGCCCGTTCCAGCTGCATTGTGTGATGCACATCAGGCTGTCCCAACAGACCCTGGAGCCAGACTGGGTGGGAAGGGAAATCCCACTGCGACTTGCCCTCGCAGAGGTCCCGGGGCAGCACAACCGCAGGACAAGCTGTCCTGCTGCACTGCGGCCAGGCGAGTGCGTATTGCCCACCACGGGCTTGCAGAAGCAGGCAGAGGGCCCAACCAAGCCCAAGGTTACCACGGCAGGCTCTAGGAATAATAGGAGAGATAAGATTTGGTTGCTCACCCTAAAACCTGCACTGTAGAGAAGCTGAGAGGTAGCGTGCAAGGACTAGTACACCCTCACCCCTTGATGGGCCTTTTCACAACAAACCAGTCATGCAGAGGGGCTGACATCTCCCGTCCCAAGGTAACAGACCCAGCAAACACAGCCGCAGCTGGCAAAGAGGGCTGTGGGCAGTGGAAATTACGAGCTGAATGCAATAACCTCCGGCTACAGCATCCACAAAACTGATATCTGATCTGACCGCTGTCAATCGTAGAAAACCTCTCTCAAGTGAAAGGCAAAAGAGATGGTGGAGGCAGAATAATGTTGCTGGAAACCGCAAGACAGATGGGAGGATGGTCGGTGAGAGATGCCAGCGCCGGCAGAAAGCCCATTCCCCCGCTGCTCTTGTCGTTCCGACTGCCTGAGCTGACTGGGACAGGAATACACCACATGAAACAGGGAAGCCAAGGCCAGGCTCTTCCCAAAGGCAACTGAGCACACGGTGGTCTTCACCCAGAACAAGATGCCTGAGCTGCTTCTCCAGAGGTTATCATCGTGAAACATGAAGTGGCTAGGTGGGTAAGGACAACTCATGCTTCCTACAGAGAACATCTCTCCTACTAGCCCCCTGCGTGGTCAGAGGATGAGTCTGACACACCGATTGATTGTGGATGAACCCAGAGTCACCTCAGCAAGTAGATGTCCATACCACAGCAGATGTCCAGTGGAGAATATCCAACAGGCTGAAAATGAGCTGCAGAGATGGAGCAGACAAATGCAAGAGGTCCTGAGGAGGCCACTGATCGTCACAGCAGGAAAACGAGGGACTCATCTCTGCGGTGCCTTAAATAAACAGAAAGAGGAACCTCCTTCAGCCTCTGTGGAGTCCGGGCCACAGACACTGGGGTGATGATGCCTTGTCCCATGAGCTACCTCTCCTAAAGCCTGCTTCTTGGAAAGTCCTGCCGTGTGAGGGACTAGAAAGCAACCTGCACGGCAAGTACAGGCAGGATCAGAGACTCGCTGGGAGAGGAATGCAGCAGCAGAGCCTGGCAGCCCGGTGGCTGCTGCGGGGCCGAGATGCTATCAGCATGGAAACATGGCTGTCTCACAGCTGCGCTGAGCCTCCACACCTGAGCGGAGGAGAAACGCCCCAGACAACCAGACAGACACCCAGCGTACAACCGCACGGAGCTGTAAAGATGTCTGGAGAAGTTCAGCACCACATCTTCAAGCCAGCCCCTGGCCTGTCACGGCTGCGGCAGAGCTTGTGCACGAGCGTGGTGCAGCTCTGTGTTGCTCAGCCAAGTGACGTGATCTGGCCTGGGGCGTTTTTGTTGGATGGAGAGGAGTATTTGGTCAGAAAGGAGCTGGTTCTTGGTATCTGTGGTGAGCAGGAGAGGAAGATGAAGTCATCAGCCATTTCAGAAACAATTATTGGAGCAGGCAAACACTGTCCACCTGATACGTGCCCCTCAGCCAAGCAACTCACACACTGGCTGCGAAGCTGTCGTGTGACACGCGCAGGTCGCACAAATTCATAACTTCATTTTAGGGGAACTACAGAAGAACAGTGTTTGCACATGGAAGCGGAGCACACAGGAGGTATAGGAAAAATTCAGTACCTGATAACAACAGGGTAAAAAAAAACCCCAGAAGAGCTGAGAACAAACTTGCACCACCAAAAAAATCTCTTAACACAGCTCCACCTCACCAAACAATTGACAGAAGCTGAAACAGTGCCAGGCTCTCACACTGTGTGCTAAGGAGGAAAGGCAGCTACAGATAGCTGGAACAAGGCATTGCCCCACAGTGCTGAGGTCTACGTGGCCTATTGCTTCAAGACAGAACGCTTTTTGTGATAAGAGATCCTCTGCCTAAAAGCCAGCAGTCCCACTCAGCAGGTCCACTGGCCACCAGCACTGAGGATCCGCATAGCACCTCTGTCAAGTTCAAGAGCCCAAACCATTTCACACGGTGCTACCACAGGCACAACCCAGACTCACTGGACTGAGACATCATCCCAGTCAGTGTTCAGGATCATGGCCCACAGTCAGCGAGTGGCACAGAGCTGGAGCTCCCCAGGAACACAAACCTCAACGCTTCACGCAAGCTCAAAACAGGGCCAAAACTCAAACACAGATGGCATTCTGCGCGGTCATCTGCTGATCTCTGGGAAGCATCAAGCCATGGGGCCAACTGACTTAGATGGCACTCTGAAGTTACAAGGCAAGGCTAGGCCACCCCAGTTTCTCTACGTTGCACAGTGCTCCTTCTTCCAGCAGGATCTATACGTACTGCATAGTTTCGCAGAACACACACAAAGGTTCAGGTTAGTCCTGAATTTCAGGATGTTTCGTTCCGTCTGATCTTCTGAAAGTACCGACTTGCTCTTTATCCTCCAGCTTCTGTGAGAGCTCTTTTGGTCTCAACTTTGAGCCTCCAGACTGTTGGATGAAACATCAAAGTCGGTATCAACATCTGCTTCAGTCCCAGTGCTCGGTGCACGTGCCAATGTTGATGCCCGACCTCCAGTGCCAGACCCCCATCTCAGAGACACGGAACTGGGCCTGCTGGGGGAAGCTGTGTTGATACGATGCTGCACTTGATATGATGCTGACTTGTCAAGACAACGCTGGAGCCTGCTCCTTCTCCATGCAGCTACGAGGCCCGCTGACACCTGTGGGACATGCTCTACCTTCATTATTCAGGAACGCAGAATAGTGTGGACAGAAGATGGGACTGAGAACAGGACAAAGTAGGTACTCCCAACCACGCATTTTCCCAGAGACCTTTCCTTCTGCCCAGCGCAGAATCGGGAGCATGGGGTCAGGAGAAGCACGGCTGCCCTAGAAATCGCTCCTCCTCTGTGGCCAATTACACCACCACTTCAGCAAGAACCAGTGAAAGTGAAGTCTCCGTCCGGCTGCATCTAATCCAATTGCTCAAGCACACAATCACATCACTGGGCCGCGGTAATTAATCACTGCCAGCATATTAATGACGCTGAACCTAGCATGCAGAAAGCTCAGGTAAACTGCCATGCAATTCTCTACTCCAGATAAGAAGGTATTTAGGAGAGTTAGGAGGAACCTCACTTACCTGATTGCTTATTTACCAAAATCCTCATTAAAGGAAGTGTTAAACAAGTGGCCTTTCTCTAAGGAAGCAAACTCAGACTCAGCTAAAAAGGGCCAGCACAACTTTCCAGAACAGAGCTATTGTCTCTGCAAAGATCTCTTCTGCGTGTTTCCACAGGAGGATCTCTGGGCAAGTCCCATCAGCTACCGCGCGTCTGCGTGTCAAGGCAGCAAGCAAGAGGAATGATGAAATCCAGCGTCACCAGCCAGGCACACAAAGATGGCACTCTGCCATACATGCTCCCCGGTCCAAAAAAACATGACAGCAGGCACCGATGGTGCCAGCCCGGCGGCGCGGTCCAGGCAGAGGCGGCTGGTGCTCCGTGCACGTCTGCGCTGTGCTAAAGGAGTCTGAGGAGGGGGGCGGGAGGGAGAAACAGCTCCAAAGCAGCATGTCTGGGCAGAGCAGCTCATCACCAAGTTTATGAACTAATAACAGTCTCCTCAAGACTAGAGCATGCCAATCTACAAGCCTGACACATTATATGCACAAAGAACACTCTGGAGCATGAAATTTAGGAAACAGTAAGAGTTTCCACGCTCGCCCGGCTCCGGATGTACCCCGAAACAAAGGCAGCAGCAGCCCCTCCAACAGCCTACGTTATAAGCTACAGAAACCTGCTACAAATGACTCTGAGGGTGATTTCCAACCTTGGTGGCTTCAGCCATCTCTGTTCGCAGAAGGTGACTCAGGCTCCAGACCCTGCTGTGCCGGGGATGAGTTATGGGAAGGGCCGTACAGGAGGACAACTGCACAGAGATGCATTCGTCACGCGCAGACTAACCGGCACGCAGCTGCTGCAAGGGCAGAGGCAAGGCGGAGGAAGGAAGGGTCACCACTAGCCGTAGCTCCCTGCCCAGCTGTGCTCAGAGCGACGACGTCCTGTCCCGCACGGCGCTAACCAGGCTTCTGCGGGGATGGCGGCTTTGCGCCGAGACTGGATGCCTCTCAAAAACAAGTCCATTTGCAAGTTTTTGGCTTAACGGTGCGGTCACAGCTGCCTGCTTATAGCCAAGCATACATCAAAACCAAAGTAGCAGGCAGCTCAGCATCAGAGGTCAGACTGTAAGAGAAAACTGCCTTAGCAGAGAGCCCCAGATCAGCGTTCCCGAAGCCCCGGGAGTCCCTTCTGCCCTCTGCCCCCAACACCAGTTGACAAGCTCACCATCGTTAGCTGGTCACCCCAGACATCATCAGCACAGGAGGTACAAACCGGGCTGTACTCGATTGTTCACCCTAAAATTGCATTTCAACACAGTCTTCCGCAGCTATGCCCACCTTGTATTGTCACCAAGTTAAATGTCCAACAAAAAAAAAGACACCTAGCTCAAAGGAATACGCACAAAAAAGGTACTTTTTTCAGTTTCATCCCTTCTTGTATTTCTGCACTGCTTGTCTCCAGCGCATCTGGCATCAGTAACTGGAAATCCTGACGCTGAAAAACAATCTAGGGGAGGAAAAAAAAAACCACCCCAAACAAACCCAAAACAGCAGTGCTAAAAGTGTGCCAGGCAGGGAAACAAGCAGCACCCTCCTGCTGGCAGGGAACTCGGCTGCAAACTGTCACTGAATTGTTGCTTCAAGTCACACATGCCACAAGCAGCTTGGTGAAGCTTGTACGGGAAGTGGTCACAGCAATCGACACCTCGCAGCGGTTTTTATTCCGCTAGAGTAAGCGCCAAGATATTTAACTTTCCTGTAGCTTAATAAAAGATAGTAGAAAGTTTCCTCTTACTTTTGTTTGACAACTAGTTTTGTGCCACCAAGAAGGGATGAAGCCTTCCCCCAGCCCTCTCGTGTGCATCTCATGTCTCCCCTTGGCCAACGAAACCTGCCTGCAGTTGTCCCCCAGCCTGGGACCAGACACCGGCTGATCCCTCTGCTCCGACTGACAGACAGTGAAGTGCCGAGCAACCGGCTAGAGGAAGCTGGACCGCTCAAGACACCACACGGCTTTTGCGTTCATTAGGACATGTGATCTCTGGCACTTCCTGCAGAGGCAGCTCCAAGATAGAAAAGATGCAAAAAGCAGCATTGCCCTTTTTTGCCCCCCTGTACTGCATCTGCCTGTCCAGAAGCTGGGTCACCCTGCTGCCCTTCCCAGCTGGAGACTCTGCTCCTGGGAAGACTTTTTGCCCTGGAAGAGGTAGGCACCGAGGATACGCAGGATACGCGCTCACACCCTGACCTGACGCTTTCTGCTAGGAGACCCTACGGATGTCCCCCCGCTCGTCAATCCTGCTCACGTGGTCCCTCGCAGCCTGTACGTGCTGCTCATCCTACGCTCAAGCTGTGCCTCGAACGGCTGCTGCGCCTGACCCGCAGCCGCAGATTTTGGCTGGGCGAGACTTCGGCCTCCTTGATGAAAGTTTCAGCAACCACAATCAATCCCTTCCTCCCACTTTGTTATTCCCAGAGAACCAACTCAGATCATATCTTCAAGTGCATTCAGTTGAAAGGAAACTCAAGATATTATCTTCGCAAGTATTTAGAAGGCCTCAGAGATAATTTTTTTCCCCTGTAATTACAAACACCACAGCCAGGTAGAGCTGCCATTTTCCTGGCTGCTGACAAACAGGCAAGAATTAGGGTATAAACACCCAGCAAGCAGCAGTGGACTCCACGTAATCGCCGGGGACAGCTTCACCTGTGCCACCCCACACTGCTTGCACCCTGCGAGCAAGCCCTGTCTCGAGGGAGGGTTGGGGGAGAAGAAAGTGGGATGGATGCCCTGAGGCATGAGGGCGATGGGCAACAAGGGTCCATGCTCTCCTCCGATAAGAGGACCAGAAGCCAAACTAACCTGAACCAGGCTCAAACCTGAACAAAATGAGAGTTTCCCCCAGGACACAATGGGGTTGTGAACATGAGTGTTAACACTTCACGTGGGTTAAAAAAAAATTTTTTTAAAAAGGGTTTGATGGGACAATTTTGCAGAAGGCAGAGTTACCAAGGCAGCGTTTCTGGCTCAAGCAGCACTTCGTGACAGATAGCAGGATCCCGGGATGGCATTCAGGGAAATGATGACTCGCATTCTTCTCTAGGCATTTTCTCCCGGCTGTTACTGGAAAGGGCAGATAGGCTAAATATACAGCTGTAGCAGGGCAGAGCAAGGGGCCGTCTGCCTAAGGGCATGCAGTTTAACGTGGCTTTGCCTTCGCTTGGGCTTCCAGTGCATAGCCAGCCCGAGCAAGCCCCTCAAAACTTCCCTTGTAACTCCTGGTTTTGTCTGGAAACAGAGCAAGAGAGTGTAAAAATCCTAATATTTAATTCTATGTTTAAGGGAATGTAAGGTAAAGCTAGTACTAAAACCCACAGGAAATTACAAAAGGTTAAAACAAAAAACCCAACCAAACAAAAAAAAAAAAGATGGGGCTAAGAGCTCGTTCCATACAAATACTATAAAAATGCATATTCTGAAGACAACCACAGATATGTGTGTGTGTATATATATACACACACACAAGCATATGAACACTTTTCAGTTTTCAAGATTTAGTAAAAACCAGAACTCAAGGCACCAAGATAAGGTATTTTTGACTCTATAGTTCTCTCTTGTGAAGAAAGCTTTGTAATCTTGCTGAATTTGAATGAAGTTAATTCCAAAGCAAAGGCAGTGGCGCTACAGAAAAGCATTTTAGCAGAAGCCCTCCTGCGGGAGAGCCCGGGACAGAGGAAACCCAGGCTGGCAGAAGCACCTGGGTAGGCAGCGGAGAGACAAGACCAAAGCACCGCTCAAGTTTTAATTTGGACCATGAAAGAGTTATCCCACTGGTTAGCGTACGCAAGGCAGCAGAGCAGTCCCCGTGACACCGCACTCGGATTTGAGGGGCACTAATTGCTAGAAACGTTGGAAGCAGAAGATTTAGGACTTGAGATGAATTCCCCGGCCCTCCACGGGCTCGCTGTGCCACTGCAGCTTGTGTTCACTGAAGTCTGATTCTAGACTCTCTAGAAACGATTTACATGGGGGTCCAACTGGTTTACACGTGAATTTGCAGTAACAAAGCTGAGTTTTATATTGGTTTAAAACTATTGTGGACTTCTGTACCAAAATACAAGTCCAAGTATACTAAGATGAGCCCAGACTGTGTCTCAGCCATCCCCATCTGTGAAAGGCACAAATTATGATTTCTAAAAAAGCAAAATAAACTTTGTCTAACAGAGGCAGTCTAACAAGGTACCTAGAGGACCTCTTGGCAGCTCTGGCCAGAAAGTAAAGCTGTGGCACCCAATGACAAGATAAGAAAGCACACAAAACTGAGAAGCAAGATACAAGACATCATTTTTTAAATGTGAGGACTAGGAGGCATCAGAGCCCGATGTTGTATTCCTCGGGGGGCAGGTCGTTCCCCAGCTAGTGCCGAAGAACATGTGCAAGAGCAGCCGGCGTGACAGTCACCACTGTGTGTCCTGTCCCCTGGTATCACTCACCATCCACCAGCTGTTTCAAGTCTAATTGATACCAGCTAACGACCTTTCATAGGAGTCACCCAGCTGGAAAGGAGATTTCATTCGGAGGTGCAGCTTGAGAAATCAGTTTAAACCAAGGCACTGTCACCGACAGGTGACCACAGACTTTCCTCCACCCTGTGCTCCAAGGGGACAAAATCATCCACAAGCCTCCAGCAGCACCTGAAATCTCAGCTGAAGCCCCCCCCAAAAAATCCTTCCTCCCTAAGCTGCCCTGCTGTACTACACAGATGTTCTCTTCAGATGTAGTCATGAGCACTGAAACCAATGAGGCTAAGAAGATTTGCATCTCTTGCTTGATTTCTTAATTGAATTAAAGGCTGAACAAAACCCCTTATGAGGCTTCAGAGAATCCACACGGAAGAGAAACGACAAATATCCTAATCAGAGAGGAAGCTTCCACTGGACATTTGTTCTTATTGGGTACTAAAGAGCCCGCACTAAAAGAGAAAGACCCTGAGGGATAAATTCCCATGTCTAGCAAGGCAGGAAATCTCGCTGAAGTTCCTGCCACGGTTTGGCTTTCAGAGCACATTACAGGAGTCACACAGAGGACAGCAGCGAGCTCTGGTGCTGCACAACTCCCCCACCTACCCGGCTGCCTATTTTTTAATTTTTTTTTTTTTTAAATAAAAAAGGTATAAAGCTCTTTCTGTCCAATTAGCAAGCAGAAGCTATTAGACAGGTGAAGGACAGACCAATGGGCAGGGCAGTCCTGCAAAGCCCCTTCTTCAAAAACCTGATCACACCTCCAAATCCTGTTCTGAAGGAAACCCTTCTGAAGCTCCAGCGGTAGACCTCAGCCTGGCTGGAGGGCTTGCGGCAGGACCCTCACCCCTGTTTTGGCCACGCAATGGCAAAGTACTTTTTTCATCACCAGAACAGCCCTGTGCACCAAGAACAGCATTCAGGCTCCCCTAGGACACGCTGGCACCACAGCCACCAGGCAAGCACTAGCTTTGCTAATGGTATTGAAGCAGACAGCGAAGCACTGGAGCACGGGCAGGGTTCCTCCAGTGCGAGGAACAAACAGCCTAAGGGCTGCAGGAAGCAAATCCAAATCTGGAAAAAAAAAAATCTTGATGAGGTTTCATATTCGAGAGTCACCTCAAAATGCTGTTTGGCTAGACTGCTTTATGGAGAGGCAGCCACATTCCAAGGGTTTTTAATCACCTTCTGGGTATTCCACGAAATTCCTCAGATAATGAAATATTTCAAGAAGGTCCTTGAAAGTGTTTAAGCACCATAATTTCCTATAGGCTGATGTCACAGCACCGGGGGGCTTCAGCACTAAGCGCAGGACTGGAAAGCAAGGCTGCGGATCCTTCCCCTACCTACCAGGGACAAGATCCACTGCTACCAACGGGACAGAAAGCACGAACAGCTGATATGGAGCGGACACGCTAAACAAGGCAAGCAACACCAACAAAAAGCCATTTTCAGCACTTCAGTTCCGTATACAGCATCGTTTATATTCTTTGTGGCAGCGTAACTAAGGGCAGGCACATTCTGTTTAGAAACATCCCGCCATTCCATCAGCTTTACCACCCCACCCTTAAACTCCAAGCCAAGGCATTAAGATTCAACTTCATGGAGCTGCTCGGCCCTGATTTATTACTCAGCTAGCAAGACTGCCATAGCTCTTCATTTAAATATATTTACCACCCAGTGATTTATGCGGAGCAGCCAGGGCATCAGCCGTGGACCTGCAACTTCCAATGTTTCTCATGAAAACTATTCTAAACGCTTCTTGGCAGAATGAGATATAAGTGTTCCAACTTTAACCATCAAGCATAAAATGGGAAAGCTGCAAAATGAAGCGGCATTGCTCCCGTGCCACCGAGACAGAGAAAGCTTCTGGAGGAGGAATTAACTCCCTGAAGACCAGCAGCTTCCAGCTGGGCAGCACATTCCCTTAAACCTGCAAAAATTCAGGAGTCACCAAAAAATGTCAAACTGATAACCTCTTCCTACAGGTGCACATTTTTATAGGTGTCTTCTCTTGCTAGAGACCAGGGAGCAGAGGGCTGGACTGCTTCAGTAAAACCATCTGCTCTTCACAAGAGCCTCTGGCCCAAGCTGGCCAGCCCATCGTTCATACAGCAAGTCCAAAAGTGACAGATCACCGACAGCACAAGCTTACCGAAGAAGGACAGTGCATGGCTTTGCTGGTCCATCTGCTTCCCAGCTGCTCTGGTGCAAGAAGATTGATTTAAATGAAAAAGCAAAGATGAGCACCTTAAAAAGACACTAACATCTGCATTGCATTCCTGCAGCATTAATTTCACTGCATTATCTTCCAGCTAAATTATCTTGTTTACTTGCACTACATAATTAAAAAATAACCCTCATCTGGTTTTGACCATGGTCTTCATGGCTTCGGCCAGGAGCAGGGAAGGCTGGAGCTGCTCATCACACCAACACAGAGGTAGCTCCAGCTTTACTCCCCACCCTGCTCTGGTATTGAGAAATCAAGAGACAAGTTGAATTATTTCAATACAAAACCATTCAGGCTACTTCACTCAGGATCCGGCCAAAAAGGGCTTCCTTTAGGGAATCCACCCTGACAAGCCAGCACAATCTACTAAATACGTGGCAGGATAACCAGTCTTCTCCGCAAGCAGCGTAGCTCTGCACCTCAAAGAAGTTTCAAGGGTTGCTCCAAGCAACTCCCCCCCGCCCTCCCAGCAATTCCAACATCCTGCCATTGCCAGTGCCCAAATTCCACTAACAAGAAAGTCCAAGAGACTGAAAAAAATTGCTTTCCAGAAATTATGGCTTTAGATCTATTTCTGACAAGTTTCAGTTTAAATTAAATGCAAGTCTTCATATGGCAAAGACACTTGACACCAGTTTTTGTAGACTCCTGACTTTTCCCGCTGGCAGCGAGAACCCAGTGGATAATTGAAAAAAAAAGGATCAAACTGACCTGCTCAGCCACCACACATGTTATTTAGAACTGGGACCTGGGTAAAGGCAGAGTACATGCAGGGAAGACGGGAGGCAAAGACACAGCAAGGACAAGACAAGGAAAACTGATGTTTTTCTTCCATAAGCAGCAACAGAGCCACACTAACACATTCGCAACAGCTAACTCGCTAGCACGGCAGCTGGTATCAGTCCTCAAAAATTGGTCCCGATGTTTTGCCACAGCAGAAAATCTATCTAGTACAGGTCAGAAAGATTGGAAACAAGACCTCCATGGGTTTGTTTTTTTTTTTTGGGGGGGGGGGACAGGGGACCAACAACCACAAGTTACAGCATATTTCAAAGTGTGAGCACAGGCTGCATCCCTCTATTTTGACTTGCCGTTGCAGTTTTTACACAGAAGACGAAAGACTGCAGCCTGCCTTCCCAGCATGCCGACACCGTGTCCCACAGCTTCCTAGCTGACAGTCCGGACGGCTGCAAAGGGACAGCAGCATGGACTCGGAGCTGCACAACGACATGGAAGATGACAACAGCTGTGCTCTCCTCCTGACTCAAGTTGGCAGATTAAAACATGAATTTAAGTTGTAAAGAGAAAAAAAAACTGAATAAGATGGGGTAGATCCTGTACCAACTTCCTTCCCAGTGCAAAATAACACAGTGAAGCACGTGATGACTTACCTGCTCCCTCTGCAAGAATCCCAGGAATGGGGGCACAGTCATCACAGCTCCAATGTACGCCTCAGGAAAACAGCGTCGGATGCCGTTCTGAGGCAACGAGGAAAATTAAACCAGCGCTCAGATGGGTTTTATATCAGTTCAAGTCTCTGAGCCAAGCACCATCTCTTCTTGCTCACCACGTACTTTGGACACCCAAAACCCACTCTCCCCTTCATGCCTGCATTTCTTAGCCAAGTTAGGCACACTCAGACTTTGCAACAGCAGCGCCTCTGTGCCCGTATTTTCATTACTTTGAACTCTACTCCCACAGAGCCTTCTTCCCTGCCTTGGGGCACCCAGAACAGAGCCCAGCCCTAGGCACAGTCCGTGCTGACCCTGGGAGAGAAATGAAGACAGCCCACTTCCCAGCCCAAAACCCACGCACAACTGTCCTAAGTGTTCCTGAGAGCATATAACAGCAGAGAAATACATTTGTCCTTAATCACTGCAAGCCTTTTCTTCTGAATCCACCCACCCCCCCACCAATCTTGCTTTGATTTCTGCTCGGCATTCACCTGATCTTTAGTACTACAGCAATGCCCAAATCCCAGTAATTCGTTTAAGAGGGCATCCTGTTACTATCACCCACGGGGCTCTCCTCACTGCTCACACAGTCACATTCCTGTGGCTGTTCTTATATCTCAGTAAATCCGAAACACTTCCCAGAAAAAAACTGATGGCTCACTGCTATCAAACGGCACAGGAGAACATCAACAGTTTAGCGAGAGCATAAGGCCTGTATGAAGAGAGATGCTCAAGAGCCACAGGAAAAATGCAGTCTTGGAGTTGCAGAGAGGCCGTTAAGCTCTGAAGGTGCGTTCAGCTCGCGTTCAGCTTGCGTTCAGCTTGCCTTCGCTTTACAGCGCTGCTGCAGATGCGGGGAAACAATTAAACTGCTTATCGCAGTACGGCCCATTCAGCCTCCGGAGCGGGAGAGCAATTCCAATCCCCAGGTGGCGAACACAGCGATTAGGTACCCAATTACGTGCACCAAAGCTTCGCTTTGCTTCTGTTATTTTACTTCAGTGGTTATACAGTATTTCCTTGGCTTACTGTCATTAAAAGATTGTAGGTTCAGGGACGAGCTGTAAGGTCCCACTGAGATCAGGCTGGTCCGGCAGGACCCAGCTGCACGTTGTACGGCATTTGGGGGATGCGGAACAGTGCGGACATGGGCAGGTGACTTACAAGTCATTCGACAGAGGCAGTTACAAAGCCTGGTCACAATCCCTGTTTCCTCACCTGGAGGGGCTAGGCTTAAAGTTTAAAAATAATAATAAAAAAAGTCAGTTATGCTGCAGCCAGGATTAGACTCCAGCTCCCCTACAGCCCACCTCTGAAGAGGAACTCTGGATTGGTGCTTGAGCCTCTTCTGGGCTTAATAACAAGTTGTAGTGGAAAAATGTGGTTTTAGCAGCTCAGCCCATCCCTTATAAAGCAGAGAAGCTATGCCAAAAATAGCCTGGCTTACTAGTTACAGTCACCAGGCACTCACTTAGCAGGTCCCTGAGCAGGGACCACAACGCTCTGCCTGCACCACAGCATCACCACTGTCACCGGCTGGGTGCCGGATGGGATAGGATGCCCTCCGTAACGCCACGAAGGTGTTTCGCATAAAGCAGTTAGCAGGTTTTAAACCAGCAGGTAGCCAGGACTTGTTCACCAGCATCCCCAGAGGAAGCATTTTTTTCCAGCTCAGACAAGGTCTCCGCTGCAGCTTTGCTGCGTCTCAGCCTTTCTGCTGGACTCCTTAGGCAGAGTTTTGTACCTGGCACTGGCCAGAGTCATGTACGACAACAGCTGGCCAGCAGCTGCAGCGAGAAGCACGATGATCAAGAATGATGCGGTTTTGGGACTTCTCAAATATAATCATATGTTCAGCGGTGTCCTCCAAAGGCCTCTGCTATCCTATTGCAGCAAAGTCCACAGCGAACAAAACTAGGTTACAGAACTGAAGCACCTTCCACAAAAACCAGGGAAAACAAGCTTTCAAAGGTAACAGCGGTGTGTCTCACCACAGGGCAGCCGCACAAGACAGACTGCCTCTCATTTATTCCTCGAGACCTTATGCCAGCCGGGAACTTTGCTCATTGCTGTAGGCTGAGCCTAAACCCCCCTCTCCAACAACATATGATGTTGCTCTAGGTAATGCAAACAATACCTAAAACCTCAAGGTTGCAAATAATGAGTTTAAAAAGTCAGAATACCTGAGAATTAAGGTTGTCCACGAGCCGGTGACAGCAAGCACAATTCATTCCTGTTCTCCATCCCTATTCCAGCTTTTTTTCTCTCTCCTTTCGAGACAGGCAAACCCTTCACCATCCATGGCTGTCAGCAAGTGGCCCAGGAGAGACGGGATCTTGGTCCCAGTGCCGGGGGTGGCCGGTGGCAGCACCTCCCTCCATCCCTCCCTCCCTCCCTCCCACCCCAGGAACCATTCGGCCCCTCAGTGGAGGATGCCCTGTAGGACAAGGTCTTTGAAAACCTTAACTGGGCAGATCAAGCCTACAAAGCACTGGTGAACCGGGAGCCTTTCAGACGCCGGTAACCTGATAAGATACATAAGATACGGGGCGTTTTTTGTTGGGAAAGGAGATGGCACATCCTTTGCAATCAGACCTGGGGTTGCCAACCTTCCAGCCATTGTGCCAGACCAAGTACCTCTCAATGCAAGCAGTTAGGTTCTATTTGGGTTTTTTTAAATACTGACAAAGCTTTTTTTTTTTTTTTTTCCTTCCAATCCTTTAACTCCTGGAAATGACTGAACTGCTTTTGCTGAAATCCTGAAACAAAGCCTGAGGCAGGGACACAGCAAGGGAAATTCCTGTGTGAGCCATTAATTCAAGAGTTAAATACAACTCCACCATCAGTCTCTGCAGCAGGTGATGTGACTGGTGTCACCCAGACAGGCCTGGGGAGGAAAAATTGCCACAGCAGCTAAAGCAGGCGACCCCACGCCCAGAGTTTTAGGCTGAATCCACCCCAAACGGGAATTAATTCAGGGAAGTCCTGCGATAGGGAGCTCCGGCCAAATCACTGCGATTGGGAGGCAACTTCTCGGGAATGTGCTAATAAGAGGCTTACAGCATCTGGACGTGCGTGCTCCCTGGTTACTGCCGCTACGCCCTGCTCCGTCCCACGCCGCTTGATAATTCCCCTTGAAGGCAGCTCCATGGGAACATTACTCACCAGCTGACCCAGGGCCAGGACCGCGGGGTTGGACACAGGGCAGGAGCGGCAGGGCGCAGTCAGGATGCTGTCCGTGGGCAAGGTGCTTCCCAGAATGCAGTCAGGGAGCGATGCAAATGACAGTGATTACCATCACTGCTTAAATTACTGCCTTTGCTCCAGAATCTGAACGATTTTAAAACCTGAAGGAAGCACCTCCCAAATACAAGCCACGTTTAGGCAAGGCGGTGCTGTCTGAGCAGAGTTGGAAAATAACATTTTGCTATTGCAAAAAGTTATGTTCCAGAGGTCTTTATTCTGTGCCATAGTACTGCCTGCTCCCTTCTCGCTGCTTTTCTTGCTTGCTCCCTTCTTGCTTGCTTTCTTACCCTGCTCTTTCACAAAACCAAGAAACAATCTGAAGAAAAACTGATAAGAGGATTTGGGGCAGATGTTCTTAATTTTGTTTTTTTTTTTTTTTAAAAAAAAAAAGATATCAACTATCTACATCAGCAGTGTCACTAGGAAGGCAAATCACTGAGGCTGGAGATGGGTGCCCTGAAGCACTGCAGACAACAGTGCTACCCAGACCGGCTGAAGTAACCCAGCAAAACACCCAGCAAATCATTTAAGGAGAGGTCCAATCACATCACCTACAAGTCTATGGCTTCTCCTGGGTTCTGCAAGGACCAGCGTACAGAACTGGAGTGGATCCAAAACACTGGGATACACGCATTCTGACACAACCACGTGAGGCAGAATGAGAGGTTAGAGGCTGGGAAAAACATCCCTAATGTCATTTGTGACAGCAGGCTTGCTCTGCTTGTAACATATACTGCCAACACACTGGGGAAAGCTGCTTAGAGATCAACAGATAAAGGCTTTTCACCATTCAGCCTGTTATTTCATGTAAATCAGGTTGTCTTGCTACCAAAAGGCACCCCCATGTGAAGTGCAAGGTGCTCAAAAACCAAAAATCAGGACCAGCGGCAAAAATCAAGTACTCATGTCATGGCTGAATCCCTTCAGACCCCCACTGATGACCAGAGGGTCCCACTCCCCTTTCTACAAGCGCGGTTCTGCAACCTGGAGCTGCACCATCTTCTCGTTTGTCAATGCAGGCGATCTCCTGAAAGTATCACCACCTTAAAATAGGGTTTTGTCCACAGAAATAACTCCAGACTCCTCTGAGGTATGAAGTCATGTTTTGAAAAGCAACAGTGCAGCAAATTCAATTAACTGATGGAGTCTGCCTTCTACTTGGGCAACGTGGAAGCAAGATTTCCCAAAGCCCATCCTCAAGATGTGGCATGTTATTTACTAGGCACGCTGCTGTGACCCTTCCAGTGTGATCCAGAGAGCCTGGTTCCATCACCCCCTTCCCTGGCCTCCTGGAGCGGGGAAGCCCACATGGAGCATGCCATGCCTCAGAAAAAAAAAAAAAAAAAGAAAAAATGGGAAAACTACCCCGCTCTTATCTTCAACCCCGGTAAAGGCTGGAGAGGCTTGGAGAGGACATGCAGGAACCAAGCCGGAGGCAAACAGTAGCTCTTTAGAGGAGTAAACCACTCCATCAGCCTGCCGTGATTGATAAGTACATCTGCCAGTCCCCACCTGCTGTTCACATTCCTGGCATTTCTTTCTGCAGCATTTTCTCCCCAAGAAGGGACCAGCTGCTTATCAACTGCTGTAGAGGAGATTTAAAGGAAGGGAAACAGGCCCCAGCTTAAACAAAACGAAGAGATTTTAGGCCCTGAGCATGCCAAAGACAGGTTTCTTGCATCAGATCGGGGAACCTGCTGAAGGGGTTTATTCCAGGAGCCTTCACAGGTTCAGAAACTTATAATGGGCATTAAGTGCTCCCCTTCGCTCATTCCTGCCACCATACCTCTAGTAAATTCCTGGCAGGTAAAGCAGGGGGCTCCAGAAAAGTCTCTCCGGTGTGAGCAGCTGGAGCGTAAAGTCATTTTCTGCACTGGTCAGCTACCTCCTAAAATAAAAAGGACATAAGGGTGAAAACACCCCAGCCTTTCCAAAGGGGTGAAGGCTTCGCTGCCCTCCCCGCAGCGGAGGGCTGATGAGCACGGACAGCCGGGAGTCCAGGCAGGACAGCTGTTCAGAGCAGCCACAGATATTTCTGAGAGTGAAGGAGCACTTTAGTTCTGGTTTTCAACCCTGGACATGGGCTGGAAGTTGCTCCTTTTCTTCAAGGTTAGTTTTAACATGGCAAGAAGGTGAAGGAAAATAAACCTATACAACTACAGCAGAGCCTTGGAGCAGAGGGGAGGAACATGAGCCTGCTTGTCGTCAGAAGAGGAAAAAGCAGCTCTGAGGAGCTCTCTTAAGAGCTCAGTGTCTTTAAGATCCCGACCTCTCTGTCAAACTAGATCAAAATTAGCTATCAGCATCAAATTTATTAGAGCGCATACCCGTACTGAAATCCTATCAGCCTGGCAGCCACAGGGAGCCAAGGCGAAGTGGGTTTCTGGAATTCGGGCGCCCCAGCACCCTCCCAAAAGTGATTTCCTTTCACTGAAAGGGGCACAAACACAACTGCAAACAAGTCTACGAGTTTTTGCTTATTTGCAGTCTTTGGGGAAGAAGGGAGAAGGCAGCAGGAAATAAATGCAGCTTTTCCCAGGCCTGGAGGAGGAGCAAAATGCGAACCAGGCTTTTATTTCAGACCAAGGTGGTTATTTCCATCAGTACCACTCCTTCAGGCACAGAGCATAGCAGTGCCTTTATAAACCAGGCTGAATGCAGTACAAAATCTGACTTATCCTGGATGCTCCCGGGGAAGAAAACCCAGCTCAGAGAGCTGGGGCTCAGCAAGCAGGACACCCCCAAACACCCTGAGCGCCGGCCAGCCTCTTCTTTTATTTGCAGAGCAGCTTGCTGACCAGTTTTTAAGGATATTTTCCCAAAGCCGCCACGCTCGCTCTCACGAAGGAGCCCAAAGTTAGCAGCGGCGAGGAAGGGGAGGGCAAGCCAGGTGTGAGCAGCATTTGATTAGCTGGCTAATGGGTGCAGCTGTTCTCCGGTTTTACAGCTCTTGGAGGAAATTTAAACAGGAACTTTCTATAAATTAACTGCCCATAAAATGAGCATGTTTTCTCAACGCACCAGAAGGTCAGGAAAGGTCTGCTCAGCCCTCCGTTCTCAGGACACAGCAAACGGCCTCCCTAGTTGCAGTTTCTCCTTCCGAAGCTGGAGAACACGGATTTAGCGCGTGCAGTAGTAAGCTGGTAAAAGCACGCTCGCAAAGCAATCAAAGTCATTCTCCATTCACACAGCAAACTAATAATTTACGTTTCCCCTAAAATCCCCAATGCAATCCAGATGTCTAAGTAGCCTTTGTCCCAGAAAGCAAACTATACAACGGCCTCGGAGAGACGGTCACAGCTCCGCTTGCCAAAGTCCTCGCAAGGCTGTTTGTTCTGCGGGAGTGACAAACACATTGATTTCAACTCCTTCCAGGTCTGGGAGCTGCAAGTGATAAGCTGGTTATAGACACCGTCCCCAACCCTTCTGGCTTCCTCTTCCTCAGGAGGATTATTTAAGAGGTAAAAGTTGCCCATCAGGTGCATTTTTATCATCTGAATATCCCTGACGGGTCCCCAGGTTTGAGGGAACCAAGAGATGGGTATGGGAAAAGCCAGAGTGAAGGCAGTGCAGACATGGGAAAGAAATAAATCAAATTGCTTAGGGTGCGCAAGGAGGAATGGTGTACGTGGCGGGGTGCTCAGTCCCCGTGGTCACCTTGAGCCACGGTAGGAGAGCCTCTGGCAGCAAGGACCCTGGGAAGGGCCATTTCACCAGGGGACAGGCTGGCTCATCCCAGGAGAGGAGCAGCGAGTCATTTGGCTGAAGGGCTGAATTCCTCCGGCAGCACAAGGAGGGCAAGTCCTGCACCTGTCCTGGGGTGAGGGACCCAACTCCAGCCGGGGAAGGGGCTCGCAGCTCCCCCAGCCACCGAGCCCCCCGATACGGGACCACCAGGCACAAGCAGCGGGTTTCCCACACCGGGGGGCTCAGTGCGGAGCCCTCCCAGCACGGCGGCTCTCCCAGCCTGCCGGGCTGCAGCACGCCAGGGGAAAAACTGTCCGGAAGACCTACGGAAACTTTTGGAAGAGCTGAAAATAGAGTTTGGGAAATGTACACTGATCAGCCACACAACTCTTCCAGCGATATTTTAAACATTATTACAGTTGCAGTTCAGTCCCTGAGTATATTTTCTATAAATAAATATTTTAAGTCACTTTGTTTCAAAACTTATTATATTAGTCAAGTGCAGCGCAATCAAATTTTAGATGTGTAGGCTGCCAGCCAAATTTGCTGTGAAAACTGTGCCGTGTTACCTGGGTTATAGTACAGGATCATCTTTGGGTTTTTTTCAGGTGCTTTTCTACAAACACATTTATTCTGTGGTATAACATTAGGTCTACTACCGATACATCAAGCCCGAGTTCTGTAGATGAACACATCTTTGTTCACAAACCAACACCACCGGGTTTATTTTCAAATACAGGTCAGTAAGCAAAAGAAAATACCCCAGTAATTCTGCATGCAAAGTAACTCTTGTCATTGACAAAGCCACAGCACATACAACTGGCAGCAATTTCTGGGAGCTCCGTTTGAGCAGTGCTGAAGGCTGCCAGGACGCAAGTACTGCACGTAACAAGCCAACTACACCACAGACGTGCCAAAGCTCCCCAAAGGCCCTTCTCCTCCAAAGACAGGACAAAGTGGCGCACAGAGGGAAAACAGATCATCCTGTGTCCTAACCTGGGTACCCTGCTGCACATCGGGAGCTAAGAGAGGGAACCGTTTGCCTGTAAAAGTTTGTGTCAAAATCCTTCAGCAGGGCCGCGCAAAGGCAGGTCTAGACCTCTGCAACCCAAACACGCTGCGTTTCCTTCACAGTGATACCTAACCCAGGCACGGCAGTTGGGAATTTTGGGAGATCCAAAGCGCTCGCAAACAGCGGAGTACGGCGTGAAGGGCAGATCCTGCACCCCAGCTCTGTTGGTCGCTCCGCCCCTCCAAGCTCCTGTCCCACCTGGGATACGGGTTCTTGCGCACCAGAGATACCGACAAAAACACAGCTTAACCTTCAGAGCATAGATTTCCACCAGCGCTTTACAGTACACAAATATTAATATTCACAAATGAATCCAGGCCCGCTTAATCCAAAAACCACAGAGCTGTTGCCAAGCATGTGTTTTCTTTGGAGAACGGACCAGACACTCCAAGCCTTGTTGCCTTACCTATTTTTGAAAGCCAGATTTAAGTCAACTGAACAGCTATCAACCAAGCCGAAACACCAACCCTCACCACAAAAACCTCCTGCTTTTTCAAGCTCTTGGTTCCTACTGAAAGGGGGAAAACGTCCCCAAGGTGCTGCAGTCACGAAGGCATGCCTGCTGGGTCAGGTCACTGCCCACCAGCGTGCCTTGAGTGATCAGCTAAATCAGGTTAGAGGAGCCATGCTCCGAGACCAAAGGTACACCAGTTTGTTTCAGCACACACGGGGCTAGATGACCCCTCTATCTCCTTTCCCATCGTTACAGTTCAGGCTGTAAATTCCTTAGGGGCAGCTGCAAGCAGGAGGTCCTGGTGGAATACTGCTCCTCCGCAGGGAGCCACGGCAGCGGTTCCAACAGCTCCGGGGGGTAAGGATGCCGCAGGAGCCTAAAAACTGTGGAAAAATGTTAATTTGTTGCACTGGAAACCTAAAGAACTGCTTAATTGGCCACAGGTAGAAGAATCGAGGGTAAAACGGAGCGAATTGCATCAGGGACATTTATCTTAGGTACAGGGTACCCAATGCACTGGCACAAGCCACATAATTGTAGGGGAGTGTTGGGGTGTGGAGACTTGCAAGACCACTGGTACTGAGATGGCCACAGCAGTGATACAAGGTTGAGATTGCCTAAGTAAGAGGAAGGCCAGATTTGGGTATGGACGTAGCAGAGTTGACCCCAGAGCGCCAGGGAACCCCCTTGGACAACCTGCTGGACCCTCCACCCAGTCTGCATCCAAAAAATTTGCGGTGGGAAGGCAAAACCGGGACGCACTCGCACGCTAACGTGACACGGCATGGGAGGGAAGGGCGACAGATTTGCAATTTGGCAATTCATTAGATTTAGCAGTAATAATTACTAGCTTTAGAGTTGTAAGTGTGGAAAATGCTCTAACTGGAAATTACTATCAGCGGTGTTTATTAGTGATTGAATTAAATAATCAATAACTTGACTAGTTTCTCAGTAGAATATTGGTTCATAATGAACATCAAAGTCTCTCGGATGGGCCACATCTCCTGCACTCCATGGGGGCTGGATCGGAGCGGGGGCTCAGCCGGGACCTCTCGGCCCGGAGGTCTGGGCTGGCTGCTATCTAGGTATCGCAGTTAAGCAAAAGCGCTTGGTTAAGCCTGCGTGGGCAGATGCAATCTGGGCAGCTTGTGTTACATGTTTGTACAATGCCCGACGCAAAGAGGCTGTGACCCACCACTGAAAATCGTGCACGCCACCACCACGGTGTGAACACACCATTGGCCACACTTTTAATAGCTTCTAATAATAAACTGGGATAAAGAGCTTAAAAGTTTGAAGTGCCTGCGTAAAGCACACCTGTAATTAAAGGGACACTCCTCAACCACACCACGTCAGCAAGACCAGAGGGCCGGCCATGCAGGGCTGGGGGCCCACCTCGGGTCGTCCTCCTCTTTGAGCAGACTGACCTAAATCCTCCCTTTTTCAGACTCCAGTGGCAGCAGGAAAATGAGCCAGTCTCATTAATTTCACCTCCTGCTGCTGGTGAACTTCTCTGCAGCAAAAAAAAAAAAAAAAAAAAAAGATCCAAAGCTTTGCTGGTGACCTGGCAACTCGAATCTTCTCTGGAGCAGGCAGCAGCAGACGACCTGCTGCAGCATCACTCACCTAACGGCCAAGCTCTTGCTCCCCAGAGCTCTTCAAGTTACTCAGCTGGGGACATTTTTAAAATCCAGCTAGGACAGCCAGCAAGGCAATCGTTTCTCTGCAGGGCGGTTTATGCAATAGAAGGGCACAGAGTCCATCATCAGCTGGTGGCTCAAAGCCTCCTCTGATATGCAGGAGACCCCAAGATCAGCACCCTCCACGACACGGGCAATGCCAAACTCCTCCCTGCAGCTCCTTTGCAAAGGCTCGGAGCCTCACCGGAGCAGAGTACACCGGGGCACCCTATTTTCCTGTTATTTCCAGAGTTCAAGTTTATTTTTTAATCTGATAGTAACAGTAGAAGACTATTAAAAAACCCCACACTGGCCTGAGCGGCTCCAGCGTCTAAAATAAACATGCCAAGCCCTATTTGTGATGGAGTAAAAATAGCTTGTTTCTCATCCCTTCCCAGGACCTCTGCTTCGTACACAAAAGCTTCACAGGTTAACTATAAAAATACCAGACGTGCAAGGAATGTCTTGAGTTGAGCTTTGCACTGTTTGGAGGAGTTCAGAAAAACACCTCGGCCCCGCAGCAAAGGAACACACTCTCAAAGCTCATCTCCTGCCCAGGGCTAAAGGCCAGGCGCTGCCAATTCCCTTTAATAGAAACTACTGTCCTTCTGGAATTAAAAAAACCCAAAAAACCTTCACTAGAATTACATCTTGTGCTCTTTCTTGGCTGGATACTTTTTCAATGACACTTTATTCCAAAGAGCATTAGCTATAAAATCTAGCGCAAAGCCGTGCTGCAGCCGGGATGGGCTCCCCGGGAAGCGGAGCGAGCACAATCAGTATCTGAATCAAAAAGACAAGAGAGACGGCAGCCAGTCTGGCTCACCGTAAGAAACATCACTACATTGCAAGTTCTGCTAAATTAACTTTTTTTCCAGGGCCTAAATGTATCTCACCTGGCACCTGCGATGCTCAGGCCTGAAGAGAACAGAAAAACAAGATACCTAGGAGAGCAGCGCCGCAGGAAAGCCATCACGACACTGAGTTTAATCATTACATCATTTCTAATAACGGACCAGCCGGACCCACAAGCAAGCACCAACCTATTTATGACTCGGGCTTCAAAAAGGACCAGAGGAGAATCTGCAACGCATCTGAAACCTGCTGGTATTTATATACAGCACTGAAAGGCGCTCCAGGCAAAACGCCAGGCACACGTGTCCCCGGCCCCACGGGCAAAGCCCGCGGGAGCCACCGGCCCCAGGAGCCTTCCCAGAAATGGCCGGTAGCTGGTCCAGGAGGGACGGGAAGGTCCGGGGCTGCCGGCACATCTCCCTACAAGGCAGCGCCGACAGCGGCGCGCGCAGCCGGCCATCTGCTGCCACGCTCTCCCGCCTCGCCACAGCCTGAGAGCGCACGCCGGGCTTTAAGCCCCCCCCAGACAACACGTGGCAGGCCCTGGGTTTGCGGCACCCCCGGGGACCACCTCTGCCAGCCTACCCACCTACAGCACCGTGCTCCAGCGCCAGGCTCTGCTTTCGCCGCTACAATTCATCTCCAGAAACCTGGGCTCCAGTTGTGGCAGCATAAATTAAGCAACGATTTGGAGCTTTGGGGTAGATGCAGCGACATCTCAGAAGAGCTCTTAGCACAGCCATACTCAAACTTTAAGTGACAGGGACGAGAAAAACAAATTTGCTTGCTAAATACACATTTAGTTTAGCCGGTCATATTTGTATTTTAGATTATGTTTTTAAACATTCAAGGCCAGCATTTAGTGAGATCTGTAACACAGGTCCCTAAAGTTTCCCTTACTTCATTAAAGCAAATCTTGAGTTGAAGGCTTCAAGAGATGGGAAAGCCAGAGTCTCCCCCCAGCTATTTCTCCCGATTATTAAGCACCCTAGCAAATAATCGAGAAAAAAAAAAAAATCACCTTTTTCCAGGTTTTAATTTGTCTGGCTTCCTCCTCCTCTTGTTATACACAGACTTTCATCATTTATGGTCAAAACCACTTCAGAGAACAAAGAGAGCGATCTCACAATTTCCAGCTCTCTTGTCCCACCTGCCTACGCACTATGACTGAAGAGTCACCTCACCAGACGCTTCAAGGTAAAAATCACAGCTTGCCTTATTTACATTAATATTTTGTGTTAGCTGTTACATACATACTGCTGCTCTTAAAGGAGGTTTCTCTCAAGTCCCCTGCTCTCCTCACCTGCCATCGCTTCCCATTCTTTTAGCTTACTCTGAAAGGCCAGGACTCCTGGAAATAAATTTTCTTCTTATCCGGTGGGCATTGGCATTAGAGCCCAGCCACCAAACAAGCGCCAAATAACTGACCCGCCAATTATCTCACCCTGTATATACAATCCAGGATTTCAGCTCATACTTCCAGAGAAATAACTTCCACCCCCCAACGCATGCATAACAACAATGCTCCTGTCCCCGACGCAAGGCGACGCAGTGCATCACGCTTCCTTCCAACTCCAGTGCACTTTTCCTCCTATTCAACAGCCCACAAAGATCTCAAGAGACCACGCAACACAGGGCCCACGACCAGCATGTGTTCTCCTGCAGTGGGAAAGACTTGGAAACTCAACATTTTGTAGAGAAAGGAATGACTGAACCTTCTCCTTGAGTCATTCTCCCAAGGCAGGTGTGCCCTGAGCTGCTTGAAGACCCACGGCATCATCACGGCCAGCTTCGCAGTCCTTTTAAGCTGGTGCTACTTCCAGAGGAAGCATTTCCACCTCTCCCATCCCACTCCTCTCTCCCCTACGTGCTGGTACAAGCGTTACAGCCGCACAGAGAAGTGGATGGGGGAACAGAGAAACAAGAGGCCAGTTTCCATCTGGCTCAGCTTCCTGGCTGGATGCAGGGTCTGCAAGACCACTTCTCTTTTCCCTTGCACCAAGGCAGGACCTCTTCTGCCAGCAGCACCAGCTCAAACCAACCGAGAAGCCGAGCATACCAAGTTTGGACCCTGTAAAACACTGTGCCGTGCAAGAGTGCTGCGCAAAGTTGCCAAGGAAAACCCAAACAATTCCAAAAGATAAAGGGAAAAAGAAATTAAACTGGTTTCAGCTGAACATCTCCCATTCATTTCCCCACTATTGTCCTAACCAGCATCTCAGCAGCACATACTGACAGCAAGGGCCACCTCCCACAGCCAGCTGCATCCTGGTAGCACGCAGTGCAATTCCCTCACAGCAGAAGTCTCCGACTGGATCTATTCCACATTAATAGTCCGCTCGAGCACTTCTGGGCAAACTGCAGCAAGCAGGCGAGTGACCTGACGCAGGTTTCTTTTCAGCCACTAAGCCACTTTAAAATACATCTAAAAATACATTAAATGCTTTTCTCATGTGACTTTTCTATGCAAAGGACTGCTCTCAAGCCTGCCAACAGTAAATGGAACGAGATGCTGCTGCAAGACCTCTTTCCTGCACAAACAGCCTCCGCACAGTCAACTTGTTCGAGTCCAGGAGACCAGCCTAAGATAAAAACGTGGAGCAAATGCAGTCTACTCGGCAGCATCCGCTACTGATGTAGCGCCATTTTCCCCAAAGGGCCGTGCTTCCATTCAGGATCACCACCCAGATGGGGGGCTGCGATGTTTTGCCTTGTTTCTGCTCCAGAAGGATCTTTAACGAGCTACACCCAGAAGAGTTCAAACGTATACTCCTCTCAAACAAGCCTAAAGAAGAAAAATAACTTCCCAGCTCTGCTGACACAGGTAATTCCTCTCCATTGAGGAGAGGCAAGGTAAATAGGACAACTGTTTGCCTTTCAAAGTGCTTTGCAGATCAGCTCAGCTGGCCGCTACCACAAAGCCCAAGCAGGAAGACACTGGCCACTGCAGTTACTCCAGCTGATCCTCAAGCCCGTCTCCTTAGAGTAGCTTTATATCACCAAGATGTTTCCCACCATGACTCTTTCTCCACTCCCAGAGGGGAGCAGACAGCTTTTCTGCTCTTTTGAGATGGGGACTCGTGTGCTTACAAGCTTCTGTATATGCCTGGGTCTGCTTTGAACCAGAGCAGACACCGACACGCTAGGAAATGAAAGGTGTCTGCTCCTGGATCAGTTCAGGCCGCAGAGCCGAGCCATCTGCTTCTACTGATGCTGATGATGGCTCTTCCTCACTGCAGAGCAGACACCTAGCCGTGTGCCCAGGCGGCTCCAAGCTTCGGCTGACCTTTTCCAGTTGGCACAGCCTACGACTGCTGGTCCCAAACAGGGCTTAGAGTCAGCTGCACAGAATTCACTAAGAATCAACATCTTAAGTCACTGCTTAAAGAAGAATCCCACCCCTAAACACTCACACAGGGAGTCAGCTTAGCTAGCCTGAATTCCCATATATGACCAGAAAATAGGACCTCAGCATGTGAAACACTCTTTCCCGAGCTCTCAGCTGGAGTGACCAAGCCACATACTACACCAGCCCAAAAGACACTCACAGGGAAGAGCTCTGCACCCAACCTTGCTCTCCACCATCTCCCTCATGCTGGTGGTGGCTTGATTTTCCAGCAGGATCCGAGCCAACTCGTCACAAAATGCAGGTAAATGCAGCCGAGGCACAAAGGGCAGAACTGCCCCTATTTGCAGTACCTTGATTTCATCTTAACTTCAGGAAAAATCAAATCCTAAATCTCACCGCCTCCTCTGTTCTCTGCTTTTCTTTACGGAGCAGGGGAGAAGCTGCCTCAAAGGATCTCCTGAAGCATCTTATCAAGGCAATGGTTTTCAACCAGCATGTGAACAGACTATGAGAAATCCATAAAAGGTGAAAAGGCTTACCTGAAGCCAGCAGGATTAAGTTCGTTATACAAAGTTATACACCTCCGGGGGAAGCTTTAGGACTCTGCAATTCTGGGAAGAGAAAAGGGCTGGAGGCTGCAGAGCCAGGTCACGCCAGAGCGAAGCGCACAGCACCAGGATGCAGCGTGGAGGTCTGCAGGAAACAGCTTCTTCCTGTGACGGCAGGACAGTACCACGACCTCTCTCCCCGGGGATGCCCACAGGCCAGGCACGGTCGACTGCAGGATGGGGCTGAGCTCACAGAACAACATTCAGTTTGCAGATCAAAAGTCACTGAGGCGCCAGCAAGCGATGCACAGCCCTACCTGTCCCAGCAGGTCCTGGCTCCAACCCACCGGGGGAAAGCAGGAGGCAGAGGCGAGCAGCAGTTGCACCATTTCCACTCGACCCAATGACTAGGAAATTGGGGAGCATGGCAGGGCTTTGGCAGAGCAGGACAGAACCAGTGTGGCGGGGAGAAGGAAGAGGAGGATCGGGATTCCAGTTTCCAGGAATGAGGGGTGCGCAGTACTATGGTACCAGCACCGGGATGCTGCTTTGAGGGGAGGGTGGTGACTGAACCACATCACAGGTCTGGAGTACTGCTTCTAGACTCCAGAGCTCGTCCACCTCTGATCGAGGCTTTTAAGCAAACCTTCTCACACCTAAATTAGCCACGGTAATCATGGAGCACTTCACTCTGCCACATTCAGCAGACGGAATCACACACAATTTTTATCCCGGCTTATCACCGTTACCACACAGGGGAGCACCGCTGCCTTCTCAATGCTTTAAGTCTACAATATAGAAGTTTACATCTTTGCCAGCAGCAAATGAAGCCCTTTTTCACATTAGCTTTGATGACAAAGTTTTCAAGAGTCTATAAAGCCCTATTCTTACACTTTTCTTACAAACAGTTTACTACCATGGCTTCACGGGGTGTTGCGTGCAGTAACCGTTACAACATGTTGCTTTAGCTTCCTCTGTATGTTTCTGAAGGAGATTTGTATTTATTCTGAGCGATTGTTATTCTCAGAAGATCAAACCTCTTACCTCCCTAAAGGCTGACCCCTGATATTCAAACAAAATTTTACTTTAAGATGCTCCTGAAAGAGCAACACGCACAAGGCTGCTGGCGTACAGACACGCACGAAGCACTGGCTTCACAAACTCTGCTGGAAGCACAAAATCCCGCACGCAGAGGACACAAAGCTTCACATTTTGGCCAAACAGCCCACACCTTTATGTTAGATTGCACGAGATCGTTAGTCCAAATTACTTCTGTCTTGCTGCCACCAACAAAAAGACATTAGTGCCCAGCCTGAAAAACACCTGATCTGACCGGCACACTAACTAAAATAACATTTACTGCCCTATTCCTGACGCTTTATTCCACAGGAACCCTGTAAAGGATGCAGGAGAAAGGAAGGATGCTGAAGATTTTGGGAGTGGATGTACAAGGGGGTTTTAAATTTTAGGAAAAATGCTAGAGGAAGATCTCTCTTTGAACCGGCACAGTCCCATCCTTATCCCCAGCCAGTCTTTACCCTGGGTCTGTAGAAAGAGAAGTCTAATTTTTTAGAGAAAAAGACACACAGTTACACTGATTCTGTGCATCTTCCCGGTAGGATCCTGCAAAGTTTAATTCAGTGAAGGTTTTAAAATAAACACCTTTTATTCTCCAATGCTGGCCTCAGGCAGTATCATAAAAATTCCACTGGAAATATTTCCTTTGGGGTGGGAAAACACCATGCATGGTTCTTCATGCAGGAATGGGCTCTTTTAGCAGAGAGCTCTGACACTCCACAGATACCAAGACTTAACTAGAAAGTCTAAGGGACACGAATGGGGAATCATTGCAGCCTCAAATATTCTTATCAATACAATCCCAACATCAAAATCATCATGCCAGATTTTCCACTAGCATCAAATGCTGTAGACAACTGCCAGACCATTTTATTAGAAGAATCCCTTAACTTTGGGAAAAGCAAATTACTTACTCTCAGAGAAAGCCGATCTAGAGGGAAGGTCTTTTCCTCAGAGGAAAAAAGCCCCAAAGCATTCAGTAGCAGTTCCTATCTTTTTCTGCCTCCTGGCTCAAAGCGCCTCTCCCTACCCACCCCGAAGTCCACACTGTGTAAGGCCTTCCTGTAGGAATCCCAGCAGCCACAACACAAAGATCTCACCTTTCATTTCGACACCATTATTTCAACAAGATTTAGAGAAGATGAAACTTTTCCTCGCTGTAGAAGAAAAACTCTCAGCGACAGAGCAGTACTGAAGGGCTGGCTTTAAGAATAAGTTTAGGGGAGAAGTGCAGAAGCCATACTGGAAAACCTCAGCAACTCTTTCTGTTCCGATTAAAGCGGTATCTGAACAGCATCCTGGACTGCTGAATAACCGAGTGCTAGAGACAGGGATTGTTTTTGTCTACCACTCTTGGTCCCTCTCCCCTGTAATCGAAAAGCCCCACGCAGGAAGAAATCCTTCCGGGACCTCACGGGAGCTCTGGGAAGAGACGTGTTTCCCAAAGAGCCTGGCAGAGTCCATTTGGGGACTGACCTTGCACAAGGAAGAGGAAGAAGCCTGTGCGACGAGAAGCAAGCAGTGCCACCCTACGAGGGACCAACAGCACAGACAGCCCCCTACATCGCGATCTGAAGCTGTGACAAGGGCACGAGGCTTTCACATCGCTTGTCATAATTCACCACTCAAGTGGAAAACTGCTGGTTCAAACTACCGACCAGCCTCTTCTTACTCCAGCTCATCCAAAATCAATGCCTAGCCCCTGGGACTGATATAAAATGATCAGTATCTGCCACTGGAAACTCTCATCAAAATTACTGAATGCTAATCCCCACCCTTAAGGAACACACTTCACAGAAGATTAAGCTTTCTGAAGTCTAAATGTACAGTGTAGTTCAAAAAATAGACAAGACCCAGTGTGAATTCATCGCCTATATGCATTCAGCACTCGTGTGACCTGTAACTATGCTAGAGTAAACTGGAACCTCTCCCGTAATCACTTTTTCAGCCCCTGAGGAGGGAGGGGAGGAATGCCGCTCGTCAGGTCCTCACCGAGGAGTATTTGCAAAATCAAGAATCACGTGAAGAGGTTTCTAAGCCAATTTGTTGGAAAGCTCTGAGAAGCCAGAATCCAAAATATTTCTGAAGCTGCCCACATAACCCGCTACGAGTTGAGCCCTTCTCAGAAAGCACAGTAGCAAACACACACCATACCCTTATTTGGGGTTGCGATGATGACAAATGCCATAGCTGAGCACTGTGGTGAGACCACAACACAAGAAAAGGGAAAGAAAGGAGAACTCATCAGTGAAACCTTCATTCAAATCTATCTTCACAGGTCAGATGAAGCTAGGAGCCTGTCTTTCTAAAGAAAAGCCAAACCAAAGCTGAACACTGACCACCTGCGGGGCTGGAACAAGTTCTACTGCTGTTTCCAAGCCCCAGCCTCTGCATGTGAAGGTCTGCCAGAGATAACGTATCTTGAATCCCCCCAAGAATTGCTCTCCAGGGCCTAGAGGATACTCTCAGGACAATGAAACCAGGGGGACAACTCAACCCTGAAGAAGAAAATACCCATTATGGCTCAGAGCACCATCTGAAGGGAGAGGTCTGCCAATACCATGGCTCCTCTCCTGACCACTTTGCTAAACCAGTGGAGAAAGGGTCAAGCTCAAAAAAAGAAGAATTCTATGCCAAGTTAGCAGGATCAGTTCATCAGTGCATCAGCTCAGCACCACAGCTGGCATGTGGGAGGAGGCAAGAGGGCACAGCTGAAAAGCAGGGGAAGAGAAGGGCCCTTTCAAGAGCATCAAGCCAGGAGGCTGGCTGGGGTGACTGCTTGTCCTGAGCTAACCCACCGTTCTCCAGCACAGGGATGGTGCCCACCTCTCCCTCCTCCTCCATGCTGGGCCTTGATTCCTCTCCACCTGCACGGCCAGGGTGCTGACAAGCTCCTTCCATGGACAATTCTGGTTACTAATTTGCAGAAAGTTAACCCGGGGGGAAAAAAAAAAAAGATCAGCTCAGCAAAACAACTGCAAACTCCACAGCCACAACCATGTGTCATGAGGTCGGACCTCTCCTCTCCAAAAACAGCGAACCTGGCTCCCAGAAACCAGCACTGCTGGCTTGTGGTGACCTTGAGCAGGACACGGCATTTGGGAAAACCGGGTGCATCCCCAGGGTGCCTTATATCACTTACCTCCCAGCTAACAACTCAGGCAGAAGCCACCATCGAGCAAGAAGCTCCAGCTTTAATTCAGGCTGTGGTTTCAAGACACATCTACCCATCCAAGCAGGTCACTGCCAAGAGAAGAGGGAGGCCCCCATTGCCTCCCGACACCCCAAACAAAGCCATGCTGCTCACCTCCTCATCGGACACCCGTGAGCAGCAGAACAGCTCACAAACCATGTGCAAGAGCCAGGGAGTCTTCCAGAAAGCCAGAGCCTTCTGCTGGTCCCCAGGCGATCGGCTCACGGGCCCGGTAGGCACCTGCGAGAGGAAGGGAGCGGGCCTGCCTGGCCAGGGGACTTGGACCATCTCCTTTGGCCAGTGTTACACCAGCAGATCAGCTCAGATACTCGTGAAAAATGCAACGACAAAGAAAGCAGTAACATCAAATATATACAACCATCTTTCCCACTGGCAAGCTAAAGTTTTATCCCAGAAAAGCTGAACCAGAGACAGTTTAAGCCAACAGATAAGCACAGAGAGATGCACAGATAGAAAAAAGGCACTAGACTAGGAAATGCACCTACCCGGTGTATTCATGCAGGTTAATATATTAACTTTCCATCCAGCAGCACCTTCGTAGTTTGCTCCAACTTCTTCAAATCTCACAGAACAAGCCCTAAAAGCCCAGGTTCTTTGGGTTGATCTTTTATTTTTCACAGCTGAAACATGGTCACAGTCCTTCATGAATTGGGTTTAAGGTACAGAGCTCTCCAGACTGCACAAACATCCTAAGAACAAATATTTTCAGCATACCAAGGGCTCCGATATGCTAGGTCAGTACAACTGTGTTTATTTGTATTTCGTCCAAATCACCACCGAAGTACTGGGAGCTCAAGTAGCAACAGCCTCCCACCGATTCAGCAAGAGACCAGAAGCAATTGGTAGACAGTCTACAAGCACCACAAAGAACGCCGGAGGCATTTATTTACACGAACCCTGTTTGCCCAAGGAGAATTCAGAGTTTGCATTTTCCTCATTCAAATTAATCATTACTAGAATTAAATCTTCTGTACTATTTCCTCAGCTAACAAGAGGAAAGGCACAAAGCATCCAAAATCCTCCCTGCAACGCAACTTTTAAGATAGCTGTCGTTGCCGAAACGAGACAGGCTGTTTTACTGCTGTCAGCTGGAGTTCCTCCCCAGGCTGGCAGAGCACCCTGGTATCTCTCCAGGACGATCTCTCCCCTTACCTGTCCAAGGGACAGAGAAAAGACAAGGAGACACAGTTCCTACTGTTGAGCAACAACACTCCTGCCAGGGCAGAACATCACGCCTTCTCTGCTAGGCTGACAACACACTGCATCTCACACTTGTGCCGCGGACACTAAAGCATGAAAATTCCCACAGGACCCCACTGCTGCGCCCGCACAGTCCTCTTCTCCATCAGAGCCGAGCGGGACCACCGGTCTTTAGTGCAAAGCACCTCTCAGGCTCGTCAGCTGGCACACTCGCTCGCACGAGCCAGGACGCAGCAGCGCTCCCTCCGACATTACCCCCTCACTGCCAGAGTACAGCTCTGGCAACAAGAGACAGGCGAGAATTCCTCCAGACCAGCCGTCCATGGAAGACGAGTCACGGGCAGAGCTCTGAGCCAATTCTAACCACACACTTTACCACTGAAGCAGGCGAGAGGTCTCTACCTGTCACGCGTCCTCCTTCATTTCTCATAGCAGCCGAGCTCGGCGCACCGGGCAGTGAGAGACCAGAGGAGAAGGAAGCGGATAAGCAGCACTCGAGTTAGCACAATCAGTACCAGCCATTTCTAAAATCAGAGAAACGCTCGGGGTTAACAAATACCATACAAAACCTACCGGTACACAGCGAGGCGCAGAACACCTTTACCGATATCGGCCCCACAGCTTTTGCCAATTCTCCACGCCCAGTATCAACAATTAAGCAGAATTCACTACTCGGTTTACACAATGCTGAAAGAAATGGGTATTTCTACGCTAGCATGTGCAGTCAACATCTTCTAGTTATTCAAGAATTCGTGCCAGCTCCCAAAGAAGTGAGCGCAAACTCCTGCAGCAAGAAGACGGCGCGACCTGGAATCAGCCAGGCTTTGCTGATTACTCCTCTGAGTAAACAGTGGTGTTCCCAGCACTTCAGCTTGCTCTCAAGCTTCTCCCGTTGGCATACTACCCTATATTTAGGATAGAAGAGCTCAATGACAAGCATCGGGAAGAATGAATAAGTGGTTTAGGATGCTGGGAATAGCGGCAGAGACTGTGTGAAGAAACCTATGCTGAATTAGAAAGTCTTAAAGCAAGGAAAGGAATCTGTAAAGCTAAACATGGGAAGAGACAGCATTCCATATAGAAAGTTAAATAACAAATTTTGTTAAGGACAGTATTCCCAAGGCAAGAGATGCTAGCAGCCCGTCATGCAACAGGCATGTGGAAAGACGACCCTGCCTGGAGGAGCTGAGCAAAGATAAGTGAATATCTGGTCTTTTCATACAAAAAGAGGATTTTCGTTTCATTTTGGACAGGCGAGCGATGTCAGTGCCATTTTCTCAAGCCTACGAGCCCAAAGCTCCAGCACCAAGGGAGACGCAGCACCTCAGGGAGTGCCTGCGAGCCCCGCTGCCCACCTCCCACACCCCCCTGCCCGCACCCTCCCGTCCCCCCGCCCGCACCCTCCCACCCGCGAGCGGCGGAGACCAGGTTAACCTCTAAAACCACACACGAGCAGTTTCCAAACCCGTGGCAAAACTTGCTAAATTCAGGCCCGCCGACTTGACGGGCGCTGGAGACTGGGGCGAGCCGCTCCACAGCCTGTTGCTTCTGAGGAGCCCAGGAGGCCACAAGGAATATTCCGCATTTATATATTTATTTATTTATTTCACGCAGCAGAACTATTTACATACATGTAGTCACCCGCACCGCTGACTAAAGATAAAAGTTTGAGTGTGGGTCTGTTACAGGCGGGAAAGCCTCTGCCGCCGGCCGCGCTCGCAGGGCCGAGCCCCAGGGTCAACCCACGGGGCCCCACGGAGCCCCCTGCGAGACCGGCCTGTCCCGAAGCGGGGCCGAGAGCCGCGGGGCTGCCCTGCCACCCGCGCCCGGGCCTGCCAGGGGAGCGGTACCCCGAGGGGCCCCCGCCCGCTACCCGGGAACCCACCTGCGCTCTCCCGGAGCCAAGCCGGTCCCCGGTGAGCGGGGAGAGCCGCCTGGTTCCCGCGCACCCCGCCGGGCCGAGCCCGGGAAGCCCGCGGGGGTTCCGGCACACACAGGCCGGGATCCACGGCACATCCAGGGACCGGCTGCCGCCACCGCCAGCACCTGGGCCGTTCCCACCGCCCCCGCGGCGGAGCCCCCACGCCTCGCCCGGTACAGCCCGAGCCAGCCCAGCCGCTCGGAGCCCCGGGCCGGGCCCGCTCCGCCTCCCGCCCGCCGGCAGGGCCGGCCCCGCCGGGCACCCCCTGGGCGCGGCTCCCACCCAGGCCCCAGACGGCGCCCGAGCAGCGGCCCCGGCGGGAAAACAACGAGCAGGAGGAGGAGGAGGGAAGCGCGGCACGACGGGGACAGCGGCGCCGGACCCCGCAGCCAGCCCGGGCCGCCGCCCGCGCCCGACCCCGGCAGGCCGCGGAGGGTGCGCCGAGGCTGAGGCGGCGCCGAGCCGCCCCCGCCGAGCCGCCCCGCTACCCGCGCACCGGGAGGCCCGGGCCCGCCGCGCCTCTACCCAGGCCGCGCCGCCGTTCCCGGCCCCGGCCCGCCTGCTAGGCCAAGGGCAGGGCGGCCCGGCAGGTGCCGCCGCAGCCCCGCGCCGCCGGGCGGAGACCGACCGACCGACCGACCGGCCGGTCCGCCCGCCCCGGCCCCCGTCCCCGTCCCCGTCCCCGCGGCCCCTCACCGTGCGACGGCCGGGCCCGGAGGCCGCTCCCCGCCGGCTCTCGCCGCCAGCGGCCCCGACGCACCGAGCGGGCGGCGCGGCGCGAGCGCGACCCCGCGCGGGCACGTACCTGGGGGAGGGGCGCGGGGCGCTTAGCAACCGGCGGCACGAGCGCGCCGCGGCCAATCGGCGCTCAGAGCCAGCGCCTGTCCCGCCCCCTCCGCCCCGCCCCACCTGGCCGCGCGCGGCCCCGCCTTCCCACCCCCACCCCCCCCGCGCGCCCTGCGGCCGTCCCACGCGGCCCCGCCCCGCCGCCACAGCCCCGCCCCTTTGGCCTCGCGCCAAGCCCCGCCCCACGCTGCCCGCCGGCCCCGCCCCCGTGCCCGAAGCCCCGCCCCGCGCCCCGCAGGCCCCGCCCCGCGCCCCACGTGCGGCCCCGCCGCGGGGTGACCCCGGCCCCGCTGGCCCCGGGCCCGCGGGCAAATATTTGCTTGGGGCCGGCCCGGCGCTCCAGCCGCCCGGGGACGCGGGGCATCCGCCATGCAGCCCGTGCTGGGGGTCCTGCTCGCCCTGGCCGCGGCCCTCGGCTCAGGTAGGGCCCCGTGGGGCCGCCGTGGGGCTGGAGGGCGTGGGGCGGCGCAGGGCCTAGGCAGGCCTAGGGGCCAGGCCGGGAGCCTGCAGGCCGCTGCCCTGTTACGTGGCAGAGGGGGGTAGCGGGAGCCGGGGGGCTGCAGCGGGTGCCAGGGGCCCTCCTGCCCCCCCAGGACACGGATCCTGCGCTCCGTGGGGCGGGGGGTCCCGTGCTCCTCAGGGCCCGGGTGTCCGCGCTCTGGCCCCACGGGGCGCTGAGCTCCTGCCGCATTCCCCAGGCCACCGCTCACCCCTCAATGACTTCCAGCGCCTGCGAGCCACCGAGCTGCTGGCAGAGCCCACGGACCCACGGCCGCCGCCGCCGGAGCGGGGCTCTGCGGAGCAGTGTGCGCAGCGCTGCGCCGCCAGCCTGGCTTGCCGGTGAGCGGGACGCGGCGCCGCCGCGGGGCAGGTGGGAGCGCAGGGGGCCACGACACCGGGGTCGCTCCGTGCGCTGGGATGCTGGGTGCCCCTGCGTGTGCCCCCCCCCCCCCAGGGTCCCGTGGGTCCTGGCCCCGCAGGGCGTCACACCAGACTCCCGCTGTACCTCCCAGGGCTTTCCACCATGACCGGCAGAGCCAGCTGTGCCAGCCGCTGCCCTGGACCCAGCACTCGCCCCGCGTCCAGCTGCAGAAGAACATCCACTATGACCTGTACCAGAAGAAAGGTGGGCTGGTGCCGCGGGTGGCACAGGGACACCACAGACTGGGCGCAGGCCACCCGGCACAGGACCCTTCCCCCCCCCCCGCCCACGTGTCCTGGCTCGGCTCTGACGTGGTCCCCGGCTCTGCCCAGACTACCTGCGGGACTGCATCGTGGCTGACGGCACCAGCTACCGTGGCACGCGGGCCACAACGGAGAAGGGTCTGCGCTGCCAGCACTGGCAAGCCACGACACCCCACGACCACAGGTGCCCCCGTGTCCCTGGCTGCCCCGTGGCACCCGCTGGTGGCCCTGAGCAGCGTGGGGCAACAGGGAACGGGCTGGGGCCAGCGTGGGGGCAATGGGGACAGCAGGGGGCAATGGCACTGCCCAGGGGTGGTGCAGCACTGTGGCTGCGCCCACCCCGGGGCGAGGGGCTCCCAGGAGCCCTCCTACCCACCCTGCTGCCGGCAGGTTCCTGCCGTCCCCCCGCAACGGGCTGGAGGAGAATTACTGCCGAAACCCTGACCGGGACAAGCGGGGCCCGTGGTGTTACACCGTTGACCCCAACGTCCGGCACCAGAGCTGCGGCATCAAGAAGTGTGAGGATGGTGAGCGCCATGGCCCGGGGTGCCCTGTCCTGTGTTGTGTCCCCCCCCCCACACTGCTTGCTGAGCCCCCCTGGGTGTCGGCAGCCGTCTGCATGACCTGCAACGGGGAGGAGTACCGCGGTGCCGTGGACCACACCGAGTCGGGGACGGAGTGCCAGCGCTGGGACCTGCAGCACCCGCACAAGCACCCCTACCACCCCGACAAGTACCAGCCCCTGGCCCCAGGGAGCGCACGGTCGCCCCGGCCATGCCAGGTGCCGGGGCAGCCGTGCAACCCTCAACCGCCGCTCCCCGTCTCCGGCCCAGGTACCCCGACAAGGGGCTGGACGACAACTACTGCCGCAACCCCGACAGCTCCGAGCGGCCCTGGTGCTACACCACCGACCCTGAGCGGGAGCGCGAGTACTGCCGCATCCGCCTCTGCAGTAAGTCCCCGCCGGTGTCACTGCGCAACTGGGACCGGGGGTCCCGCGTGCCACCCTAACCCTGCCCTTCTCTGGCCACGCAAGCAGAGAAACGCCCGCGGCCCCTCAACATCTCCACCAGCTGCTTCAGGGGCAAGGGCGAAGGCTACCGGGGCCGGGTGAATGTCACCGTGTCGGGGATCCCCTGCCAGCGCTGGGATGCCCAGACCCCCCACCGGCACCACTTTGTGCCCGAAAAGTACCCGTGCAAGTAAGGGGGCGGGGGGGGGATGTGCCCAGGGAGGATGGTGGTGGGCATCACCCATGGGTGCGGGCTGGGGGAGGGGGGCACCCACGCAGCCGCTTCACCAGGGACCTGCAGGAGAACTACTGCCGCAACCCCGATGGCTCGGAGGCACCGTGGTGCTTCACCGACCGCCCCACCATCCGCATCGCCTTCTGCTTCCACATCCGCCGCTGCCCCGATGAGCTGGGCACCCAAGGTGAGCCGCCCCCGGGCACCCGCCCCCAGGGTGCCTGCCGGGGGTGCCAGCCCTCCCTGCCCGTCCCCAGAGTGCTACCACGGCCACGGCGAGCGCTACCGCGGCCACGTCAGCAAGACGCGCAAGGGCATCACCTGCCAGCCGTGGGCTGCCCAGACGCCCCACGTGCCGCAGTGAGTGTGTGAGGGAGCGTGCCGGGGGACAGCGTGCGGGGACGGGGATGGTGAGGGTGACTTCATCCCGGCAGCATCTCGCCCGTCACCCACCCTGAGGCACACCTGGAGAAGAACTACTGCCGCAACCCCGATAACGACAGCCACGGTCCCTGGTGCTACACCATGGACCCCCGCACCCCCTTCGACTACTGCGCCATCAAGCCCTGCTGTGAGCCCCTACCCACGCCCTGCAGACCCGGGGGGGTCCCCAGCCACCGCCTGGGGTGATTTTGGTCCCCCCCCAGGGTGGCTGGGTCCCACCCCGATGCCACCCTCTGCTTTCTCTCCACAGCCGGCAACACGGTGCCCTCCATCCTGGAGAACACAGGTGGGATCCCGCGGGTGCCGGGTGGGTGCCGCGGGGCGGGTGCTGCCGGCACGACCCCAGCTGACGCCCACCCTGCCCGCAGACGCGGTGGCGTTTGAGCAGTGCGGCCGGCGGGATGAGAGGCTGCAGTGGAAAGGACGCATCGTCGGCGGCCAGCCCGGCAACTCACCCTGGACCGTCAGCATCCGCAACCGGTGAGCGGGCATCCCTCCTGCACCATCACACGGCCAGCATCCCCCCCACCCCGGGAGCTCACCCCGCCGTCCCTGCAGGGCCGGTGTGCACTTCTGCGGGGGATCCCTGGTGAAGGAGCAGTGGGTGATCAGCACGCGCCAGTGCTTCTCCTCCTGGTAAGGCCAGGGCCGGGGCGCGGGGAGTCGGGACCCCCCCCGTGCCCTCACGTCCCCGTCCCGCAGTGACGCCGACCTGGCGGGCTACGAGGTGCAGCTGGGGACGCTCTTCAAGGACCCCGGCCCCGGGGACCCCGACCAGCAGAGCATCCCCATCGTGCGGATCTTCTGCGGCCCCTCCGAGTCCCAGCTGGTGATGCTGAAGCTGGCGAGGTGAGCGGCCGTGCCCCAGCCCCTGCCGTGCCCTGCTGCTGGCCAGGCTGGCACCACGTCCCACCTCCCTTCTCGCCCCAGGCCGGCTGCTCTGAACAGGCGTGTGGCCCTGATCTGCCTGCCGCCCGAGCGCTACGTCGTGCCCACGGGCACCGTCTGTGAGATCGCCGGCTGGGGGGAAACCAGAGGTACCCGCCGCAGGCAGCCCCTGCCAGGCTGTCCCCTGCGACGGCATCCCCTGCCTGCACCACTGCCCTGCAATGGCATCCCCCTGCCTGCGGCATCCCCCTGCCCGCAGCATCGCCGGGTCCCTGGCATTTCCCTGCTCACAGCATCCCCCTTCCACGGCATCCCCCTTCCACGGCATCCCCCTGCCCACAGCATCCCCCTGCCCACAGCATCCCCCTGCCCCTACACTCCCCTGTGACAGCATTCCCCTGCCCACAACTTCCCCTGCCCGTGGTACCCCCTGTGAGGGCACCTGGCATGCTGTGTGCCCCCACCCACGGCATCCGACCACCCACGGCACCCTCTGCCGCAGCAGCCCCCTGCCTGTGCCGGCCCCCTGCCACGTTATCCCCCGCCCGTGCATCCGCTTCCCCCCGTGCTCGCTGCCCGCAGGCACGGCAGACGGCAGCGTGCTGAATGTGGCACGGCTGCCCGTGCTGGCCCACGGTGAGTGCAACATGGCGCTGCGCGGGCGCCTGAAGGAGAGCGAGCTGTGCACCGCCCCGCTGCGTGCCGGCGTGGGGGCCTGTGAGGTGAGCCAGGCTGCGGACCGCTGCCTCGGGGAGCCCGCGGGCACCAGAACCGCAGTGACGCCACTCTCCGGGTGCCGCAGGGAGATTACGGGGGTCCGCTGGCCTGCCTCACCGCCGACTGCTGGGTGCTGGAGGGGGTGATCACCCCCTCCCGCGTCTGCGCCCGCACCGACCAGCCCGCCCTCTTCATCCGCGTCTCCCTCTACGTCGACTGGATCCACAAGGTGATGAAGATGGGCTGAGCCGGCTCAGCCCCAGCCTGGCACAGCCGCCGCCGCGCAATAAAGGCCCGGCCACGGCCACGAGGGTGGGCACTGCACAGGGTCTCGCACGTTTATTCAGCGCCAAACCCCAACCCACATCCCATTCTACCCCCGGCTACAGTTGCTCCGTCCTCCTCTGGTCCTGGTGCGGTCCCCAGGGCTGGTGGTCACCCCGGGGCTGGCACAGCCGCAGGGCCACCGTGGGCGCTAGGGTCTGTGCCGTCCCATCCCGTCCTGCCGGGGCTGCCCCAGGTGCCGGAGGAGCCAGCGGGCGCAGTTCCTGAAGACATCGGCCTCCATCTCCACGCCGGCCAGCGCATGGCCGCCCTCCGGGTACCACAGCAGCCTGCGGGCGGGATGGGACGGGGGGTGCTCAGCCGGCTCCCTGGGGCTCCCTCCCCGCTCCCGTGCCCCTGCGCCCCACTCACCGCACAGGCACCCCCCTGGCCCGCAGCACCCGGTACAGCTCCAGCGCCTGCGTGGGGCTGACGCGACGGTCCCGGGCACCCACGCACAGCAGCACCGGCGTCCGTACCTGTGGCACAGCCGGCGGTGGGTGCCCGGCACCCCGCACCCCACACCCATCCTGCCCCTGCCTTACCTGGGCTGCCTGGGCGATGGGCGAGCGCAGCAGCATGGTGGCCACCTCCTCAGCACGGGGCACCCGCTCGAAGGAGTAGGGCAGCCCCAGGGAGGTGTAGCGCCTGCGGCATGGAGGTGCTGGTGGGTGCCGCGGGAAGGTGGCACGGCACGGGGCAGGGGGGTGGCACTCACCAGTCAGGGATGTCGGAGGTGCCCAGCAGCGCGGGCAGGTTGGAGACGGGGCTGCGCAGGGCGCAGGCTCGGTAGCGCTCGGGCTCGCGGGCGAGGAGGTGGAGGGCGATGAAGGCTCCGTGGGAGCCAGCCAGCAGGGCCAGGCGGCGCGGGTCCAGGGGCTCGCTGCGCAGCGCCTCCTCCACCGCCAGCTGCACCCGTGGGGCACCCACCATCAGCACCCCACCATCAGCAGACCCCAGCACCCTCCCCGGCTACCCCCAGCCCAGCACACCTCACCTGGGTGTCTGCCACGTCCTGCTCACCCACGCGGGACAGCAGGGAGCTGATGCTGGCCTGGCCGAAGCCCAGGGAGCCGCGGTAGTTCACTGGGAAGACGGGAGCCGTGGGTGCCGCGTCTCCAGCGGGACACAGGGGCCGCGTGTCCCCGGGCTCCCCGGCACTCACCCAGGAGCACAGCGAGGCCCAGCCGGCACAGTGCGGCCATGCTCGGGCGCCAGCGGGCGTCAAAGACGGTGTGGGGGCCACCTGGGGCCAGTGGGGACGTCACCCGGGCTGCCACCGGCGCTGCCAAGGCATCCCCGCCATCCCCTCACTCACCGTGGGGGCACACGATGAGGGGGTGCGGTGCCATGCCATCCGGCGGGCTCAGCAGCAGGGCCTCGAAAGCCTGGGTGCCTGCGCCAGGGAAGGGGTCCCGCTCTGCACCCACCACCCGGGCAGCCAGCACCCTGCCCCCCCCCCCGCTCCTGAGGGTCCCCGGCACCCAGGCAGCACCCAGGTGCGGCGGGGGCCCCCAGGCGCTCACCGTGCGCAGCTGGGCTCTGCCCACTGCAGGGCGGCCGGACCGTCAGGGTCTTCCAGGCGACACCGGGCACTGTTGGGGCATCCTCCACCGGCACCCAGCAGAGGGGCAGCTCCCGGCCCGCCGGCGGCAGCACCGCCACCACCTGGGGACGGGCATTGGGTGGCACCGGGGCACCCCTGACCCAGGGCAGCCGGCCCTGCCGGGCTGTAATCAGCCCCAGTGCGCCTGCAGTCCCAGTGCTCCGTGGTGCCGTCCTGCGCCGTGCCACGCTGTGCCATGCACAACTGTGCTGTGCCATCCTTGGCTGTGCCACGCTGTACCTGGCCCTGGCATGCTGTGCCGAGCTCTGCTGGTCCTTGCCACGCTGTGCCGTGCGATGCCATGCTGTAGCTGGCTGTGCCTCGCCGTGCTGTGCTTTACTATGCCGTGCCAAAGCTGTGCCATGCCCTGCCAAGGCTGTGCCGTGCAATACCACGCAATACCTGTGCCGTGCCAGGCTGTGTCATGCCATGCCACACTGTGCCATACCACACTTTGCCGTGCCGCGCTGTGCCTGGCCATGCCACGCTGTGCCGTGCCGTGCCTGGCTGCATGCCGCCGTGCCGTATCACGCTGTGCCGCGCGATGCCGGGGCTCTGCTCACCAGGCTGGGGGGGTGGTGTGGGGCCGAGCAGGTGGCCACCAGCAGGTCCCACTGGAGGGTGAGCAGCTCCCAGGACCCTTCAGGTGACCCTGAGGACAGAGAGCATGCCACTGCTCACAGATGCCACCGGGACACCGTGGGTGCCCCAGCGCCACGTACCTGCTGTCAGGTTGGTGACGGTGGCCGCCTCTGTGTCCACGAGCAGCAGGTCCTGTGAGGGGGCAGAGCGCAGGCAGCCACGTCACCACAGGGTGCAGGGGCCACGTCCCTGACCCCCCTCCCCAGCCCCGGAGCTCACCGTGCGGCTCCGCTGCGGGGTGCCCAGCACGGCTCGACGGCTGTCGGCCGCCCAACACCATGGCGGCAGCACCTCTGTGTAGATCCCGGCGAAGGCTGCGAGTGGGGCCGAGCGCTAGCGAGCCGGGGCCACGGGCACCCTGCACTGGGGGGGTCCCAGCCACCCGGCAGCGCCCAGCCCTGCCCACTGTGCCGCGCTCACCCTCTGTGGGCTCCTGCACCACGTCGAGCACCGTCACCGTCTGCCTTGTCTGCCAGGTGAGCTGAGGAGAGCTGGAGGTCAGGGATTGGGCCCCACTGGGGAAACTGAGGCAGAGGGGCTTGGGGACCAAGCCCACCCCCTGCCCCAGCCAGGCACTGCGAGAGGCTGTGACACCCCGGGCTGGGTACCACACCGGCAGCACAGGGTGGCATAACCGCACCCGGTGCCCGCGGGGCCCCGCTCACCATGCGCAGGCGCAGGCACTGCCGGTGCGGCCCCCCCAGACCCCCCTCCAGGTAGAGCAGGCGCCAGCCGTCGGGGCTCAGCCGAGGGGAGAAGGCAGCACCGTGCTCGGCCGACAGCAGCTCTGCAGGTGACAGGGTGTCAGCACGCCGGGGACCCCCAGGGCACCCCCTGCGGCCCCCGTGCTCACCGCAGCACCCGCTGGCCAGGTCCAAGTGGAAAATCCCCGACCTGAGGAGGAGGCACGGGTCGATCCGGAGCCCCCCGGCCATGCCGACCCCCACCGTGCCGGCACGGCGCGGGCATCCCGGCACAACACTGGATGCTGAGGGGACCCACCTCCTGTTGGAGCAGGCGGTCAGCCCCAGGCGGAAGGGCTCATGCCACCAGCCCACGAACACCACGCCACGGTCATCCGGGGACCACAGGGCCTGTGTGACAGTCAGGCTCGTCCCTTGGCCCCAGGCTGGCCCCCCCCGAGGCTCTCCCTGCACCCCATCCTGACCTGGCCGGGAGAGAGGTGCTCCGGGACGCCCTCCAGCACCGAGAGGCTGCTGCCCTCCAGGTCCAGGGCGCAGAGGACGGGCACGCTGCGGGTGCTCAGCGCCTCCCCCCAGTCCTCGCGGTACACGAACTGCTCGCCCTGCAGCACAGCCCCACAGCCAGTGGCCCCAGACACGGGGCTCCATGCATGGCACGTTCGTGGGGCGTACGGCACACTTATGGGGTGTACGGCACGCTCATGGGGCGAACGGCACGCTCATGGGGCACGTGGCATGACTACAGCAAGCGTGGCATGCTCACGGCCACATGGGGCACACAGCGCACTCATGGGGTATGTGGCACCCACCTCCTCATCCTCATCCTCCTCCACCGGCATGGCTGCTCCCGGCACATCCCAGGGGCAGGGGGCTCGTGGTTCAGGCCGGCTTTTCTCGGCGACGTAGAGCAGCCGCGTCTCCGAGTGGGACCAGGCCAGACAGGCGAAGGGCCCTGGCACGGTACGAGGGTGCCGAAGCCCAGCCTGGCGCAGGCACAGCTGGGCACCGGGCAGGCACTGCGGCCGCTGCCGGTGCCACCCTCGCCTGTGTTGCGGGCAGGGGATGTGAGGTAGGGGCCGTACCCTCCACGTAGACCTCCCCGTGCTTCCCCAGAGCCGTGAGGTCCACACTGTGGCTGCGCCCGCCGCTGCCCCACACCTGTGGGGAGGGAGGTCAGCACCGGCACACCATGGCCACCGCCCTGCGCTGGCACTCCAGCCACCCCGGCGAGCCCCAAGGCTGCCGTGACCGGGGCAGCTGGCATTACCTCCAGCAGCTCGTGGCCCCGCCGCGGGCAGCGGCTGAGCACGGCGCGATGCTGCCCCGTGGGCGAGTCCTGGCTGAGGAGCCTGCGGGCAGAAGGGAGGACGGCTGCGGTGGGCAGCATGCCGCGGGCACCGGCCACGCCACGGGCACCGGCCACGCTGCCCCATCCTGCAGCCTATCCACGCCGTACTGGTTGTGGATCTCGGTGCTGAGCGCTGCCCGGCTGACAGCGAGGCCGCCATCGCCGGTGCGGCGCAGGCTGTAGTGGCGGCTGAAGCGCAGGAGCTGGCGGCGTGGGAGGTCAGGCCGGCTGCACTCTGTGGGAGGCGGCCGTCAGCGCCTGCCCGCACTGGACCCGCGGGCCAAGAGCACCGGGGCGGCTGAGCCTGCGACTCACCGGTGTAGAGCAGGAAGTTCTGTCCCCCCACGGCGGCGCAAAGGGCAGCGCGGGTGACGGCAGGGAATCGTCTCAGCTCCCGGTAGCAGGCGGCAGGGCTGCCGGCCGCCTGGGCGGGGGGAGAGGCACGCTGGTGGGGGGGGTGAGCTCACCCCTCTGCCCACGCCCGCCCCCCAAAACGGGGCTGTGTCCGCCCGTGCAGCCCCCCCTGGCCTCCCCTGCCCACCTCCGCGCCCCGGTCCGTTCCCGAGGCCATGGGGCCTTGCTCCGCCGCGCTGGGCCGCCGGCGCCTGCTGCTCAGCAGCGAGGCAGGCTGCCAAGGCGTGCGCGAGGGGCCTGGCCGGCGCCAGCTCCCCAGCTGCCCCACGCTGCCTGCCGCGCCGGGGCCACTGGGCGGGTTTCACCCTCTGCCGCGGCACACCACGTCCCCGGCAGTGCACACGCCGACCCGCGTGGGAGACGGATCTGGTGGCCACGAGCCCCTGGGGCACCGGGAGCGGAGGTGACACTGGCACCGCCATCAAAGACACCAGGGGTGCTGAGCTACACCATTTATTGGGGGTCGGTAGCGGTGGAGGGTCGTTAGCACCGCAGGTGCTTGAGCAGCCACAGCGCCATGTTCATGAAGCCGTCGGCTTCGGCCTCGACGCCAGCCAGCGCGTGGTTGTTCCCCGGGTACCAGAGCAGCCTGGAGGGGAGAGAGAGGGGGGGGGTCAGTGCCCTGCCCGCACCCCCGCCTGGGCACCCAGCACCCCACTCACCGCGTGGGGACCCCCCGGGCCTTGAGGGCACGGTAATACTCCAGCCCCTGCTTGGGGGGCACGCGTCGGTCGTCCTCCCCCAGCATCAGCAGCACGGGCGCACGGACCTGCAGGAGTGGCGCAGCCTCAGTGCCGGCACTGCCGGTGGGGACGGGGACAGGGACGGGGACGTACCCGGTCGACATAGCGCATGGGCGACTTGCACAGCATCTCCGTCCACTGGGCCGGGTCCGGCAGGATTTTGGGCGTGTAGGGAAAGCCCGTCTCCGTCAGGCACCTGCAGGAGAGAGGGACGGGGGCACATGCAGGGCCGGGGCAGTGGGGGGCCTGGGGCGGTGGTACTCACCAGTCAGGGATGTCGGTGGTGCCCACCATGGAGGCGATGTTCACCACGGGGTTGCGGACAACGCAGGCGTGGTAGGTGTCGGGGAACTGGCCGAGGAGGTGGCACGCCAGGAAGCCCCCGTGCGAGCCACCCACCAGTGCCACCCGGCCAGCATCCAGCGGCTCCTCCTGCAGCACCCGCTCCACACAGAGCTGCCACCACAGGGGACACCCGCTGAGGCAGGCGGCCCCGCTTTGCCTCCTTGGGGGCACCCGCAGGAGCACGGGGTGCCCTGGGGTCAGGACCGCGCGCCAGGGCCGTACCTGCACGTCACACACGTCCTGTGTGCCCACGTTGCCCGGCAGGGAGACCACGCTGTCCTGGCCAAAGCCCAGCGAGCCGCGGTAATTCACTGCGGGGGAGGAGAAGCCTCAGAGCCCTTCGTCCCCCTGCCCCAGCCCCACCGCGGGTGCTGTGCCACCCAGCAGTGCCCGGGCCTCCCAGCATCACTCACCCAGCAGCACGGCGAAGCCCACGCGGCAGAGCGCCGCTGGGTACAGCATCCACCCGGCCGTGAAGACGGAGTGGGGACCCCCTGCGAAAGGCAAAGGCAAAGGGGGTGTGACGCTGCCCGGCCAGGGCAGGGGCACGGTGGGGTGGGGGCAAACTCTTACCATGGGGCATCACGACCAAGGGGGGCTTCTGGGCGGCGGGGCCCTCGCTTGGGCGCAGCAGGATGGCATCGAAGTCCAGGCCCCCTGCGGAGGTGGGGGGGGGGGGGGTCAGAGCTCAGCGGGGGCGGTGGAGTCCAGCCCGGCCCCCCTGGGAACTCACTGTACTGGGGGTGCTCCTGCTCCGGTGGGGGCCGCAGGGTGCGGATGCCCCAGCTGATGCCGGGCACGGCGGGCGCATCCTGCAGGCAGACCCACCGCGCCTGCGCCTCCTGGCCGGCGCTGGGCAGGACGGCCACTTTCTGTGCGGGGAGAAGGGTCAGTGCCAGCACCGAGGGGCTGGGGGGTGCTGGGGAGGGGGGTGTCACCTTACCAGTGTGGGGGGACAGCTAGGGGTGGAGAACCTGGCCACCAAGAGATCCCGGTCAATGGTGAGGACAGACCAGCTTCCTTGGGGGGCATCTGGGGAGGAGGAGGGGGTCAGAACTGCAGGCATGACACCTTCCCCAGCCCCGGCACGGCCCTGCCAGCGTGCCACTCACCGGCCGTCAGCGAGGTCGTGGCGCCTGTCACCGTGTCCACCACGAACACATCCTAGGGGCAGGAGGGCAGAGTCCAGCAGAGCCCTGACCCATCACGGCCCCCCCGCGTGCCCCAGCACGGCAGCCCTCACCTGCTGGCTGCGCTGGGGCGTATCCAACACGAGCCTGCGGCTGTCGGCCGCCCAGCACAGCCCCGGCAGGGCGCCGCAGTAGATGCCCGGGAAGGCGCCTGTAACGAGAGCGGTGGTGCTCAGCATCCCTCCGTGCGCCCCGTGCCGCCCCCAGGGCAGTACTCACCCCACGTCTGCCGCGGCACGGCCTCCAGCACCGTGCTGGTGTGCTTCGTGTACCAGTCGTACTGTGGGAAACGTGGGGTGGGATGAGTTTTGCAGGGTGTCAGCCTGCCTGCCCCCGCTGCATCCCAGGGAGGGGGCACCACCACCCTCCCGCCAGCCCTTGCCCTGGCACGGGCACCCCGCCACCACCCACGGCGTCACGCTGGCATCCCCACCGGCGCTGCTTACCATGCGGAGGCGGCTGCACTGCTGATGGGGGCCCAGGGCATCGTTCTCCAAGTAGACGATGCGGCAGCGGTCAGGGCTGAGCCGTGGGGACCACACGGCCCTGGTGTCCTCGGAGAGCAGCTCTGCACGGGCACGAGAGGACGGTGAGGGGCTGCGGGGAGCCGGGGCGCCGGCAGGGTTGGGGCGCACGCTGCTCACCGCATCTCCCGCCCGTCAGGTCCACATAGAAGAGCGCTGACCTGCCGGCAGAGACAGGGTGTCACCGTGGGGCCGGGGGTCCCGGCTGTGCGGTGCGGTGCCCCGCGGGGACTCACCGGCGGTTGGTGCAGTGCCGCAGCCCCAGGCGGAAGGGCTCGTGCCACCAGCCCACGAACACCACGCCAGTGTCGCCGGGGGACCAGAAAGCCTGTGGGGAGAGGGGGGGCTCAGATCACTGCTGCCCCCCAAACCTCCCTTCCCTGGTTCCCCAAGGCACCCCGTCCTGACCTGGCCAGGAGAGAGGTGCTCCGGGACACCCTCCAGCACCGAGATGCTGCTGCCCTCGATGTCCAGGGCGCAGAGGACGGGCACGCTGCGGGTGCTCAGCGCCTCCCCCCAGTCCTCGCGGTACACAAACTGCTCACCCTGCGGCACAGCCTCGTCAGCCCCACGGCCGCCCCGACGGCCCCCGCCTGCCCCAGAGTGGGGGGACCCCACCTTGAGGGGTGCATCCTTCTCAGGGCGCCCTGCATCCTCATCGGAGGTGCCCAGTTCGGGGGCTTTGCTCTGGAAGAAGGACTCGGCCTTGGGACGCTTCTTCTCCGCCACGTAGAGCAGGTGGGTCTCCGAGTGCGACCAGGCCAGGCAGCCAAACTGGTCTGCAGAGGTGGGTCAGGCACATCCCACCAGGACCCCCACCTCCCCCGGCACCCCCCAGCCCCTCACCATCGTCGTAGACGCTGCCGTGTTTATCCAGCGCCGTCAGGTCGATGCTCTTCACCTTGCGGTTCTGATCCCAGACCTGGGGGCGGAGATGTCGGGGTGGCCCCGAGCCCCAGCGTGTGTCTGCCCCCACTCCCCCGGCCCCCTCCTCACCTCCAGGAACTGCTTCTCCTTCTCCTTCTCCTTGCCAGGGACCTTGCGCAGGACGGCCTTCAGCGCCCCGCTGGGGGACTCCCGGCTCAGCAGCCTGCGGGCGGGCGGGCACCCATCAGCCCCCGCCATCCGCACCCCGAGGGGATGCCGGCGGGGGGGGGACGGGACGGGACAGGACGGGACTCACTCATCCTTGATCTCGGAGCAGGTGCCGGCAGGCCCCGAGTAGACGACGGAAGCCCCATCGTGGAAGATCAGGTACTGGCGGCAGAACTTGACGTTCTCGGCCCGTGCCAGGTCCCGCTGCGACCACTCTGCAAGGAGCGGGGTGAGGACAGCCGCCGCGTCCCCGCCGAGCGGGTAGAGACCCCCCCAGCCACCCCCGGGGCCACCCCGTCCCCGTACCGGTGTAGAGGCTGCAGTACTTGCCCCCGTACTGGGTGGTGACGTCGGGGCCGAGGCAGGCGGTGCTGAGCCCCGGGTGCCGGCTCAGCTCCCGGTACAGCTCCGCGATCTCCTCCGGGCTCGACAGCACCTGCGGGACCCGCGGGGGTGGCTGGGGGGGGCGTGGGGCCGTACCGGGGTGCGGGGCAAGAACCGGGGAGCAGCGGGACACGGGGGGCAGTTACTGGGGCACCAGGGTACGTGGGGGGGGATTGGGGGCAGCTACCGGGGTGCTGGGGGCAGAGCCTGGGGGTGCGGTGCTGGGCGGTTACTGGGGTACGGGGGGCACGAGGAGAGTACTGGGGGGCAGGTACTGGGGTACGGGGGGCATGAGGAGAGTACTGGGGGGCAGGTACTGGGGTACGGGGGGCATGAGGGCACGGGGCAGCTACGGGGTAACGGGGCAGTACCGGGGTGCAGGGCCAGAGCAGCTACCGGGGTACCAGTGGGTATGAGGGTACGGGGGCAGCTACCGGGGTGCAGGGGGGTTAGGGAGGTACGGGGGCAGTTATTGGGGTATGAGAGGGGCGAGGGGGGTGCAGGGGCAGTTACCGGGGTACAGGGGCAGTTATTGGGGTACGGGGGGGTTTAGGGGGGCGCAGGGGCAGTTACCGGGGTACCAGGAGCACTGCCCGGGGGCGCGGGGCCGGGGCAGTTCCCGGGGTGCACGGTGGATCGGGAAGGTGTCGGGGACAGCTGCTGGGATACCGGGGGCAGGGCCGGGGCAGCTGCCGGAGCACCGGGCAGGCGGGTGCCGGGGCTCACCGGGGGGGGGGGGGGGGGCCGGAACGGAGCTCGGGGGGTTGCAATGACGGGGCGGGCTCGCGGGGCGGGGCGGGCTCCCGGGGCACTGACGTCACCACCCCCCCCCCCCCGCAGCCCCTCACCGGCGGCTCCATGTCGTTGCGGCGGGGCGGGGCGGGGCCAGCGCCGGCACTTCCGGGGCGGAGGGGCGGGGCCGGCGGCCTGCGGCACCTCCCATTGGCTGCGGCGCTCGGGCCTCCGCCCGCGTTGCGGCGCCCCCCGGTGGGCGCGGGTGGCGTCGCTGCCGGAGGCCTCGAGGTTCCGGTCCGCGCTTCGCCCCAGCCGGGCCCCCCCTTCCCCCCCCCCCCGCTCTCCCGGCGGCCGCTCCGGCCCGGGGACACCGGTTCATCCGCGGGCCCCGTTTGAAGCCGCAGCCAGGGGCCTCGGGGCGGCCGTGCAGCCCCAGGGCCGCCCCGGAGCGGTTTCCCTGGCAGGTGGCTGTAGCACAGGGGCTCCGTGCACAGAGCGGGGGGATCGGGCCCCTGGGGCCCACAGAGCCCACCCCCCCAGCCCAGCAGCCCCGGGTGTGAACCGCAGAGCCCACCGGTGCTCGGTGCCGACCATGCCCCCGGGGCTCCCTGCCCAGCCGCCCCTCCATGCCGGGGGTCCAGGGCCCCCCCCGCCCCCCGTTGCCGCAGGCAGGAATCGGGGCCAGTCAGTGGTTTGTGTCAAGTCCTTTTTATTCTGTTCCCACAGAAACACCTGGTGAGGGGGCAGCTTCTGGGAGGGAGTCACGACACAGCGGCGGGGTCGGTACGGCACGGTACGGCACGGTACGGCACGGTACAGGGTCACTACGGGTGGCACAGAGCACAGCAGACACGCACACCGTCACAATGTTCAGAGGGAGCGCACCCGGCATCGCACTTACCGCTGGAAACGGCGCCCGGCCGCGCTCGGCCCTTTGTCCTCGCGCCCTCCGTCCCCCCGCCCCGGCCAGCAGACTGCCACAATTAGGGCTGGGGGTCCGGCCCGGCAGGGTGGGCTTACGGGCCCCCGGTCCCGGCGGGTGCGGAGGCGAGGTGGCAGATGCGGTCGGGTGGCGAGACGGGCCCCCGCGGGGGTCTCGGTCCCGCGTACGATTTACACACTGTACAAGTATTTACAGCGCGAGGAGCAGCGGGGGCCGGGGGCCCGGAGGAGGCACCCTCCCTCGGGCTACGCACTTGGCATCGGCGGGGAGAGGCGGCGGGTGTGCGCAGGGCCGGGGTTCTCCTCTGCAGGACCGCCGTGTCCCCCCCGTCCCACAGCTGCCGGCCTCTCCCCCAGCCTTGGGCACAGGCAGAGCCCCCCCGCGAGGGACCTGCCACGGAGCGTGGGCTTCCTGCGGCGACCGGGTCCTCCATAACAAGTGCATAAATCTGCTAAGAGCTTTCAGTACAGCGATGGACTGATGGAAAAGAAAAAAAAAAAGAAAAAGTCCAGGCAAAAACCAGCAAGCACTGAAAGGCAGGTGGAACCGTGCAGAGAAGTAGCAAGCCATGCTCTATGACGGGACAGACGGTCAGGGGCGCTAGGGCTGCCCTTTGGCAAAGTGGCCCTCCGTGGGTCGAACATGCCACGAATTCATACGCACGGGTGGTCGTTAAAGAGTAGTTATCGGGTCGCTCGGCGGCACGCTTTGCGATGAAACCCTTAGGCGCGACATTGAACTGATTAGCTATTCACAGGTCTTGTTCTGGAGTCGTGTTATTTCGTTGCATAGAACATCAGGCGGGTGAGCGGGTGGCTGCCGCCCGCCGCAGGGGGGGCACCGGGAGCGGGGTGCCACCGGCGCGGGGAGGCGGCGGGGCACGGGCGGCGCGCGAGGCTGTACGCCGGCGAACCCCCTCTTCGGGCTGCCTCCCCCCTCCGGGGAACCCCCTTCCTGGTGGGGCGAGCGGGCTTTGGCCACCGCGCCGGCCGTCCCCGCGTCCCCGCAAAATGGCTTGAGAAGGACTTGGATTGCACAGTAAGAGGAAGGATACTGCCGGAGGCAAAGCTCTCCTGATCTTGTTCCATGGGATTTGTGCTCTTTTGTAGCCTCCTGCACTCTATTGCTTCTACAGACGACAGCCCCGTGTGCTAACTCATCGCACAAAGCAAAGAGGGAAGAGGATTTGGTATAAAGTTTAAAAAAAAAAACCAAAACCAAACCCAGAACCAAAATGAAATGAACCCAGAGAAACTGAGAAAAAAGGACCCCCCCCCGACGACGCCCCGTGCCCCCCCCCCCCCCGGTGCGGATGAGGTATACACAGAAATCAAAGTGGGATGATTAAGGCTGTTCTTGAAAGAAAAGGGGTGCCCGGCGGCGGGCGCGCTGGCTGCGTGGCGAGGGCGAGCGCGGCCCTTTCAATGCTTCCAATGGCTTCAGGCAGCGCTGCGTGTCGGGACGCGCACCCAGCTGGCGGCCGCCTCGGCAAAGGCCGGCCGTGCCGCCTGTCAGAGTCCTATGGCCTCGTATTTCGGTAGTGAAACAGTGTTAGGTCCTAGCTGACGCGCTCCGGGGGCTCCCTGGCGGGGCCAGGAGCGGGCCGCAGTGCAGGGGGCACGGGGACGGCCCCGGCGGGGTGGACGGGGTTGGGAAGGAGGAGCAGTGCCCGCGGCGCCCAGCCCTTGGCTCGCGGTGGGGAAAAACCTATGAAGAGGCCAGAGCTGGGGTTCGGAGGGAGCAACTCTGCGTATAATCTTGAGAAAGGGCCGCAGCCCACCTATGGGGCCTGACCCGACGGTCAGGATCAGGCCCGTCGCCTCGGGGCAGCCGCGGGGGGCAGAGGGTGCGTCTGCCCGCCTGGTGCCGGGGCTTGCCACGTGCCACGCCGGAGCTGCTCGCCAGGCATGGGGGGGGCGTCCACCGGGCCCCCATTCGGCCGCCGTTTGGTCCAGCATCCAGGGATCGCCCTGCTTTCAAAAGCTTGCAAGAGACAGAGAGAGAGAGAGGCGTTAGCCCGAGCGGCACCGTCCCTGCGGAGGGGACCCTGCTGAGCGGCAGCACCGGCCCGCGCGAACGGGCGGCGGTGAGCCAAGAGGCGCTGCCGGCGGAGCAGCTGCTGCCGCCCCCGCGCTGGACAGGCTCCCGGAGCAGAGCTTGGGCCGCCCAAACCTTCCCTGCAAACCCAGGGTCTGCACCAGCATCCGCACGGCATCGGCCCACGTGGCGCTGCCGAGACCCCGGAAGGAGGCCAAGCCCCCACGCCTCGGCTCGTGGCCAGCACTCGGGGATGAGGATGGGGACAAACGGCCCAGCATGAAGGGGACAGGGCTGCACTGTGTCCTTCTCACCCTGGGGGCTGGGAGCGCGGCAGCGCAGGGCTCAGCGGGTGCCGGGGTGACAGCGGTGCCGTGGGAACCCCGGGCATGGCAGGGCAGAAGGGACCGGTGCGCAGCTGTGCTCCAGACACTCACCGTTATACTCAGAGTCTGGCGCCGCGTGCTGAATTCACTGGCTTCTTCATAGGTTTTTCCACTGCAACGACTCAATCTCCACTTGCTTCCCAAACTCCTGTGGTGGGAGGGAGCGGGAGGGAGAGGGAGGGCATCAGCCCCGGCCAGGGGCAGGGAGAGCCCGCGGCGTAGCACCCGGCGCTGGCTGCACTCACCTTGTGCCGTTGTCTCACCAGAACGAAGTGAACTTCTTGCCAAAAGCCGACACCGCTGCGGGGAAGTCGGGAGAGGCGTCAGCACTGCGCAGCCGCCCTGGCCCCCCACCTCCCCGGCCCCCAAACCGCTGCTTTTGCCCCAAACTGTGGGAGCACCGCATCCTGTCGGCTGCTCCCGGCCACCCCTGCGGTGCCCGATCCCATCTCAGTGCAGAAGAGCATCTCTGCCCCGTGCCCATCCCCAGGAGCAGCCCTCACCTTCGGTCAGTTTGCCTGCTTGTTCCGCTGCCCCCCCCGGCAGGATTTTGGAGAAAACGCTCTCTCCTTCCGCCCCGGGCTGCCCCGTTGCCGGGCCGGCGGGACCACGCGGCCCTGCCGCCCTTGGACCGGCCTTGCTGTCTGCTGGGGGATGAATGAAGCCGCCGTTAGCAGGGGACGGGCCCGGCTGGGGGGGCTCCACCGAGTCCCCGGGGCGCCAGGCAGCCGGCGCGGGGAGGGACGGCACCGTGCCGCCGGGCCCACTGACCTGCTGCTCCCAGGGGCTGTGCCGTGGGCGCTCTCCCTGGCTGCTGTGGCACTTTCGCTGCAGGTTTGGATGCGTCCGTCTGCTCCGCTTTTGGCTGGAATGGGGAAAACAGCTCTCAGGGTTTGTCCTCCCAGCAGAGCTTCCTCCAGGGGTGCCCCGGGCCGGGAGGCAAAACCGAAACCCCCAAACACTGTGGGAAAATGGCCCTGTAGCTCCAAAAGTGGGAGGGAGGGATCCAGGGCACAGGAATGTCCCCTCCCAGGTGCCCTCAAGGAGATGGCTGCCTCCCTGGCACCCAGGGGCGGCCATGGTGGGCACACAGGTAGGATACACCTTGCCCCACGGCTCCCGTCCCCAACCCTTCCCCTGCTAGCCCTTGGCCATGGCCACCCGGGCCAGCCCCGGGCAGAGCCGCGGGGTGTGGAGGCAGCCGAGCCGGCTGAGCCCGTACTTACCGCCGGCGCCGCGTGCCCACCCGGCTGTGCGTGGAGTGTGGCCGGCGCCTTCCCCACCGCCTGGGCTGGCCCTGGCTGCTGCTGCGGAGGCCGAGATGACGGGGGTCCCTGCGTCCTGCCCCTGGCCTCGGGCTGCGCCGAGCCCGCCGGCTGGGCAGCCTGCCGCGCCGCCGGCTGCTGCCGCGCTGCCTGCTGCCCTGCCTGCTGCTGCCTGGCCGCCGGCTGCTGCGGGTGTGCGAGGGGCTCTGGCTTCGGCGCCGGGGTGGCCGGTCCGTGTGCCTGGGGGGGCTTCTGTGCCTTGGGGGTCTCAGCGCCGTGGTGGTGAGCGGCGGGGCGGGACGCCGGGGCGTACTCGGCAGAGCTGGGGCCGTAGGGCGCGGGCGTGCGGGGCTCGGGCTGCTGCGCCTTCTTGGGAGCGGCTGGCGGCCCGTGGCCGCGGGGCTCGTGGCGGCCGGGCTCCCGTGGGTGCTGCTTGGCCGAGCGGCGCGGGGGCTCGTCGCTCGCGTGCCGGGAGGTGCCAGCGTGGCGCCCGTATTCCCCGTGGTGCCGGTGCTCGCGGTGCTGGGGGTAGTCATCGTGCTGCCACGGGTCCTCATCGGGGGGCTCGTCGTAGTCGTGGTAGGTGTGCTTAGCCGGGGGTCTCTTCTGCGAGGAAGAGTGGCCACCGTAGTGCCTGACCCTCTCCGCCCGCGCCTCCCTGGGCTTATCAAACCAGTCTGTCTCCTCCTGACCCAAATGATAGGCTTCGGAAACCAAAAACAAACCACAGTCAATCTCTCGCTCGAGCCCGCTCGGGCAGAAGCCATGCAATGAGACGGGAGAGGCAAGCAGCGGGCACGCGCGCTGGGGACAGCCCGCGCCGGTGGGGGTGGGACACGGCACGGCGCAGGACCGGCTGACACCGAACACCCGGGGCGGGGGGGAGGAAGGCACGTGTCAAGCAAACTGAGGCGGTGAGAGTGTCTCTGCGTACGAGCGGACGAGCATGCCCCGGGGAAGCGCCATGCTCTGGGGTGGTCACCACGGGGAGCCGTTACCTTCGCTGTCCGAGACAACGCAATGGGCATCGTCCATGCCGTAGCCCTCCTCGTGCTTGTACGAGTGACTCCTTGGCACGTCTTTGATGTGCTCTTGCACATCAGGCAACGAGTGGCTGGAGCAGAACTGGGAGCAGGGGTCCACCGCCGACTGGGAGACTGGCCCCCCCGCGGCGCGTGACCCCCCCACCGTCTTCCCCAGGGGGCTGACGGGGCTCTCCTCCTCCGAGGGCTGCGCGCGGACGGGCGCCCGCCCGCGGCTCTGGCTCATGCCGAGGGACGAGGGCTTGGAGCTGCCTTTCTGGGAGCGCTCCATGCCCTCGCGCTCGTAGGACTTGCTCCGGCCACTCGCCTCCCGGCCGGAGGACTTTTCCACCCCGTAGCCGGAGGAGCGGGTTCTGCTGCCGACGGAGTAGACCCGCTCCTCCTCGTCCACCAGGTCCCGGCTGGAGACACCGTAGTACTTCTGCTGCTCGTAGACGTTCTTCTTCAGGCCGTAGGTGATCTCCTCCTGCAGCTTCTTGGCCCTGGAGGCCACGTTGCTGCTGCCAACTGAGGTTGTCGCCGCATAGGAGGCCAGGTCCGACTCCACGTCTTTGGCTTCTTCGATGGGAGAGAACTTGGAGATCTTCTGCTCCATGCCCTGCTTCCTGTGCTTGCTGCGCTTCGAGGAGACAACGGCGGGTGCCAGGTTCTTGGATGAATGCTTTGGCAGTGCTGCACTGGAGCCGTGCTTGTCGGCCCGTGAGGAGTGCCGGTACTCGCTGTCCCCATAGTAGTAGGATGAGCCGGCAGAGCTCCCCGACACCCTGCCGTTGCTTTCCACGCCCCGGTGGTAGCTGTTCTTCCCTCGATGGTCAGGGCCATGGTGGTCGTAGATGTCCTCCTCAGATTCCTCCTCGGCTTTGGCATAGCAGCAGGACCGGCTGGAGCCCTCGGTGTCCCCCAGCTCGCTCTTCTCTCTGCCGTGGCGGCCATCGGCACCTGTAACCACCGGCTCCGCTTTCTGCCCCTCCACTGCTGGGCTCTCCTTGGTGAGCTCGCTGATGTCCTCAATCATCACGTAGTTACGGGGGATGTTCTGCTCCAGGCTGGTGTAGAGGGACTCGGAAGAGAAGCTGGCCGAGGGGCCCTGTGCCACGCTGGCTCTCTCGGCCGGCCGGGCCTCAGGTGCCTTGTACTGCTCGTAGCCGCCACTTGCCGTCGTGGCACTGAAGGTGACATCGGGGACGGCGGCGGAGCTGGTGGCCGTGCTGATGACCTCGTAGTTGGTGGGGATCTTCTGCTCCAGGTCAGCCAGCGAGGTCTGCCGTGGCTTCTGATGCCCGCTGGCCACCTCTGCCAGGCTCTGGAAGAGGGCGGGCTGCGTTGCCGGCACGGCAGCCGCCCCGGCAAAGGCGCTCGGGGCTTGGTAGGGGTTTTGGGGCCGGAATCCCGGCTGGCCTGGGGCGCCCAGCTCCGGGTACGCGGCGCCGGGGGCCGGGAAGGCGCTGGGCGAGGCGAAGGCGGGCAGCGGGGCTGCCGGCAAGCCGTCCTGCGAGGTGCTGGCCGCGGGGTACTGGCCGGGCTGTAGGCGCGCTGGCGGGAAGGCGGCAGGGCCCTGCGGGGTGGGGAACGGGTAGGCGCCATAGGAGGCGGCAGCGGCAGCGGCAGCGAAGTCAGGGTACTGCCCTGTGGGCGCGGGGCGCAGGCCGGCGCCGTCGTAGGCGGCGAGGCGCAGGCTGTGCAGCTCGCTGTCGGACAGGTAGTCGCGGCGATCCCCGGGGCAGCGCAGGTAGGGGTGGTCCCGCCCGCCCCCCCGCTCCTTCAGCAGCGACTCCTTGCGCTGAGTGATGCCCAGCTCCAGGTACTTCAGCTTGGCGTCGATCTCCTTCTCCTCCTCGTCCAGCTCCGCCTGCTTCTTCCGCAGCTTGGTGGCCTCGTGCTCCACCAGCTTCAGGTCGCGGTCCAGCTCCTTCAGCAGGCTGGCCTTGGTGACCGGCGCGGTGGCCTTGGGGGCCAGGCTGCTCAGGTAGAGCTGGGGGGCGGCCGGGCTGGCCAGGGGGACGTGGGGTTCCTCAGGCGGCGGGCTGGGCAGCGTCCGCTTCACCTTGCGTGCCAGCGGGCTCGACTGAAGCCCCCCAACCTGCAAAGCCAAGGGACACCCGGTCAGGGGTGCGGGCGGGTGTCCCCCCACATCCCCCCGCCCCCAGCACCCCAGCGTCGCGGAGCTCCTCCTGCACCCCGGGGGTTGCAGCGAGGTCGACCGCTGTGCACGTGTCCCCTCACGCACCGAGGAAACGGCGTTTATGTAAAAGCGCAATAAATAGGATGGAAGTAACAGGCAGGGCGCTTTCCGTGAGTAATTACCGGGGTGGCAGCCGGCCAAGCGCCGAGCAGGCCGCGTGCGCGCCCCCGCCTGCCGCAAAAACTGCTTTTGGTCCCCCGGGCGCTTGGCTGTGGGGCTCGGGGGAGCGGCCGGGGACTGCAGCTGCCCTGGGAACTGCCCCGGGGCTCTTTGCGGGGCGCTCGGCAGCCCAAGGCAACCGCGGTGCGTGGGGGCAAAGGTGGGAGCGAGAGCCGCTGCAACCCAAAACGGAGCCACGTGTGGGGGCTGCTCCTGGGGGGAGGAGGGGGAGCCGGCCGGGGCGGGGGGCAGGGGACAGCCCCGATCCCGCCACCCAGCAGCAGCTCTGGTGCAGCCGGCAGAGCTCCAGGGCCTCCCTCCGGCTGCCGGCTTCGGTGCACGTGTCCGTGCCCGCCGGCTGCCATCAGCTGCTGCGGGAAGCCAGCATTTAAAATATTAATTACCGCAGCGCTAATGAAAGCAAAATGTCCCGAGGTGCCTCCCTGGGCCGTTCCCCGAGGGAAGGGTTGTTCCCCGCGCTGACGTACCTGGGTGCCGGGGAGCAGCGGGTGCTGGTAGAGGGAGAACCTGTCCTTGCCGGCCTCCTCGGCGGTGGGGCTGATGGGCTTGGGGTCGGAGAGGGAGCGCTGCATGGTCTTGATGGGTCGTGGCAGCGTCTGCTGGCGCTGGGCCGAGTCGGCGGTGAAGTGCTTCTGCGGGGGGACGTGAGCCTTGTTCAGCCGCTCGCTGGTGGCGAAGGAGGACTCCAGGAGGCGGTGGGGGGAGAGGGGGGAGACGGGTGAGTAGAGAACCTGGGGAGAGCGGGGCGGCTGGCGGGTCACCAGCTGGGAGAGGGACTCGGCTGGCAGATGGGACTGGTAGCCGATTTCCAGGGGGTCCGGCTTCTTCTTCTCAAACTTGCCCAGGGTCTGCTGCCGGACGGCGTGGGGGTCCAGGGGGCCCGTGCTCACCATCTGGATGTTGGTGGAGTAGGGCGGGATGGTGGTGGGCACCGTCAGCTGAGGGACCACGACGCCGGGCTGGGGAACCGGCTCCGGCTCCGTCTGGCAGGCCAGGCTCTCGCCCCGCTGCGTCTTCTCCGGGGCCGAGATGTACTTGACGATCTCCACGCGGGGGTCATGGGTGGTGATGTGGATGGAGGGGGAGACGCGGAGGAGCTGGTCGGGCTCTGTCTGCACCGAGCAGTCGCTGATGGTCTGGATGCCCACGCTGGCTGTGCCACGGGCCGCCCCCTCCGACTTGCCCTCAGCGCTGGCCTCGGTATGCCGCGAGGGCCGTGAGCGCCGGCGGCGTACGGGCTGTTCCCACTCCCCGCTGTCCTCCTCGTCCGTCTGCACGCTGCAGTCAGCGCTGCGCCGCACCCGCCGCCGCCGCGACAGCAGGTACCGCTCCTCGCCATCCTCCTCGTCCGTCTGCACGCTGCTGTCCGCCGTCTTCCTCGCCGCGAAGGCCTCCCGCACCGCCTCCTTCTCGTAGGCGTCCCGCAGCCGTGGCATTGAGTTCCTCTTCTTGATGCCCCGGGTGGGCTCCCAGGGCTCCTCGGCTTGCAGCGACATGTCCGAGGCTGAGCTGCTGAGTGGTCGCTGCGGCGCGGGGTAGCGGGAGCCGGCGGGCCCCTCTGGCGGCGCCTGGCCTGGCAGGGGCCACGCCTGCCCGTTGTGCGGCGGGCCCCGCGGCACCTCAGCGGGCCCCTCGGGCGGGCGGGCGCTGGGCTCGGCGGGCGCAGGGAAGGCGGTCTTCTGCCGCTTCTGCTCCTCCAGCTGCTGCTGCAGCTGGTGCTGGAGCTGGTGGATGTGCTCGAGCTGGAGGCGCTGCTGGGCGAGTTGCTCCCGCTGCAGCGCCAGCTGCGCGTGCCGCTCCTCCTGCTGCTGCTGCAGCACCTGCTGCTTGATGCACTGCAGCTCCTGCAACTCCCGCTGCACCAGCAGCTGCTCCTTCTCCCGGTGCCGCTGCAGCTCCGCGCGCTCCCGCTCCAGCTCTTCCTGCAGCCGCAGCTGCCGTAGCTTCTCCAGCTCCACGCGCTCCCGCTCCAGCTGCAGCACGTGCTCCTGCTGCTTGCGCTGCCGCTCCTCCTCCCGCTCCCGCTCCTCCCTCTGAGCCCCATCCGGCGGCAGCTTGGGCACCGCGGCCACCTGCCCGCCCTCCTTGCCGGCCGCCGGTGCCGCTGAACCCTCGGCACGGGGAGCGGCCCCCGCTGGCTCCGCTCTCTGCAAACCACCGGTGGGGGCAGTGGGGGCTTTGGGAGCGGGACCGGCCCCCGCTGCAGCTGGCGTCGTGCTGACGGGCTTGCCCAGGTAGACGGGTGTCTCCATCAGCGAGGCTGCCGGGGCAGGCCGGCCAGGAGCCGGGTAGCGGTAGAGGCTCTGTGCTGCCAGCGGGATGCGGGGCGAGACAACCGGCAGCCTGGCCAGGCTGGCCAGCGGGACCGCCGCCACGCCGCCTGGGCCATAGGGTCTGTACAGCCCGCGCAGCATGGGCCGCAGCACCGAGGCCGGCTGGGTGGTGATGGGCAGCGTGGAGGCGATGGGCGTGTTGATGGTGGAGTAGATCATGCCGTCGGCAGCCCGCACGGTGGCGGTGGAAGGGAACATCTGTCGGACGGCGCCCAGGCGCACACCGGGGACGTTGTACTGCGCCAGGCTGCCGAAGCCCTGCCGCGCCTCAGGGAAGGTGGGGTTGTACATCCCACCGGGTTTGGGGGGTGCGGAGCCCTGCTGCTGAGCCGCCAGGCTCCCTGCGCCGCCCGGCCCAGTGCCGGGGCCGTAGGGCAGCACGTCGGGGCCGTTGGCGTGCCGGCCCCCGTACTGATCCATGGAGTTGAGGGCGGCGCACATGCGGCTGATCTCGCGCGCCGTGGTGGCGCTGTAGTGGGCCAGGCTGGACTCCTGGAAGCTGGCCAGGTCGCCCCGGGGTGAGAAGCGGTAGTCGGAGTAGATGTTGGAGGCCGAGCTGTACCTCCGCATGGGGAGCGGGTGGCCCAGCAGCTCCGCCGGCTGGCGGAGGTCGGAGAAGGAGCCGTACTGCAGGCCGTGGCCCAGGTAACCCCCCTCGGCAAAGCCCACGCTGTAGGAGTGCTTCATGGTGCTGAGGTCCACGGCGGCGTCGCCTGCCGGGGAGGGGAAGGGCTGATCCCCCTTCGTGGGGTAGTAGCTCATCCCGATTTCGGAGAGGTTCGTGTCCGACATGGAGGAGTAGAGGCGGCCGAAGGCACCGGCGGGGTAAAACTTCTGCTCCTCGTAGAGCGCGGGCGCCGGGGCCGGCTGCTCCCGGTAGGGGAAGGTCTCCGGCAGCTCCGGCTCTCTGCTGCCGTAGAGGGGCCCGCTGGCTTTCCGGCCGGGTGCTGGCGTCTCCCCGGCTTTCTTCTCCGGCATCTTGGAGGTGGGGTTGAAAGCGCCGGTGCAGCTGCTGCCAAAGGGGAACTTGTAGACCATGTCACAACAGGCCACCTGGCTCTCCGGCTTCACGCCCGTGAGGTCCAGCACGTTGGCCGGTGGCTCCTCCTTCAGCACTTTGGTCACCGGGCCGGTCGCCGCCTCCTCCATCTGCACCATCATCACCTGGGACTTCTTGCCACCCAGCGTGAGGAGAGGGGTCTGGCTCTTCAGCTCCACCGGCACGGCACGGTACAACTCCGAGCCTGGCTCCGACGGAAAGGGCTGCGCCCCACCGGTCTGCGTGATGAGCACGTCCTTCTTCGCCATCTGGCCTGGCATGCCGTACCTCGCAAACTTGGTCTGGGGGGGAGCGGTGGGCTCGGGCTTGCCGCCGGCCACCCCGCTGGCTCTGACGGCGGCCGTCTGGACACCCTGCTCCACCTGCTTCACCTGCGCCAAGCACACCGGGCTCCCGGTTCCCTGCCCAAAGTCCACCCGGCTCTGGAAGGGGTCTCCGTAGACCACGGGCTGCTTGGGCTGCGAAAGGAGCACGGGGGAGGCGATGGCCAGGCCGGCGGTGCTGGCTGCCGCGATGATGGCGTGAGGCTGCTCCTGGGCGTTGAGGTTGATGATCAAGGGCTGGATGGCCGTGGACTGCCGGCTCGGGATGTGGTCCAAGGTCAGGCAGTACTTCCTGGCCTCGGTGGCCAAGGAGGTGAGATCCATGCCTTGGTCCGTTATGATGATGGGAGCGGACTTCAGCGCAGTCCGTAAGTCCACGGCATTAGTGCTCGGTGCCTTGGGCCCCGGCTCGACCCGGGACGTGCCGGGGACGGAGGAGATGCGGCAGAGGGAGATGTTTTCCGCGGGGAGCGCTCCCCAGCCGTACAGCCCCGCGACGCCGTCGGCGGCTGAAGTCACTGCGGGTGTCTTCTGGGCGTGCTCCTTCCCTGGCTGCACCCTGATGTAGGTGCCCGGCGCCTGCTCCGGCTCCTGGCTGTAGCCGTGCCCCGGCAGCTGCCGGCTTGCTCTGGTGGGGGACGAGGTGGGAGATGTCGAGGAGCCGGAGCTGACCGGCTTGGTTTGGCTGGCTGCATCAGCTGCCAGTGTGATCAGCATGAAGGGGGCATCCTGCGAGGAGGGCTGTCGGGCCAGGCGCGGCGAGCCCGCCCTGTGTGGCGTCTGCGTCCCCTGTGCCACCATGGGGGAAGAGGTGGCGGGGCTGGCAGCGGCGGCGGCAGCGGAACCCTCGTAGGGGAGGAGGGGGCTCTGCGTCTGCGTGGAAAACTCTGCCGTAGCCTTTGTGGTGCGGGTGGGACTGTGCGTGGGGGAGGTGGGCGAGAGCGGAGGGCTGGAGCTCCTGAAGAAGGGGTAGGTCTTGGGCGTTGGGGGCTTGCTGTCGCTCATGGCCGGGAGCTTTTCCCTGGCCGTCTGCACGCTGATCTCCACCGCCGCCTTGCTCCTGCCGGCATCCTCCGTCTGTGAGCCGTAGCTGACGGTGCTCTTCCCCGGACCGTAGCTTCTGCTGGCTACCGATGGGGCCTCCGGAGCTGAGGAGCTGTAGCTCCGTGGCGTGCTCCCGGGGCCGCTCGCCGCCGCCGTAGTCACCGTGCCGGTGCCTTTGCCATAGGCGTAAGGAGTGGTGGCAGCCTTGGGTGCCGGGCTGGGTGCTGCCGGGGTGCTCTGGAGCTTGGCTAGGTCTTGCCCCTCTTTCGCAAAATGCTGGGTGACCCGGACGTCGGGAATGGCCTTGCCCACACTGCCGTCGGAGGCGGCAAAGGAGACGGGAGCGGAGAGCTGCGTGGGGCTGGTGCCGGGGGTGAGCGGACCGCCGTTCTGCTTCATCAGGTCGGCGTAGGCGCTCTCGGCGTTGAGGAAGTGTTTCTCTTGGTATGCCTCCTCCTGCCCCTTTGCCTTCTCTCCCTGCTCGAGGGCCAGGTCAAAGGAGGAGGACTGGTGCATCCTGGAGATGCTCTGGGAGGTCTGCAGGATCTCCTCATACACTGTGCCCGCCTTCGGCAGGGCGCTTGGATAGCCGGGCTGGGAGGGGTGCGCAGGGCCGCCATCATACCGGTACTCCTCGGCGTACTGGTACTCGAAGCCGTTCTGGCTTTCGGTGCCATGGTAGCCGACCTGCTGGTAGGCGCCGCCATAGGACACGGATGGCTGGGCCTGCTGGACCTGCTGCTTCTGCATCATCTCTGCCTTCCTCATCATCTCCTCGTAGGCTTCCTCGGCGCTCTTGAGGGGCTTGCTGGCAGGCTGGCTGGGGCCACTCTCCCCCTTCTCGGTCGGGGAGTACAGCGACATGAAGGTGGGCAGGTTGTACTCGCTGCCCGACTTGTACAGCTTGGAGGTCACGGCGTCGAAGCTCTCGGCCTCCGAGTCGATGGAGGGCGAGTACTCGGAGCAGGAGGAGCGGTGCAGCTCCTCCATCTCCGCCGCCTGCCGTAGCTCCTCGGTGGGGGAGGCGTCCTCGATGGGGGAGAGGTTGCTGGGGGGGGTTTTGGAGCGCTCCCTCCTCCGCTGGGCCCTCAGCTCCTCCTTGTCACGCTTGGTCTTGCGCGCCGTGCTCCGGATGCGCTGCTGCTCCACCTCCCGCATCTTCTCCTGCTCCCGCAGCAGCTCCTCTTCCTCCCGCAGCTCCTCCTCCTCAGACGAGTCCTCGATGGTGGGCAGCAAGGGGCCGTGCGAGCGGTGGCGAGCCTTCCTCTGCTGCTTCACCTCCTCCAGCCGCTGCCGGCGGCTGGGGCTGCTGTCGCTGTCCTCCTCCAGGGAGGAGATGGAGGTGGGCGAGGTGCCCGAGGTGTAGCTGGGTGTCGTGGCGGGCAGGGTGGAGGAGTACTCGCCCCGGGAGCGCTCCTCGGGGGAGCCCGTCAGGCTCTCCATCTCCAGCTCGGGCTCCCTCTCCAGGCTGGCATCCGCCTCCTGGCCCATCTCCATCTCCCGGCCGTAGCCGGTCGTGCTGTTCAGCTCAATGGTCTTGAAGCGCCGCAGCCCACCCTGAGCCGTGCTCAAGTCATCGCCCTCCGCCGCCTCCAGCTCCTTCCTCTCCTCCTTGTACAGGCTGCCAGGGCCGTGCGGCAGGCGCCGCTTGGCCGATGCCGGCTCTTTGCCCTTCTCCGCCTCGGCCTTCTGCCCGCCTTTGGGGATGCCATACTTGGTGTGCCCGTAGCCATCCTCCTCTTCCTCCTCCTCGAGGTTGTCCTCCTCTGCGCTCATCTCCAGGATCTGCCTCCGCATGAACTCCTCGTCGCTCACCTCCACCTCCTGGCCCTTGGGCCGGGGGGGCACCGGGGAGAAGCCCCCCTCGCTGCTGTCCTCCACGTAGTCGTGCCTCAGCTTGCTGCCGAACTCGTCCGAGGACTCCGCGCTCTCCCGCCGTTCCCGCTGATTCTCCCACTCCAGCGAGTCTTCGTCCTCCTCCAGGATGTCCTCCAGCTCCTCGTCCGAGTCAAAGGCTTCGGGGGTGATGGAGAGGTACCGTGGCCGCTGCCGCTGCCGCTGCTCCTCCCGCGCCTCCGGGCAGCCCTTGCCGCGCTCGGCGGGCTCCGGTGGGGCACCCCGGCCTTCTAGGAGGGGCCGCATGCTGCTCTCCAGCTTGGTGAGCTCGGAGGGGCTGGGAGGGCTCTGCCCGGCCAGCCCGGTGCCGTTCAGCTTCTCCTCCTCCTGCTGCACCAGGCCGGTGATCTCGCTCTGCGAGCTGGAGATGCCGTCGGAGGAGTAGCCGGTGTCGCTCAGGCTCTGGGGGCTGCGGGACAGGTCCGGGGGGTAAGGCTTGCTCCCGTCCTGCGGGCAAGGCAGAGCGCAGCGTCAGACCTGGGCAGCTCTGAAGCTGCTCCCCCCACCGGCTTGCCCCCAAATCCTGATCCCCGGGGATCAGGCAGAAGGTCTGGGCAGCGTTGGGAGCCAGCCCAGCACGAAGGCTGGGGGCCACCCTGCGTCCCCCCCAGCGGCTCGTCAGCAATTTGCCTGCGCGCTAACGAAGGCAGGCGACGGAGCGTGCTGCAAGCAGGGGATGGCATGGCAAACGTCCCCGGGGCTATGGGCACTGTGGGACTCATAAATATATTTAAAAGCCCAGGCCCTGCCCGTGCTGTCTGCCCCGATAACTAACACCAGAAGGCTGGCTAACGGCACTGGCGGGTTTTTTACCACTTGCTACTTAGAGACCCCACAGGGGCTGAGCCCTGGCCGTCAGGGTACCCTGGGGAAGGGGTGCGAGGGCAGAGCTGCCTGCCACTCTCTGCAGGCAGGCAGGCAGCTGCCTGCACGGGGAGGATCAGGAGCACTGGTAATGGGCGGGGGGGGAAAGCGCCATTGTGCCTGGCCCCAGAGCTACGGTCAGGGCCCATCACTCCGCCAGCACGAAGGCACCGCGAACCTTATTTGATTTTTGGGGGTACAAGGAGCCTCTTCCCAGGGGGCTGCACAGTGGCGTGGGGGGCAGCCGTCCCCTCCCAGCTTGTGGGGACCTCCCGCCACGTCCCCTCCCCACGGGGGGCTGTGCTGGCTGCTGCTGGGATGGTTGCACATGGGGGAAAAGCATCCCGATGCAGCCAAACGTTTCCCCAAACTGTACTGAATTTTAAAAAACGCGGGACGAGGAGCTTGAAAAACGCCCTCTGCTGCAACGTGAAATATTCTGAAACGAGTTTTCCATTTAACGACAAATTCACTTGCCCTTATATTATTTTAAAACAATTTCAAAGGCCAAAGACAACTTGAACTATCGCATTACACCCAAATTGATGTAACCTTAATAAAAAGAAGGCAAATACCAGCACGCCGCTGTGGAGCCTCTGAAGTCCCTAAGCGATTTGGAGAGGTTGAGACAGCAATGTTTTGAGATCACCGTTTCCCAAAAGGCCACTTCCCGAGAAAAAAGGCCTCCATGACACGGTTTCTGCTCTGACTTGGAACACCCCCCCCCCCATCTCTGAGCATCGCTGCCGGCGGAGGCAGGGCTCAGCGCCAGGGCAGCACTGGGCAGGATGCGGTCCCCAGGGATGCTCGGAGCTGGACGCACCCTGAGAGCTCACCTCCTGCTCCTTTGCCCGTGGCACCTCGGGGGGTGCCCGGCTCTCCTTGCTCTCTGCCTCTGGTTTGGGGGTCGTGCTCTTCCCTTTCGGCGCGGCGCCCTCGGGAGCTCTGGACGGCTCCGGGGCGGCTTTGGGCAGCGGCTTTTCCTCTGCTGGCACCGGGGGCTTCTTCTCCGCCGGGGCAGGGCTGGGGGTCCTGCTCTGCTCGGCAGCCCGGAGGGTCCTTGCGGGTGAGGGCTGCCGCTCCGGGGGTGCCACCGGTTCGGCGGGCGCCGGCGCGGGCGCTCTCTGCTGCTGGCCGGCAGCTGGTGGCTGGTGGCGCGGGGAGCCGGCGGGCGGTTGCTTTGGGGCGGGCAGCGGCATCGGGGCAGGGTCACCGAGGCCGCCTTCGAGCAGCCGCTGAGTTTGGCAGTTCAAGCACAGCCATTCGTTCTTCTGCAAAACAGAGAAAGGAAAAGTTCTGATCAAACTCCCGGACCTTTGTCACGGCGGGGACCTCGCTGAGAAGTCCAACTGACGGGACACGCGGCGACGGTGCAAAGGACTCAGCCCACCCAGACCAAATAACCGCCTTCGGAGAGGCCAGGCGGTGAGCAGGCAAGCGCCGAGATGCCGGCGCAGGCTGCGGAGGGGCGTGCGGCATTGCCGCCGGACCCTACAAACCATCTAGAAGAAGGGACTGACCATCCAGCTTAAAGCTACCCCTACCCTCCTCAGTGATGGTCAGGCAGAGGGACCACGGCTAGGGCACAGGGATCCCACGCTCTCCCCCCCAACACCTCAGCATCAGCAGCTCTTTGCACCTCCAGTCTTGCCGGTATTTCGGTTTTAAGCGAAATTAAACAATGAAGGCAGATTACTGCCGTAGCTTAACACTTCTCGGACTCCATACAGCTTCTCTCTCGCTCTGATTTGTTTTCCTTGATATAATAAAGGTTTAATAGCATAATCATAATACTTAAGGATCTTTTTTTCTAGGTTATCAGAAAATACCAGGTACACAAGTATGCAAATTTTTTCCAAAGATATTACCCAAAGTACACGCTGTGCGGTAAAAGAACAAGACAATCTCGTCTAGTGAAATTCTCAGCAAGACTCGTCGTTTTATGGCCTGGAAAAAGCAGCTTGCGAGCAGGGCTGTGAGTGGCAGAGAGCCCGCGGGGCTAGGCAGGGGCTCTGCATTAAGAGATCAGAAGCACTTTCCCCCTCCCCGGGCTGTCCAAGGGCTATTTTTACCCACCCAGGAATGTCCAGGAATAGGGGTCTGACATTTCCTTCCCTTTTGATGTTTCATCATCTTAAATCCGTTCGGTTTTGCTGCTAACAGCCTGATATGCTCCAAGTCCTTTTCCCCAGACTCCTGCTGATCCGTCGTTGCTCCCGAAGCTCGGGGTGGCCAACCTCGGGGGGCAGCTGGCCCCAGAGGAGCTGTCATCACACTGTTAGAGAGGTGGGCTTGGTCTTCAGCTGGACCAGCCTGGGCTTGGGGCTGCAAGCCAGCCGTGTCTCCTGGGGCCACAGAGGCCATGGTCTCCATGTAGAAGATGAGGTTCACCAAAATGGCCTCGAGGAAACGGCCTCAAGTTGCACCACGGGGGGTTTAGGTTGGATATTAGGAAAAAAAGTTTCACCAAAAGGGTTGTCAAGCACTGGAACAGGCTGCCCAGGGAAGTGGTTGAGTCACCATCCCTGCAGGTATTTAAAAGATGTGTAGATTTGGCACTTGGGGACATGGTTTAGTGGTGGGCTTGGCAGTGCTGGATTAATGGTGGCACTCAATGATCTTACGGGTTTTTTCCAACCTAAATGATTCTAGGATTCTATTCTACGACTCTAAAAACCATACCTACAAGATGGCAGCAGCATAACGGGCTTGGCACCTGCACCCAGCACCCAGGAGCCCCCACGTTTCCATGAGATGCTGGAGGCGCTTTGCAGCTGGTGGCAGCCGGGACTCGTGGGCTTCCCCGTGGACGCTTCTTCGCTCGCGCAGCCATCTGGGCCGGGGCAGCCACGCAGCCCATGTTCTTCAGGGAGCAGCAGGGTGGGAGGGCTTCTTCTGGGGGGAAGGGGCAGGCGTGCAACGTCCTCCCTCCCACCTCCACCGCCCCGCTCTTCACACAAACATCTTAAGAATACATTAGGGCTTCGGAGGGCCATAAAAAAAAAAATCCCTTTCAGCATGGTAATATTTAATTACTGCTTAATCAAAGAGAAAGTCTAATTAAGGGGCAAGTGCAGCCTATTGTATCTTAATGATTGCATTTGTCATCTTTTATTTCAGAACTCGCTCTTGTCCCTGTGCCTCTGAATCAGATCTCCTCGCCCCACTCCGCTGTGTAATTATTTCAGACTGCAGAAGGAAATGTGATTGCGTGACACAAATTGAATCCCTGCCTCATGGAAACACGCGGCCTTTCATTTTTCTTTCAGGAATCCCATTTTTCTCCACCAGAGCTCCCTCCCGGCCGCGAGCAGCGAGGGGCAGGTGCAATGCAGAGGGGACAGGCTGGCTATGCCTATGCTCCTGCCCGTCCCTCTCCGCCACGCCGTCGTGCCAGCTGCCGCCTTGGTCCGGCAGGAACCGGAGAAGCTCAGCCCACCTCGAACAACCCAGCCTGCCACGGGGGCAGGCCCTTCGTACGCTGCCTGGATGGGGCAGTGCCCGCGCTCATGGTGTGCCAGCCCGGCAGACCGTGCTGGTTGGGAAGCTCCGGACGAGGGGATGGGCACGGCTGCTTTGGCCTTCCAAGGCAAAACTCAAGCCAAGGACGACCATGGAACGGCCAGTGCTGGCCACCACGTGCCAACTACGGATGCCAAGTACCGGTCAGGTCTTGTCCGAGGAGGTGGCTCTTGCGCCCAGGGAGCGGCAGGGCTCACACACGCTCTGGGCAGGGCCCTGCTGGGACAGCCCCGGCGGCAGGACACCCCCCGGCACGCTCCTCTTGTCTCGGTTTGCCTGGGTACAGGGGTACGCGCGTTGCAGGAGCAGAGGTTCAGGGTGGACGTTAGTGAAAGCTCCTTTGCTGAGGCAGCGGTACAGCGCCGGACGGTCACCGGGGGGTCTCCGTCCTTGCAGGGGGCTCGAGACTTTGCTAGATAAAGCCCCCTGTGTTGGTGGCTGCCCTGCTCTGCCTGGGAGGCTGGACTGGAGACCCCACGCTCCCCACGGGCACCTCCCTGAGTCCAGGCAGGCAAGGGACACCACCGCAGCACAAGGCAGGCATCGGCAGAGAGGACCGGCTGGCGTCATCTCATCGGGATGAGGCTCGGGGGTCCTCCAAGACCAGGCGAGCACGGGACCGATCCGTACCATGGGGAACCGACGGCTCCGCAGCTCGGCCCGAGCGCCCTCCCTCGGGTTCCTCCCAGCCGTGGCTCCGCAGCCATTCCTCTTGGCAGCTGCCCCAGCTCGAGCAGCTCGCCCTGCCATCCTGCTCTCGCAGATGTGACAGCTCGCTTCACGGGACCGCACCGGGAAGCGGATAAGGGAACAATCTCCGGTAAAAATAGCCCTGCCAAAAAGATTGCGGAGCTCCTCTCTGAAACGCCCCTTGCCTTTCACGGCAGGCAGAAGGGCTGGGGTACGGAGGGAAGGCAGAAACCGGGGCAGGTTGCAGGCGGAGGGGGCCCTTAGCCTTCACCAGCCATGAGAGGTGCCAGCCAAGCCCCGGGAGATGCCCGAGACGACAGACCGGCATATCTTGAGTTTGCATTTTGTCTTCCTGGCTTTTCTTTTGGCACCCAGGGGGGTCTCCGGTGCCGGGGAGACGCTGCAGACAGTACAGCACCCTGCGCTTTAGTCTGAGCCCCTGTGGAAAATCACTGTGGGGTTACAGCCTCGGATGGCAGAAGAGATAACCGACTTCCCGAGCTGCAGGAGGGCCCCTGCCCCATCAGCAGCCAGCGCCGCACAGGGCCGTGCGTACGCCGCGAGCGCAGGCTGTGCCGCGGCAGCCAGCACAGCATTTGCCATCGCATCCCGGCGCTCGCCGCAGCGAATACCTCCGGCAGCTGGAGCTGCGAGCTGCCCAGCTCCTACACGTGCATGAGGAGGGGGGCGTGAAATCCCCCCTGTGGCAGCTGCGGGGAGACGGAGGCAAGCGAAGCTGCCCGTGCCTAGCGGGAACATCTCTGCCAAAAACCCTCCGAGCTCTCGGTCCCCGTCTTTAAGAGACCCCTGCGGCCCCGCCGACCCCCAGCACTGACGCCCGGCACGCTGCTGGACGCGACGAACCGAGGGGCCCAGTGAAGATGTTGCGTCTGCGTCTGCCGCGGACCCGTGGCGTTATCAGCTCGGTGTTTGGTTATCCCACAGCACCTCTGCTCCCTCTCAGCTCAGGGGCATCGGCGCCGGAGGAGCTCCCCCGCACGAAGAACTCGGCCACAGGCATTTCCCAGGGATTAAGCTGCCCCTGAGAAAAATGCAAACATTCGACGACCGGCTGATTTGCTAACAGCTTGTAAATCCCCATCGAGATTAACCAGATCCCATGAAGATGATAATAATAATTAGGCTGTATTTAGTGCTTTGCGTGTCCGAACCGTTGGATGCCCAGGAAGTCAGGGTGCCCCTCGCCGGGGCGGTAAGCGGGTAAGGAGCTTACGGCAAAGGCATGGCGGCACCTGTCTGAGTCTTGGTGCTTAAAGATGCTGGAAATCACGGCCCCGGGACAGGGGCTTGCTCGGTGCCGAGGTTCACCGTACCACGGTGGTGGGCACGGCGGGGTTTAACCGCGCAGAGTGCAGGTGACGGGCAGCCGGGGCACAGGCAACGCCGCCGGGACGCAGAGCAGGGTCCAGGCAAAGGAAAGCATCAGTAATTAAAAAGAGGGATGAAACCAAAGCACGCCTGAGATGCCGTCTTAAACAAAGAGGCGCTGGCAGGGCAGGGAGGAGCGCTGGAAACCGGCCAGCAGGCAGGCAGGGGGGCGAAGGCACCGGGGGGCTGCCCGGCCCAGCCGGGTTACCAGCCTGCACCCCGGGAGGGTCACCGCCCCGAGCCCTCGGGCTCCCAGCCTTCCTCGCCACCAAACCACCAGGATTTGCAGAGGAGTTATGGCAAAAGTAGGTTTCCAGGGAGAGAGAGGGAGGTCCTGCGGTCTTTAGGGACAGGATGGAGCCCGGGGTGCAGGGCTCTGGGCCAGTGACCCAGAGCGAGCGGCTTCGTTCAAGGCATCACATCCGAGCGGTAACGACCATCCTGGTTTTTAATTGCGCACCGCATGAGCGGTGTTGGGAAATTCCAGATGCGGCCGCGATTCCTGCAGGCTCTGCCGAAGGGGCGGCGATTGCCGTGCCGACGGCTGCCCGCGGGCGAGGGAGGATGAGGAGCAGCCCTGCTTGCAGGGGAGCCCCCGGGGCTGCCGCCGCAGTACCCCAGGGCGATACGGGGGGGATGGGGCTCAGGGTCGGCGTGCCTCGGGGGTCTGCGTGCGTGGGGGGTGCGCCCGGCTCCCCCCGAGCTCCGGCATCCGCTGGCAGGTGGCCACAGCCGCGCTTGCCAACCTCCGCCGGGCTTTACCCTGCAATTGTTTTAATTTACTAATGGGCAATGACAAAACTGTAATTAACTAAAACAGAAGTCTTCCCGTGTAATTTTGGTCAACGTTACCGCTTGGCAAGTTAATTAAATGCTGAATCCCCCAGTGCCACTGGGGTGGTTTTTTTTAACGACAGAGCCAGCAAGCTTCAGCATCACGCTTGCACGTGAACCTCCCGTTCAGCGACTCGGAGATCCGAGAGCCTCGGCAGGAGCCGGCGGTGCCAGAGGCTTCCCAGGCTTCCACGGAGCCTTCCCGACAGTCCCACTGTCCCCGTCGCCCCCGAGACCCTCGCTGCAACCTCTCCGGCTTCTGGCAGATGCACGGCCGTGGTCCTCATCCCAGCGCAACCCGCTCCCCGCAATACCATCCCCAGGACTCTGCCCAGTTATTTATGTTCTACGGCATTATTTTGCACAATCAAACCGACACCTATTAAAATACCAGGACAAAAGGCTGTACAAAATAAGATAAGCAGCATGAGGCATAAGTATCTCGCGAGCCAGATCTCATCTCCCAGCATTAAACGCGGTGAATCTCACAGGAATATTTCATTTATTTGCTGACAAGTACTGTGCAGGGCTCATCACTGTGACAGATGGGTGCTTGGAAAATATGGAAAACACTTCTGGTATCTGAATCAAGATCCAAATTAACAACAAGAAGCTCATAAAATCACTTCCCAAACACTCCTCGCAGCCCCACTTGCAGGAATCCTCCTGTCCCGGAGGGCTCCCGACATCCAGCCACCTCCTGCACCCCCCCCCGCAGCACAAACGGGGCACCTCACTGTAGGATCCCACCTCCCAAGCGCTCAGCACCCCGGTGCCGAGAACACCACAGCTCCGTCCACACCGGGGAGGGATTTTAGCACAGTTTTAAAGGAAAAGGACTGAATTATGCTCGCTCGTTGGATGCCAGGGCTGTTTCAGACCCATCTCGGGTCCGGTTGGCAGGTTCTCCATCCCCTAACTGCTCCCGTGCCCTTCCCCCCCCTCGGCAAAGATGCCCAAAGAACCCCGGTGCTCATTCATTTCAGATGCCGCTGCCCGAGCACCGGCTGATGCTTGCTCCCCGTCCCGAGCCCCCCCCAAACGGCCTCCCTGCAGCTGGAGGCACCGCCGCCCCCGCCAAACCGGGGAGGTGACGGGGAGCGTGCCGACCTGTGCCAACCGGCGCTTCTCCGGGATGCTCGCCTGCGGAGCGGGGGGATGCGCATCACGGCCCCGACCGCAGCACATTCACAAAATGCATTTTCGACCTCGTGTGCCACCAGCAAATAACCACGGGCCTGGTTTTACCTCCGCCCCGGCCCTTATCTCTCCTAGGAGGCTGAGGCAGCGATGGGATTTCAGACGAAGGCGAGGAAACGTGCCGAGACAGCGGAAGCGCCAGAGATCGGGAGGTGAGATGGAGCAAACGCAGGGGATGCTCGCCAGAGAAGCTCGTCGGGAAGAGACCAGAGAGGATTCAGCTGGCCCCGGCGCCAGGAGGGACCGAGATCGAGGGGGAGGCAGCGGCGGGGGGGGGGGGGGGGGCAGCCCCGGGGAGCCGGGGGGACAGGCAGGGCTGGCTGGGCACGGCCGGCGGTGCACACACGCATGTTCACGCACCGCCCCGGGACAGCCGTCTCCGGGATGGGGCAGAGAGCGTAGGGTGTGCTATTGCTCCGATGATGCCTTTTTTCCCTTAAAACCGCCCTCAAAATCCTGCTCAAGCTAGATGCAGAGCTGCCTGTGCATGCCAGCTGCGGTTCTGCCCGCATATAGGTGCTGCTTCTGAAGTTTATGCGTGCATATATATATATATGCGTATCTAGATATAAACAAACCCGTAAATACAAAAGGAGCACCGAGTGCAACTCTCGAACGCCGTTCAGCGGAGCAGGTCGTGTTTCTCGAGCCCGGCTGCTGGCCGCGTGCCGATGCCTGCCCAGCCGGGGAGCCGGGGCTGGGGGGGGCTGCCGGGCTCCCCGGGGAGTTGTGGCACATCCTTCCCGCTGCCCGGCGGGAGGCTGCTGCAGGCAGCGCGGCAAAGAGCCAGCACTCCCTCGGCGTAAAGCCGCAGGCTCCCGGGAGCGTCCGCAGGGAAAGGCAGCGAGGGGACAGCGCGTGCCTCCCGCAGCAGAGTTTCCTCGGCTGCCGACTGCTCCACGCTAATTAACTTCGTTACCATCAACTGGGCGAGGATTAGCGCGACCGAGGTTCACAGATCAGCCCAGCTGAAAACCACCGCGGTTACTGCAATCCTTTGCTAAATACAGCATTTGACTAAGCAACCCAGCGATGTGTTTTCCAGCACCAGCCTGTTCTTATCTGTTCCCGTGGCCTCTCTCAAGCCGATGGAGCCGACGGCCCCTCCCCAGCTCTATCTCAGCTGCGTGCGATGTACCGGTGGCCTTCACACCACAATAATGCGATGAAATGCAGCGCAGGGTAACGAGCTCAGGGCTCGTTTTCTGCCTCCCATCTGCTCCGTTCCATCCCTCTTCCTCCTCTGTGCTGGGACCTCTCCCCGTTGGAAAAAAGACGCAGAAAGAGAAGATGGGAGAAGCTGCACGCAGCAGCCGGGGCTGCCATCAGCTGTGCTGGGAGGGAAGGGAAGGGAAGGACACGGGCAGCGGTGGCTCCCAGCGCCCCCTCCATCGCTCCCTCCCCTCGCCAAACCTACCCGGAGGGGACCTGGAGCAGCAGCGGGGGTGTCTGCCCTCCCGCCCATCCCCGTCACCAGTGCCATGGGGAGGGGAGGGCAGAGCGACGGGGAGCTGGACTAGAGCTAGGCGCAGAAGCGGCCATGGCAGCACCCGAGAGCACCCTCCTTCCCCGGCTCTCCCTTCTCCTTTTCCCCCCGCACATGCCTCACGCCGGGCAGTGTTTTCCTCCCCAGCTCCCGGCCGCAGCAGGGACGCGTCCGCCCTCCACGGCACAGCCCAGGGGTGGGGGCAATGGCCCCCGAGGCATTCGCAGCCTCCCGCCCTGCAGTTCCATACACCAGCGGAGGATTATTCCGGCTGAAAATCTTTGACTGATGAGTAATAGCAACGCTCCCCTCCACTTGCCTTCGAGGAATAGCTGTGCTCTTGCCAAGTCCAGCTTATTCCACTGCAGCGGCCGATGGCCGGGCCGGTGAATGCCACCGCGGCGGGGAGAAAGCGGCTCAAGCCTCTGCGGCCGCAGCGGAGCTGCAAACGCAGTTTCCACCGGCATGGCCAGCCCGGACCACCCGCGGCTTCACACCCAGCTGCAAACCGCAGCGGCGGTGCCCTGGGGTCAGCGCATCGCCGTCCCGGGCAGCCCCTCTTGCAGTGGAGATCTGCAGAAAATCGATGGGCTTTTTAGCGCACCGACACACGGACAGGGGCGTACGCCGCTCCGCTCTTTCCTGAGCCGTCCCGGGGCTCCCAGCAAGGGTCCTTCCCTTGACAGAGGCTAGAGGCCGGCAACTCTTCCACGTTACTAGGAATCGCGGTGTTAGAGTTGAGTTTAGACTGCTTTCCCGTATCAGTATTCCACTCCCGCCCTGGAGCATCTCAGCCCCCGCATCCCCGTGCGGCCGCAGCCAGGAGCCAGGCTCCCCCAGCTCATCTCTGCCCCCTGCCCATCTTCCACCACCGCCTCCAAAATCAGGGCAGCTGCTGCGGCAGGAAGCACCTTCTGGATTTTTTCAGCTTAAAAAAAAAATAAATAATAAAAAAAAACCCCCACCATCTTTTTGAACGGCAAGAATGTTTCTAAGTCAAAGGATTTAAACTATTTTGCAATCAAGGAAGCATATTTCCAAACGAGCCCGATTGCGAGAGCCCGGGTGCTGTGTGGGCTGTGTGAAGGGGCTGCTAAAAACGGGTACACAGCTGTCCAAAATCTGGAAACCGGTGCTTTGGCAGAATATATATAGACATCCCTCCCCACTCAACATATTTCCTTCCAGTTCATTAGCTAAAAACATTTCCAAAAAATCAGTAGGATATTGAGGAGAGCATTTTGTTGCTTTGGGCTTTTCTAAAAGCCGCGGGACCGATTCCCGGGCCTGGGGGTGAGCGTCCATCGCGCCGGGAGCAGCCTGCTGAGCACGGGCGTCACTGCCGCGCTTCGGCAGGAACGGAGACGTCCGGCTGTAAACCAGCTGCCGTCGGGAAGGGGAAGCAGAGACGCCGGCTCCCAGCACGGCGATGGAGATGACCGCAAGCAGGTTGGCCTCCAGACGGCAAGGAGGTGAGACATGGAGGCCAGCCACCCCTGGGTGGGACGTGGGACATCCTCCGCGTTACTATTTGAAGAAGAGAAGACTAGTTTTGCGGCCGGCCGTGACCACCAGAAATGCCCATCTTCACTCCGACCCAACAAGCTCCCCCACCGCCTTCTGCACCAGGTCATCATCCTCAGCACTTTGGGCCAGGTAAGACACACCCTTCGTTTCGCACGGTTGACACCGCTGGCCAGCACCTTTGATACTCATTTATCTCCGTTGTTATTTCCAACCTGGATGTGCTCCCTTTTTTTCCTGGCCGTCGGCTACCACCGTGCATCTTCTGCTACCTTGATGTCCCCTTCTGCAGCGAGCAGGTGGAGATAAAGCTGCCTCTGGCCTGGGACAGACCCACGACGGAGCATCTTTTCTAAGAATTGGGAGAAACCGCACGTCCGGGCTGGGCACCTGAGGGTGCCGTCGCGGGAGGACACGCACGAGCGTGGCGCTGCGTATTACAGAAAAAGGAAAATCACAAAGAGTAAGAAAATAGGAGGAACGAGAGAGCAAGTGTCAGACGCTGAAAACACTTTTCGTTTCCCTTTTCACTGAGCCTTGCTATTTCTCTCTGTTTTATCTCGGAGAAAGAGCTAAATTAACTACCGGCTCAGTTCCGAGAGACTGGATCCAAATGGATGAAGAATTAAGAAGATTTTCTGTTCACAATAAAATCCAGCCAACAGTATTAAAGCAGCAGAGGGTTGGGTCTGGTTCTCAGAGATTAGCTATGGCTGTCCCAAGGAAGACGAGCTCCGATCTTCCCATTCTGCTCCAACGTGACGTTTATAAACCTGCCTGGATCATTTGCAGTCGTTACGGACCAGACTGCAACGACCACCGTTTAACCACGTAGAAGAGAGCAACGTGGCTCTGGTCCTCCGCCGTGTCCCGGCTCCCCGTCCCCTCTCGCCCGCAGACAGACCGGTACGCCCTCCCCGAGGAACCCGCCAGGTTACTGCTCCGGCGCTGCCGGGGACGCACCCGCTGAGCAACCACATCGTCTCAGCAAGCCCCGCCGTAACGTCACGCCACAGCTCCGCATCAGCACTGCAACCCACCAGCACAGAGCCTATTTTTCCCCTACCGATAAAGAAGTAATATATTGTTCATTTTTGTTTGAATCGATCCGGCCGCGCAGTGTAATTTACTCCGTGATGTAGTACTCCTTAACGAGATTTATCAGCCTGCCAGGCAGCCTTATCTTTAACGATCCCCATTATCGGGACGTATTCCTCAGCCAAGGTTAACAGCAGCAGGAGGATCTCCGAACGCTGGCTGCATGACAATAATCCCGCAGTAACGCCCAGGAGACGTACGTCGGATCCAGCGGAGCCCGTACCCCGCTCACCGCGGATCCCAACCCCCTTTGGCGCATCGGCACGGTGCCGACGGAAGGTGTTTCTCACGACCGCGCCGCTATTTCACAAGTACGTTTGATGAAATAACCGTGTCTCTTCAGATCCGTTTCAACCCGCGCGCTGAAGATTTTCGAGTTTGCGGCAAAATAATGCTTGCAAAGAGAAACCTGGCCAAACTCTGCAGAAAACAAATATAACATTCTATTTGTTTTTCTAACAGAATGGAAGAAAATCCAAGAAAAGCTAAGTTTATCAGAGAAGTCTTATTTAATCAAAACCTTGGTTTTTCATAGGCACTAGTGTTGACTAAAATATCCAGCCATCCAACTAGCAATTTTCTGCATCTGATAAAAGCAGATTCAAGCTGTCTGATTGCTCTCTTAAATTGCAAAGAGCCCCAAGTGTCTATCAGGCAGCAGCTACTCACTTCCAAACCAGAAGAAAATCTGCATCTTCAAGAGCTTCGGCTTCCTTCCCATCACGAGCTGTTCAGTCCCCAGTTCCCCCATCCCCAAACCAGTCCAGCAGCAGCAAACGGGGTCCGAACCTATTTCACGATCACGACGGATCATTTTCAAAGCGTGTTGGGGAGCCATCAGTTGCGTGGCTTGGAAGCTGAGGACATCACAAACCAACATCCTACGGTACCTGCATAGTCATCTAACGCTTTCAAACCTTTAAAAACAATTATACTATTTTCCCAGGAGTCAACCCTACATCAGCAGAGACCGAAAACCCCACGTGGCGGTGCCTGAGGGTACTCAGGGTTCCACCGCTGAGACCTACCAAACCCACCTCCCCACGGTCCTTGCACATTGGGTAGACGCACCACCGGAGGAGACATCTCCCAACGGTTGTCCTCAGCTCTCCCAGGCCCTGCCAGAGAGCGGGAGGTCACCTCCGGGCTTTCCTGGCTGTTTAGGAAAACTTGGAAACCAGGCCACCAAAGGCCAAGGGCTTCACCTTTGGGTTGAGAGCAGCCAGCGCTGCGCAGACAGGGGCAGACATCTCAGGCAACCCCTGACCCCAGGGATTTCAGCCCTTTGCCCTCCTCTCCTTCTCCATCCTGTCCTCTTGCTATTTCTACGGCCCCTGCCAGAACTTTTGCCCTGAAATACATGTATTCCTAGAGAACCGGAAACTTTGCTTTCTGCGGGCAATGCTGTTTGACCCCGTTAAACGACTGCTGCTTCAAAAAAACCCATATACCCTGTTCCAGGCTTCAAGATCGTGAGTCCTGATTTCAGCGGCAGAAATATTTTAATTAAATGAACTACCTTTATGGAATAAATCAAGTGATAAGCTTGAAAAATTAACTCTCATCATCTTTCACGCTTCTTTGCAGGTCAATAAACTATTCCAGTAAAAGGCTGGGAAATGTTCTAGAAACAGAGGTTGTTACAACAGAGACGGATGAGCCATTTTACTCCCCAAATTATACACATCGGCATCTTTCCACGCTCGCGCCTTACACGCCCCGTGGGCAGCAGCTCCCGGCCCTCCTCGCCTTGAGAGCATCTCTCTCCCTGAGCTCTGCTCAGCTTGCGCGATTCCTGACTCCACCACAAATCCGAGCCGTAAGGCCACGCTTGGGGAACCCAGGAGTTGCCTCCAGAGGAGGTACGCATCTTGGCGGGTCCGATATAATTTTCAACATCTTCAAGATTTATTTTAAAACTGAAGCTTATTTTTAAAAAAAAAACACCCTTATTTTAACTTAAACTTATTTTAAAAATAGCTGACAGCTCCTACAGCTGCCAGGCGGAGATCTGATGGTGACCCCGACCTGGACGGATGTTCCCACCAGGTCTCTCTGCAGCCGGGAGGTAGGAACTGGCCACGGGCGCCAGGGTGGAAGAGCTGAGATTTTCCATCTCAAGAGTAAACGCAGCGAGAATGAAGCTAAGAAGTCAAAACAAAGTTAAATGGTGAAATCCACATAAAATGGTTGCTTTAAATTTTTTTTTTTTTTAAAAAAGCACGGGAATCTTTGCTCAGTTTGAAATGCATCTGTGAAGGCATTTCCTTCCCCAACTGCCCTTTTGGCAAAGGCAGATGCACGTGGCACCTCTTGGCTCCCCGAGGCCACGGCAGGAACCACCTCGCACAAACCCTGTAAGTAACTTAAGAAGCTCCACTTCAAGAGCAGTTGTGGGCCACTGCAGAAACCTGCTCCTCATCTGACTTCCCCAGCCTGAAGAAAAACCCAGATTTGTTAAAAATATTGCTGCCTAGCTCTAGTTTGCTCTTCTTTTCCTGGTGTCCTGTTTGCTCTCGCAAACAGATGACTGTTGGTCATACTTCACAGCTCTGAGTAAATTAGGAAATTATGTAAAGCTGGGAATTTCACAGCTCCTTTGCAGATGGCGAGCCCTTTCGGCAGCTAGCGGGATCCGCCGCCGCAGCCCGCGAAAGCCAGGCAGCGCTGGGCTGGCGCTCGGCCACGCGCATCCCAGCCGGTCCAGCTCCAGAGCCAGGATGCGGCCCTGGCTGGGCCAGAGCCACGGGCAGAGCCATGACGCAGGTCCTACCCTGACACCCCCGTTCAGGTTTTCAGGGGTTATTCCCAACCTCGTACCTCATTTCTTTGCCAAACTGGGGGGGGGTTGAGAGTATTTTTTTCCCTGCTGAAACCAATGCTTTTCTGCTTCAACAGGCTTGGGAGCCAGGTGCCCTGTGCTCCAAACAATTAAAAATATCCTAACCAAAAAAAATAGATAAAACCTCGTGCCAGAGACCAGAGACTGCCTGCTAGTTATCTCCCCGTCCCGGCACAAATAATGGCCAAAAGCCTCTACCCGTGGCACGGGAAAACGCAAAGCATTCAGAGATACCATTTGAAGACCCCAGATCTCTCAATTAAAAAAGCCCTCTTATCGCTCCCAAAGGTGTCTCTATTTTCCCCAAATCCAGTGTTTTGTTGTACTCTTTGCTTCAAGTTACCCAGGGCAATGGGGTCTCCAGGCAAACTGTGCAGAACACCATCTCCCCACTTCCCAACCTCGCTTTTCTTCTTGGTTTTGCGTTGCGAGAAACGTAAAAGCCGATGCAGGACCTCGCTCTGCCACGCCACTTCTGCTGCGGGGCACCGAGCGACTCCTGTCCCACCACGTCCTGCGCATTCGCTTCGTCGGGCGCAAAGGGGCTCTCAGAAAATCTCCCTCCAAGACTTGTCATCGTGCCAAGGAAGAGGGTGGTGAAGGTGGTCCTGTGTCCATTCCCCTACGGGGACTCCTCCACAAGGACAGCACGGGAGAGGGCATCAAAGGGCAAGAGAGGCATGAAGGACTTGGGCTGTTCTCACAGACTTAAGGGCTCTTAGCGTAGGGTTCATTTCGCTTAACTGCCTAACATTTGGGCAGCCAGTCTCAGCAAGCCCTCGCCTTCCCCAGGACGAGACGCCGAGACCCTCGCAAGGGGTCACCCTCGGCGGGTACTGCTCTCCATCAGCGTGGAGAGACAGACCCGAAACCGGAGGGGACAAACGCTACCCTCACCGGCAGCAGCTTCCCCTAGACCTTGGCAGAAGATGCTCGGCGGAGGGTCCCTGTGTGCCGAGCCGTCACGCCGCGCCGGCGCAGCCTGGGGCTCCCCAAGCACAGCACGCCCCGTCCGCAGCACGCTGCCTTATTTTAGCAGGAGGAGCAGATGGCAGTGGGAAGATAAGGAGGCAAGGCAGAAACGAAAAGAAGGCTTTCGAAATAAAGCCCCGTGCTCCGCCGAAGGGGTTTGGTGCATTTTGACGGTGGTTGCCAGGGTGAGCTTTGAGGCAGCTCAGGGGATCACTGGCGAGGGGACCTACGGCCACGGGGAGAAGCCTGCCCTGGCTCCCAACACCGCTCGGCAGGGACAGCTGGCCTTGGCTCAGCACGGCCTCGGCACGACGAACAGCTGAGGTAATCCTCAGCAAAGGGAGGCAGGGCCCTCGCGGAGGCTTTCAGCCCTGGTGAGAAGGTGCCTCGGCTCCACCGCCTCCTGCCCACGGGGCTGGGGGCAGCTGGCACCCTTCCCCTCCCCGATGCCGCCGCGGGTTCCTGCACAGCTGAGGCCGAGCACCTCAGGGCTGCCGCCCCGGATCTTCCCTGCCTGAAACGCAGGGGATGCCCTGGAGAGCACCCCGCTTCTCTCTCCTCTCTGAGCCCCTGCAGAGCCGGGGACCGCGACAGCAGCAGGCAGGGACGGGCCAGGCAGCGGTGGTCCTGAGCTGGGACTCCAGGGTACATTGAGCAGAGGGGTTTAACCCCCACCTGCGCTACGACCCCTCCCGGCGCAACCCCGTGGCAGCAGCACAGCCGCCTCGTCCCCCAGAGACCCTACACTCCGCTGCCCGGCTACCAGGCCAGACGGTTGCCAACGGCTTGGCAAGGCGGACACCATCCACGTGGGACCTGACGAGAGCCGGGGCGCCCGAGCCGCCCTGCTGTCCCCTTCGCCTGCTTCCCCGTTCACCGTGACCGGGAGGATAAAGCGCCGCGGGGCAGGGCAGGGGAGCCCGCAGTAACCGCAGCCGCGTCCTCCCGGATCTCTGCCTCCGCCCTGCCCTCCAATGTAGAAAATACAACTCCAGCAGCTGCGCCTTTAAAATTGTTTCTCTTCCAAACGCCCCAGAAAGTTGTTTAAGTTGCAAAGTACTACCTAGGGCTTTCGCATCAGGTTCTTAATTAGCTGAAACGATTTGCTTTGTCGGGGAATCGTTTCCAGGAGCTCCTAAACAGCATTTAATATCAGCTCTAGGAACAGCCTCAGAAGGGAAAAGCATTTCATCTGGGTTGCGAGTCAAGCGCTGGACTAACACCTCCGCCCCCGCTGAAAGTTTCTTTCCGCCACGCAAAGGAGTCAGGCAATTTTTAATAATAAGCTTCAGATTCCCTTTTGCTGGTGCGGGAGGCTCCCCAGGCTGGGCTTTGCAAGCTGCTGTTTCCCCGGGAGCCCGAAGCGCAGGCAGGGCGACGTTCAGCTCTCGGCTCCCCGGCATCGCCCCGCTGGGGGATCCCAGCTCCCCGCTGGGCGCTCGTGGGGGAAGAGCGACCGGCTCTGGCCGCGACTGCACCGCAAAGAGCAGGAGACTTCGGATCACGCCAGGGATACAAACCAAGCACCGCTTGGCCTGCAAACAACCCTTCACCTACCCAAAAGGCGGACTTTTTGACGCAGAGAGAAGGTGATAGTGTTCCCTTTAATGGGTTGCTCAGTTGTAATTGCTCGTTTTGCATACTTTCTGGAAGATCTCACTTCTCTAGGTGCCGTTTCAAGCAACATATTTAGAAACTCTTGGCAAAGTACAAAATAGTAAATTATTTTGGATGTCCTTCTCCGAGCGGGTACGGCACAGCCGCGGCTAAGCCTCCCTCTTTAAACCTTAATTCTGCACCACGTTTCCCACCCAGTTTCTCACGCTTGGCTGGGTCCGCCTTTAAAACTCGGGGGATTTTAAACTGAAATGAATTGCGCGGCAGAGCAGCCACGCCGATGCCGCTTGCAGGCAGCATCCCCGTCCATCGTCACCCCCCTGACGCTGGAGGTGACAGGCCTGGAGCAGATATGCAGGGGGACACGGGACAGGGAAAGGTGCTGGCATCCCCTCGGCATCCGTGCTGGGAGATGATGGAGATGGAGACGTTCCCCAGCTACAGCCAGATCTAGCTGGATTAGGGAGAAAAGGATAATGGGGTAAAATCAAGGACCTCCAGAAAACTTGTTCTAGCCAATTAGCAAATAACTCTACAGATAATTTGGATGCGACAAAACCTTGAGTCTGCTGTTTCACCAACAAACACCGAAGGAGGACATCACCCACGTGTTCCTGAGGCAGCGCATCCTATGGCCAGCAGAGCCTAAGGGACTGGTTTCAGAGGAGCCAAGCGGGATGGCAGCGGCTGTCCCCGGGGAGCTTACGTTCTGCCCTTCGCTGCTGGCATTTGCACAACAGGAAAAATTTTTAGAGAGAAATACATTTTGTATATTAGAGCAATCGATATAGGAATGGAAAGCCTCCGGAGGCACAGGAGCCTTCCCCAGCCCGGCCCCTGGCACCCTCCTCCACTGTGTGAGTTTCCCAAGGGACCTTTCCTAAAAATTCCCCATTTTCTCAGGGAACCATCGCACATTTGATGGAGCGTTTTAACCCCCGGGGCTTCTTAATACTGCCTACGCAATCAGACCCTTCGCCGCCGCGCCCTGGGTTAACACCATTGATTTAGGGATGAGGCCAGAGCAGGGGCAGGATGCGCGGGTGGGCAGGAAAAGCGGCCGCCCGTCCCCGCAGAGCCACGCTTCGGCCCCGGGGAGGTGGGACGTGCCCACGAGGCCATTACAGGCACCGGCAGCACTGCTCCGCACCCGGCCCGGCCCCCCGAGCTCGGGCACCGCAGGACGGACGGTGGGTCCGGGGAGCAGCTCGCGCGGGTGGAAACGGGATAAAAATCAAAGATGGAAAAGAGCGCAATCGTTGCAGGATCAAGCACGACCATCTATGTTAATGCCTGGGCATATAATTACAATCACTTACGTTAATAACTGCACCTCCTCGCTAATCCCTCCTAAACTTCTGATTATTGGAAAGGAGCTGGTTTACAGCCGTACGTGAAAAATGAGACTATGGAAGCATCAGGCTTTACAAGAAATCATGTAGCACGGCTTTCAGTCTGCCCGACGGAGCGGCTGCTGCTAGGGCACGTTTCACAGAAAAAAAAAAAAAAAAAAAAAAAAAAAAAAAGAGAAACACATAAGAAAATGAAGCTGTTTCCTTTGGGAAAGAGAATTTCCTTTGGGAGGGCAGAAAATAAGTATAAATCAATAATAAAAACAACACAGTTTCTAGCGTCCGAGGTTTTGCCAGCCAGCCCCTGCCCTGGGGTGCCGCGTGGGCACTGAGCTTCTGCGAGGATCTCGCACCTCCAGAAATCAAACTGTCCCCGGGAAACATTTGCCTCTCGAGTTAAGTGGCACACGTCAACCAAAAAAGCCGTTTAATCATGTGTTCCCAGGCAGTTCCTGACCCTCACGTCTGAAAATTCGTTTGAAAGGTGGCTGCGAGGTGGCCACGGGCCACGCTAATAGGTCCACCACTGAGCCCGAAAATCAGCCTGGATAACGTAACAATGAAATGCCGCTCGAAATCTCCATCCAGAGACCTGCACAGGCTCTGAGCCTCGTGCACTTCAAAGAGCGAGCTCGCCTTCATTTGCTGTTTCGCTTTTGCATTTCCTTTTGCTGCGGGCCAGTACGATCCACCTTCCCCAGCTCATCAGCCCAGTAGCCAGGCGAGGAGGAGGAGGAGGAAGCAGCCAGCCCCTTGGTGTTCGCCCCCCCCATACAGCTTTTTGGCTTTTAACATGCCGTGAGGTTTTGTGTTTTTAAATAAGAGGCCGAAGTGCCCTAGCTCAGGCTGCTCGCCCCTCGCTGCCGCCCGCATCGCCCGGTGAGAGGACCGCTGTTTGCAGGGCGCGTTGCACCAGAGCTCCGTTGCGTCGCAGGCGCTGCGGCAGTGCAGAACCCCAGTTCCCCCGACAATGTTAATTATTGTATAATAATTCCCTTTCAACCAGGGAGAAAGGTGCCGTTTCGTGAGACCAGAGTTCACGCTGCGACGCGGGGGGACTCAAGGAGAGGTTTGATGGTGAGGGCTCAGCTCTCTGTCCCGCACCTCCTGGCAGTACCACCGCCCCAATGGGATCGGGCTGCGTCCCTTCAGCAAAACCCCGCGGCCGTTTAACGGAGAAAGGAAACCAACACCCAGCTGGCTCTCTCCCGAGCGTTCATTGGTTTTCTTCCCTTGCCCAGCAGCATTTCCTCCAACGCTCAACGTACTTCTCGGGAGATGGGATCTCATAGTCCTCACCTCGCGTGGCTCGTCCAACGCGCACGTAGTCAGGAAAACAGGGCGTCCCAGCACGAGGCAAGGACTGAACGCTGAACTACGTGGGACGCAAAACGTTATTAAACCAGGGTGAAACGCTGCAGCGGTTGAGTTGTAGATGCCATAAAACTGTCTTTCAGGTCCTGCCAGCCCTTGGAGAAGGACACAACCTTCGCTGACATGCACGTGGCTGATGAAGGCTTGGGCTTGCTTCAGCGGCAAGGTATCAACGTGTCTCCAGCGCTGCCCACACAGGCTTGGCCTGCCCTTGGGCTTTACCAGCAACGGTTTCGACGTGGGAGTCACCACGAGAGCCTGGCCTGAGCTAGCGATGCCCATCCCCAACACATGCACACCCAGCTGGCAATCCCATCATCAGCATCACCGTTGGCTTCTTCCCCAGCACGCCCACGCACTTCACCGTCGGCAGCCCCTCTCCTCACTCTAATTTTGTTCCGTGGACCTTTACAGGTGCTAAAGACTGCGGGATACAACTGCAAAATGCCACTGGGTTCACTAGGAGAAACAACGGTGCTTTGGAAAGTGGATCAACACCAACTCAGTCAGTCCGAGATGTTCCCATCACAGCTGGAAAACCGAGCATCTCCACTGCAGCCCGGCCCTAGGGCTGCCTCCCCCTCCACCCGCTCAGAAATCCAGTGTTACAAAGCCAATTAAACGCTCGATTAAGTGTCCCAACATGTTCCCAAATAAAGTACTAGCATGGCATGTTATTAAAAAAAAAAAAAAAAGAAAAGAAAGAAGAAAGCTCCAGGTTGTATAACGGCCTGCGAGCACATCAGGATAATCTGTGCCTGCTCCCCGGGGGTGGAAACAGGAGCTGAGCAGCCAAATCCCTTCACCATCTCCAACAAAAAGAGCTATTTCTCTCTCTGCCCACCGTACCTTCAGACTGAGACTCTGATTTACACGGTCCCACCAGCCTCACCATCTGCTGCTGGTGCCTGCCCGGGGACCGCACGCCTCCACCCCACGCTGCTCCAAAGATCCCCTCCAACCCGACCCCCTTCACAGGCTTTTTCTGTCTTCGTAAGAGCAGTGTCCACCACAGGCAGACGTTCTCCATCTCCACCAGCAGCCCCTGCTGTGGGCAAGGGCGAGGTCTCGTGACGCAGGAGCCCACGCACCCCGCCGAGCAGCCTGGATTCAAGGGTCAGTGCTACCACGGCCCACCGACCCCCGACGAGTCATCCCACCAAGCTGAGCATCACAGACGAGATCCAAGCGACACTGCCCTAAAGCAGAAGTAGTCTGTAATCCTACGTAGCATGTTTGGAGGCCACCAAGTGTCCCCAGCCCAGACCCCTCTGATGCCACCACTGCCCCTCCCAGGGTGATAACCTACTGATGTTGGGTGCCGGTCCCTGCGCTGGGGACCGCTCCTGAGCTTCTGATCATTCAATACAAGACACAGCAGGAGCAAGAATGAGGGTCCACGTTGCCCCCCATGCCTCTGAGAGCCCCCATGCCTCCCCTGTAACATCACGCTCCTCCTCCCTTGCTTTCCTCCAGCATCTCCTGCTCTTTGCTGCATCTGGCACACCTTTAGGAGACTCCACGGGAACCTCTCGCTTCGCCCTCCTGCCAGCTGCATGCCTGAACGAGGTGTCCGCTGAGGTCTGCATCAACTCCCTGCGAGTGGGGCTCGTCTGACGAGTTACGAGGACGTCTCTTGGGTCGGTCCTGCACCAGCTGCCGCTGCCGCCGCCCAAAGCAGCAGAGAGGCACGGGGCTCCTCGGGGCACGGGGCTCCAGGGCTGCCCCACCAGCACTGCTGCCAGGTCTGACTTGAAGAGCAAAGGCGGAAAACTCTGTGCTAGAACCAGGAACACCTGAATTTTCTGAATTATCTGGGTTTTTTTGCTCTCCAGCACTTTATTTATAATAACCTTTCTGATATCCATAAAACAGTATGGCAGCTTTAGCTTGTCCTGTTCCTCTCTGTGCTTCTACTTTGCCTATTTTTACTGCCTTCAACCTTTCATGTGCACAACAGCAACTCTTTTCAAAGCTTCTCAAGGTCAAAAAAGTCCCTAACGAGGTGGTTAGGGCAGTTATAGATCTTTTCTCAGTCTTTCCCAGAGCGGCTCCGAACTGTGAAACCTCAGTCGGGAGATGGAAAGTTACTCAGGCCCTTCCCAGGTGGGTGAATTTTCACATTCATGGCACCCGACTGGCGAGAATATCAAACCTTCTCGCAGCGATAGCCCTGTACGTCCGTCTCCACGTCCCTGCTGCGAGGTCGTGGTCCCTTCTGTCTGCTCGAGGGTGGCTTGAGCGGGTTTCTGAAGGATGAGTCTGTGCAACCAAGGTTTCACGGGCAGAACACCATCACCCCTTAGAAGCAGATTTGCGACACCTACCAAAATAAACGTCTGCTGGGAAAAGCAGTCAAAGCTTAGCAGGGGCCAGGAGCTGGCACGGTCACCTCTCCATGTTATAGGGGCAAAAAGCATTTCCCTAAACCATTCCTTGGCGCTTTCTAGGAAACACCATGACCGATGCTGCACAGATGAAGTTTCACCATCAATTAAAGCAGAACTAAATCCACGCTGCTGCCTACTGGGGCAATAGCAGTCACCCTTCGCATTCCCAGCCTGAACCACGGCAGGAACCGGCAGAGCCTCCCTTCCGTAGGCTGCAGTCGCTGGTCCGGCTCGAGCAGCCCCCCTGCACCCCCAGGGCTTGCAGGTACCACCTTGTGCCCACCCACCCACCTCGCTGCCTTCTGCAGGAGCCACGGGTGGTGGTTTGCCACTAACGGCAGCGAGCGACGCTGCTACAATTCGCGGCAAGGTGTCGGGTCTTGCAGGTTTGCCCGCAGCACCCCCCTGGAGAATACCGACCCGTGGGTCTCGTTCACCCCGGCTGGTTGTGGGGAGCAGGCTGCCGTGCCCGCCCCACAGGGACCAAGCGAGGTGGTGGCTCCAAGAGCTGGCACAGCAGCTGCCGGCACTCTTAGGGGCTGCTGAGGAGGACATCTACGGAGGAGACTCCGGTATCACGTCTGTCCCTGTACCCACCTGACCTCCAGCAGCAACACCGATGCCCCAAAAGCCAAAGGGCTCTCTGTTTTAAGCCCAAGTCTTTGCACTGCCTGCTCCACGGGGAGCACTCGGGCTTTGCTCTTGCACGTTACCTGCTGGCCTCCCCGGCGCGACGGCTCAGGAGGACGCCTCGGCACTGCTGGCCCGGCAGCTTGCTAGCCCAGGAGCACAGCAACACAACGGGCAGCAGCTCCAAGTCCTAGGGCACAGCAGATATGCTCTGCAAAACCAGCCTGGCATCGGGGAAGCATCGTTCACTTCCAACACATCTTCATTCAGAAGCGAGGCAGGCAGAAATCCCACCACTGTCGCCCCTCTGTACGTACAGCTTGGTTTTATGAACCATTGAAAACAATCTGCAAGCACGGGCAGCGGCTTCCTCCAAAGCGTTCATCAGCAGGGTTGGCGTGCAGCTGACATTTGTCTGTTAATAATATAATTGCATCTAAAGGAGGAAAGGGATCTGGAGCTCTGGGGTTGGGGTTTCTTCTGATTAAGGAAAGGAACAGCAGCTCTTAAGATAACTGAGCGGCCAGAAGCCGAGAGCAGGCTCAGCAAGGCTCAGCCCAACATTCGGAGTCATCCCAGAACCTCCAAAGACACAACCAGCAGAGGACAAAAGTCTGCAGCAGACGCAGAGGTAACATCTAATGGGGCTCCGCAGAAAAACCAGCAGCAGGGACCAGAGGGGCTGCGACAGCCGCAGAAACAGGGATTGCACGGGTGGGACACCCGCAGCCGCTGCGCATCACCCGCCGATGGGACTCCACTCTTATCTCGGACCGGTCCGCCGGGTTACACACCACCACTGAGCCCCAGCCCCCCTTCAGCTCCCCGTGCTCGCGGGAGCTGCTGGCGGGGAGCCTGGCATCGCCCAGCCCGGCGGCAGGGACCGGCTTAATTACAGCGGGTTAAGTGGCACAGAAAACTCCTGAGTCACAGCGAGCTGTTAATTACCAATCCGTAAAGGGATTTGAGGGCTCACGCCAGCGAAGCCGACTTCATCTTGCGCTGTCATATGCGGCGCTCTCGGTCTGACTGAAGTTTATGTGACTGACCTGAATATTTATGCCCCTGGGGCCGGGGTATTTTTTAAAAATCATTATTTTCTACATAAAAATTCAGGAGAAACCCAGCACTTGCTGCGCTCTTGGCAAAGGGTTTCGTGCACAGGGAGGAAGGACACGGGGCTCTGCGGGACAGCCGGAGCCCCAAGGCGGGCGCTCTCCGGAGGGCAGGAGGCAGGTTTCCCTACGGCACGTGCATCCCGCTTTTCCCCCGGGAAGGGGGTGTCGGGGCTGCCCGGGAGCCGTGCACAGCCCAGATGCCGGAGCGGGGCCGGGAGTTCTGCCTGCCTCGGGACAGTGCTGAGCTGGAGGCACTCTCTTAACCCCGCTAATCCTCTTTGGCCGGGAGCTACCGGCTAATTACGTTTCCAGCGACAGCACGGACCCTCGGGAAGGGGGCAGGGAGGCACGGCACACCGGGGGTCAGAAACAGGCTGCTGGCTCCCACCTGCACCTGCAGCAAGAGCAGGCGAGGCAGGAGCCCGGCGCTCCTCCCCGCTCGTTTGTTTTCCCCTCTGCTATAAAATCCCCGTGCCGACACCAAAATAATTTCGGCACGACACCTTTCCTCAGCCCCCCTTCTCTAAACCCATCCTCCGGCTGCCGGCAGCGACGCCTTGTTCTGCACACAGGCTGATCTCACGGAGGTGGGTTTTCTTCCCCATCTAATTGAACTCCCTTTTTCGCAGGCGTTCCTCCCTGCAGCCAAGCGCAGGAGCCGCCGCGGTCGCTTCTGCAAGTAGGGCAGGCTCGGCCCCATGCTCGGCGTCAGCATCTCGAACGCGAGCGGCACAGCATCACACCCCGGGGAGCTGTTCTCCCAATTTTAGCCAGCGGGAGGTCTTGGAGCGTGATGGAAAGAGAGGACCAGGGCTTTCTAGAATCTGATACGGTGATTCACAAGGTTTTTTGCACAAAATTCACCTGACCGGGCTTGTTTGTACCCGGCCGCAGGTACAAGGGGAGCAGCAGAAGGGGAACGCGGCCCGTGAAGGACCCAAGCAAGTGCTGCTCCTGCAAGATGTTTACTTGTGATATCACGTGCAGGACAATGCGTCTGATGTGCATATAATATATTATATATGCATGTAACAGGGAACCTAACAGCATTGACTGGTGAGACCAGAGAGGCAGACGCAGCATGTCCACGACAACGCACGCGGTATAAAAAGGACGCTTTTTGTAACGCACGGGGAAAGCAAGAAAACAAACGCAGTGTTAGGATCTGGACGCGGTGCGGTGGGTACCACAAATGAGTAAGAGGACCCTCCCGAGCGTAAGGCACCCGCTGGGGGTCACAGCCTGGCGCCCAGGGATCAGCACCGCTCGTCAACGAGACTTGTCACAGCTCCTGTTTCAGGCGGGTTAATTAGGCGAAGGGGCATCTTGCCATGCTTATTTAGTAACACAACATGCATAGTTCATTTGTTCCTTAATACAAAACCCCTGGAGTCAATCGGGGTCAATCAGGGTTACCGGGAGAGCATCGCGCGGGGCAATCACACTGCAAGCCAGCTCTTGCCAGCTCACTCACGGTAGAAGCCTCAGCCATAAACGGGCGTGATTTCTTAAAGCCCCAGCGAAACCGCCCCGCGCTCGCTCTTCCTGCGACAGAAACCTCTTTCCTGCCTGCGTGTCACCAGGCTTAGGCTGTAGGGAACTTGGGAGAGCCCCAAAGCGCCAGCTCCGACTCAGTGGGAACAGCTCACGGTGCTGTTCCTAGGAGCCAGCTCCTGGAGGAGGTGTGATGAGGTGGGAGGAAGCTCCAGGCACCTGTACTGCTGGCAATTCACATAAACAACTTATTTAAAGCTGGGGAACGTGTATCAGGGTGAGCAAGCGAGAGAGGTGGAGGTCAGGCACGCTTTAGGGCTTCCTCTCTCTGCTGGTCATTCACAACCTCCAGAGCCATGGGCCACCACAAGTCCATGCGCTTCTCCGGTGGGACGCACTGCCCAAATGCCATGCTTGTACCCGAACTCTTCAAGTGCCTTAGGCTCCTCACCATCATCTTCTGACCGTGCCCACCAAGACCCAGGGCCAAAGGAAAGCCAGCCTTGCTGGTGGATCTCCTGGGAGCTCTGGGTTTGGGGGCACTACCAGCTGCTCACAGGCGGGATGCTCTTGGAGCAACCTTCAGCTGGACCAGACCGCACGAGCACTCAGCCCACGGCAGTGCCAAGACAACGAGGGAACCTCAAGTCACCCTTTTCCTTCGGCAGCTCGGTACCTACGCAGCTCGGTGACTCTGCAGAAAAAGGCACTTTCAGTATTTTCTTCTCTTTCATTAGGTTTGAGTGCGCTCGGCTGCACGAAGCGCTGGGGAGGAGGCAGCTCCTCCGATACCTCCCCAGGCGGCTGCAGAGGGTGGGAGGGGACAAGAGGGACCCGGAGCCTCCGACTTCCATCTTTACATCAGGAGGGGCACGGGGATGAAAATGCCCCGGGGAAATAACAACCCATTGTTCCAGGGAAATCAGAAGTTTTAGGGGGGTGCAGACAGGGGCAAAAGCCTTTCCTACTTTCTGCATTTTGCTCTCAATTTTCCTCTCCCAGTTTTGTAAGGGCGATCGTCACACTGCACCCCCTCCCGCACCCCCTGCTTTGACCAGCTGCCCCTCCTGATGTTGACCGTGTCTCCAACCAGTGACGACCTGTCGCGTCCCGCCCGGCAGAACCACACACAGACGTGCAGCAGGAGGTGGGCTCCCAGCAGCACGCGACAGCCTGACACGGTCTCACCTGGCCCCTCTCCCGGGGGGTCGCTAAGCACCCAGCTCCCCCGTACCTCCCCGTCCCCTTCCCCAAGACCTGCTCTGCCCGTACGCGCCCTCCAAGACGCCCCTCAGCCACTCGCAGGGACTATTCCGCAATGAATTTGGAAGTCGGCACGTGCTAAAGCACTAGGGGTAGCGGGTGTTGTTAGGGTGCCCGTCACCCGCAGCGTTACGTGTGATGCCACCGAGGGCCTGGGGTCCCCGTGCCGCCAGCGTGCCCGCTGGTTCCCAGATACGGGGCGAGCGGTCTCCCTCGGCACAAGTTCCTCGGTGCCTCCCCGGCAGCGGGGATGACCTGCTTAGTGAAAATGCTCGTCCCGTGTAAGGATGCAAACGTTATTTAGGGGTTTTTCTTTCCCCTCCCAAGACGGTTACACGGTTTTGCTCTGAAACTACAATCACACGCAGCCCACCTCCAACACCGTGGCAAAGCCGCGACTGCTTGCACCGACGATACAACTTTATTTGCAGAAAATGGATTCTTTTAGCGCTGTTTCACCGCAAAACTCCGTCCTTCCTCCAAAAACCAGGCCACCGCGGCCCGTGCCCTCTCCCTCCCTGTGACTCACGCCGTTTGAAGCCGGGGCTGAAGGCTTTGCCCATGCTCCAGCGGTACATACAGAGGGTGACCACCCGTCTCACCCGCAGCGCTGCACGTACCAGACCCCGGCTCGTATCTCCTCATTAGTTCACACGTGGCTTCCGAGGGCGGTTTACAGTCAAGGTCGTAATTCATAAAGCAATTAACGGATCAAGCCTCGCTACTTCAAAGGGCGAGTTCTGGTATTTGCATGAATCTCAGGGCTGGGGACAAGCTCACGTGAGCTGCAGGCAAAAAGAGGGTCAAACCGCAGAGCAATTTTCTCAGAAGATCAAGCAAATCTACTGCCCGACTGCATTAACAGATCTTGCAATATTGTCCTTCTTGCAGAAAGTTTTTGTTAAAAACATTCACAGCTCAAGTGTTGCGTTTATTCCTCAAATAATAAATTCCTTAAAAAAACCCAAAGCCCGTAAACCAACCCATCTATTGGAGCTGAGGGAGCCAAGGCAGAGTCCAGCCTTCAAAATCTGAAATTTAATCCCAGGTGTCAGCCAGTGACCCTGGAGACAAGCGCTGGGGAGAGGTCACCTTTCCGTGGCACCCGCGCGTTATCAGGTACAACCCAACCCCAAATTAATTCTCTAATTAATTCATTAAGAGGCAGGTGCCAAGGGGAGCACGTTAAAGCCGTTTCGCCAACGCGTGAGCTCCCTGAAGCCTGGAAACACATCGCTGCCCAAGGGTGCACCAACACGGGGCTTCAGCCCTACCAAGGGACTAAACGCCTGGACACCTTCGCTTCTCACCCAAGCCCTCGGGGCAGGAGGGACGAGCAGAGCATGTCCCTTGGAAACGCCATTACGGACAAGGAGGCGGCCATCTGACGGCTTTACACCTCCACGCGCACCACGCCAGGAGAGCGGCTCTCCGCCACCGTGAACGTGGGCACGGGCAGCAGCAGCTTCAGGAGGAGCAGGAAATTACCGGGTGTAATTGAAACTGCAGGGAGGAGCCCGGGACATAAAATGTAATTATCTGCCGTGGAACGGAGCCAAGATTAGCAATCCTATCTCTGGTCATTTAAAGTTCCCGTTAACTTTCCCGTGGGCTGCTGATACCGGTTCTGTGGCTAACTGCCTGCGAGATGTAGCACTCCAGAAGAAAGCCCTGGGCCTCCTCTCACACGGGCTCAGGCTGTAGAGGAGGGGGCGAGGGTCTAGACTTTAACGGAGGCCTTCTCCAAGAGCCTGGAAGATCTCCCTCCCTAGCTAGCAAGGGGGAGGAGGGTGTAGGAGGATGCTCCAGCTAAGCCCCGGTTGCACCGCTCTCCTCTCCAGCTGGCCAAGGTGCCTTTTTGGTGCTTGGGAAGACAATCTGGGTGGGCATCACAATTCAGAACCCTCCTCGACTATAGCTGGTGAGAACGGGTGGACCTCAGGCCACCTCAACCTCCTTCTCCTCCCCTCGCGTCCCACCCCAGCAGGGTGCACGACACCCAGCCAATTCACATCCCAACGGCACCGCGGGCATCACATCACACCCGTCCTCCGCTCAGCCCCCTCCCCTCCGCTGCGCCCCAGCACGACGGCGCAGGGCCCTTGCTGTCTGGAGAGGGCACCGTGTTCCTTGTGCCCTCGTTATCTGCGGATGCAGGAGCCGCAGAACATCCCTCGCCAGCCTCCTCCCGAGCCTGGCCAAGGCGTCCATCCGCAGCGCCACGAGGATTCTGGTGGGTGACTCTGGCACCTGCGTGACCTGTCTCCATTTCCTCACCCTCTCCACTGACTCCTTGGGCACCTTTGGGGAGCAGTGGGCATTGCCAGGGGTGCCCCAAACCACGGCCACCCCTTGCTCCGCTCCTCGCACGACACCAGCGTGAAATCAGTGTATGCATATGAAATACACGTCTTGGCCAAGAGGTGGAGGACCATGGCCTCCACCCTGGGGCCTCCCCTGGGAGGGACTTGGCTTCAGCAGCCTCTTAAAGGCATTTTTAAACCTCTGAAGGAAAACCTACCGTCTTTTCTCCATTTTAAGCGAGAAAAGAGCACCGACCCCCGGCTCGGAAGGCACCCGCCCCTGCCGGCCCCCTTACCTCCACCAGGTGAGGCGTGGGGTTGAAGCCACACATGTTGCAGACCTGCTGCCGGCAGGTCGTGCAGGTGTTGTAGTTGGGGGGCTCACCGGAGCCCACGTTGATCTCCGCCTTGCAGAGCGGGCACGAGACCCTTGCTTTCGGCACTTCCTTCGGCTTGACACCCTGCTCCGGCTTGCTGGGCTTGGGAGCTGGCATGGCACCAGCCCGGCCCTGCGCCCCCGGGGCTTTGGGACCAGCTTCTTTGCTGGCATCGCTGAAGACGATTTTTGGAGGCACTTTGCCAGGAGAAAGCTGGCTCGGAGGGGGGGCCTCTGGCTGGGCGGACATGAGCGTGCTCGCCTGGGTCAGGAGGGACGCCCCGAAACCGAAGAGCTTCCCGGTGAGCCCCTCCTGGGCTTGCTCTTGTGCTCCTGCCCCGGGGGCCGGGGCGGCAGGCTTCGCCCCTGCGTCTCCCGCCATCTTCCTCTGCTCGGAGGAGGAAGGCTTGGCTTGCTGATGCTGCGGGGAGGACCTGGCTGCCTCCTGAGGTTTCGTCTGGCCCTGGCCGTGCGGTTCCCTCTGCGGCGTCGTGGGGTGAGGTTTGGGCGGCTCGGATGGCGGGGCGCGGGCGGCTGGCGGGGACTTGTCCGCACCCGGGGGCGGCGGGTGCTTGGCCGGGGAGTGGGAGGGGGACGGCGAAGGAGAGTGCAGCTGCTGCTGGCTCTTGGAGCGAGGAGCGGTGGTCATGTCCATCCCCAGCGCCCGCTGCATCTGGCAGTTCAAGCACAACCATTCCTTCACCTGCGAGACAAGGAGAGGACGTGGGCAGTGAGCAGGGTCCGGCCGCGCGCAGGCAGCCCCAGCGCACCCTTCAGTTCCCCTAAACAAACCCTATGTAGCTATAGGAACAAGGCATCAACCCCCCAAAAACCACTTCGGTACCGCGTTCTTTGCAAAAGTATCTCCCAGCCGTGGCCAACAGACCCCATCTGTCACAGGTACCCACGGCACAACGCGCCGGTGCCAAAGCGAACTTTAATTAGCTTTGGTTTGCTTCCAAGGCTTCTGCTGTAGAGCTCCTGCTAGCCACGAGGCTCTGCCTGCAGGCAGCACGCTCCGTGCCGCTGCCGGGGGAGAGGGACCCTTCCGAGGGCTCCTGGCCCCACCATCTCCCTAAAAATCCATTTTTTCCCCTCCTGCTCGGCAACCAGAGCTAGCAGGGAAAGCAGCCGGGGCCCCTCAGACGGGAGGCGAGGGTCGGCAGGAGGGCCGGCGCGGCTCCACAGAGGGATGCTGCTGTAATCCACGCGCACACCCGCAACGCTCCCCAGCGCCAGCACGTGCCCGACGCTTCCCCGGGGCCAGCTGAGATGGCTTTTCTGCAATCGGTGCGGTGGTTGTGACGTCCCACCCCAAAATTCGGCGCTGTAGCCCCTAAGGGACAGCAGGGAACAGGTTCTTCTTGCGCGATGCGCCCGCGCTGCCGGGCAGGCAAAGCGCCCGCTGGGGACTAAATAATGAATTTTCGCTCTCGCGACAACGAACTTTTGGACGCAAATGAAAAATACAATGCTCCCTGGCTAAGTGGCGATAAATGAAAGACTTTCCCCCCCTCGAGAGACGTTGCTTGTGACACACTAATGTCTGAATTAAGTTAATTAAAGAGGCCGTATAAAGCTGTGAGCCTTCCCATACGAGGAATCCCCAGGATGCTCAGCGGCTGTGCAAATATTAATATACAGCACAGTCAGCAGGACAACCAGCTCTGCCTGCAAAAGATTTCTCCGAGACAAGTAGCTAAAGTGGCAAAAAGGACCAGAGCGTTCCCAAAAACCGGAGCAGCATCCAGGACAAGGGCACCCAGAGCCCGGAGTGGGCTGCTGTGAGTGGCATCCGACAGCTCTGCTGGGGCCGCACGGGCCAGGTTTTGAGATGCAGATTTTCCTGCCTTTCATTTCAGGGGCTGTCTCCTCATCCCAGTGTTACGGATCATCTCCAAGGCTCGGCTTAATCCCCGCCGCAGAGATGTTAACCGCCCCATCGCCTCGCCCGGCCCCACGTCGCCAGGTCCACGTGGCCTTTTGGTCCTGCCGTTGGAGGCACAGGCGCCGAACAACCGATTCGTAACCCGGCTACGGGGGGGTTTTCCCCCTTACACCCCAGCCACAGGCACGTTTCAACCTTTTCCTGCTCCAGGGAGCTGCCTGCAGAGACGCAGTCGGGTGTTTCGGCAGGTCCTGCGGTGGGACGGGACGGCGAGTCCCCGAGGGGGGAGGCAGGCGTGCCCTGCACCCCTCCTTACCGCTCCCCCCCAGGAGGGCTCTCAGAAAGCCCAGCCTTCAAATAAACTTTTTAAAACAGAGGGAATCCAGATCAACTAGGAAAGATTAAAATTAAAGGGGGGTGCACGAACAAACCCCTTCCAGGCTCGCCGGGTTGCAAAGAGCTCCGCGTTGCCTCGTGGTCTGCAGCAAAGCTCTCCCCGTCACTTTACAAGCCTGGTCGCGCGTCAGCTCTGCGCTCGTCTCAGCCGCGCTGAGCTCCCACGCCGCTATCCCCACCAGCCTCTGCTCGAGTGCTTCGCTCGGAGCAGGGTGAAAAGCAGCCTGAATTTTTCCCCAGCGATTTTTACATCGTTGTTTCTCCGAGCCAGGTTATATTTAGTTCCTGAAAATATTGCTTTAGTTTTTATAATTCCTTACGGTCTCGCCGCCTCTCTTCTGACATACAGAATTCCTCGTATTATTTTTGCCTTTGCATCCCCTGGAATTTCTTCCCACTATTCTATTTCAGGAGAGCGTCTCCCAAAATCCTGCCAGCTTTGGGTGCCATCCCCATCAGCGCTGATTAAGGGAGAACCAATCCTTTCCATTCAGGTTTCCTCTCCCCGCAAACTTCCCAGCATCTGAGAAATGCAACTCTTCCCCTGACCTCCTTACCCACACTTTAAAACCCTCTGGCAAGGTGGAATTTGGGGGAAGAGGAGATATTCCCAGACCCGCTTCGGGGCCGTTTACATCTAGATTTTAAGGGTCCCCAACCGCAGGATACGCGGCGAAGGACACGCTCCGCACTCCCGCTTTTGTACGGTCTGTGTTTATTGCAGCCTGGCACAAGGTTTAGCTTATTTTCTGAAATAGGAAAAATACTTTGCCGCTCTCCTGCATAAACTTCCAAACAACCAAACAAAATATTGAGGGAATTCAATTGATTGCTCTCGACTGTCTGCCAGCTTCAACGAGCAGCGAGCGCTGCTGGTGAATACCGAACAGCTCGCAGCTCCGGCTTTGCTGGTTCACCCCCTCCCCACGCCACGCACGGGTCCTTGCTTCACCCCCGGCCAAGGCTGGTGCAGGAGAAGTGTTCTCCAGGCACCCGGTACGGCCCCGCGTCCCACGGCCACGCAAGCTGCATATGGTTGATGGACAAGCCCACCGAGATCTTCCTGAGCTCAGGGGTCGGGGAATGATGTCATCACTGAAGCTTTCTCACTTTCTGCAATGAACTTGGCTTATGCAACCGAGACAGAAAAAAGCCAGCAGGCTTTCAGACGGGATAGAAACCGTCAAATCGCTCTCGGTGGCTTGGTGAATAACTGCTGAGGAACATCTAGTCCTGAGGAGCAGGAGAAAGCTGCAGGGAATACAGTGGGGCAGCTCGCTCCCAGAGCGAGTATTTGAAATGTAAATTTAGTTGGGATTGTAACAAATTGCCTGACCGGCCTCTACTGATGCAACCGATGACACAACGTGTGGATTACACAGATCAAAGACGACTTGAAGGATCCTGGAGGGAAGATAGTAAAGAGGAAGGGCCAAGTCGTCTTGCCAAAGATCCTTCCCCCAAGAAAGAGAAAGGAGGACGGAAAAGCCTTGGGTGTAAATTTTCACTAATCCAACCCCTGAAAGTTTTGATTTGGTGGAGAACTGGGCAAATAAGACACAGAAACAGATTAAACGGTGGACTATTGGGTTGGCTTGCATCGCCGTCCTCTAAACGCTCCTCTTCTCGCCTCAGACTTGTCATGCAAGCAGTATGGAAATAAGGGCAAGAATAGAAAAGAATAATTTATCCTACTGCTTCTTCATCACTGCTACAGTCTGGGTAACTAGCAAAACGAAATGTCTATCGGTGAGAAGAGAAAAAAACCTAAGTTATTGAAAACTCTGGTTCCAGCTTGCCTTCTGGGAATGCTGAAGTCACCGTTACACCCCAAAATAAGGGGAGGTAAAACCGCGCTCTCTTGACTAGCCTGAGACCGGCTGCTCAGAGCACGCTAATCTCCTTCACCCCAGGAAACGTGACTGGGGGAAATACTGAAAAATACAAAGAAAATGGGGATATAGATAACAGCTCTGAAACCAAACTGATGCCTCAGCGAGGAGCGAACGAGGCCAGCTACAAGCGAAGGCGGCTGCTGCGCAAAACAAAGGGCACCATTAGAAATAGGAAATCAGCAAATATCGGAGCTCAGCACACCAGCGTCAGCCGAGAAGCCGTGAAGTGCTTAAACGCCAGGAAAGCAAAGGAGCTTCAGGAAGAAGTCTCTGGGGGAGCAGTAGGAAGGATTGATCGAGGGCATTGGGGACAGAGGCCATCCTAGAAAGGACAGAGGTCCATCACTGGGTGGAGATGGTAAAGCTGTTAACGAGACTGATGTGGCAGAAGTGCTGTAATTAGCCATCGAACATTTGGGAAGAAGCAGGACAACGCTCATTAAGAGGATGAAGCATTTCCAACTTATTAGCAATTGAGAAGAACATTTAACAACATCTACCAGCACCAGAAGATATTTAAATTTGACAGATCTGAATAATTTTGCATCCAAGAGACCTAAGAAAACTGCTGTGTGCTGCTGTTCATTTTTAAGAGGAAATTTTAGAAGACTGGAAGAGTCTTCTGCTTGCATATCCAAGAAAGCAGAGGTATGGCCTGAAGGGGACAGCTAGCCAGACATCTGTCCAAGACAGAAGGACAGCGCTGGATTCACGCAGCAGAGAACCGAAGGGCACGCGTATACCCCCGTCAACGCGGTTTTAGGGAAAATAGGTCACGGCGAGTAAACCTGATTTTATTCTCTGCACATTTGATATTAGTAATGCACAGAAGCAATATCCTTGATGTCCAAAAGGTGTTTTGACCTAGTAATGCATGACATGCTGACAAAAAAAAAACCCCACCCCAAAAACCCCGGCACTGATCTGGTATCTGACTGTGGCTAACACCACTCACACGTGGCAGATTTTGGTAAAATGATAAATATCGGCGAAGATGATTCCCTGCTGCCTGGCAAAGCCACGTTTGGAGGTGGGAGCGAGGAGGTGGCTCAGCCCCCTCACCCAGCGCTGAGGGACTCCTTCCAGAGCCCTCAACGGTCCCACACCGACATTTTAAGGAGATTAGAGAAACACTGCGGGAGATACAGACCGGATCTGTGAGAGTGATTCCAGGGATGCAGAAAATGTCTGAAATGAGAGAATTAGAGAGGTTGATCTTTTTCGTTTATCAAAGAGAAGATTAAGAAGTGACTTGATTACGACGTAGCGGCACATTCAGGGGAAACAATATCAGGTACTAAAAGGTTCTTAATTAGGCAGAAAAAGGCATAAAAAGAACTAATGACTGGAAATGGAAGCCAAATATATTAAGCATCACTTTTAACAGCAGATGTTTCTAACCATTAAAGCAAATTATACACATGCTGTTGGGCTCAGCAGAAGACTCAGGGAGGTAAAGCTTGCAGACCTTTCATATACTGGGTATTTTATACCCCTACGGATCTTAAAAGCTTTCAAAGTGTGAACCACCCGGCGTTTACTGACCTTTGCTCTGCCAGCACCCAACCCCTGACCTGCCCCGGCCCCGACGCACCCGTGACCGCCAGCCTCACCCTTCCCACCGCAGACCCCCGCGGCGTCCCAGCCCGCGCCTCTATCCCCCTTCCCGAATCCTGCCGTTCCCTAACGCGGGGACGGGTCTGCAACCCGCTAGCCCTTGCGGGGTGACTGCCGCCAGATGTGCCTGTCCCCCTCCGTGCCGCCCCGCGGCTGCGAGCACGGACCATTTGCAAACCCCATCAGGAATGAAAACTTGCAAATCGGCATTTCCTTAAAAAAACCAAAAACCCCCGCGTCAGGAATATACACAGCACATGCATCCCTGTGCACTGCAGCTCACCGATCCCTCCAGAAAAACATCAAGAAAAGCACCCAGCTAAAAATGATCCGAAACGACAGAGACAGCTTGAGCTTACGAGGCTTCTAAAGTTATTCTAACACCACCTATTTTAGGAAGCTATGTGGAAACAGTCCGTCCCCAAAAATTGTTACCAGGAGATGCAAGGGAGTGCTAGTAATGTGCGGGTTGTTTTGTTCTCCTGCGGTAAGACAATACAGCTCTAAAAGCACCCTAAGTATAGAGTTCAGCCTTTGCAGTAGCCAGGAGAAGCTTTAAAATGAGCTGTAAGCAGAAAGACTTCTTAACTGAACATCCGAGATCTCTTCCAGCCAAAATTTAGGATTATAATGAAGAATAATTCCATTTTTGCTGAGGGAGGGTTATTCTGGACCATCTGGAGGTGACCCAGGATGCTACCCTACAGCACAGACGGCAAAGAAAAGGAGAGCGCTAGATGACCACATTTACGACTCGGGAGACTGAATGGTTCCTCACCAGCTTGACCCGCACCTCAGTGCAGCCGAAGCCATCTGACCTTGCCAGCTACACCACGCGGTAACAGAGGAAGCCATTGGGCACTTGAGGAGCACAGTTCATCTGACTTGCTTTAAATGATGATTTTTGGCTGGGAAAGAACAGCTCCCAAGTCATCTCGAGTCAAGCATGGTCAATCCCATCCAAGGTGGACCGCTTTGAACAGGACGGAGCAAACGAGCTTTGTTCGGCAGAAGATACAACCCATCCTCCTCCTCCTCCTCTGGCATGAGACAACAGGACGCACGACCAGCTGAGAAACGAGAAGCCAAGTTCATGGCAAATCAGAGGAGAAAAGGAGCGTGGCTTTTCTCTGAGCTGCCCAAAACACGTGTATTTAATATTTTACGAAACTGGAAATCCTAAAAAACCACCGTATTTGGGAAGAGCAAGACAGCAAGACTACGGCAGGAGCTCTTCGACTCCGAGAGCCCCGAGCAGGCACCTGCCCCAGAGCCACCTCTCGCGAAGCCAACCCCCCGCAGATGCACCCCAGGGTCACAGCTCCCCCCTCTGCCTTTCGCACCCTCAGTACAGCCGGAACTAGAGACATATAAAAATAACCAAAGCTGGAATTGGGTAACGACGGTACTGTGTTAATCAGGCTAATAGGGAGGCTCCACGCCAAGATGCTGACTGGACGAAGAAGGGTTTCGTTAACGGGTGCTCCTGGCTTTTCCTGGAGGAGCACCGCAACAGCCCGGCCTCTCAGGAGCCGAGAGCTGCCGGCGACCTGCCCGAGAGCGTCCTCACACGCCTTCAGTTCATCAGCTCTGCCTGCAGATGAAGAGCCATCATCTCATGAAATCAGCCAGTCAGCAAAACATCCCTTCCCCTCCATGCCTCCCCGATCCGCTCTAGAGGAGGCGAGGGGGGGAGGGGGGGGCACGTCTTGCGTTTTTACATCCTGGCGCTGAAATCTGCCAAAGCCACGTACCCTGCAATTAAAGCAACATCCTGATCCAAGGCGAGAGGCAGCGCTAGAAGGCAGCCCCCGGCTAGAGGACGCAGGGAACAGCAAGCTGCAGCGGGGAGCTGGGACGCTGCCGGGAAGGCAGGAGGTGGGGATGGCTGGAGGAGAGCAGGCGAAGCTCAGCAGATCTGGGAAGAGCTGCCGGTGCGTGGAAAAAGCTAAAGGTACCATGCGGAGAAGGCTTCCCGCACCATCTCAGACTGGATGGTGGAGCGTACGACAAATACAAATATATGTCTTAATCTGAAGTTCTGGGGGCGTTTCTTAAAGCGGGGCTACTGCTGGCGTCTCCTGTAGCGACGCAGGGACAGTCTACCACAAAGCCCACCCGCTGAGGGTGGGAAAAGCAGTCCCTGGCGTTCGGATCAGCGCACAAACAGAGTGAGAAGCCCGCAAAGCTTCCCATGGGAGGCTGCAACGTGGCGTACCAGCCAGGCTTTGACCCGGGGTGGGGGGGGAACATGTAACGTCAGGAGATGAAGTCTCCTAAGGCACCTCTGGAGGACCACGAGCAGCCCAGGGTGCAGGAGCTGTCACGCGTCCGTGGCCGCACTGCGTGTCGAGACGTCACCAGAATTCACGCGCGCATCCAGGTGGAGAGGAGGCGGATGCGAACGCGCAGGCAGCGTGGGCTGAAGCTTCCTGGTCCAAATCTAAAGCACAGTTCGAAGAGAACCCAGGGCTCCAGAGGGACCGTGCAATTAGGAGTCTGTCGGCAATTAATTGACAAGGGAATTGGTCACCGAGGCACTTCTGAAAAAAGGCCACCTTATGCTCATCTTTATCTTCAAACATCTCAACACAAATACAATCCAGTCCTTCGTGCTGCCCAGAAGGGGAAGCCACTGAAGCCGTCAGTAATCATCCTGCTAATGCCTGCCAGAAAATAATCAGCTTGCTCGCTTGCCGGCGAGCGAGAGGAACCAACCCCCAAACTCATCTCCTTCACTGCAAACAACAGATGGGAAACTGTGTTTGTCCAGAGAACCGAGCTGCAGAATAAGACGGTGCCATTTCATCCTATTAGTCACTTCTTAACCAGTCTCCCTTAACTGTCTCTAGTTAGCACCCCCCGAACTAACTGAACGCAAGTCTTCTCCTTCCCCAAAGGGTCTCAGGAGGCATTAACCCACGCCAGGCTCTGCAGACCCTCCGGCTTTTAAAGCCGACCTCCAGCTCCTGCGCCTCACCGTTGGGACGATCTCTACCCGCACCACGCAGCCACCGACGCAGCGATGAAGCCAACGTTCAAAGAAAATAATTGCACGCTGTGGAGCTTTGCAACTAACCTCGACCTGCCGTCACACGCAGGACGGCGCTCCCCCGGTAGCGTCCCCCATGGCTGAGCCGTCGATAGAGCCGCTAGCTCCTCGGGAAGCGTGAGCATCCCCTTCTTCACCGCTCGCCCTTGCTGGCAGAGAGAAATGGAGGGACAGGAGGAAACCTTTCCAGCGCCAGACCCGGCGCTGCTCCTTTGCTCCCCCCCCGGGAGCGCGGGTCCCCCCGCCAGAGCAAGGCGCTGCCTAGCTAAGCAGTGCCACCGCCCGAGGCGAAGGGACGAGTCCTTCCAGTTCATTAGGGAAGGTTTCTTGTGCGATTTGCTGCCTCACTAGCTCCTGTTTAGACAGCCTTTGTTCCCTGTCCGCAGGAGCGCATGAAAGGGTTGGACGTCCGTACGTGCTCGGAGGATGCTGTGCCCCGGGCTTGGTCGGGGCGGGGGGGTCGCAAAGAGCTCGCCCCGGGTTGTAACCTCTCGAGCTTTGCACGCCGAGGCGCTCTAAGTGCGGCCCCAGGTCCCCTACCGCTCCGTCAGGCAGGACTTCCCCCCGGAGCCCTCCGGGTCAAGGAAAGCCTAATGGCTTGCTTTGCCTTTCGCTGCTGCCGCTCCCGTACCCTGCCGCCAGCTGAAGGACGGACGTCCCGGGTAACAGGAGCCTCCGGTCCTGCTCACTTATTGTCTTCTGCAGAACTAAAATAGCAGCCTGGGAGGGCGCGGGGGAGCTCAAAACTTTCCATTCACCGATACCTCCTGCCCAAAGCAGAGAAATACACGGGGCTTCTCTGGATGCAATGATGTACCACGTACAGCAGCGAGGCAATCCACAGCTATAGCGCTACGAAGAGCATAGGCTGCTCTCGGTAAACAGACTTACAACCCATTAATTTAAAAGCAGCCCAGCTTCCTATTGGTAACGCGGAGTAAAATCATCGTTACCCGTTTACTGCATGGCTCCATGTTTATTCAGTTACGAACGGTCGCTGGTGCAGCCTTGCCCAGGAGTTTCCGGCTCCTTTGGGAATCCTGGACAATTACAGCAATAGGAGATAATGGCTGGAGCTCAGGGAATAAATTAAAGAGCCTCAAATATCCGAAGGTCCCTTTACGCCCCAAACTTTGCATCACCTTGGCAGCATCGACATCTGAGTACGGGCCAGCAGCAGTCAGGGCGGAGAGGATCGCGATCCCGCGACCCGGTAGAAAACATCTGGGACAGAAGTTTTTAACCAGTAAAGACAATCCTGGTGCTAACGTAAATAACCCCAAGTTATGTTCAGAGACAGTCACAGACCAGGTGTTATGGCCTCACGTTTCCTCCAGACTGAAGGAGCCGCGTTAGGTCTCATTTATCCCGGTCCAATACGTATTTATGAGTGAAGCTGCCGGAACGAACAACTTCTGCAAATGAACGTATCGAGGGGGATCGATGCATCAAAGCAGAATGTATTTTCTGTCTGTCTTTTTTTTTTATTATTCTGGATTAAATATGTAGTAAATGGTCTTGTAGAATTTAAGGCCTGAAGATAGACAAGCCATTGCACAATCTTTTTACATACCTAAACAGATTTAATTGCTCAATTATTCCAGATAAACGCGATAAGTTCCCCGCCATGAATAATTTATAATCCAGCTAGCCACACAATCTATGAAACACAAATCTACGGCTGCGGCAGAGGAAAAGCAGGGAGATGCCACGATGCTGAGACACCCCGGCTCGTTACCAAACGCTGGCCGAAGGAGCGGGACTGAACTTGCCCGAAAGCACCGGGACGGCCCGGACCTTCGTTTGGGTTATCACAGGGCTCAGAGGATGCAAATATTGATCAAATTAAACAGGCACAAAGTTAGGAGGTGCACGCAGGAGGAGAGAGGCACAGCACATCCCCCCTTCTGCTGATGGTCCGGACAATGCTGGGTGTCCCGCACAGCCCTCCCAAGGAGCTGGCTGCACCGGCTTCTCCAGGAATTTCATTAGATGAGCGTGACGGAGCTTAAGAGCTGCAGTGAAGCGCAGCGGGACGCTGGAGGAGGGAGGTCTGCGGGGGCTATCGCGAGGGACGGCGCTCAGGACGCCGCGGAGGAGGCAGGGGAAGGAGGGCTGCTGCGGGATGAAAGGTCCCGTCCAGCCGGGGCTTACCAGGCTTGGCTAGGAGGGACCCAAGAGAGAGAGACCCGGAAAGCATCCAGGAGGAGGGTTAATCCTAAACCCATGACGAAGCCATCCCAGGCAGAGGGGTAACGAACCGCAGCACCGAGCATTGCTTGGGAAAAGCATTGTATCGACTGGTAAGAGGGGCAGGTATCACCTCCGGGCTCCGGCGACCCCCAGACGAACGCAAGAGGCTTTCCCACGGGGATGCTCGGGGCATCTCTCTGACTCTCCGAGCAGCAGGCGAGAGGCGCTGGGTGGGTTTGCTCCAGCCCGGGCACCCAGCGCTGCCCTTCCCTGCCCCGCTCCCCGATAGATGCTCCTGCGTCTGAATTTCATTTACGCTGCTGCTTCATTCCAACAAACCCCCGTTAAAGGCTTTGGGATTTCACCCCGATGTCCTGCAGCAGCAAGAAGAGAGCTGTAAGGGCCTCTGAAAGGTTTTGGCTCCATCCCCTGCCCCGGGGAAGGATCAAACAAGCCTGCATCGCTGCCGCCAGACGTTTGTCTAATTTGGTCTTTAAAACTTCCCATCAGTTGTGGATTTACTGGGTGGACAGCCAAAGGGGGAATAAAGGGGCTTTGGCTTAACCACCCTAACTGCTAGAGAACGCTCCCAAAATATTAAGCTAAATCTTCCTTGCAGTCCAAGTCTGTTACTTGCCATCCTACGGACCACAAACACTGAGCAGCAGCTATTTTATCCAGTAAAAACAGCAGGGAAGCTGGCTACAGGCTGAAGGCATCCGTCCAGGGGAGCACATCCCGGCACCAAGACCACAATGTGCAAACCATCTCCTAGAGGTGACCGGCCACCAACTTCACGCTGCAAAACTCTTGGTCTTGATCTCCCCTGGGGCTCCACAGCACCTCCATGGCCTTCAGACCCAATTAATGGTTTTCTGCATTTCCAGCTACAGCTTCTGTGCATTTTTAGGAGCTGCTCAGGCAGCTTTGGAGGACCGCGTGCTATGAAAGGAGCTCAGCCTTGCGTGGTCCCATCAAAGCAGCCTACAGACCACCTGCCCCCCAGACCCACCTCGCCGCCTTCTGGAGACACCCACTTGGGTGGCCCTGGCACCCAAAACGGGCTTACGAGTATAGCCATAAACACCAGAAACAGTTTGTCTGGCCACCAGCTACCTATTTTAATAAATCAGGATAGGCTGTGTTGGAATCCCTATCCCCATTCAAATGCACCTGGAGCCAGCTCGTAAGTCATCATCTGCTAAGTAAAATATACCAATTCTAACACAAAAATCTGCAAACAATTAGAATTTGAACAGATACCTGTAAAGCCACATCACTGTTAATTGAGTTTTTATAGCCATTACACAGCCTCTAAGAAGGGGATACTTAATTGCAAGCCAGTCTACGATAGCAATCACCGTGTCTTCAAAAAAAACCCCCCAAACCGCTAATTGCAAAGCAAGATTAAAATTGGTCATTCAAATCAGGATTTTTTGCTTGCTGATCTAAAGTCATTATTGCCATGGAGATCTAAACTGACGCACCCCGGGAAGGTGCACAAACTCTTAATCAGAAAGAATGCTGCTATCCGAAAGGCTGCCGCCTCTATCATCGCCCAAGCCAAAATGCAAAGTTCCCCCATTGGGGGGCTCCAAGGACCCCCGGAGCGCGACCTGCCCGGGACCCCGCAGCCCGGCTTCAAAGGTGAGCCGACGATGAAAGCCAGTCTCATTGTGCTCAAACGAGGGGCCGAGTCCTTGATTGCAAAACTAGAAACTGTTACAGAAGAGGAAAGATTTCAATAGAAACTGCTCAGTTCAACAACAACAAAAAATAAATGGCAGAAGCAAAACTTTCCTCCACCTTTTGGGGCTTCTTAGCTTTCCTTTGAAAGATCTCCAAACAGCAGCAGCTTTCGCCCAACGCAAAAAACCAACCAACCAAAAAAACCCCAAACCCACCAGGCAAGAATCCTCTCACAAACACCCTTTTCGTGCAAACACACCCCCCCTCAGCCCCTGCTTTGACGTTGCCTTTCGCCCCTTATCGCCCGCGCGGCCGGCTATCGCACCCCGCGGCGCACGGAGAGCATCCGAGAGCATCCCCCTTGCCGAGACGAGCGCTCCCGCTGCTGAGCTACCGCAACGTTTCTAGGACCAGTGGCTGCAAAGAGAAGATGGAAAGAGAGATGGAGGAGTATTGGACACCGTGGTGCGTGCAACCCAGGCAGTAAATACCACAGGAATAAATCAGGTTGCTTTTTTGAACAAAGCATTTAAGAGCTCCTTGACGAGGGCATCCGTCCACGCCATCACAGCCGACAACCCGGTCTGCAGGAGCAGACCAGTGTTTAATGAAATCTCAAATTAACTTGTCAGGCAAGGGAAAAAAAGCTTCTCTTACATGTAAATAGTATATTTCTGATGACAGCCTCACAGCTGTGACAGACAGCTATCTCCAGGCAGCCGTCCTATGCCTCTGGCAGGGCATTTTTGAAAAGGCGCACAGCTTCTATAAAAGCATTTTTAAGCCAAGCCCTACAGCCGACACATCGTCCGTAGGTGCCGAACGCGCCCAGCACCTCCGTGGCGGGTCCCCTCCGCCGGTGCCGCGGCCAGGGAGCACGCTGGACTGGGGGATGGGCAGCGCAGGCTGCAGAGCCCCGGGAACGGCACCGCTCTGCGCCCATCCAGACGGAAAGGAAACTACGGAGGAGCAAACCGCGCAGTTCAAGCTGATTTCATCCCCGCTTTGATTTGCTCCAACGCCACTTAGAAACCACTTCTGGAGAGGAAGAATAAATCCCTGTGCCCTGGCTGCAAACCCGGGCGACTCGAGCGGAATTACCAGCCACGGGACTGACTCCGATCTGTGGCGCGTTTATTGCGGGCGAGAGAGCGGGAGCCATCGCTGCTCCCTCCGTCTTCAGGTGTTCGGCTGGAGAGGTCTCGCATCAAAACCTCCAGGTGAACAGCGGGAGCTGCGCCGACCGCAAGCAATCAGACCCAAACCGCCTTAAATTGGGCAGATAAGGGATGGATTGGCCAGCAAGAGAGAGGCAGCGGGATCCGTGCACCAGGCGGGGAAAACGTTTTACATCCAAATAAATACCCCGTTCCCATACGGTTTCATCTGCCCACAAGCCTTGTCTGCTGGTGCTAACCCCCCTGCCTGGCTGGGCTGGCTCCTGGCACTCCGCAGAGAAAGGGAGAAGGATTTCTGAACGCCGGCGTGCGGTGGGTGCTGGGACGCAGAAGGGGACACCGTGCACGGCCGACACCACCTCGGGGGATGCCGCTCATCGGCGCGCAGCGACCCGCTCGCCCAGGGAGGGGGGTCTCGCCGTGCTGAGACCTTTGCTTCCCGGCGGGATGGAGGTTGGGCGGCACGGGGCAACTGCCTGCAGCTGGAAGACACGGGAAAAGGGGTCGGCCGGAGAAGAAGGAGGAGTTGGGGCAACAGCTCGAGCTGGCCAAAACCATCAGGGAGGGCAAGGAAGACTTCACGTTTTACAAGAAGTAACGTAGCGCCCAGCGTCGGCTCTTGGCTGGGGTGGCGTGGCTTGGAGATCGCTTAATGCAGTGGGGTGCTGGGGCTGTGCAGAGCCCTCCAAATGACACGTCCTCCAAAACGAACAGACCGTGGGACTTCTCTGGGCAGACCTGTAAAAACTTTACGCCCAGGATCTGCATAAAGCAGCATTTCAACACGTCCCCCACATCTCAATGAGAATTTAGCACCTGGAATTAGTCATGGAAAACAATATTTCAGAAGTCGCTGGATTTTTTTCTTCCTAATTCAATAAAGCAATAACGATCGTCTGCTGAGAGCAAGTAATGGGATCCCAGAAGCGGCTCAAAGACAGATGGCAGCAGCAGCATGCCTCTTTGGTGATATTTCTCAAAGCGCTCTCCAATCTGAAAGCCACAATCATATCATCTGCAAAATTAATACGGCAGGTCAGAACATAAGGTAGAGTTTGTAAAAAAAGGAATTTCAAGGCACTAGCTGGCCCGGCCCAGCACCTCAGTCCCGACTTGGGACTCCAAAAACAATTAAAAAAAAAAAAAAAAAAAGATCAGGATTCATGCCCCAGTCTGCCAGGGGTCTCTTGGGCAGGTTGCTCAGGACTAGATGAAAGCAGCGTGCCTGGGTACGGGGGCTTCACCTTTTGGGGGGGACCCTTCCCCTGCCCCAGCGCTGTTGGTCTTGCATTAGCACGCCGCGCTCCACCAAACACCAAGGGAATTTGTTTTTCTTGAAGCTTGAAAGGTTTTGTAATACGTAGAGTACGCACTGCCCGTCGCGGGCAGAAGGGAGGCGGGTGTGCTCAAGGACAGGTATGCTCGTTCTTTCCGCGGAATCCAGAAACGCGGGTAACTCAACTCTTCCTCAGGTCCCCAGGGTAATTTTAGCCCAGACTAGTGGGTTTTAGCCAGAGCTTTGCCCTAGAGCTGGTATTTTATCTACGGGGCATCACGCGCTGTTCTTGGGGGGAGGAGCAGCAGTGCCTTCCAGGAGATCAGGAGAAACACGGGATGTCTCCCAGGGAAGACAGAAGGTGGGGTACATCTGAGAGCACGGGGGGGCTGAGCAGAACACGAACGTGCGGTCCGGATGAAGCTGGGTTTGGAGGAACCAGGCACCCGAGGAGTTGCAGGGACGTGGCCTTGCCAGCTTTGCCCCCCTCCCCACCCCGCCACCTACGTTCTTCAGGCATCGGGGTACTCTGCAATTAAGGGAGAGACAAAAAAACCCCCCCAAAACTAAAATCCCTAAGGGGAGTTGCCGTTCCTAGAGCCAAGCCGAGCAGTGCCCCCCGCTCCGGCACACCCAGCTGGTTGCCGCGCTGTACGTGCGCCCCTATATATTTGCATCCTTAGCGGGTTTTTAATAGGGAAGGCATGCTGAGCCCGCGTTTCTCGCGAAGCTGAGCTGCACGCAGCGACAAGCTCATCTGCTCTTTGGGGACAGGGCTTCAAAATAGCTGCTCGCTTGTGGCAATTGCAACGGGCAGAGCGCTGCCACCGACTCCGCTAGCCTGTGCTGTGACTGATGCAAGCGCCGTCTGTAGCGCTCTGATAAGGATATTGGATGATTCAGAATAATCTAGGCTTTGCTCAACACACGAGCCCGAGTGTTTGCGCTTCTGTTTCTAACGGGAATACGGTGTCACGCTCGTTAGAAGGGGGAGAGGGCGGCTGGAGGTAGGTGGGCACCAAAACTTTGTCTCCACGGGACTGACGGGCACGTCCGTCCTGCCTGCCGCTGGGGTCTCTTCCATGGAGGCGTCCAGCCCAAGGGTCTGGCCGGTGTACGACACGGCAAGAGGTCACAGAGCAGGAGGGGAGGGAGCAAAAAGGGCTGCGCAAGGCTGGGGACCAGTTAAGATGCAGGAGCTGCGCATCAGAGCGGGCAAGGGAGGAAGAGGAGGAACGCTCTGGACCTTCTGACTTCAAAACTGACTTCCAGCCGGTTTAGTGCCACGTCAGGTCCATGCCTTAACTCGTTCAGGCAAACCTTTAATCCCACAGACCTGCCGCATCGCCTACTCCCATCCCATTAAGACCGCATCTTTCCCTATCGATCCATTCCAACAGCTCGGCTTTGATTTCACCCGGAGCAGCAAGCCGAGCCAACAGCACCGCCTGTTTACAACAGGAACCCAATCCAGAACTGAAACATCCCACCCTTTGGCTGTCCTTGATCAAAACCGGCACTTCAGCCAGAGCTAAACTAGCCACTTTGCACGGTCCCATCAGCACCACCCCCCTCAGACGAGGGCTGCCCAGGAGCACGGCCGCACGTTACGGCCCCGGGATGAGGAGCTGGCTACGGCGGGAGGGGGAGGTCCAGGAGCAAGGCTGCAGGAGCTTGAATTAAAGCGGTGAGGAACATCTCCGCAGGCACGGGCCGCTGTCCCGTGAACACCTTACTGCATTCTCAGGGCTGCTTTCAGAGATTTCTGATACTTTTCAGAGCATCACGCTACGTAAATCCCCTCTCAGCACCTAAACGTGACCGTGGTCAGCAGACAGGCAAGAGGCAGGGTCAGGAAGAAGCGAGTTGGTTTCTGGTGACGGGAACCCACGCAGCTCTATAAATAGCAACGGTCATCGGCTAAAATTCAGGTCAAAAGAGACACGACCGGGATGTCACCATCTCTGCCAAGCACCGCTGCCTTTAAGGACCAGACGGACCTTGTACGTCGTTACCAGCCAGGGCGGGAAGAGCCACATCACAGCAGATCCTTTTGCACCGGGGCTCTGCCGCACCGCAGACACGGCCCCGGGACAGCACCGTAGGGGATGCGGCGCGGGTAGCGCCTGACACCCCCCGTAACCACCCTGCTCTCTGCTGCCCGCGCGCAGACGGTAAATAGGAATTAACGTGGCTGGGATGCACTCGACCCCCGTCGAGGCACTGGAAGTCTCCTCCCAAGGGCTCCGCGGAGGCAGCGCGGCGTCGCACCACCAAGCACGCCTCGCAAACAAGACGGTACGAGCGAGGGCCGTCAAGCCCCGTGCAACGGCTGCTCTCTGGGATATTTTGCGTGCGGCGAGCGGGATCCGGAGGGACGCTCAACCGCGTGCGAGCTTTCACGCGCTCAAACCTGGCGCAGCGTCCGCGTGAGCAACGCAGCTCCCTCCGCCACCCCAGGCTGCGAGGGATCTCATTCCTCTGCCTGGGGAGAGAACTGACAGCAAATAACAGACATGGCAAAGATCTGAAAATCACGGGGAGCCCCTGACTCGATACCCTGCTCTGCTCTGGAGAGCTCGACAGCCGTTTCCGCTCCTCAGCTTGCTTTTCTTTTTAACGACAGAGCGACACGCGAGTTGAAAGCCAGAGGAAAACCGTGTCTCATCCAAGCAAACAGCTTGCCGTAACTTCGTGTACCAAGGGAAGGACGACGCGGGGCGGTGGCGGCTCAGCGTGCGCGGCTTGCTGGGCTCGGTATTTATTAAGCGACAGACGATGCCAAGAAGGAAGCCGGCCACTTCCCATCTCTCAGGAGTATTCATCTTTACTTGCAGTTGTTTTTATTACCCCTCTCCACCGCAGCATCGCTCCGGCGTGCGGGAAGCCACGCTCTCCCATCCCCTCTGAACAATTTAACGCATCAGCGCGGACCTTTACGTGTCCGCCGCAGTCGGGTCCCTGCTGCCGCGCGCGGCTCATCGGAGCCAGCCATCGGCAGAGCCACCGCGAGCAGCAGCAGCCCCATTAGTCACTGGGAACCGTTTAGCCAAGATATTTTTTGACATTTTCCACAAGTGAATTTTGCATTATTTGAATCATCGATGCAGAGTGCAGCGAAAGGCGGCATACTGGGAGGAACAGCCAGAATTACTCATGAGCTTTTTTTTTTTTTTTTTTTTTTTTTTGTGTTGGCTCTAACTTCAATTGCGATCTATCGAACCGGCGAGTCGCACATTGCTGCAGACGGCTGGGAGAAGCCCCTGCTCGGGCCGCGGCAGGGGCTGAAAAGGCAAACGAGTCATTTATATGGAGAAAGCCTCAGCAAGTACAAGTACGCTACTCTCCAGCTTCGTATCAGTTGCTTTATTCAGTGCTGATCGCCCCATTAAAAAAAGATAGAGCAGAAATGAAGAAATAAAAAAGTCTAACCAAGAGAGAACAGAAGCATCCTTCACTGCACCACTGCAGCTCCAGGATGAAATGAGGGCTGGGATACTGGGTGTAGGGATAAAGGGATTAAGAGGTGAAGGGCGACGGTGAGGAAGGGCTAAAACACGGGAAATGCACACGGGCGTGCGTGCAGCCTGTTGGTCCGGGGCGATACGTTCATGGTTCCTATCGATGGCTTGGCATAATGAAAACATCCAGAATATCCCCCGCAATCACAAAGAGCGTAGTTTTAGTGCCTCGCTCATGAGGTGCTCTTAAAGAGAGCTGCAGGGCTTCTTCACGTGGGCCCATCCGGGCCAGCCCGCGCTGCGGACGCTAACCCCGGGCACCGGGGAGGGGAGCTGCCCCGCGGCGGCAGGTCGGGCCAAGCACCCCCTGCCCAACCCAAACCGCTGCGTCCTTAGGAGAAGGCAGCGGCCACGAGGAGCCCCGGCTCCCGCAAAGAGCATCACACCCCGCGCGTGCTGGTCACTGCCGGCTGAAGCTCCGCTAAAAACAAACAACAAATTGGAATAAAACTTGCATTTCTCTCCTATTGTGCAGCCTGATCCAATGGAAAATTTCTGCCGGATCTGCAACGTAATGCTAACGACAGATTTATTTTTACAGCTATACCATGAAGAAGGGTGATCTCCAAAGAGAAATCATTCTGAAACGGGCAACTTGACTCAGCAACACCGGGGTCTGGCTGGATATAGGGTGCAAAGAGCTGGCTGACACCGCGGCAGCACGCAAATCCTGCCTGCCCGAGGGCGTCCTGGGCTTTGACCTGCTGGCAGGAGATAAAACCCCATACTCCTGAACCTGCTGGAAGGTGCACAGAAGGGAGGACGGCTGCTTACACAGCCGGTCCCACAGCCTTCCCCCCCCCCCAGCTACCCGCTCCTCTGCCACGGCCACTACGAGCGCAACGCCCGGGGGTGAAATCCCTGGGGGATGCCAGACCCCAGAAACGCTTACCGTTAAATATTATCCCGCTCTAGCACCTGCTTTTTGAGATCCAGCATTTTTCAGCCCCAGCGCCCATTCTCCAGGGGAAGGGGGAGCTATAATCTCTAAACGCAGCCTCACATTCCTGCGCGAGCGCGATGACACGTCTTCGAGACGCGGTGCCGCGCGCTGCCAACAGCTGAGGCTGCTTCACAGCCCGGAAAATGAATAGCCGGCGAGGTCCCAAGGACAGGAGAAAACCTTGTCGGCTTTGCCGTTTGGCACGAGAAGAGACGGCGTAAGCGTCGTCTCGCAGCTCCTCCCCTGCCATCGGTCCTGTTCCGAAGAGTTAAATCAAACTCGGAGCTGGCACACCCAGAGAAAACTTGGAACCTGAGGAGGTGGCGTCACCCCACAGCTTCTCAGCGGAGAGCCAGAAAGGAGAAGGACCACTTTAGTGGTTTAAAGAGGCAGGGAGGGATGAGGGAGATGAAATGTCTCATAAAAGCCACGTTTAATTATCTACTGGCAAGCAACGCATTCACCCGTTTCCATCCAACCCCTTGGTGCCCCCCGAGCTCGCTGGTCCAGGGACGCAGCCCGAGCCCCAAAACCCACCACATTAACAGCCGGGAAGGACGGGGCGGTGTGTCGGAGCACAACGTACTGTCAAACGTGGCTTCGAGCCGCAGAAATTACAGATGTGTAAATCACGGTTGCGTTCCAACAACTTCGGAGCTGCCCAGACCGCAGGGGACCTGCGCCCAGCGTCTCCCCGCCGAATCGTTTCGGCGTCTATTAGACCCCAGGGTAAAACCACCGATGCCCACGGGGATTTTGCCCACGCTCACGCAGCGGAGACCTGTAACTGTTTGGATGGTCAGCGAACGACAGGCAGGAGATGAGAGGGATGAAAGGAAGAGATTGGGGATTTACTGCTGTTAATAATGGCCATCGGGTTAACGTAGAATTAATAACGCGCCGGCACTCCTAAGCACAGCCCTTTGCTTGTGGGGCCGCTGAACCAGTGGTCACCGGTCAAGCCAAAGCCTAAACATTTCAGATTAGGCCCTTAAATCACAAAACCAGCAGGTTTTACTGAAAAAAAAAAAAATTAAAAAATTCAGACACTAACAGGCTGCAAGGTATAAATAAATACAGCCCTATAATGTACGCTCATACCTATATTATTTCCTTCTCACCTCCTCAGCTGATGCTGTCCTTTCCAATAACACGATTTAAACATTTACCTAAAAACTTGAAGCGATTTTTGTGGATATCTCCTCCCGCTACAGATAACTCAAGAGCTGCTGCAAGGTTTTCCTCTCCTGAAAAATCAACCTTGACCGCTGTTGGGAAACCAACCAGCGAGTTCTTAATCCTCCCCGAGACTTTTTTATGTTTCACTTGCCAAAGGTCCGTGATCAAAGCTTGGTGATGATCTTACATGGCACGGAGCACATAGGGAACAGATTTACTTTCAAATATTTTAAATATTTCATGTTACATTATATTAATGATGTAAAAAGTACAAAGAATCTCATCAGTCTCCCTCCATAGAGCTAAAAACGGGGGCCAGAACTGAAGTTTAACAAATATTTCCACTTCATACAGCCACAAATGCAGCGAATGCATTCGGAACGGCTTGGGGACAAAAGCAGGGACTTCAACAAGAAAGTAACTTGGTGAAGAACATACATGTATAAATATGCTCCTTTTATTCAGGGTGGGGAAAAAAAGTACCCATTGTGTCCATCCGAATACTTATGGAACTGCCTCTGATGCACTCGATTTCAAATTGAAAAAAAAAAAAAAAAAAAAAAAGCACAATGGAAATGGAAGGAAGAATGCAAAGATTTTCTGTAATCCCAAAGTGGTTCCAAGCAAACCTCTTCGGCAGGCAGACATTTTGGGTTCCACCTCATCGCTAAGTAAAGCACGTATTTTAATGCTGTGCCGCTGCTCTTGATCAAAATCAAACCCGAGTTCCAAATTTTTTCGGTTTAGCACTTCGGATGGGGAGGAAATGAATTAAAAGAAACCCCCAAAATGTTAAGAGAACACTGAAGAAGAAATTAATTTCTCAAATTAGCAGTGTGCAGCGGCAGTGCAAAACCCCAGAGGAACAGAAAGGATGCCTGCAGGTTACTCCTCCCGATACCAAACGGAGCAAATCCAATCAGATGAACATGCTGCAGGATCAGTCAGGCGAAAGCCACAGGAGCGGCATTACAAAGCGAAAGATGTAGAAAAAGAGGATTTTCTGAACCTATTGTACTGGCTTGAAACCGAGCTATTCCCCCCTGGAGGAGATGACAGCATTGCCTTGGTCCTGCAGAACAAGCTATCCAAAAAAAACCCCCTTGAAGACAACACAGAGAAAAACCAGGAAAAAAAGTTTTAATGAGAAATTAAAAAAATCCTACTAGAACGTTGGGGCTGCAATATTGCATTTAACATAACGCGTCTCCCTTCAAAAGCCTGCTTCCTACGCAGGAGCACAAGCAAACTGGTAATTTTTGCCCTGCTATTCCACAGCTTCTCGCCTTTGACGCCGCCATCGGAGCTCCCCACTTCACGTCTCCCCTTGCTTAAAATAACCGTCTATGGCAAGAGCGCTGACCTTCAGGAATCAGTGAATGAACGAGAAAACCGGCACGCGACCAAACCGAAAACGATGACAGCGGTTATTTCGGAGCACGGAGATGAACAGAGGGAAGAATATGGTTATCTACGGGTAAAATATTGAGTGACACCAACAGCAGACAGGAACTTCTGTTTGCCCAGTCTTGTGAAACAAGAACGAGCTGGTGCTCAAAGGAATAAAGAGACAGCAAATAATAAAAAAACCACCTAAAAAGATTTATTTTTTTTTTGCTCAGCCAGCGATCAACTCAAGATGCCAACTGCTTCGTCATGATAGAAATTCATTACTTGCCTTTAAGATAAAATGACCGTCAAGCCACGTGAGAAGGAATAAAATAAAAGATGAGACAAAGAAAGATACTGTTTCAAAGGAATGTATATGCTTCTGAGCAGAAGGTATCCCCTAATCATCGAGCGAAGGTGTTGTGACAGGGGTTACGGTTAACCCTCCTCTGAACAACCTGCTCTTGCTACTCGTGAGGGGCAGGATGGAGCGCGATGGACTACAGCCCACGCGCTAGGTCTGTTCGTTTATTCATGTATATATACGTGTGTAGAAAAGATATACAAAAGAGCTTTTTTTATATATATATAAAGTTAAATAAATCGCGGTTCCCAACAGTCCCACAGATTGCGCAGGAGAGGATGGACCAAGTAAAACACAGCCTTGGTTTTTCTTGGGTTTGGTTTTCTTCGCCAATGGGATGTTGTCAATGGTTTAATCCTGCTAGAAAGCCTTGAAGGAGAAGTTACAAATCCCTACCTACTGCAGCACAACGTAGGAACATCAACTATTTCCAGGAAGATCTATTGATACGGAAACGCAAACGGAGCCCCACACACCCCCTCGCCGGCACCCTGCGGCTCAGGCGGGGTTTGGGGACCAGGCGGGACGGGTGCCTGGTCCTGCTGTGAGGACAGTCAGCAGCGGGGCAGGTGGGACCCGCAGGTCCATCCTTGGGCGTCTGAGATGCAGCTGGCTAAATCCCGGAGCTCCCTCGCCTGAGCTCTGCTCCCAGCGCAGGTTGCACCAGGGGACCTCTGGAGATCCTTTCCAACCCAGCTCCTACCGCCAAGACCGACCGCAACCTCCATTAACCCTTTTTCATGCTGCCAGACTGCTTCAGACGCCTTCCTACGTGATTCTGGAACAGCAGCGCAAGCAACGACGCTGAGGAAAGCCAGTCACACTTCAACAAGGCGGGAACCGCCGTCGCGCCCCCAGCCAGCCCATCGCACGGGCTGCAAACAGCCACCGTGGACAAGCGCCTTCATCCCCCAGCTCCTGCAACGACCTACTTACAAGTCGTAAGGTTGCTTGCTGTTGAAATGTGTATTAAACTCAGAATAAAACCAATGGCGGGGGGGGGGGGGGGGGTGGAATCCCCGCATCTTTTTTTCATCCCAGGTCCAATTTTTTTGTATTGGATGTTTAAACATGCTCCGCAGTCAATCACGTTTCAGAGAGCATAGAGACCCAGAGACGCCCAGAGACGGCCCAGGGACGCCAGGCTCCGTGCACACACACGTTTTAACACGGGCGTCTGCAAGAGAGAGTCGGGGAGGGACCGCCGCAGGAAAGCTCGGGGGGCAAGGCGGAGGAGCCGGCTCCAGGCTGCCCAGAAACTCAGCAACCGGTGCGTTGATGTTTGTTTATTTGCTGGTTTGCTGCTCCTATTCAGAGTAGTTGGTTGACTTTCAATGCAATGCTTGGACAAAGTAAGTGTTTAGTAAATCAATTTAAAAGTGAAACAGAAAAGCCACCCATGGCATTTCCTTGCAGGAGCCTGAATTTCCACCTCAGGGCCCTTTATTAAAATCTGAGAGCTTACACGGATCTTCCCAGGGGTAAGTACCTCTTCCCAGGGGTACGAAAGCAGTACCCAGGTAATAATTACACCTTGCTATACCAAGGGTTTGGCTACCCCGACTCTCCTCGGCTGGGAGAGGCACCGTGAGGCAGCAGCCCCTCTCCAACAGCGGCGTCCAGAGGCTGCAGTGCCCTGCGTCGGGAGCAAGCGCTGCATGCCGACCAGAAACAGCTGCTGGCAGTGAAGCGTGGGTACGCAGGGCACTTCAGGGCCCAGATCCTGCTGCCCCTCCCTCCCCCCCCACCCCCGGCTCGCCGCTGCTGTCGCATCCGCCCCCGGGAACGCTGCGCATCCCTTTCACACATCCCACGAAACGCTCCCCCAGCGAGGCAGCATCGCGCACGCAACTCTTCACACTCCTGCCGCCGAGCACGACGCTGTCTGAAACTCACCCACCGCCACCACGGCATCATCACCTGGGATGAGTCAGGGTCCAAGGCGATCGACACCTCGGGGTTGTCAGCAACCCCCCTGCTCCCCTCCCGCTGTTGAGTCCTTCGACTTCAGGACGGTTTTATGTGCGTAGACCCCACCTCAGCCAAGCGTTTTGGGGTCCCAGCAACAGCGACTGGTGGCCTACCGTTTCCCTTTAACTGATTTACCTCCCTCCTCTCACCAAAACTCACCTTATCCCAATTACCCGCTGATTAGCCAGCAGAGCCCTTGCTCTTGGGCAGTATTTTACAGCTGCCAAAAGCAAAGGAGAAAACGAGGACCTCTCCTTGCTGCCCACCCAAACTGGCCGGGAAAGCTGTCCGAGGAAGAGGAGGCATTACCTGGGTGAGGTGTGGGTTGGGGTTGAAGCCGCACTGGTTGCAGACTTTGCTGTGACACTGGGTGCAGGCGTTGAAGTTCGGCTGGCCGGGGGAGGAGGTGAGCTCCGTTGTCTTGCATATGGGGCAGAGCGTGCTGCTGGGGAGGGGGGCGATCTGCGGGACCGAGTAGGGAGAGGTAGGGGTGCTGCCCCGGTCCGGCGATGCCGAGGGAGACCTCCCCGAGCCCTGGCTCCCGGCGTCCACCTGCAGCATCCTCCGTGGTCCCTCCGCCGGCGGTCCGGGCTGGCCCCGGCCCCTCATCTCCCGGGGGCTCTGGGAGCTGGGCGCAGGCTGTGCAGGGGAGGGGGATGCCGACCGCTGGCCCGCTGCCTGGTCCAGCTGCTCTGGTCTCCTTGGCGTGCTGAAACACCGTTAAAAATACGCAGAATAAGCCAGGTTTAGTACGTTCAAATGATGCCAGTCAATGCAGAAAACATCCAAAGCGCCCCCTCCGCCCCCGAAGCCCTAGCTCTGCCAAGGAGGCACGGCGAAACCACGCTGCAAACCGGGGAAATTGTTCGGAGCGGCAGAAGGACACGCTTTACCTTATGAAACGAGGCGCAATTTCGGCTTTCTCTTATATAACCCAGCAGCGGCGATGTAATTGAATTATTTGGCGTATTCCAAATTGAACTTTAGTCAGAAAGTTGCACTTAAAATGTGAAGTTTGGGGCAGCTCCGGGCTCCTGCCAGCCAGGGCATCCCCCGTAGCGCTTCTCCAGCACAAACCCGTGCTGGAAGAGGCGGCAGCAGCAACTCTGGTTTGCAGATTGCGGGGCCCTTTCTGCAGGGAGACGGCCAACGCGCGCTAAACCATCTTCTCACAACCTACTTGTACGAGCTGCTGTGAAACAAAAAGGCTGCAAAGAGCCCTGTCTATTGCAGGAAAACCCCTCCAGAAGCCCAAGGCGGGGGGGGGGGGCAGGAGAACTACTCATGCTTTCCCAGCCGTCAAGCTGCCCCGTGCAAGTTGCAGGCGAAAGCAGCCTAGGGCTTGTTTCCAGGGGCCACAGCGGCGGGGAATTAAGGGAGAGGGTATCAGCTCTGCTTCAGTAATCGGTCCTAAAACAAGCAGCGTGGGGAACAGGGGCTTAGGCCCCCCAGCTGAACCTTCTGCTGGGTGACGTGAGTCTTGGCTGGGCAGAAAACCAGCTGGGATGCAGCAGGTCACAGGGACAGGGCTGTGAAACCCCCCCGTGCAACCACAGCTACGCAGAAGGACCAACGTCGAGCTGGGCGTCGCACCCGCCGGAGGTCAGGCAGCGGTCCCACAGCCCGCGTAGGATGCTTGGCACCCCGCAGCGTGCGGTCCCTGCCGCCCCAGGGCTTGGGGAGAGGGTCCAGCGGCCCCAGGGAGCTCTGGAGCAGCTTCAGCCGGGAGGGCTTTGAGTTCTCGTGCTGGAGAGCACGGCACGAGATCCCCCTGCGCCCCACCTCCGTGCAGGTACCCTGCCAAGGTGCCGCTGGTGGACCGCGAGCGCGTGAGAAGGAATCTGCGATGAAAGATATTTCTGTAATTACAGAATAATTCGGTGCACGTGCTTATTGGTAATGCCCGCAGATAGTTCTGCAAAAGGCAGAAGCCCTAATGCCCCGCTACCTGTCATCTACAGCTGTGTAAGAAAAAATATTACTCAGAAACTCGAATTTAATAAATTGTTGATTTACCCAAGCAAGGTCTGACCTTATAAAGGTTTAAAAAGGGAACTTAAATGCATAAAACTAATGAAATTCAAAGTGCACGTTGCCACAGTAATAGGAAGTCGGATGAAAATAAATATTAAAATAGCACTTTGGGAATATTTTTCGGCTGCCGATTGAAACCCACTTCTCTGAAGGAGAAATCGCACAATAATAATAATAATACTGAAGCAAAGCAATAAGGGAGTAACTGCTCTGCCCCAGACTAAAGAGCAAACGGCACCTGACACCTGCAGTAAGAGCCGTTTGCACGCCTGGCTCCTCCGTCACGCGCACGGACGCCCTCGAGCTCAGAACTGAGATTCGCCTCCTGATGCCCGGGGCCGCAAAGCTGCGGCCCCATAAACCGGGTGGCATCCTGACCACCCCGGGCGTGGGAGAGCTCGGTCCCAGGCGCCGGCAGAAAGTGCTGTCAAAAAGCAAAATGCATTTTCTCTCCTTAAATTTAATTCTTATGAAAACAGCATTTATGTATTGGAATATGTACTGTCCTAATGGGGTATTAAAGAACACTGAAATAACATTATTTGAAAAGATTAATGTATATAAGGTCAAATAACTGGTGTTTGGAATGAGAGAATGGTTGTTCCACTGCAAATTTCAAAATTTGAATTTTTTTTCCCTTTTGATATGAAAAAATGTTTGCCACCGAGTGGGAATTCTGACTCCAAACCAGCTCTGACCACAGAAACACCACTCAACTGCGGTGGATTCACTTCCCAGCTCAGTGAGAAGTGGAAAAAACTTACAGCAGCTACCCACAGCGGCAGTGTTTAGCAGTATATTCGTAGTTGCCACCTATTTTTGCAGCTGCTATTAGTAGTACTCGCAGTCTGGATGTCGCTTACTTAGTTCGAGTACCTTTCTTGAAATAAAGAGTGAATTTCTTGCAGCAAATCAACGCGAGGAGCGCTGTACCTCTGAAGGTGCACTCCGTCAAGAGTTGCTGTCACACAACGCGCGGACAAGTTTACCATGTTTCCTACCCAAAACAGAGTCTGTGGCTCTCTTGAAAAAGCAAAAAAACCCCAAAAACCATGAGAAAAAAATGACACAAGGTGCCGTTATTTTGCCTCGAGCATCGTTCCTGGCGCAGCAGAGGGAGGAGGGCAGTTGGGCACTTGCTGCCCGCTGGGATCGATGGAGATCCCTCCCGGCTCCCTCCACCTTTCCAGGTGCGAAGAAATGCCGGGCACCATCCTCATCCTGCTCCCAGCAGCGGCTTCACTCTGGGCACTCAGATCATCACTGCGTCGATTTATTTTATAATCACCCAAGACATCCCAGCCGTCCCGTGACACGGGCTGGGCTGTTTCTCACTTGCAGCAGTTGAACGTATCCATGAAATTTTAAGACCAGAAGGAATCACCCGGTAACTCCGTCCAGGAGAGACGCCCTGGGAAAGCACACGAGAACAGTCACATGGAGCCAGAGGCAGGCCCACGCTCGTTGCACCTTTGCTAGGATGCTCCAACGCTTGCGTGTCCCGTACCCATCTACGAACCCTTTGGTTGTTCTTACACAAGCCCAAACTCCGGCTCTTCCACTTTTTTTCTTCCATACAGCCCTCTTTATCACTGATAAAAATATTAACTAGCATGGGGCTGCTCCCCAGTTCCAAAGGAATTCCCCTCCGACGCCACCAGATCGCTCGTTAGCAATTAGACTGAGACGTCTCGATAAGGCCGGATTTCACCCCTTTGATGGGGGCTGTCTTGATTTTTGCAGCACCCTGATTGTTGAATTAGAAATATGGGGCGATGCTCAGTCAAACGTCTCCGCAGGGCCCCAGCTCAGCAGCGCTCCCACAGTTACCAACAGAGTTATAATTTCGCCCAAGTGAAGAGTATCGAGCGCGTTTGACTAAGCTTATTAACAATTATGCCATCGAGGTTTCCATTTATGATATTCTGTCTATCAACGCTTTCTCAAGAGCAGGGCAGGCAGGCAGCTCTATTAATCCGCCTGCAATCACCGGCAGGTTGGGCAGCTGGGAAGATGCCATTTTCTTCCCTTTTTTTTTTATTTTTAAATTGAAAAAAACCGATGGCTTTCTTCTTGCTTTCTAAAACTCCCTCCATTTTCCAGCATAAAGCCACCGCCAGCCGCCCGGGTTTCGCTCCCAGCTCTGCGGCGTATCCGTACCTGCTCTGTTCCCTTCCCTACGGCAGCTGCCCATCTCCCGGCGTGAAGCACCGCAAAACACCCACAAAAACCAACCCTCGGCTCCGGGCAAGACAGGAGGCTAAACGGCAAGGTTGCTTTGCCATGTAGCCCAGAGCTCAAAATCACCCTGACGGATTAATCCGTCCCCAGGTCTTGCTTCTCCGTCAGATCCTTCTCCCGATTAAAAAGGCGCAGAACTTTCCTTGTTCCACTCGGGAGCGAGCACGGATATGAAACCAGCCTTTCTATTTAGGGCTGGCGCAGGCTGGGAGGAGATGGAGGAGGGAGCAGCTGACTGAGATGATCAGAAGCACGAACAGCACCGTGAAAACCAAGGGTCAAAGCCATTCGCCACTAAACGGAGCTCAGCAGCATAAGATGTCGCAAGCACCTCGCATTTTTTATGGCTGGTTTTTCCCCCTTCTGTAAAAATGTCGGGTTTTCATTGAAATAGCAAGAATTGGGAAGGCTTTAAAACCACAATCCAATTTATGGCCGAACCAAATGTTAGACACTCAGTTGGCTGGTTAAAGTTTAATTTCAGAAAAAAAGATGATTTGTCCTAAACTAAACTTTTGATGCCAGATGACAGTGTCTTTAGGAAAGATGAAAGCAATACAGTGACATCGAATTGGTTTACAATCCCCTTCCAGTAACCTGGCACAGCCGCCTTCTTCGGGAACTGCTGGGAGTCGGGGCCTGCAGGAGGGAATCGCTCTGATTTCACTCAGGTAGGTTCACCGGTGCCGCTACAGGTTACAGAGAAGAGCCGAGCCTGGAGCCGGCAGCCCAAGAGGCGTCAACGGGTCCTTTTTCACGCAAGCTGCTAACCTGGGAGCGATAACCACCGCGAGGTAAATGCCAACGCCCTTGACACCTTTGCCACAAAGTAATGACGATACCACACAAAGCCCACAGGCGCGGCTGGTAACTCCAGTCTTGTTCAGGAGTGGCGTGTGGAAAAGTTCAAGAGAGAACGCATGCAGTGGTCTTCTCCTAATTTAGTGGTTTTCTCCTAATTTCTTGTCCCCCCCCCGAACACACTGGCCCCATCCATCTGCTGAGCTGCCACCAAACCCCGGCAGCACGCACGTCCACGGGGCCCCGGCGTTTTTGGTCCGAGTAAATCCTTCAGGAGCTGCAAGCCCTTTTATGCAAGTGGAAAACGTGGATTGCAGCCCTTTCTCTGCCTGGTGCCAGCCGAAATGGGTCTCCTGCTCACCAGGCAACCGATTTAATTACCACATTATAGTATATAAAAAGAACATGAAAATGAAGGGCACCATCCCTTCACAAAGAGCATGCCCTGCTCAGGCTTTCCAAAGAGCTGGATTTGTCCATGCAAGGCAGCTCCTGGCTTCACATCCGTAGCAAAAACGAGTACATTGAATCCCTGGCAGTGTTTAAGACCAGGTTGGATGGGGCTTTGGGCAACCTGGGCTAGTGGAGGGTGTCCCTGCCCATGGCAGGGGTGGCACTGGATGGGCTGGGAGGTCCCTCCCAACCCAACCCTGCCTGGGATCCTGTGATTCTATGAAATTGGGACAAGCAAGTCTTTTGTATTAGTAGAAAAAGAAGGAAAACAACCGCCGCTTACCTGCAATAAAACCAAGGGGGGGGAGAAGCAAACAAATCGAGATAAAGCACAAAAAGAGAGAAGATGTGTCGACACTCACGCCCAAAAGAGGGAGGCTGGGTTAACGAACGAGAATTAGAGCTGCTCAGCTACGAGCAGAGATTTGACCTAGTTGGTTCGACTGAAACCTGATGTGAACATCCACATGACTGATTTTAAGAATCACTGAATATAACCTATTTAGAGAAAAAAAAAAAAGAAAAAAAGGGAAAAAAAAAAAGAAAAAAGAAAAAAAAGAAAAAAAAAAGAGGTAGCTAAGCAAAAGAGGAGTTGCGCTCTAGGTCAAAATGGCACTGGGTTCGACTCAGGAGTACAGAATTCCTAACGCTTTGGGGTCAGCACAGAAACTGTGTGGGATAATGTCACATATTAGCTGGTGCATGCTGCCTATCAGCAAATCAGACTAGAAAATAGGACATGCAACCTTTTAATAAATAAACAGGAAAAGAAGCGTCTGACGAGGAGGGCCACCAGTTTCGGCTGCGTGCGCTGAAAATCTCAAGCTAGTGATGCTGAAACATCCACCGAGCTCGGGAGCTTTATCGGCGGCAGCTTCGTCGCTCTAAAAGTGCTACGTCCAGCACGGGGAGTTCTCCATCGCACTCTGCTTTGGCAAAAAAAGACGCAGTTACAGAACTAAAAATCAGCCCCCGCTCAACTGCAAGGGCCCCCGACCTAACTGCATTGGTGACCACGCAGGAAGACGTTTACACTAGAAATGCGTGTAGTGGACGGTTTGAAACCAGCACATGCCACACAGCCGAAAGCAGAATAGAAAATATGAAATGGCGACTGGAAACTGCCAGGGAGTATTTTAGTAGACGCTGGCACAAGCGCTCTGGTGAAAGGCCAGGGTGTTTAACGAACCGCTTTGGCGAGCAGCGGGAAAAACCCTGTTCTCCTGCAGCTTTGTGCTCCAGGGTTGTCCCGTTCCCATCGGATGAGATGCAACCCGCGAGCCCTCTGCCTCCCCGTCAAACCCCGCGGGGCCAGGGTCCCAGGAGGGGCTGCCAGGCAGGCAGGGACGTAAGCCACATCCACTTAATGCACCGGACTAACGACCTTCCCCAGCGGAACCACGTCCCGGCACGGCGCTGCCACGCGGCAAACAGCACGGCAATGCGCGGTGTGCCGCCCTCCTCCTCCGGCACCCGGTTTGGCAGAAGACAAGACGCTCAGCGCTGCTGCCAGCTCCTCCCTTAGTTTAAAACGCGGAGGTCTGCACACTCCACGGATGGGTAACGAGAACCCCAAGTTCTCCAGCTCACATCCACACTGCAGGCGTGTGACTCGGTACACTTCTATTCTAATTTTGCTGTGTGGCAAATAAATACTTAATTTGCACCTGACTTGGCCTTGGGTGGGCTAAGAGCAATTTCAGAGTAACTGCCTTCCCCTGAGGCGCTTGGCAACTCAAAACTGGAGCAAGCGCTGCTCACCCCGACCAGCCCAGCATCCCCAAACCTCTCTGCAGAGCAACCCAAGGTCTGACGTCTCCCAGTCACCCTACGTAGCCCACGGTGAACATCTGCAACCGAGCACGAGGCAACTGATCCCCACGGAGTCCAGAGCGGCCCAAGACCTGAACCGCAGTCAGGGGAGACTTTTGCGCGTCTCCTACGAGCCCTTGCAAGCCAGAAAGTCACCGAGAAACGTGCAGACCACCGCGGGCTGCTCTGGGGAGCTGCTCTTCCAGCTGCCGACGCCTGAAACGTGCAGCCACCGCGGTCAGGATCTTGGCCAAGCCCCTCAGAGCCACCGGCAACTGGAGTGACAGAAGAGCCTGTCGGTAATGATCTCAGTCCAATATATATCAAAGAGATTTCTTCTGAGATAGCTTTACAGGAGCAGGCACACTGAAGGTTGAAAGATTTGAACGGGTCTCCTTTTTAAGTGATATAACTGTTGCCGAGAACATTTATGACCTTGAACTTCAAAGCATTAAAATCTGTCGGGAATAAGTGGGGTGTCCGATATCCATTCTGCCTCGGCGTAAGAGAAAGTCTGTTTCCTCTGCGACAGCAGCAAACTACACGTAAATCTTCCAGAGATAGAGTAGAAGCCACTTCTTGCTCGTGATGCAATCAGCTGCATGGCGTAAGAGGAGCGGTACAGCTGGCTGCTGGGAGCCGGGAGGGCGCAGAGGCGAAGCCGGAGCCCTGGCCCCACCGCGCCTGCAGCCACGCCGTCCCGGGGGTGGACACGGAGCTATTAGAAAGGTCCGCTGGATTTCTGATCCAGCGTCTGCGGCTCTCTGGGCACTTAGGAAGTACCTGGAAGATGTAAAGCGAGGAGGAACGGTGGCTCTTCCAGTGAATGGGGGCAGTGGGTGGGTCGGCTTCGGACCACGGGTGTGGGTGAAGACCAGCCTTGGAGCCCTTGAGGAGAGCTGGAAGGAGAGGCGGTGGCAGGCAACCCCTGTATCCTCGATCCTGCCGAAGGGGAGGATGCTCAGCACCGCTGCCCGACCGCAGGACTCCTTACGTCCCCCGCCGAGCTCACCAAACTCCACATTAATTCCGGTGAGCGCTGGGGATGCTGCGGGCTGGGCGGCAAAGCGGGCTGCTGCCTGCAGAGCTCCTCTCCTCCTCCCTGCGGGACTTGGAAGGTCTGCGAGAGATGACGAAGAGCCCTGCCGCAGAGATACGACCCTGCCACCAACACCAGGGAGCTCGTGGAGAAAGGGCGGCGGAAAGGGGGGTACATGTCCCCAGAAGTCACAGTGAGGAGCGGGCTGACAGCCGTCCCTTCGATCCGATTTCCACCCAGCTATCGATGGGTAGCCTCCGTATCCTTCCTGGGCCCAGCCGATCGCTGTCGGCGAGTCATTTACGCATGTTAAAAATCATGTAATTCGTAAAGGGTCGTCACAATCGTGAAAACACTGTGGGCACCAGAAAGGACAGGTATGATGGGTGGACCACGCCAGCCATGGAGCAGCCGCTCCGCTCCGACCCCATCCTCTGACGCCGCAGAGCCGAGCTCTGGCAATTAAATGGGGAGAGATCCGATCGCCACAGCCACGTTTAACCAAAGTCCTTTGTCCTAGGAAAACCAACAGCACGAATTACTGCGCTCTGTTTATGAAACGCCAACAAAGCCGAAAGAGAAACCACGGCACGAAGCTCAGGAATTTTTATGGCGCACGGTTCATGAAAGCTTATCTCGTAAATCTATGATTATAAACCCCCCTCCTCGAGAGCCCCTCTGATTGCAATGGGCAGCCACACAATATTTGGAATATTTTGCGTAGGTAGTTAACTGTTCCCTCAAGCGAGGCAGAATAAAGCTACCTGCTCCTGATTTACTCCTGCGATACGCACGGCGCCTGCTTTGAGACGCCAAAATTGGCGACAGAAATAACAGACTCAGCTTCAATCTCTTGCAGGACTGGAAAAAACCCACACAAATATACGTGACTACTATAATATTTAAATCTAAAATGGGAGGGGAAAAAAAAATAAATCAGAAAAAGTAAGAAAGTTTGTTAAAAAGAAATTAAAAGCGGCAGGTGGAAGGGTAAGAAAGGGAAGTTTCCATGGCACCTGTTAGCATATTAGGGCCGCGGGCAAAAGTACGCTGTCGAGAAAGGGTTTAGGACATGGCCATAACAAGGTAACGTAATTAAAGAGTGGAGCAAATAAGGCTACAGGAGTAAAAGGAAATCCTGCAAAAAATAAAAATTGTATCTAGATGAGGAAAAAACTCCCCAAAAAGCCCAAAATTTTGGCAAATTAAATTTAAAAACCTAACACAGCATTTAAAAAAAGAAATTCCCTTAAAGAACAACTCGTAAACTGGGACCAAAAAAAAAATTTTTTTTCTAAAACTTTAGATATAGGAAATCTGCCAAAGAATCTGGAAAACTGAAAGAAGATGGGAAACGCAACAGAAATATTTAAGGAATGCAAGACTGTAAAAGAGAAGATAAATCCAACCTTTGCCATGCTGTTTGCTGAGGAGAAATTTAAGAGGGTTCCCACACCAGAAACATTTCCTATACACGATTAGTCTGAAAAACCACCTCAGCAGGAGAAATGTTAGGATAAAAATCTAGAAAGAAAGCAGGAAAAAAAGAAGCAAAAGATGGTGAAATAAGGGGAATTGTGGGTTAATAACCGCTCACGATTTAGACGGTCAGGTTTTCATGAGTAGAGTTGCAGGACCCTGCCAGGGGATAAATGGGAAATATTCATAAATGGCCTGGGAAGGAGGGGAGTAACGAAGTTTGCTGACCCTACAAATTTATTCAGCGTATTCAAAGCTAAAACTGAACGCAAATTGCTTTAGGAGGCTCTCCTGAAACAGATGTCTCGGAATGCCGTGGCAGGTGAAATCCAAGGTCAAGAAATGCCGAGGAACGCACAGAAGAGAAGATAACTATGGCCGCGCGTAGTGATGGGCTCTAAAGGAGATATTGCCACTCTGCAAAGAGTTCTTCAAGCCGTTTTGGACAGTTCTCAGAAAATGTCAATTTAATGCTCATCAACAAATATAGAACGATCTACAAAAAAAATAGACAATTAAGTTATTTTGGGAAAAACGCATTCTGGAAAGCAATTCAAAGAGAAGAGCAGAGGCAGCCCGTTCCCTTGACTTGCTTCTGGCTTTTTCCGCCCCCCCCCCGGAGAGTGGCACAAAGGTCTGGTTTTGCAAGGCTCCCTTTTCAGTTTTAGGCTTGATTCAGCCCAGCAGCTGGAGGGAGATTTCTGCAGCTCTTGGCCCGCGGTGAGCAAGTGCTCCATCGGGAGAGCGGTTTGCTGCTGGCGGGTAAAAAGGGGTAAATCCCAGGGGTCTGGCTGTACCAGGACAGCGTTCACGGTCCCGTCCACACCACCCACGGGTCCCCGTGCTTCTACGAACCTCCCAGCAGCAAGAAGTTTGCCTTTGACCATCACGAAGCTAGGAAGACCGCAGGGCCCTTTTTTTTGGATGAGTTCCACCCATGCTCCAAAATTAAAAGCTGATGCAAAAAACCCCAAATAAATAAATAAATAAATAAATAAATAAATGTATCATTATCCATCTCCGTGACAGCTTGAGTCAACCGAACTCAGCCCGGAATGAGGAACAACACTCATTCCAGGCATAAAAAATAGGAAGATCCATCAGAAAGAGAAGTGCTGCTAAAAAAGAGGCGGTAATGACATACCAGCAAGAAACCGGCTTGTATTTTTAGAAAAAGGAAAGAAAAACCCGGTTAAAACAGCAATTTCCAGGAGAGGAAATCAGACTACCACACCGCGGAGAGACAAACTGCTCCTGGTAACTGCAGCGAGCGGCAACAGAAAAATCCTGACTTTGCATGCCTGTTTGTTCCAGCCTGGGCAGATGAAACGCGAGACCTAATATGTATTTTTTGGTGTCTGTGAAAAATTGTAGCATTTTTATCCATCTTGCAATTGTGTCTTTGCACCTCACAGCATTTTGGCCATCTCATCATTGTCCCTCTAACTCTTCCCCAGGCCATTTAGGTCCTTGATTTTTTTTTATTTTTTTTTTTTTGCTGCCTCAGGTTACCAGGAGAGCCGACGTCTAAAACATGGAAAAGCAATCAAGAGAAGATCATTTGGGCAGCGACTGAGGAAAGAGCCATCAACTCATGTCCTCCCCGAAGAGCTCCAAGTACTGCGCACGTAGAGGGGCACACGGTAAAACCGATGAGCCCGCACCACTGCAAGGAGAAGACGCTCGTGTCCGACACGGCCAGGCGCCGTCAAATGAAAACTTCACATCGGGGTGTGTTTGTCAGAAACGCTTCTCAGCTGCAGAAGTTTCTCCATCCCTGACGTTCTCCAAACCAGCGTGCGTGGTCCAAGGATGTCCGCCACTGGAGACAAGACCGTGGTTGCCTACGGGGACACTGCCAGCCAGCTGCCCGGTGCAGGACGGGCTGGGTATAGTTGTTTGTGTGTCTCAGATTCGCACTTTCTGGTTCTCGGAGATTTGAATTGGAAGCTCAAATGCCAACAGCAAACCGAACTCACAATTAACAAACATTTTCATCTCTAAAACTCGTTACTCGCAACAGGAAAGGAAAAGCAAACCCAAAGAATAATCCATTACCAACACTGCCAGAGACACCATCAGCTTCAATATTTCAGGCTGTCCAGTTTAAATGTACTTTTGAAATAGGAGAGTCTGAAATTCCCCTGCCAGATTCTTCACAAGATCAAAGGAAAACACTTCTCCAGCGTCTGCAGTTCTTTGAGGCGCTTTGTCCCTGCCGCACGTACCTGACCAGAACATTTGTCCCCAAAGAGGCTGGTGCATCTGCGTATTTGAGGTATCTGTCCTCGTGGTCCCATCGAAAGGCTTAACTTGGCAGAAGTGGAAGCAGGTAAAATTTAAGGCCGAGAAGTTCACTTGATAACTGAACTGGATTTTAGACATGTTGATAAGGAGAAGGAATTTTATTACTACCCAAAGCAGCTAGTTGGTTTTCTTTGCACATTTCCAGGAAAGGCAGGATAATTTGTTCATTTGGGAGTGTTTGGGACTGTGTTTTTAGTTAATAATAAATCAAAATTAAGTTGGTAATTACCAACACGGGTCGGATGAAACCGAGTTGCATAGCCAACAGGAACCATCTCCTAATCCATTAACCAGTGCAGCTAGGAGATACTTCAAGATGAGAAAGGCAGATAAAATAAAGCACCAAAGGGATGCCTAAGGAGATACTTCTTCAGAGTCTTCTTCAGAGTGATGTTTCTGGACGCCTTGTTTTTGCCAGGTTAAGGTAATCGATGACATATAATGTAGTAACACGGACCATCTTTTCCGCTCAAACAAGAACTGATGTTCTGCTACAGTTTTAGCGTAAGCAGTCCAAACCAAGTCTAATAAAGTGGCAAACGGGCTCTACCTGCTCTGACAATCACCACCACAAAAGGCCCAAAGTTCAGCAAAGGCCCACGTGTCCCCTCTGCTGCCAAGCCCTAGGTGGTAGGGTCTCACCCAGAGGGAGGAGGACAGGTCGGGGTGCGCTTGCGGGACCGGCAGACTCAGAGATCTCCACTCTGTATCGATGGAAACAACCCGTTTTCCCCTGCACACTCCCCAGCTACAGCATTCCCAAGCAAAACATCCGTAACGGCTCGCAGACGGGGGAAAAGGAGAAGGCTTGGAAATTTCCGCTCCTTGGGACTACAAAAGGACGGTCGGGGCAGATGCTGAGCAGCACGGACTGATTTACAGCGATGTAAGCAGTATCCAGCATCGCCTCCTCACGTACGCTGGCGTCAGAAGTATTTACGGAAAGCTACCGATGCCGCCTGGCCCCGACACAATGTGCTCCGGCGCTATCTGCTGCAGACATCTCGCAAGTTCCTATCGGAGCAGACGCAGCCCATGGATGTGTTTTGGAAGCTGCCTGACAGTGGTTTCCCCACCCTCCTAAGAGCCATTCCCAGCAGAAGAGAGCGGAGAAGGGCAGTGGTCCAAAGGATCCCACTCCTCGCCCAGATGACCACGCGGTTTTCGTGTCCATAGCACTCCTGCTCGGTCCATCAAGAAATCTGGCTGTGAACGGGTAAAAAGAAACCCAAAAGATGGTGGCTAACCATCGGTGGGCAGAAGACACAGAGCAGACACGGGAAAGATCTACGCGCTTCAAGGGCAAGACGTGGTTCACCACATCCTATTGCTGGTCCTACAAGGTCTACAGCAACGGGTCCCAAACTTGGAGCCAACGACACAACTGAATTTTCTGCAGACAAGCTACTGAAAAAGCGTACTGCAACATTAAAATGGGAAGTAAAGGCATTACTCCATCGTGTAGACTATAGAGGGTTTTGCCAAGCACGACGAGAACGGTTTAGGCTGCGACCATCATGGGCGCTTAAACTAACTAGATCAAGCCCAGCCTGGCCAGGGCGGCACACGCTACCATCGCGTTGCCCAACTGCAGCACAGGCGTACCTGGAAAGGCTTCAAACCAGCAGCGTTTACTCTGGCAGTTAACTGGGAGTTTAGTCTTTAAAAAAAAGAAAGCAAAGAAAGCAAAGAAAGAAAAAAAAAAAAGAAAAAACAGAAAAAACCCCAACCAAACAACAATTTGTCTCCCTAAGAAGATTAATAGGTGCATTTAAAGAAATCAGTCTGTAGGCTTAATGAGAAAGAGGCAGCAAAATCCTAAATGTGAGACCTCCTACAGTTTTTCAGTCCAGCTGTACAATCAAATAATAGTTTATGTAACTAGGATTGGAACAAAATAAATTAAAAGTCATTTCATGTTTCATCAAAGGAAGAAGTACAGTTTGGAGTCAACGTGGAAAAAGATCTAGTTCAGCACTGCGTTTTCCCCAAGCCTTTCCTAAGCTTCGTATTATCAGCTGATTCAGTTTTTTTCAAACGAGGAAGGCAAATTACCAAGTCCCTTAAGAACTTCTTATATAAATTTCAACTATTCCTATTTTATAACTTATATCTGTAACTGAAATGTTTTCTTAGGAGATGAAAGAAAAAAAAACAAAAAAAAAACCCCACCACACTGTTTTTCCCAGGCTGCAATCTGTTTTCTCCGGTTAAAAAAAAATAAATTAACAGCTACAACATGTCAATCTTTGAAAGTAATTCCCACATACAATTTCATCCTTTCACAGACATTAAATATGGCAAAAGCTCTTCATACTCCTCACGTCTAGACTGATGAAGGAAGGATGCAAGCTACCAACAGATTCTTTCTCATACTGGGGAACCCGTGGTGGACCCTGTTGGGTCTCATGTGAGCTTGCAAGAGGGGCTGGACCCCTCTGAATCCGTTTAATAACAGAAAAAGACACGTCTAAGATTGACTTCATGCCCACGTACAACTTCCAAGGACAGAGCACCCTGAGAAGGAGCACCTGAGGCCATGTCACGATGGGTCACGTACTCCAAGCATCTCCTAACAGAGCTCAAAATCCATAAATAAAGCCAAATTCCAAAATAAATATGCACATTCACAACGCCACCACAGTCCTCAGGAGAGCACCGGTTCTGCAAAGGGACGTTCACTGGAGCCAGGCTCTCAGCGTCACCCTCACATCCCTCTTGACAACTGGAGAAGCCTGTGAGCCCCCGTTGCCAGGAAAGACTCAAAACAGGCAAACAGGCAATATTCTACTGGCAGGGAAGAAAAAAAAAGAAAAAAAAAAAAAAAAGGTTCAAAAGCGGCTCTCAGTTATTGACATCTGGCCTCTGAAAGTCTCCCTACCCTGTAATACCTACACAGAGGTCTGCGCCTCCGGCACCCTGGGCCGCATGGAGGAGGGCTTGCCAACCTCAAACAGATCGGCTGAAACGCTGAATTTTATCACATCGGCACCAGGCAACACTTTGGTCCAAGGTGATCTTTTTTTTTTTTTTTTTCCTGTGGCCTTCAGAGGAGCTGTCAAATCCTCATCTGAAAGCTATTCAGTGTGGGAAACTGCTTTGTCACGTCTGAGAAACCGTGGTCCCTGGCAGGTCCCGGAGCCAAGTGAAGAACGGTTAGTCATACCTGCTTGAAGAAACTCAAAATTCAGCAACGTTTCTCAAGCAGCACGGATGCATTTTCCCTTTGAGCCACACATTATCTGCTTGCTCTAGGTCGCGTGGTAACTGTCAAAAAAGGGGGAAGCCCCCTGAGAAGAGGGCAGGAGATGCTCTTCTCGTGGGGAGCAGCACGGCGTGCTCAGGCAGCAGAGGTTCAGATGACTGCAGGTGGGACAGGCAGGAGATGGCAGCTGGCACCTCACACGAGGAGGGTTCAGAAGCTGCAGGACACCCCGGGCAGAAGTCAGAGCACAGCCCCGAAGCCCACTCACACAGAATGAGGAAATGCTGAGAAACATAGGGATGACCTCGACAGTCTTCAGGGAGGAGAGAAAGAGCTTCTCACGGGCCAGAGGAGCCTGGGCAGAGCTTGCTGCAACTCAGGAAGTCACTGCATAACCGCGACGCAGTGAGAAGACTTGGTGTCCATAAGATGCCCCTTCCTTACCTCCTGTACCACGTGCTGCCTGGCTGCGAGCACAGAGAGGGGCAAGGTGGACAAGGGTAGGACCATCACATCGTCTCCATCGAGTCCTGACCCACATACCACGGGCTGCCCCTGCTGCATCCCAGCGATGCAACACGCCCCATTGTCTGGCTGCAGAACCAGAAATGAGTGACCGTCCCAGTCACATCACTCCCTTCTGCGAAACCGGCTGGCCAGGATGGCTCAGGTCCAAGTCTTTGAACAACACACTTGGGCTTGAAGGTGGTGGTATACCTCAGGAAGACATACGGCAGTTAAATCACATCTGCACGTCTCAAACACACGGACTACCGCAGGTAAATCAAAGCTGCATTTTGGCTTTGCAACGCACAGCATCACATTTAAGATTTTGGTCGTTATCTCGATAGTGGGACTATACGATGGGGCGTCTAATGGTGGGTAATGGCCCAGAGGTCTCCTCCAGCCCTGTGCTCCTACCTTTGCCCACCGGTGCCTTACACACCCTGTTACAGGCACGTGGCTCTTGGACAACGGAGCTGATCATCAGCAAGCACTAACGGCCTCTTCATCTTGGTTGCTCAGGGGTAAAGGCTCTTCCCAAGAGCCCAAGAGTCAGGAAGCGAGAGGAGGACGAGGGCAGGCTGCTGGGGCAACCTGTGAGCAAAGACGGGAGAAAAATCTGGGCATGGACAGGGCAGAAGCGGGTTTTTTTGTTGTAGCTCTTCTTAGAAGATGCCTAATAGACTTTACCGCATTAAATACACACGCATTTTTCTTCTATAGACAATGACCTAGAAACACAACTAAATCATTTTTGACAAAAGAGAATGCACCGAACTATTTAATCACAGCTTCACGGAGAATAAAGCCAGTATGAACAGCTAATCTGCTGTACATCACAGAAACTACCGTTTTGGGTGGAGGGAGACTGTATATTTTAGGAGGGGAAGATTTTATTTAAACCTTGTGTGATCATACATCCCATCGCACCCTCTGGTAAATGGCGTCTAGACTTATTTATGCTCACTGTTTACATACATTTCATTGCCATTTGGCTAGGTTGGACCTCCAAACTCCAGATTTTGGTTTGCCTTTGTTAGCCGTCGTAACGACCTTTACCACCCAGTGCCAGCAGTCGGGTTGGATGTCATACCATCGCTGCTCAGCTCAAGCCGAACCATGACATTTAAAAAAAAAAAAAAAAAAAAAAGACAAAACAAAACCAAAGTCGCATTCAGACACGGCTTTTCCTGACTTGGTGGATGATGTTCCTGGAGGAACTCGGCATGGGCAGGGAGCTGCTGTCTCCTGCCCCATCAGCCCACTGCCCCCCGTCGGTCAATGGGGCTGGGGTCTACCTTTGATATCAAACACATGCTAGTAAGCTATAGAGAGGCCACGAGTCAGCAAGATACCATCACCGGCATAGTTAAGTCACCTTTGCTATTAAATACGAGCAGAGTACGGGTGAGGAGCCCCCCAGGAACATGCCTTCCACCCTCGCTGTAAAGCACAGGCCAGCGCTAACGGGATGCGATGGTACCACTCCCTCTTGTAGGCTCCCAAATAGCTCGTTGGAGGTGCTGGGTGTTCTCAGCGAGGAGCCAGCTCGCTGTTTTTATAAAAACTTTTCAGCGTCAGTGACACGAAAAGCGGTACGGCGTGCCCAGCGATGACTGACAGGCCGCACAGCAGCGCTTCGGGGTCACGCCGAAGCTCGGCACCTCCAGGCACTAAAAAAGACAAATAAACTCTGTTCATAAGAACTGTCATGCCCGTGGATTGATGCAGAAATAACAAATCTGTCATTCAAACAGACGTTCGAAAACACAGCGATGGCTCAACAGCAACGATCTCAATCTCAAGAAAGTACGTGCAACACTCATAACAGTTTAGGATGTGTGGGACCAGGATGACCGTCAGCACTTGCTGTCACTCACCAGCCAAAAAAAAAAAAAACCCAAGCAGCATCCAGGAGCAGTAGCGCTCATCAGCAAAACCAATGTGATAAATCTCATTTCCACGTTTAGCGAAAAGCCAGGATGCCATTGCCGTGGAGCCCATCTCACCGCACCGAGCCACCTGGTTTTTGGAACTGCTGTTTGCGCCCTGCCTGCCTGTCGCACCTTTCCGAAGGTGCACCACATGCTAGGAAACGAGTCTGGCGTCGCAACAGGATTACTAGAAAACGCACCCTCGGCCGATGGTGTGCCGCTGTGCCCGTCACGCCGGGGAAACCAGAGAGGCAGGGCGTGCGGCAGGCAGGCCGCAGCCTTCCGGTAGGTGGGCGTCCAGATGTACGTCGAGCGTTCCCCAAACCGGTACGAACAGCAGGAACACGCGGGTACGTCCCGCAGCAAAGGGGAGAGGGGCACGGCTTCAGCACAACATCCCCAGCGAGAAACCCCAACCTCGCGAAGCGGGTTGCAAATCTCTGTATTTGTTTTGGAAATAAAGGCATTAATATTTGATGCCAAACATTTTGAATATTAATGAGCATGTTCACAGACGAGGTTTTGGAGTTACTGAAGCACCCAGAATCGTACCGTCTAAACTCAGTGGCCTAACGGCTGCTGTCAGAGCTATCAATAGTATGCAACACGCCGCTTGCAAAAGGGAAGACGCGTTGCACTGACACCGCCTGCCCATCACGGGAGAGGAAGACGAATTGAAGCCCAGTGGGATATTTAACACAGCAAATATTTTGACTTGGTCCATCAAGTGAGCCATTTTGTACTCCTCCTTTTACCTGTTACTTTGCTCGCACAAGGTTTATGAGCTCAAAAAGTTGCGTATCTGTTCTTCCCCTCCTGACTTAAAGCCAGCCTCAGCTCTCTCCTGACCTTCCAAATGTCTTACTGCAAAGAAGCCAAGCTGGAGAGGGGCTGCTGTCAAGGGCACAGAGTGACAGGACAAGGGGGAATGGCCTTAAGCTGAAGGAGGGTCGATTTAGATTAGATGTTAGGAAGAAATTCTTCCCTGTGAGGGTGGTGAGGCACTGGCACAGGGTGCCCAGAGAAGCTGTGGCTGCCCCTGGCTCCCTGGCAGTGTTCAAGGCCAGGTTGGATGGGGCTTTGGGCAACCTGGGCTAGTGGAGGGTGTCCCTGCCCATGGCAGGGGTGGGACTGGATGGGCTGTGAGGTCCCTTCCAGCCCAGGCCATTGATTCTCTGATATACACTAATACTAAGCGTGGGCGCGGGGCAGGCTTGTCCAGAGTGCCAGTCCGCAGTTCAGCGAAAGGCCAGGAAAAAGCTGGTTTAGTATCTGAGGAAAAGGTTTTGCAGCCGTGCCTCTGACGGCAAGGTCTCCGCACGGTCCTGCTCAGGGCTCGGTCTCTTTGGGGACAGCGGCGCCTGGAAAAAACCACGGAGCTGGTTCTCCTGACAAGAGCGAGCCCTGCCCGTAGCCTGGTTTTATCATCATCACAGTCTTGTTTTATTTCTAGCACAGTCATATGAAAATGGGCATTGGCTGCTCGTTTCTGCAAGCTTGTGAAAAGTGCCCATTTAAAAAGAACTGGAGAAACTTGATTTTTTTTTTTTTTTAAATTACTTTTATGTATATACTTATTGCCTATTATCGCAATGCTACTTACGGCAAGAAAACAAGCCAATACCCAGGAAATGCAAGTGAGCTACCCGAAGGGCAGAGCGGAGCATCTAACCTGCGCGAATGTTTTTTTCCCCACACCTGCATTATTTTCTCTAATTTGTAGGAGGGCTTCTTTCAGTCCCGTTTCTGCTATACTCTCCCCTATCACCTGATTTTTTTACTTCAAGCTCCGCCACCTGCCAAACAAGCTGATGCTAAACGTACAGCAAACAGGATCGACACTTGACTTGCCGTTTCAAGCCCAGCGAAGGCTTCGGGGGAGCGCTCGCAGCGCGCACCAGAGTTGCTACTTCTCAGTACTGGAAATTTCCCTCCTCGGTCACTTCAAGACCTTCAGCTTGCAGCGAGCCTACCTGGAGACCTGAGAAATTCTGGGGTATTCAGTAAAGCGGCTTCTCTATCACAGAAAGCAAAGGTTTTGGCGGTCTCCGCCGTGGGAGAAAGCTTCCTCCCGACCCCGGAGCCCAGCAGCCAGCCCGGCTGTTTGCAACGTGCATCTCCCAGGCTCTGGAGGAACAGAGATGCTCAAAGCACCGCTGCTCCCACCGACAGCCCGGGTATTTGCGGCTGGTCCTCAACCTCTTCCCAGGGGACTGACTCTCTTCCCCTCTCCCGTCCTTCAGCTCATGCATCCGGGCGTCAAAAAAAGTCTCAGCTCCACGGCCGAGCAGCAGCCAGAGCAGAAACCTGAATGAACCGGGCATAAATCAGGCACAGACAAATAGGATCAGAAGCAGCAATGAAGTGTCTCCTCAGGATACCAGGAAAACCAGCCACGTCGAGCGCCGTGCCCCGAGCTACGTTTCTAAACTTGGGATCATCCCTGCTCTGCCATCCAAACCCTTTCCATCAATCCATCAAGCTGCTCCGTAAAACGAGCCTGTCCCTCGTGCTGAGGGGGTCTCTATGGAGGAGCAGCCCAGGGCTCCACTGCCAGGCAGCTGCAAAGTTTTCAATTCGAATGCATCCGCAACCGCTTTGTGTTCCTTGGATCCTACGGGTTAGCAACGCTCCATCTTCTCATCTCTTTTCGTGCAGCAGAGGCTCCGTTTGCACGGCCAGACGGGCAGCGACCCTTCCCTCCCTCCTCCCGTGCGGCACCACCCTGCCGAGAACCAGAGCCGGGCGCAACCCCCCCCCAAGGTGAGATTTTACTGGCGCTTGGCACAGGGGTGAGGTCTTCTCATCCGCGCTGAAAATACCTCGCCTGATGCCATCCTGCACCGCGTTTGCCTGTTTCAGAGCTGCACCCCGCCGGCAGAGCCCAACCGTCTCGCGTCTTCCCTTCACCCTCCGGCCCCGCCGCGCCTCACCCAAAGCACGCGAGCAGAAAAGCAAAGCTTGTCGATAGAGGCGGATGTTGCAAGCCGGTGAGATGACATTACCTCTACAGGACGTTTTCTACGCTCTGAAGTCTCTCCTCCATAGCGTACGCACGGTTTCTCGAACGCGAATCTTACGAGTCTAAACGCAAGACGCTGAAATCCAGCCGTACCACATGTAAGGTTTTCAGACTATTTCCTTGGATAACAGCAAGTTGTGAAAAATCAGACAGAAAAGTAACATTACTAAGGTCTCTCACTGGCTTGCACATAAATTTAGATTACTTAATTCAGAGAAAAAAATGAATTGCCCAAAGGTTGAGAGAAATTCACTTTCTCTCGCCTTGTCACTTGGGAATTTTGGAGGGGCACTTTTTGCACCGCCCACCCGCTGCTCGGTCAGCACGAGCCGTGCTTTGCTAAACCTTTTACAACATCTGGTCTCTCTCATGCGCCCACTCCTGCATCTCACAAAGATGACTTGCTTCTTGAGGCCTTTTTTTTTTTTTTTTTTCCTTTCCCCCCTTAATTTCCACTTTGTTACCTTAAATTAAAATCCCTCGACATTATCTCAGCCCCCCGCACCCCTCCCACACTCCGTTTTTAAACACTGGTACGGATCAGCATCTTCCCCATCCCACCGCTCCGCAGCAGCCTTTCGCCGCCAGCCCGCAGAGCCCCGCACGGCCCGCCTCGTTAATCACGTTAATTAATCGCAAGGGAGGGCAGCTCCCAGGCAGCAGCTCCCCGGGAGGAGCAGGAGCGTCAGCTCCGCGTGCGAGGGCTGGGGCACAGCTGGTACAACCAACCCGGCGTTTCTGGCAGGAGAGGAGCAAGGATGGTCAGCGTTGCGGCACCGCGCTCCTCCACCGCGCCGGCCGCACCCTCCCCGGGACCCCCAAAATCCCTGGGACCCCCCCAGTCCCGGTACCCAACAGCAAACGCAGACCCTGGGCAGCAACGGGGGAGTCCCACGGCAGCCCCAAAACTGGACAGAGACGGCAGATCTGCGCAGCTCCCTCGGCTGATCTCGTTACACCTGCCTAAATATCCCTGCAGGTATTTAATTGGAAATCGTTACGAGCAGCCTAGGAACAAGTTCTCGCTGGCGGAGTCCGAAGCAGAGGGGTCGGCGACTCGTTAGCAAGGGGAACGGGAAGAAACGTAAAGGAAAACGGGCACGGCTTCCCTCGGGGGTGTTTCTTCCCGCTCCCTGTGTAACAGCTAGCAGAGATTTTACAGAGAAAAGCCTGCCCGCAGCTCGGCCGCCCTGTAGGATCCCCGAATCCCGTCTGGATGTTAAGGTGCAGCCTGCGAGCAGCGATTGCGGCCGGCCGGGAGCGAGAGGAAAGCACCGCCACGGAGACCGCAGGCTCCCGTTTGCGCTCCCGCTTGCGTTTTCCCCGTTTGAAATAACGACGCGACCGGCTACACAAGCAGAGCTCGTCGCTGCACGGGCGAGGCAGAGCCCGAAACGCCACCGCCTCGGCCACGCGCCGTCGGCAAACCGCCCGCCGAGTCCCCCGCATCCCTCCGTGCAACTTTCTGCTCCTCGCATTGATTTTTCCGGATAGGACGATATTTTAAGATGGGTTTTTTTTTTAAAAAGACTATCTCCCGTCCCACGCCCGTGCCCACTCCCGAAGCGTCTCCCTCCCGGCCGGCGCTGCCAGGCAGAGGGAGGGCGGCTCGGTGAGCTTCCCCGCGAGGTTTCGCACCGACGGCTCCTGGCAGGGCTGCACGTCCCTCCCGTTACGTAACGACCTCTCCCCTTTGGTGCCGGCTCCGGTCGGGGTGGCCGCGTTCGGGGCGCTCGCGTACACCGGCGCTGCCACCCGTGTGCCCGCCGGGCACCCCCCCCTCCCCCCCCAGCCCACTGCCCGGCTTTCGGCACACCACCCGCCGTTCATCCCAGCCCTGCAAACCCCGAGCCCCGGTCGCTCTCCTCTGTGCCTCCCCTTTCCTCCAGGCTGCACCCCAAAAATCTCCTCCGAGCCCTGGGTGCTGCTCGCCGCCCCATCCTCACCCAGGGGCCCCCCCTCCTCCTGCGCCCGCCGCCCCTGCGCGTGGCCCGGGCTCCCCGACCCCGAATCGCATCTCCCACCCCCCCCACCCCGCTCCCCCTGCGGCCGCCCCTCCACCCACGGGCAGCACCCGCCTTCCCCCTGCCCCCCAAAACACCGCGCCCCGCACCGAGGGCACGCCGCCCCTCTCCCGCACCCAGCCCCGAACCACAGCCCTGCCCTCCCCAGCACCCACGGGTGTCCCTGAGGTGCCAGCTGCCCCGGGGGCCCCCGCCCGCCCCCCGCTCTCCCACGGCTCCGCGCCCCTTGCGCGCCCCTCTCTGTCCCCTCCTGCCTGCATTCGCCTGCACCCGAGCGGCGGCTCCCGCCTGCGTGCCGCCCCCCCCCGCCACACCCTGCCCGCTCCTGCCCCAAACGCCCCCTCGACCCGCCGCGCCGGCACCGGGCTCTGCCCCCCGCGCCCGCCCACGGCCCCTCCGCTCCCGCACACCCGCGGCCCCCGCGCCCCCACGGCCCTCGCACCCGCCGCGCGGCCGCCCCCACGCCCACGCGCGCCCCGCCGCGCCCCACGCGCTCTGACCTGGGCCCCGGCGCGCTGCCCGGGAGCTGTCCGCCGCCGCCCGGTGCTGAAGGAGGCTTGGCGGCGGCGGCGGCGGCGGCAGGCGGCGGCGGCGGGGCCCCGGCGGCGGCGGCGGCGGCGGCGGCGGCGGGCGGCAGCTGCCCGTCGTCGCCGCCGCCCTCTAGGCTGGCCTCGTTGCCCATGGCGGGCCGGGCGGGACCGCTCCCTCAGCGCAGCGCCGCCTCCGCCGCCATCAGCCCCGCGCCGCCATCGCTGCCTGCCCGCGCCGCCCCGCGCATGCGCCGCCCCGCTCCGCGCCCGCCCGCTCGCGCCGCGGGCACGCGCGCCGCCCGGCCAATCGCCGCCCGGCGCCCCGCCCTCTCCTCCGCCCCCACCCCCCTCCCCGCCGGCACGTGCCCCCCGCCCCGCGGGCGTGCGCCCGGACGGCCAATGGCGGCGCGAGGCGACGGCGGGCGCGCGGGGGCGCCCCGCCCCGCCGAGCCCACCGGCCAATCGGCGCTCCGCAGCGCCCGCGCCCGCCAGGCGGCGCCCCGCGAGCTCACACCCTGGCAGCCAATGAGCGTCCACGCTCCCGTGAGGTCACACCCCGGCGGCCAATGAGCGCTCAGTCCCACATGAGGTTACACCCTCACAGCCAATGAGCACCCGCTCGCCCATGAGGTCACGGGCAGCTGCAGGATGTCACGTGCTACCGACCAATGAGCCTCCCCCTGCCCTATGAAGTCATGTGCTGCCCCAGGACGTCATGTCCTGCCAGGCAAGGAGTGTCCCGTGCCCTTGTGAGGTCATGGACTGCCTGACGATGTCACACCCTGCCAGCCAGTCATTGTCCTGCTCCCTGTAGGGTCACAGGCGGCCCTGGGGTGTCGCACACCAATGAGCACCCTGCTACCTCATGACGTCATGGGTTGTCCCAGGAGGGCGCTCGCTGCCAGGCAATGAGCATGCAGCTAGCTCCCTGTGAGGTCGCAGGCTCCCCAGTGAGGTCACACAGGGCCTAGTGGGTGAGCACACTGGCCCTGATGTAAGGTCACAGGCTCTCCGACGAGGCGACGTAGCCCTCGGCCAACAAGGTCACACAGTGCTCAGCCAGTGATCATCGTTGCTTTTCCATGATGTCACAGGGCCCAACCAATGGGCTCACAGGCTCTCCCTAAGATCCGGGCTCAGCCAGTGAGCACCCAGCTTCCCCAGGGAGGTCACTGGGAACCCAGCCAACCTCCACCTCCCCTTCCCCATTAGGTCACACAGCCCTCAGCCAACAGGCGTGCCCTCTCTGCATGAGGTCACAGGCTGCCTGATGAGGTCAGAGAGCGCAGGTACCTATGGGAGAGCGCCCAGCCCAGCCGGGGACTCCCGCCATGCACCGGGCCAGCGCAATTACACCTCACCCGGATCTCGCCCGCAGTTAATGAGAGGAGGCGATAATTAAAGCTCCCGGTAATTGCAGAGCACGGCTCCCGTGGGATGCTGGTGGGGGACGGGTGCCATGGGGCAGGTGGGGGGAACGGGCTGCAGCCCAGAGGCCATCCCGAGGGGCTCAGCACCCCCGACCCCTGCCCGCCTGGGGGCTGCCGTGCTGCTGCCTGTCCCTTTGCTGCCTGTCCCCTGCTGCCTGTCCCTCTGCTGCCTGTCCCTCTGCTGCCTGTCCCCTGCTGCCTGTCCCTCTGCTGCCTGTCCCTTTGCTGCCTGTCCCCTGCTGCCACCCCGCGGCCTCACGCTCCATCTCCTGCTGCCGCTCCTGCCCCGCTGCCAGGATCAGGCCCGACGGGGGGAGCAGGGGAAGGACCCCCCAGCCCCCCCTGGGACAGCCGCCCCCCCCAGCCCACCCCCCGGCCGGAGCTCCCGAGGTTTCACACCGCGCCGGCAGCTTCTCCCGACGGGCCGAGAGCCTCCCCACGCACGCGCTAAATCCTAAAATCAACGTGAGAGTGGAGCCGCTCTCACCTCGGACCCCACCGAAATGAAAAGCGGCTCCCAGGCGCCCCGGGGACACGGTGCCTCTGCCCTGGCCACCGGGCCCCGCGCGTCCCCGGGAGCGGCGCTGGCTGGGGCTGGGGCTGGGCTCACTGCCGTCCCGCTCGGGGCACGTTGTGGGGTATAAAGCGAGTAGTAGAGGGGGGGAAGGTGGCTTTTGAGGAGCCAAAATCATCACCGAGCAAGAGCAAAAAGGCTCTGGGTCTGGCGGGGCAACACGTGAACGCAACAAAACACAACAAAACCCACGTCAGAAGCTGCTTCCACTGGGGTTTTTGGTTGGTTTTATTTGTTTCTTTGCCCAGCCAGAGCACTTTAAACCCCGGGTTAAAGTTGCCTTGGTGCCAAAGCCCGGGAAAGCAGTTCCGGCAAGGCCAGCTTAGGAGGCGGTGGAAGATGGAGGAACAGCCGCCCAGACGCACGGCGGGCAGAGCCAACACCGAGGGATGCCAAAATGAAGGTTCTTTGCTCACCGCAGTCAGCGCAGGGGGACTCTTTGGCCCGTGGTGAGTGTATTTTCCAACAGAAATCAGATGAAAGCGATGGGAGGCAACAGGCCCAGCAGAAGTTGGACATAGACAGCAGTGCTGGCTGTCGCTGCTGGAGGGGGCACGGGGCTGCGCAGCCCCCTGGGTTGGACCCCCCAGGCCTGCCCGCAGGGTGGCCCCGGGGCTGGAGCTGAGCAGGGGACAGGGCCGGCTTCATCAGGTACAAATACCGTGCTGCAGGCTCTGACGGGCCCCCAAAGCAGGACAAAGCCCTTCCCCACCCCCTCACTGCAGGCTGGGGCTGGCTCTGCCATCACGGGTGCCCACACATCACCAGCCTCCCAGCGCGGAGGCCCAGGGTGCACCCGTGGGGTACCCACCTCGAGGAGATGAGCGCACCAGGCAGGAGGGTCAGTGAAGGCTGCCTGCAGAGCCTCTCCCTGACTCCTCAAGACTTAGCCCTGCTTAAGTCCTCCTGCTTCCCACCAAGCTTGTTTTCCAGCCCTCAGAACCTTCTCCTCCTGCTCCTCCAGCCCCTCCACCACTTCCACGTTGTTCAGCAGTCACCCCCACACGACGCAGGCAAGAAACAGCTCATGTTCTGCCATCATTTGCCTGCTCGCTGCTCTGGGGATCGGCACCGCTTTCATCACAGCTTCACCCCACCACAGCCCTTCCCCTCTCCCGAGGGCCGGCACCCGAGGCTGCTCCATCACCCCCACGCTACCGCCTGAGCTCAGCCCTCCACCGAGCCACATCAGGGAAGAAACCACTCAGGAGCCAGTTGTGTCAACGAGTGTGCACGGCTGTATACTTTATTCCTTAAAGACATGTTTTTAGCCAGCCCGGGTACTGAGGCTTCCGGCCTGAAGCAGCTGGAGGTGGGAAACATCCAAATTTGTACAGTACAGAGTGCTACAGCGAGGTACCTCACCACGTCTGTTCCTTGCAGCTTGCACAGCCCCGCTACAGCCGTGGGGCAAGAGGGGAGCTCCTGTCCCCCGCTACAGCCGTGGGGCAAGAGGGGAGCTCCTGTCCCCCATCCCCAGCTGAAGAAGCTCAGACAGGTTCAGCCCCATCAGTCTCCCCCTCCCTGAAGGGAGCAGTTCTCCAGCACTTCAGGCCCTTCCAAACCCTCAAATCACAAGGCAGACCAGTTTCAAAAGAACAAAACAACCTCTACAATCTCATTTAAAAAAATAGAAATTCATAAACGAGTTTCACACGGGCCTGCAGCAGAGGGAAGGCGTTTAATTCGATGACCAATACACAGCCACACCGCAGTGACGCAGGCCAGCGCTGCTCTGCCCCCTGCACACTTCTTCCTCCAGGAAATTTCCTTGGAACTATTGACACCAGGCATAGAGCTGGTCCGGGTCTCTTCTGCTCTTGCTCCAGACTGACATCCCAGACACCCTTCTCACATCTCAAGCTTGCGGCTGCATCCAAGAAGTGCAGCTCCCCCTGATGTCAGAGCCCAACAGCAACTGTAGAGCTCTGGGCAGGCCAGAAAAAGAGAAAACCCTGTTTATTCTACATGAAAATAGGAGGGAGGAGGGCTAAAATGAGGGGGTAAATCAGTCCCAACATTAGGCAGAGGCTTGGTCTCCTGGCAGCTTGCTGCGAGGCCAGGATCATCCCCAGGGCAGCTCGCCTCACCCACAACGCCACATCAGTGCTTTGCAAATAGCAGTCCCCACACAGCGGTGGCTGCGCATTGCTGCGTGCCAGGCTCTGGGCGAGCGCGCTCTGCCCTGCGGCCGCCCTGCCCGGCCACTCCCCGGGACGCGGGGGCTCTCACTGCAGGAAACTGTCCAGCCTGGCTTGGCTGCTGCTGGAGGAAGACGTGGAGGGAGCTGCAGACACCAGCCTGGAGACCTTCTTCTTGCTCCTCACTGCTAACGGACGGATTTCTGCCAGGTTTGTCTGGAGGTAAAACTGTCAAGGAAAGCAGGGACCAAGGCCCTGGGGACACAAGTGATCCAATACCTCCTGCAGGCCAGCCGGAACCACAGACCTGGGACCTAGCGACACATCTGCACCCAAAGAAAAACTCTTTAACTCACATGGCATCATCCAAATCTTCAGAGACACACAAGTGGCAAAACCAACATCCCCGAAGTGTAAGAGGTCTGTGACCAGCCACTTGCTGCAGCAGCGAGGGGCAGGCGCAGGCCAGGCTAGCAGAACCGCAGGGTTACACAAACCAGCGCACCTACGGCACCCAGGCTTAGAGCAACGAGCTGCTCCTCCATCAGCCACGTGCGAGGGGCAGCGCCGGGATGGCTGCCCGCCTTCTCCATTCACCTCAGCCTGGCAGCGTGGGCACATCTGGCCCCAGAGGTCTGGCCCAAGCATCTCCCTGCCGTTGGGTACCTCCCCCACAGGCCACGGGAGCTGCAGCCCAAAGCTTCCCAGCAGGTCACACCTTCCAGCTGATTGCTTCTCTGCTTCAGCCTCCTGGTTTTCTACAAAGAGCAAAAAATCCCCTCAAAACCAGCCCCAGGAGGTCAGAGCCATAGGGGCACCACACACCCCGGAGTACTGCCAGGCGAGGGGCAGCCTCCGCAGGGGAAGGGGACGCTGCTCTTGCGTGAGGAGCAGGAGTCAGAGCAGCTCCTCACCCGCTGCAGGGCTGCCCGCCAAGACAGGCACGGCAGAGCAGCAGCGTCCCACAGGAACGAAGCTCTTCAGCCGCACGGGCTGGCAGGCACGCAGCTGGAAGAGGCTGCGCTACGCTGCTGCTCAGAGATCCCCAGGGCACAGGCAGTCCCTGCAAACTGTACCGATTTCCAGTCGATACGCCTCTCTGAACGAGCCACCACTGATAACACTCTTGGCAAGTTCAGGTCCTCGATGCCTTTGCTGAGCTCAGACTTGTTCAGAGTCAGACAGAGAGAAATCTGATGGTTCCTTGAGGGTCCCAGCCCACTTTTTGTTGGCTGGGGGGCAGGACTCCCCAGGATGGCCCAGACTAAAGAGGAGGAACACAGATGAGGTCCCTACAGCATCACTACTGCCACGTGAGCTGCAAGAAAGGATACAGGCTGTATGAACTTTGTTCTGCCTCCCAAGCCATCATAGCCCATCCTCACCTAGGAGAGAGAAAGAAATGAGCCTGGAGTAGCAGCACAGAGCCTCAGCTACCTCTCCTCGTGTCGGTTACGGGGAAAGGGGAGCCTTGCGGGCCACAGGTTCTGGGGAGGGTTTACGAGCACCTGGACACACTCAGTACTTGTGTTAAGCCCTTACCTTTGGAAAAAGACTGACCCAAGGGTATTAGTAAAGTTTGAGTATCTCAGGTACTTTCTGAAGCAAGCTGAGCCTTCCAAGCAACAGCGAGGCTCAGGATTTTGTCACTGGGACTGAGGAACACGAGGAGAACACCCAATGCTCCAAGGAGGTGGAGGAATGGGACACGGAGGGCCGTTTAATCTGCCGCCAGGAAGGGAATGAGCATCTGTCATCCCCAGAGCTCCGCAGGACTGGGAAGTAGCCAGGTCATGCTCCGAGATTTATTTTCCACACGCTGTATGTGGCAAGGTAAAAGCCCGATTTGCTTCCTCCCGTAGGGTCACTTCAGGACAGAGGTGCGCACTGCCAGCCCTCGACAAGCTCACCAACTGGACAGTCATACTTACAGTGCCCACGTTCTTGTGGGGACCCAGCAAGCTACCCGAAGATGGCTTCTTGGAGAGAACAGAGTTCCTGATGAATGCTGGCAAGAGTCCTTTAAGAGCGTCATCCTCCAGATCATCTGCCCAGTTCTGTCCCACAAAACAATGAGAAAAGCCCTTTAACCAGCATGATCTGCCGAATTCAGCACTAACGACACAGACGGCTATTTAGGGTAATAGTCACTGCTGTGCCACACGTCAGGCCAAAGTACAGCAGCTCCAAACCTCCCACTGGGGCTCGCGTGGAGCAGCACCGGGGAGGCAGAACACTGCACCCAGCACGGCTGGCAGAACAGCCCCCTTAGCTGACCCCACAGCCCTTGCGGTCAGCCCCACGTTGTGTTCGCCAAGCACAGCTGAGGTGGGATAATCAGCAAGAAGCACGTGGGTCCCCATCCTCCCTCTCCTGCCCAATTCCAGGAGGCCTGAGGCAGCAGTAACAGTGTTTCTAGGAGACAGGCAAGCAAAGCACTTTGAAGCATGTACTGTGGTTCTATAGATGGGCCAGCCTACGGTCACAGCGTCTTCTACATAGAGAAAATGGGTCATTTATCCCAAGCTTATTAACAGCAGAATCAAAGAGGTGGTACAGAAATCAAGATTAGTCCTCTTACCTCCACTGTTTCCTTCAGAACTTTCTTCGCCAGGTTTACCACAGGAGGCCTGTAAGAAGCCCAAGGAGGAAATCAGCAGAGATTTATTGTTCAAGTGGAGCCGGCAAGGACAGACAAGGCCAAGCAAATGACGATGAAACTTGCAGCACGACATCAGGCAGCTGGAGAGCTATCTGATCTCACACAGCAACTTCCAAAGAAGCGAGACTTTCATCTCCTTTAGAAGAAGAAAGAGGATGGAAAACTCACGGCTTTTTATCCAGCTTCTGCCTTTTTGCAGGGCTGGAGAGAGATCTGCAGGGCTGATGCTCAGGGGTGTCCACATCAAAAGTAGCATCTAGATTGATCTCATCGCTGTGAGCCGGGCGGTGGAGCTTCGGGTGCCGCAGTTCCACAGGAGCGGGGCTGCAAGGCCACGCAAAGCGTCAGCCATCAGGAAGCCGCTGCCTGCCACCCGGCAGACGAGAGGAAGGCAGAGCTGCACGCTACGCGACTGAGTTGTGAGACAGCAGCGGGACCAGGATCGGAGCCCCATTCTGCTCACAAGTCACAGAGAGGACAATTCGAATCCCAGAGTTTATAGTCAATGTCCCAAAATACTGTTCACACCTGTGCTATAACAGCAGCACCTTGAGCCCAGGGAAACACACTGGCACGCTGCCGCTCTGCGTGCACAACCCAGCTTGCTGTACAGGGGTAATAGCACAGGCTCCTCAAAAAGGGCTTGATAAAAATGTAAAAATGCCATTTTTCAGGCTAGGTTCCTCCACCTGGCTAAGATCTCAGTCCCCATACACCGGGGCATGCTCGCTGGAAGGCCAACTCTGAGGCAACGAGAAGAGCAGCTGTAGGGGTATTTCCCCTGGCAGGACAGTGACAAAGAGTTTGTCAAAACCTAGCCCATTCTTCCATCCCATCCCGAGCTGACTCCTGCAAAACACACACTTTTACCTGGTAAACCAAACACCATCTTGTCAGCAACAAAAAAAAACCCCAAACCAAACAAGATACAAAGGAGCAAAACGACCATGCTACCGCCATGCCTGCCAGAGTGGCACGTCTTTGCCTCCCCAGCTAAACCGTCAGCTCTTACGCTGGACCTGCCATCTCCTTCCTCGGCCTGTATCTGAGGATGCACTTCACTAACCTTTCAAAGACTAGTCGACTGAGTGTCTCTCTGGTTACAGATGGGACTTTCAGAGTATCCTGCAGAATGTCTATCTTCTTCTTCAAGCTCTGGAGGGAAAAGGAGGGGCAGATAAGAGAGGTAAGGTGGGCTGGGTAACAGTCACTGAGCAAGAGCCAGCATAACTCCTGGCTTTACAGCTGCAGGCCATGGCCAGCTGCCAGTTACTGCAGACCAAGGACTGATATTCTCACCAAGATCTCCTTGTCCGCATTTTTCAGATCCTTCTGGGTGCTTTTTAACTCCTCCTTTGTGTTCTCCAACTCTGAAACCGTTTTCTGCAGCTGCAGAACAAACATCCCCAAAAAGCAGGGTGCTGGTTAGGACACGTAGACTGCAGACCCCCCATGAAAGCGGCGTGCTCTGCAGCACATGCTACTTCCCTCTGTTTCAGGGCTGGATTTTCCTGTGGCAGTCTGACCAATCTCTCCTGTACCGGAGCAATCCAATGCCTGCCCATTTCCTCAAGCTGCCTACAGAGGGATCTCCAGGGCTGCTTGCCCGACGCAAACCTTCCTACAGCTTTTTCCAAGCAGCTTTTCCCTGCTCTGACACTTGGTGGCTGCATTTTGAATTCCCGCAGGACTTCGGACACACCAGAGCACAGGGATCACAAACCACAGGCTGGAGGATGGTTGTGCATCAGCAGTACTGGCACACGGACAAGCCTGATTCAACAGGGAAGCACGCCAGGAACAGGGGTCGAGGAGTGGATTGCTCCCACATCAGAGGTTTTTGTGGGTTCAGGAGTCCGGGCCAGCCCACAAAGTGTCGGTACAGTCAGCTCTCTGTCAGCCAAGGCCGGAGCCTGACTGCACCGACTCGCATCCTCCTGACCCAAGCCGGTGACTGACTCAGCCAGAAGCAGGCAGATTCCTGCAGCAGCACCTCACATAGGGGGTTAACTCACTTGGGGAGCAGCGCAGCAATCGGAGAACTTCCTTCTCCATTTGAGGAGACCACAACAGCTATGGCCAGGTAACAAAAATAGGCCAAATCCACCCACAGTCTCTCCCTTTGTGAGCCTGGACACAGGCATGCCCCAGGGAACACCTGCCCCTTGGAGAGCGAGGCTGCACGCACGCACGCACTTCTCAGGGGACTTGCTACCAGAACTGACAGAAAACAACTCCCGACCCGAGCTGACAGAGCCTGGAGCAGGGGGAGCACAGCAACAGAGATGCGTCAGCAGCTCCAAGCTCCGCGCCAGGTCAGGACCAGCCCAGGCAGGGCTTCCCACCCCTTCCCACCTTTCCCAGGGGCCCGATTCTGCAGCAGGAGGGGCCGGCAGCTGAGCTAGCTCAGGTCGGCAGCGTGGCAGGATGAAAGCCGTGCCGCTTCCAGAGCCCAGTGAAAGCAGTGGAGCACCTGCCTGCTGCTGCCTGCCAGTCCAGGCTCCCTGCCAACCTCTGGCTGGCTCTGCACATGCTGCCCCACCAGTGTCCACAGAGACTGCGCTCCTGACAACAGCCCACAAGCTGCGGCATCACACCCTGACCCAGAAACCCCGGCCTGACACTTCCACACCACCTGTACCACTCAAGCAGTGCTCAGTGTGGGAAGGGGTCACTGCAGAGGGCTCACACCACAGTTATTAACAGGGATCTACAGACCAGATGTCATCCTGGCAACTCACAGCCTTCCTTTACCTTGCTATTGACAGAAAACAGCTCCTTCTTCAGCTTCTCTGTCATCTCACCAGAGATCTTCCGAGCCTCCTTCAAGTTTTCATATTCCCTGCAAAGAGACCAGAAGAGTCACGCTGTCTGTGAGAGGACCGAGCTAGAACTTCTCAGAGACAAGCCAAGACCCTTAATTTGAATCTCTGCAGCTGCAGAGCCACCAAAGAAAACCCAGGAGACACAAAGCCCTTTAGGGAACAGAGCTGAGTGACCAACAGTGTCAAACACATCGCTATGCCATGAGGAAGGAAAAGCAAGCTGCATGGGGTACCATGCCTGAGAACAGATTTCACCAGTTAAATGGAAACCAGATCCAGAGACATTTCAGTTGCCAGCGGAACAGACAGACAGACAACAGAGCAGCCTCCATGCTGGCAGCAAATAGGGGAATTTGATTTAAGTGACTTTTCGGAGATTTCACACTATTGGCCGTGCACATTCATTCCCAATTACGCCACAGGGACACTTGCCTCATTACAGCTTTGTATCAAAGCTGCGGTTATTCAGCTGCCATCAGAACGGCCCCAAAGAATCTGTGGTTTTACCCAGCAGGACCAGATGGATTTCCAGGTAGGGGAGGGCAGCACCGCAGATTTGCCTTGCCGGAGAGCGCTCGAGGCCACAGCGGCACAGTGCAATGCAGCAGAGGGTACAACCCGGAGCCCCTCATCCGCTCATTTCCCCCTCAGGCACGAGAGGAGAGCAGAGGGAATAACCATCATCACCTCATAGGTGCGCTGACAGCTCTGGAGACAGTTCCCATGGTGACATGCATGTCACTACAGTGACAACAGGAATGGTTCAGTGTGACAGGCTCCAATCTAGGTCCCCAGGATCTGTCAGTCAAAACCCAGTGGAGGCCCAAGCAGGCGAGAGCCCCGCAGACCCCGCGTGCCTGCTGGCTCTCGGCACAGGGTTCTCCCCGGGCACAGCCAGGACGGGACGAGCCAGCTGTGCCAAGCTGCAGCACCTACTTTTTCAGCGAGACACAGTAGATCGCAAGCTGCTCCACCGCTGCCTGCCCAACTCCCATCTCTCTGATCATCTCCTCCACTTCGGGGCGCTGGCTCTGAAGCAACAGCTCAATCCTGCACAAAAAAAAAAAATAAAAATACCCTCTGCTCATGAGTCATGAACAGAGCTGGGAAAGAGATCGGAGCCCTGCTTCCCCCCCAGGAGCTGATGCAGCCTAAGCTCCTGCTGCGGGCACTCTGGATGTCGTGGCAGGAAGAGAGCGACAACTGCCCCACCGCAAGCAGGGCTCTTGGCTAGGGAAGGATAGCGCTACACGGACAGACGAGAGAAGGGGCAGCTGTACGCACATACTGCACGTGGGGCCGATGTCCCAGCTCTTGGGCCTTATAGCCCTGTGGCTGACTGTTCCTGGGCTGGGATTCTGCCCCAGCGCCCTCCGAGAACAGGAATGGCACAGAGCCACACTCGAAGCACTAGAGATGAGGCCAGTCTGTACACAGTACCATGCCTTGCTGCTGTTTAGGGAGAGCAGCTGTCTGGAAATATAGCAGGGGCAAAAGCAGGCCTGCTAATGCAGCAGTTTCCAACCTTATGGGGTAAGACGACCCAGCATGTGGAGGTGGACGTCGGAGCAGGCACAGCAGGACCTGTCCCTCCCTATCCAAGGGGGAGAGGGGCATACAGCCCCAGCCTGCAAAGCCCAGGGAGAGCCTGGGATCTCACCGCTCCATGGTTCTCAGCTTGTTCCGCAGACGGCGGGCCTCCTCCTTTGAACTTCTGTTATCCTCCTGCTGCTGCTCCAGGAACTTCATCTGCTTCTGCAGAGAAGCAAGCGCACACAGACCGTTAGGAAGGCTCCAGGGATTGTTAGAGCAACATCCCGGCTTATGCGCACTGCGGGCAGCTGGGAGCGTACATTGGCTCTTAATGCTATCACCACCTCAGCAGCCCAGGATTACGGAGAGTTTAGCTCCCTCCCCGCTGCACCCCTAGCTCCGCTCCTTGCAAGCGCAGCAGGGTCTCGACGCTAATCGCAAGACGAGTCTGGCACTGAAACTGCGCTGTAGCCTCCTTTCTGCTGGGAGCATTCGTGGGGCTGTGCGGTACCCTGGCCACAGCAAAAATTTGTTTTCAAAAGCAAGGGAGTTCACAGCAAGCAAACCTTGCTATTGCTTTCTCCTCCACACACAGCTGATCCCCTTGCTTTAGCCTCCCAATTCTCCTTGCCGTTAGCTGCTTAAAAAATAAATAGGAATGCGGAGGGGGTCTCTTCTGGGAGACCTCAGCCAAATCAGACACCCAGCCGGGCAGCTCTCTCACCTGCCTGGAGAGGCTGCAAGTCTATTGCAGCCATCGCCTTCCCGGCTCTCCAGTAGCAGGCAGCAGTAACAGAGAACCTCAGCCGAGCCGAAAAAGCACAGATCTGCAGTGTGGCAGGGGACACAGGAAAGCTGGCCTGAATTAGCACCATTCCAACGTATCCACGTTGTTTAGGTTCGTGTGTGCCTGGGCACCTCGCAGAGCGGCTTCAGGAGGCTCTGGGCCTGGTTTCAGCACAGTGCTGACTCCAGGGAGAGGCCTGGCCGAAGACCATCGCCTCGTAAAGCTCCCTTCCGCGCACAAGTTAAAGGATTTTATCCGCTTCCTGCCACAGAAACCAAACCGCTGTGAAACTGCCGGGACTTTGCAGAGGGACAGTGTTGCAGGCTCACACGTTAGTCTTGCTTAAGCACAGCCCATCTCTGGCTTTTCCTAACCAAAGCTCTCTACACTTCAGATGCCCAAAAGCAGCATTTTGTGCCAGGTTGGAGCAGAGTCCCTAGCCTCAGACAGTCTGAAACAGCAGCAAACTCTCACACAAAAGTTCAGCAGCAGCTGACAGCGCTAGCAGAAGACAAACGGCTCGCAGACTGTGGGCTTGACCTGCGTCACAGCTAGTTAAGCCTGTATTTTCACTGCAGAAGTTTAGTGCTTTAATCTTTAATGATGCAGTATAAGACAGTTCTTGGCATTCAGCTGGGAAACCCTGTACAGCACAGAAAAGATACCTCCAGGTCCCTAATCCTTCTGCCCTGCCCAGCTTTCATTAAATGGACTTAATCATACACAGAGGGTTTTGCAACAGGCAAGATAACCACAGAGCCTCCTCCGGAGGTGCCAGGCAGGAAAGCCAAGCACAGAGATGTTGAGTTGAGCAGCAAGCACCAGCTTCCAGTGTCACAACTGTTTCTGCAGAATTATCCTGCCACTGGTACACCCGGGATCCCAGGAGTCTCTCTGGCATGGCACAGACCTCGGCTGCCTTTACACCCAAGCAGATTGGATATAATCCCATGGTCAGGTAAAAAAAAAAAAAAAAAAAAAAAAAAAAAAAAAAAAAAGTTTTTGGTGGATCACAGCAAAGCCTGCTCAATGCCCCTTGGAGACCCAATAGCCTGAGCCACAGAGATCTGAGGAAGTGCAGTTGATCTCTACTCTCCCTTTCAGCCTGCAGCTCACAACCTGAACCCCATCTTCTTGTGACAGGCACCTCACCTCCACGCAGCAGAGACTGCCCAGCCCAGCCCACCACCAAGGCAAAGTCGCTCTGTTCACTACAAGACATCCCAACAAAGCTGCTCCTGCTCTTACCCCCTTCCACATGCTGTTTACGCACAGTACATGACTACACACTGAGTCACTGCACTCTGAAACACAACAGGAATATTTGATCCCTGGACTTCACACATTACTAACCTAACCAAAGGAAAGCCCTGGCAACAGAACAGAGACAGGAGAGTTAGCTGGATCAAATCCCACTCAGCTGAAGCTTGCAACTCCCCCTCCATATATTTCAGTTTGATTTCTCCTCCAGTCAAACTAAGAAACTAATTTTCCTTGAATCCCGCCTGGCCTAAACCCATTTCAGAAGAACATTCTACCACAGGGAGCTAGTGTTGTCAGCAATGGGGCGCTGGGGCCGGTTCCCACACTTGGTTCACACTGCTACCTTTATGATCAGCACCACCGCTCAGCCAGCGTCCCCCAGGCTGGGCTGGCGTCCCTCCCCCACTCCGGCCACCTCCGCCTTCAGCACGCAGCCACTCGTACGCGAACCACAGGCCTGGCTTTTATGGAATCACCCCTGGGTGGAACACACTCAGGATCTCAAGACCAGCGACACCACTTGCTTCGGATTAATAAAACCAAATTGCAAACCCAGCTCCACTGCCCTCCCGTCATTCAGAGATCAAGGGGACGTTCATCTCGAGGCACCAGATCCAAAATCCCACCAGGGCAACCTCTTTGTTAGCAGGGCCTGCAGAGATCTTCAACAAAACTAACACCGCCGGGCAATGGTTAGTGCCAAAGTCTGGGCGGGGACGGGAAAGGTACCTTGAGAGAGGAGCACAGCATCTCTGTCTCTCCCAGCACCTTCTGGAGCGACTCTATCGTGGCATTGCGCACGTCCAGAGTGTCCCTCAGCCCATCCACAACGGCCTGGCATTCCCGCTTTTCTTTCTCTGGAAAAGAAAAAAAAAAGGAAAAGGTCACAGTCCGGTAACCCATACTTCAGCTGCCCCGCAGCAGCAGGAGCACAACAAACAGACACTGCTTGCAGTCTCTGGCTCCAGGCTGCTAGGAGCTGGCCGTTCCTGTAGAGAGCCATTTCCCTAAGTGCTGTCTGCACCAGGGTCTGTACTCAGCAATTGCTTCTCCCAGTGCCAGCAGGCTTCAAGATTTTTCTTTACTAAAGATAACAAGTTCCTTTTAATAGCTTTCCAGTGCCAGCCCTGCTAGCATTAAGCTGATGCATCTTAACTCTTGCATGCTCTCACTCGCAGCCAGGCGTGCACAGGGAAAGCTGTTCCTGAGGTACACGGAGCTGTCACGGAGCTGGAGAGCAGAGCCCTGAGCCCAGCCTCTCCACACGGAGCCTCGCACACGGGGAAGCCCTTCGGGGGCCGTCGGGCGGCTGCGTACAGCGATCCACCGCGCTGCTGCGTCACCGCGCTGCTGCAGCTACCCTCACCACGGCACCACGTCGAAGGGCGAGAGGCAGTAAAGCAGAGCTCTGCTGGGCACCGGGCACTTTGCAGGACATGCAACAGCTTAAGGATATTCCCAAAAGCACCCACTTTCTGCAGGTCACAAAACCTTTGAGTCCTGCTGTTCCTCCCCAGGCAGGCAATCCAGGAATAAAGCACATGTCTCTGACCACCAGATTTCAATTTGTTTTGACTAGACAAGGGAAGAACAGCTCACAAAGCAACGACCACCGTCAGGAGCTGACAGACCTAAGCAGGGACCAGCCAGCATCACCGGAAAGCTCGAAGCAGTTGGGCAATGAGGGAAAGCAGCAACCCCTCGTCTAACCCCACCAAGAGCAGGGTAAAGTCTTCAGCTCAGCATCTTCTGTCTTTGCTAAAATCATCCGTGGCTCCCACCAGATGATAGTGGAGAGCCAATTAGTGCCTTTCCAAAAAGCTGTTTCTCCTTCCAAGCAATCCAGTTTCAAACTGTGCCACCACGTCCCATGGAAGCATGACCTGCAGTGCAGCTTCACTGCTCCATCAGACAGTAAAAGACCCACGTGGGAATGGGGAAGGAGAGAGGAACATATCCCAGCAGAAGCGCGCAGGTGGCTAGGGAAACACAGATTTCTTTCTGAGTAAAGCATTTTTTCCTCCATTGAACAACCCTTCCTCGCCAGAGGCGGCACAGCCTGGAGATGCTCCCCTGCATTTGCAGGGACTCCACATCCACCAAAAGAGTTAGGGCTTCCCCCTCCTCCAGGGATGTCAGAGGCAGATGGCAGGAGTCAAACCTCCCCGTGCTGCAGGAATGAGTTTCCAGCTCATTCAGAGTGCCTCCCACAGCGCCTGCTGGGTCTGCTCAGAGCTCCGCACCTCTAGAGCCATTTGCAAACTGATCAGAGACTGGCAATTACACAGCTCCTCTACTGCGCGCAGCACAGAGCACATCTTTAAGTGAAGAATTTATACACAAGAACCACCAGAGAGCAGAGTGCCCACAGCAAAGGAGGCAGGAGGTGGGAAGGAGCTTCTCGTTTCCAATATGAACGGAGAACGGGACAAGGAATGACAAATCCAACCTCTACTCACCAGAAGCTGAGATGAGCAGGCCTTCGAGCAGTTTTTCTTGGATAACATCCTAGCAAGAATCCCAGCCACCTTCCCCAGAAGATCTGGCTCTCTACCAAGTCACTAAACTCAACCAAGCTGGCAAGAGAACAGGCCTCAGAATAGAGACGTGCAGACCGTCCAATTCTGCTCTCAGGCTAAGGACCCAATCCTCATTCTACTGGCTATTCATGTCTGTCTCGTGCACGCAGGGAAGGCAGAGGAAAGACGACTCTCAGGGCGTGGGTGAGCCCCCAGCATTCTTTAAGGATTTTTTTTTTTCCCTTCTGCTAGCGTGTCTTTGGATTTCTGTCACTCAGACTGACATTTTCCTTTCGCTGCTCATGACTCATGTTCTGATGACAGGCTGCCTACAGACGATGCTTAAAACCCATCGACAAGTCTCCAGGGCTTTTGCTTTTCCTGCCTCCCTCAAACATCCTCTAAAATTAAAGATGGGAAAATGGAAACGCACACACTGAAATCCGTCTGCTCTTCGCGTGACACATGTGGCACTGCAACAGCCAAACAAATCCAAAGCCTTCCCGCTGCTGCTTTTGGGCACCGCTTTTACCCCCCTCATCTGTTAGAGCCTTTGCCACATGCAGCTGTGAGTTTCTCAGTGAGCAAACCAAGGGTTTTGCTTTCAGCAAGCCTGCTCCAGATATAGCTGTGCTGCGCTTTTGTAGCTTGCGATTAGGAATAGGGGCAAAAAAAAAAAAAAATTGCATATACATCTCTAAATTTGCAGAGAGCTCGCCAGCAGAGCTGGGCCCGGCTGCGGACTCTGGCTCTGTCAGACAAGCTTTGTACAGCTTTAGGTGGTCTCGCTTCGGAAAAAGCTCTGAAGAAGCTGCTCCAGTAAAACAGTTTGCAGCCTGCACCGTGCCCTTGGCACTGCATAGGGGTTCCTCAGGCCTGGACAAAGCACCTAGCACAGACAGAGCCCTGGACCTGCCGATCGTGGGCTGCCGATGCCCCGCCGGCAGCTGGAACTCACCTTTCATGGAGAGCTGAGCCTTTACCTTGTCCAGTTCATTCTGAAACACAACACAGAAAACCCGATTAGGAAACGCCCTGCAGAGGAGCTTTCACCAGATCTTAAAAGGCCCCGAAAGGTTTCTCAGCAGGACATTTGCACTGGCCAGGTGGTAAGAAGAGAACGCGGTAACAGCAAGCACCAAGTTACAAGCAAGTACTATCGCAGGGAACACAAAGAGCACCTCCAACTGGCATTTTTCAGGGGGAGAAGAGAAGATCCCAGTTTCGTCTTAGCCTTGTCAACCTTGTGTTTCTCACACTGTCAGTCATCTTGTTTTAGCTGAATAATTTTGGAAGGCTCTCAGGGAAACACAGGAAATCAGACAGGAACAATTTTTATAACGTTTTACCTAAACAAGGCAATAAGGCAGGGATGTTGCCAGACTAACTGGATCGAGAGTTGCTTTGAACTGAAATGAACTTTGTTCGGGTGCAGGGGAGAGACAGGAGGGCACGTCCACATCTCTGAAAAGGTAACGGAGCGTACGATCAAAAGGCAGCAGCTAGCATTCCGATGGACGCTGAAGCCACTGCGGTTCGGGATGCTGATATGAGCTAACAGCTCAGTCAGATGGCCATAAACAGATCGCCGATAAACCGACCCATACCAAACCGAGGGCACATAGCATCTCCTGGGCGCCACAAGGGTCTGAGGAAAGTCAAATGTTTCCAATGCTTTCATTAGGGATCAGAAAGAGGCAGCAAGTGCCCCATAATTCAAATTATAGATAATGAAGCGACATGACTTATGAACACTGGAGAATAGCCAAAGGGAGTATAGAGAGGTTACAAAGAAGAGCAATATATAAATATATATGTGTGTATATATATAAAAAATTAGAGAGAGAAATATATACACGAAAGAGTCAACAGAAGATGACTTAAAAAGCTGTGTTAGAGAACTGCAGAGGAAAGCACATAACAAGTCAGGCAGGAACCGCAGTGGAATAAAACCACAATAAAATGCCAACACAGTACTGAAGCAGAGCACACAAATCTGTGCAACCTGGAACGCTACATGCAAATCTGAGCTGAGAATAGCAGCACCAGTGACCACGGATCTGACGGGACCAGAGCAAAGCTCTGCTAGTGACAATACAGGCAGGAAAGAGAATATGGGATGTAAAGCTCAGTAAGCAGAAGGGACTAAAAGCAAAGCCTAGCAGAGCTGAGTTAGTTTTGCCCCCGGGGGGGGGACGGGGGGGACGGACGACAACAACTGGAGGGCTGACATGGAATTAAATCTGCTGCAGGAACTATCCTGAAGTAGCTTCCTCAGAGTCCTATTCAGGAACGATTAGTGAGCTCACAAGATGTGCTAATTAGCATGATAGCAAAGAAATCCTGGGCTACTGCGGACAGCTATGTAACATTACCTCATTCATCAACTTAATCTGAAATCCCTCGTCCTCCACCACTGCTCCCAGTTTTCACTCCTCTGACAGGAGCTCTCCTCTCTCTGCCAGCCTGAGTTACAAGACCAGATTTTCCCCAAGATCAAAGGAGTTTATCCTGACCACACAGAGACAGCTGTCCTCCCAGGTTTCTACCCTCCCTAGCAGGTTTACAGGCAGGAATCCTCCTCCTGCCTCCTTTTTGCCAAGCAGAACATGCCAAAGTCTCCTGGTCTCCTATGGAAGAAGGGCTCTCGGCTCCCCAGATCACAAGCGACTGGAAGCGTCAGGTTCCAGACAAGCCTCACCGAGGTGTTACACCCCAAAACTCACACTATTCCTGCTCTGGGAACAGCCACGTGGAGATTTTTCTCATCACTGAGGACCATCTTTAAGATCAATACAGGATAAACCCAGGCTCAGCACTCAGAAACGGTTGGACACGTCACAGCGTTCAGCCTCTGGTCTGCAGCTGCTCCAGGGAACCAAGTTCCCACTGGTGTTTCGGTTGAAGCTGATGCCCGGTGGTGGGAACCAAAGCAGCCCCAGCACCCCTTTGACCGTGAACATTTCAGAGCAGAAGTGAGAGCGAGGAATAACAAAGACAAGTATTATCCTAAAGATAATTTGGATAATTCTGCAACAACAGGAATAGGTTTCAGCTTATGAGGGAGCCCTTCCAATCGTTTATAACTGGGTGCATAAGACTGGTTCTCAGAAGAGCATCCCAAGCTCGTCTCCCCTAGACAACAATCAGACCACGCTCAGCTTTCCAGCTCACTGAAGCACGCTCCCTCGCCCTAGTCCAACCTTCTCATGGCAGGAGGCCAAACGCTCGTTTCAGGACATCTGCGGGCTGCACGGATACAGCTCCAGTTGATTACGGAGCCAAGCACCACTCTACGCCCAGGCTCTTGGAGGGACAGGCACTGGTTGGCAACAAACCCTGGCTTTGGGGGCTCTTTCAGGTGAAATCACTTCTGGCTGAGGAAGTCACCAATTCTTTTTGCAGACAGAACTCCAGTCTAATTGGATGTTAAATCCCACCCACGATGGTCACCCATGTTCTCAAGGTGCTCCACGTCCTCCGTAAATAAGGCAGCACATAACATGGAATGGTGACAAACCAGCAGCAGCCTGAATCAGTGCACGGGGCAGTAAACACCCAAACAAACTACGCTAATCTACACAGGAAATATTTGTTTCTTCCCCATTAGATGGTGACCTCAGCGCTCTCACTAAGAAAGTTGCACACTCAGGGCTACATGTTGCTCTGGTTGCTCTGACGGCCACACAACAAACTTTGTAGGAACCTGGTGAGTTACCATCAAGCTTGCTGTGTAGGAGTAGCTCCAGTCCTGCCCTCGAGCAAGGGAGCAGTTCTTCAGCACAGCCTGCCCAGAGGGGAAGTCTGGGGGAACCCACCTTAGATCCTGGGTGGGGGTGAGAGGGAACAGAAAGCTTTTCTAGGGCGATTTTCTCCAGTCAACCCATTTCTGACTCACTCATCTATTTACACTTGCGAGAACAGATCTGAATATGTACTAAAGGCAATGTTTATCTGCTCCGAGCCATTGCTTTGCTTCTAGGGCGCACAGCTTCAAGTGCCCAGAGATGCTTTTTCATTTCCTTGGCATACATACTTTGGCCTTCAGTTTCTTTATTAGCAGTCTTCGAGAATGACAGTGCTGCTGACATTATAGTCTGGCTGGCTTGATTTTAAAAAACATACAATATACATATAGCATTGTCATGGCAACTGCTAATTATGGTAATTGCTGCACATGCTGATTCTAAACACAAGAGGGTACAAGTGTCCCATTATACCAAGGTCAACCGATTACTTTTTTTTTTGGAACAGATAACTCCAAGACATAAGGAGCCATGCTTCATCCACACGAAACAAAGGAGGAGAACACAGAACAGCCGCTCTGCGTGCATCCCTCCTCACTCGCAGCTCTCCGCGCCTAAGGGCGGTGCTTGGAGAACATCACCCAGCACCCCAGCTCCAGCCAGGTTCCCCCCAAGGACCCAGCCTCAGTGCCGTCCACCACCGCTGGTGCAGCTTCAGGCAGTCCCTTTCCTAATTTATCTTGGGGAACCAAGACTTTATCACCACCTTGCCCCACTTCCTTAGCCTGTGCAAACAAACCTACCAGCACAGAAGCAAAGCAGGTGGCGCTTCCTCTAACAGCCCCTTCATTCCAGAGGGGTTAGCAGGGCTCGCGCGCAACCGAGCCACAGACGCCGGCAGCAATTCGTTGCGTTTGGGATTTTCCTTCTCCTGCCCTTTGGAAAAGCTTTGTAGCTTCATCCCCAAGGGAGGAGCAGCAGTTGGATGTTTATTTGATGCTGCTTCAGGAGGTTTCCAGGGAAGGTGAGAACCAGAAGGAAGAGCAGTGAAGTACAGAGAGGAGGTTTGAGTCACCACGTGAGATTTGGACAAGGGGAACTCTGAACCACTACACGGAGACTTCCTTACAACAGAGCTGAGACTGGGCGAGGACCAAGAGGGAGAACAGAGACAGGCAGGAGACACTGATGTGCGTCAGGTCTGGAACGCGAGCACAGCGAGCACCAGCTCGGGAAGCAGCTGTTGGCAGAGGACGAGCAGCCCAGGCTGCCCTACCAAGCCGCTGAAGCATCACGCAACGGAAGGTCACCCCCAGTCAAATTACCTGCAAGGTCTCTGCATCCGGTGCTGTCTGCTCCTCCAAGGCAACATCGAAAAACAGTTTGTTGATGATGTGTCTTTTGCTGACCTAAACACAGGAGAGAGGGAAGAGGTTGACGGGCACAGGTGCGGAAACACAACAGATATGGAAGACAGACGGAAGGGGAGAAGGTACCATCTTGTCACAAGGCCGTGAAAGGCAAGTCAGATCACGTGCTTGACGCCGCTACTGACGATGCTCTGCTTCGGCTTATCAGCACGGCACCAGACCCCCCCCCCCCAACTCGACTTTGGGAGCGCGACTCCAGCCAAGCTCCCGATCCGCAGCAGAAAGATTCAGGCATTTCTGAATCGAGCGCAGTCTGTTCTCTGGCAGCTAAGGCCCAAGCAGCTGACGCTGAGCTAACACGATGCCAAATCCTAAGACAGAAGTACGTGCTGCTTTCTGCAGGCAGAAGGTGCTGTAATTGAATTTGATAGCTCTCCACACCTCCCCCATGCAGTTACAGCTTTGTGTTTTAAGTATTATATACAGTCATGACACCAGCTAATTGCATAGTTACTGCTACATAAGATGTTATTTCGCGATAACTCCATGGTAACCCAGAGATGTAAGAGGCAGCGAAGAACAGAGGGAATCAACAAGTCAGGGAAGGAACAAGGGCCAAGACCTTGAGAGGAAGAAAGAAGCACGAACACAGAACGAGCCCAAGCTGCAGCTGGCTAAAAGCCTACATCTGAGCATGAGGCAACATCTCCCGCAACCGCTACACGCCAAGACCAACGGGCGGCATCAAGGCTGGAGACACAAGGGACTTCAAAGAAGTTCAGGTCCCGATTAAGCCGCTGGATCCCCAAGCCTTGGCTTCCCCTCTCAGAAGCAGAGCACATCTTTCCTTCCCTCCCCGGCCTTTGCTTTCCTCAACGAAAGGCCGAGCGCTGCAAAGCGGGGACTCAATCGTGACGACCACGCGCAGCAGAACGGGCTGCTTACCTGACGGCAAGCAGCAGGGTACCCCAGAAATGCAACCTTGGTGTCCTGATTAACCCCTCCAGCCCTTTCTGTCACTGTGCCAACACTTACTCGGCCTAAATAGAAGCCATGAAAACCCAGAGACCCTTCCCAGAGAAGCTTCAACGTGGACAGCAGCAGGGCACCCTCCGACCACCCCCGCTGATCAGAAGGGTGCCTGAGAGGCGTTCGCTCACTAGGCCTTTGGGGAGATATTTTTGGGGAGGGACGGTTCTCTCCACTTCATACCGTGAACCTTTTCCTGGCGTCACCGCAGGCCCAGACCACGGCTCCTCGGTGCCGTGTAGCAGAGCATCGTGCCATAGAAATATGGAGGTGTACGGAGGTGATGGGTTTACCTGGATTCTGCACTGCGGGCAAGTCCGGCTCGGTGCTGTGTCAAACCACTGGATGAGACTGAGAAAGGAAAAGAAAACATACGGTGATTCCTTAAAATCCAGGAGCGCTGCTCCCAGGGGCCACCCCTCCAACTCACCAGGGGACAGAAGGATGCGACTCCTTTTTACAAACTAAAAACAGAAACGCAAACGTTTGGTCCAGAGGTGCAGGTAACAGGAACGCCGTGTTCCAGCAGCCACACTCCACCTTCGCCTCCGAGACAATTCCCGGCTGAATTTAGCGTGCAAGCTTATCTTTACCAAGGCAGAGTTTTTACAGAGCTCAGATCTCCCTGGGAGAGAGTCTTTGAACAACCGTAGCTTCGCAGGAGAGAACGGATCCACACGCGGAGCGGCACAAGAGCTGCTATATCGGGATACGACAGCCCAGAGACCCCCGGGTCGGCCAGCTCCAAAGGGCGCTGCCGACACCGAACACGCGTCTGCGGAGCAAGGGAGACCGGGCCGGTCTCTGCTCCGAGACGGCGAATACAAACCTGTCGGGCTCCCCAGGAGAGCTACTAATGCATTTCGCAACTACGCCATCACGTCACACTCAGCAGGGTTTATTTTTGGAGCAGGGTAACAATCTGGAGCTGGCAGGTTACCTTTGGAAGCTCTCCCTTCTCCGCTGGCTGGCGGAGGAGAGCGGGCCCGAGCTGTGCCGCTGGTTAAGCGACCATCGCGCTTCCGAGTTCGTTAGGGAGAACAGCAAATGCCCGCTCCCTCCCCACACAGAGAACGTATCTCCTCCGAAGAACCGTTTCCTTCCACTGCAAACACTTGCAAAGCGGTTCCAGCAAAAGCGTGGGATTGCCTGGGAGGCTTCGCCCGTGAGCTAACGCGGCTCCTTCCAGGTAACCGCCCCGCGCAGGAGCGGGCTGCTGGCACCGGCCCCCCCGGAGAAGGGAGGTCACCGGCGGCACAGCCGAGGCTCCAGGAGCCCCCCCCAACCCCTGCGAAGCGGAACCGCTGCCAAAGCGGCCGGGGCCGCCGATCAGAGGGACGAGAAGGGGCCACGGCCGGTACCAGAAGCGCTGCCGACGCCGAACCCCCCCCCGAGGGGAGCGGCCCCAGCGGGGTCTCCGGGGGAACGGGCTGCCGGGCGGGGGGACGCCCCCATCCCCGGCGGGACCCGCAGCCCTACGGGGCTCACACACACCCCCCCCCTCCCGCCTCCCCAGACGGCCCCGGCCCCGCGGGGCGCTCACCAGGCGCGGTGGAAGGTGTGCCCGCAGGGGACGGCTGCCACGTCCCGCTCGTTGTCGAAGAAGTCGGAGCAGATGGTGCAGTGGGCCCGGATGGGCATGGCGGGGGGGGGGGGGGGGGCGGGGCCCGGCGCGGCCCCGGGGCCGGTACCGGAGGGAGCGCGCGGCGCTCTGCGATTCAAATCCGGCCGCCCGGCCGCCGCTTCCGGCCCGGCCCGGAAGTGACCTCACGGGGCGAGCGCAGGCCCCGCGCTCCCGCTCCGGGACCGAGGCCGGGGGTGTGCCCTGCTGCGCGAGGCTGTGGCCCCGCCCCCGGGTCCCCCCGCCCGCCGCGCCCGTGTACTCTGAAGCCTAACGACGGCAGCGCCGGCCCGGGCCGGGGGGGGGGGCGGCCGGGATGAGCTGGGCCCCGCTGGGCCCCGCTGCCCTCCCAGCCCGCCCGGGCCGTTCCCCTCTATTGGGCCCTGGCGGGAGCCGCGCCACGTGCTGCCGGCCCCGGAGGCAGATCCCGGCCCCGGAGGCAGATCCCGGCCCCGCGGGGGGGGGGGCGCACAGAGAGGCAGGGCAGGCGGCGCTGGTGCTGTCTCAGTTTGTCCTCAGCGGGGTCTTTATTTGCCAGAGATACAGCGCGGGGGGCGGCGGCAGCCGCAGGCAGAGCCGGCCCTGCAGGCATGCAGCTGCGGGGGGGAGCGGGGGCCGGGGGGGGCGTTCGGGATCCTCCAGACACGACGCGTGGGGGGGGCCGTGTGGCTGCCCCCGGGGGGGGGGGGGTGGCGGCGGTGCCCCCTCGCCCCCTGCAACGCGCCCCCGCCCCCCCCGGGACCGAGAGGGGGTACCACGCGCTCTGCCCGCTGCGGCCCCCCCGCCGTCCCGCACGTGCACGCGTGTCCCGGGGGGGGCCCCGCGTGGCGTCACACCCCCCCCACCCCCCCCACGGGGCGTGCGGCCGGGTGCGTGTGTTTGGGGGGGGGTGGGGGCTGCCCCGTATCTCTGGGCATCCTCCGGGGGGGGCGGCGGCGGGGGACAGACTGAGAGAGCGGCGGGGGGGGACGGACACAGACCGACCGGCAAAGGCGCCGCGGGGGCGGGGGGGGGGGGGGGGGGCCGGGGGGGAGGACGGGCTCCATGCAGGGCTCTGCCCCGCGGCCGGCTCTCCGCCGGGGCACGTAGAAAAGGGGGCGCAGGCGGGGGCGCGGGGGACACACACACCATGCCGGGGGTATGTACAGAGGGGGGCGCGGGGGGCGCCGCTCAGCCGGTCTGCTCGCTGGGGGCCTCGGCGGCGGCGGCGGTAGCTGCCCCGTCCCCGTTACACGTGGCGGCGGGCGGCGTGCCGGGGGCTGCGGGGGCCGCAGTGTCCGTGGCGGCGGTGGAGGCGGCGGCGGGGGCCGGGGCCGGGGCTGGGGCCGGGGCCGTCTCCGTCTGCTCGGGCGCCCGGAGGCGTTTCATGAGCGTGGTCACTCGCACGGCTTTCTGCGGGGGGAGAGGCGGCGGGCCGTGGGGCACGGGGGGGTGCCCGGGCCCCCCACCGAGGATGCCCGCTGGGGGCTGGTGGGGTCGCAGGAGCTGGACCCGCCCCCCCGAGGCCGGCAGCCCTGCCATGGGCTCGGCTGAGAGGGGAAACTGAGGCACGGGGTGCCCCCCCCACCCACCTTCCACTTGGCCCGGGCAAAGTTCTTCTCGATCTGGGCGCAGACGCCGTCCTTGATGTTTTTGTCGGAGGCGGCATTGCCGGAGATCCTGTGGAGGCAGGGAGGGGTGAGCGGCCCCCACCAGACCCCCGGCCCCCCGCCCGCCCCCGCCGCCCCTCACCACTCGTGGGAGATGGCCTCCTCCGCCGTGATCCGCTGGTCCTGCTCCACCTCCATCAGGCGCGTCACCAGCTCCTTGGCTGGGGGCACGGGGTGGGGGGAAGTCAGCGCCGAGGGGGGACAGCGCGAGACCCCGTGTGTCCCCCCCCGGCGTGGGGCTCACCCGCCTGCGAGATGTCGTCCCAGTACGGTGGGTCGAACTCGTAGTCTCCAGCCAGGATTTTGCGGAAGAGGTTCTTGTCGTGGTTCTCGTAGTCTTCCTCGTCTGCCTCCTCGTAGAAGGGGGGGTTCCCCGAGAGGCTGAGGGACAGGGCGGGGGGCTCAGCCAGATCCACGGCCCCCGGCCCCCCCGCAGCCGCCCCAGCCCTCGCCCCGCACTCACAGGATGTACATGATGACGCCGATGGCCCAGCAGTCCACCGGCCGCCCGTACCGCTGCCGCCCCACCACCTCCGGAGCTGCGAGGGACAGGAGAGCGGCCCTGCCCCAAGGTCCCCAACCCCCCGGGCCCCCGCCCCCAGCGTGATGGGGAGCGAGAGCACCCGCCGGGAGCACCCAGGATCAGCCCTGAGGTGACGGGGAGCGGGAGGGACCTGCCAGGAGCACCCGTGACCATCAGGAGGGACCCACTGGGATCCCCCGGGACTGGTCCCAAGGGTGGCAGGGAGCATCAGGGACCTGCTGGGACCCCAGCAGTGCCACCCACCCACCCCTGCGCGCCCGCCCAGCTGGCTCTCACCCACCCAGGTACTCAGGGGTGCCGCAGGGCTCCTTGATGAGCCCGTTCTCCAGCTTGGCCAAGTGGAAGTCGCTGATGACGATCTTGGAGTTCTTCAGGCGGTTATAGTACACCAGGTTCTCCAGCTGCCAGCACAGAGGCAGTGAGCGCCGGGGCGGGGGGTACGCCAGCACCCATGGGTGCTCCTACCCCCTCACCCACCCACCTTGAGGTTCCTGTGGACGATCTTGAGTGAGTGCAGGTAGGCGACGGCCTCCAACACCTGCCGGATGACGTTGCTGGTGTCCCTCTCCGAGTAGTAACCCTGGTCCAGGATCCAGTCGAAGACCTCCCGGCCGGTGGCCCTGCCGAGACCCGGCTGCCGAGACCCGCCACGGTGTGCGCGCCCCCAGCCAGCCCCCCCGTGTCCCCCAAACCTACAGCTCCAGGAAGATGAAATATTCCTTGCGGGTGATGTAGACATCCACCAGCTGCAGGATGTTGGGGTGCTTCACCCTGTGGAGAAATGGGGGGGGGGGGGTGTAGGTGGGGGTCCCTGCTTTGCCCGGCAGCACGGGAGCCCTCCCGGTCGCGGCACTCACATTTTGAGGATGATGATCTCGTTTTTGGCCGCCTTCCGCACTTTCCGCCCGTCCCGCTTCAGAAACTTCTTGCAGGTGTACAGCTTCCCCGTCGTCTTCTCCTTGGCCCGGAATATTTCACAGAACTCCTCCCTGGAAGGGCACCCGCACCTGTCACCCCCCCTCCCCAGGGACCGCCCGGCTCGGGGTGCTTGGGTGGTCCCCGGGTCCACCAGCATCCCCCCCCCATCCCAGCGGTGAGGGGAGATGCCGCGGGGCTGGAAGGAAGCTGTGGCTAAAAACCTCTCCCAAGCAGAAGGGGGAAAAAAAAGGGCCAGTGAGAAGGAATCGACATGGAATAAGCAAATTGATAGGGAAGGGGGAAAATTTGCTGATTGAAAAGCCCCCTCCCCACGGCAGCCGGGGCAGGACCCGCTGCGAAGCCGCCCGTGCCGAGGCAGAGCAGCAGCACACCCCGACATCAACGTGAGCGGGAAGAAAGAAGGGGAGACGCGCCGTTTGCCCAGGGATGCTGCAATATTTCTGTTCTATTATTAATGGTGTTTGAGCCCATCGGCTGGGCAGGAGCTGCAGGGGAGCCCGCGGGGGGCACTCAGCACCGCTCCGGCAAAGCCTTTGGCTTTCCAACCCCCCCAGCCCTGCCGAAATTCTCACGGCTGCTGCCCCAGGCACGGGGGAACTGGGATCCAGGGGCTTTGGGACAGGCTGCCCAGAGGACGGAGCAAAGCTCTGAGAGCACCGGAAAAGGTCCCTGCTGCCGCCCAGCGTCACCCTGCCAGGCGCGACCCACGGCCAAGCAGTGCCGGCATTTCGGAGACCGACAGAAAAATGTCTTGCACGTGTTTTGGGGTCAGTCCGCTCTCAATGGGGCTGAGGGCTTCGTGTCACTGAGCGCTTCCTAGTGGGTCCCCCCAGCACGGCAATAAAAGTTGGGGGGAAGCAGCAGCGCTCTGTTCCCCCCCCCCCCCCCCAAATAACATCTGCCCTTTCCTTTGCCGGAGCAGAGCCCTCCTGCTTCCCGGAGCGCTTGGGGGAGCCGGGATTGTGCGGAATTGCTGCAATCCCCGCAAATCTTGGGAGGAGGAGGGAGGGATACGGGGAGCCGCCCGGCTGCAGCCGGCAGCAGCGGAGAAACCTCACTGCCCTCCTCGGAGCCGGCGGTGAAAACCCCCATGCACCCGTCAGCGAGAGGGATTAATTAGGGGACAGCCACCCCGAAACGCGCCCTGCCCGTCCCAGCTGGGGACCAGCACGCTGAAAGCCCCCGCGGGCAGCGTGGTGCTGCTCCTCAGCCCGGGGCACGCCGGCGGTTGGGGTCCCCGGGGTACGCAGGCGGTTGGAGTCCCCGGGGCACCCGCGGGGCCGGGGAGGGACCAACTCACGTTTTGATGACCTGGCCCAGGTCATATCTGTCGGTCACCTCGGACGGCTGGTTATAATCTTTCTTGTCTCCCAGCGTCACGCAGCCAAACGGCATCGCAGGACCCGGTGCTGGCAGGGCAGGGAGAGGCGGTGAGCGCCCCGGCACCACCAGCCCCCCCTGGAGCCGCACCAGCCCCCTCCCCCCCCCCCCGCAAGCCGCGATAATTAACGTAAAACCTGACGAAGCGCGGCGGCTGCCCGTGCTCCTCGGCTGCAGCAAGCCACCACGTGCCCGTCCCCGTGGCGTCCGGCCGCTCTACCCGGGCTCAGGCTGCCGGCCGGCCCCTCCTGCCCCCGACTGCAGATCGTTAAGGATTTATTAAGTAGCCAGGGCTAGCGCAGAGCCCGGAGCACCCACTGGGGAGACAAGCGGAGGCGAGGGGACCCTTCCCCGTTTCTCAGCCCGGTTTTGCCCCACGGTGACATTTCTGTAGCCGGGGCCTCCCCGGGCAAAGCGTCGTTGCACATTGTCACATGTGCAGCGAGTTACACCAGCCTCAGCCCCCCCATCCCTTACCAGCCCTGGCGGCCCCGCTGCAGCGCCGGGCTGCGGGTGGGCGCTGCGGTTCGGTGGTGCCAGCCCTCCTGCCACCAGCAGCGGGCAGGACAGCGGCCCCAGCACGTGCCCGCTCCTCCGGCGCTTTAGGAATGACGTTTTGCCCCTTGCTTTCCTGCCGGGAACCCTTCGAAACCGGACCCTGCTCAGAAGCTTCCCAGCAAAAAATCGGTCCCATAAAGTGATTTTCCACCCCCCCCCGCTTTTCCACCCAATTACCAGGAGGAAGTTTCAACTGACGTTATTTTCTGATGGCCCAGAAGAAGACAGGGCTCCCCGAGCCCCCCTAGCCCTCCTGGACGGGCTTGAGCGGGACCCCGTGGCAGGATGCTGGCACAGTGCTGGAGGCGCCCATCGCCCGCTGCTAAAGCTCCTGAAACACCACGCCGCGATGGGCTGGCCTCGCCATGCCGTGCCGGCAGCGCCCGGGGCCCGGCGGTGAGGGCCACAGGCAGGATGGCAGCGCGGGATGCGGGAGCCGGCATCGCGGGTACCCAAGCACCGAGCCTGTTGCTATGGCGATGGGAGCTGGAGATGCAGAAAGCGGCGCATCCTTTGGAGGGGGCAGGGACGGGCAGCACCCGGCAGTGCCCGACCCACCTGCGGGTGCGCAGCCCCGAGCCTGCCGCACGGGCCCCGGGAGGAAGGTGGTCCAGCCCGCAGCACCCGGGGCACGCACCTAAGCGCTCCCTGGGGCGATTGACCCCAAATCTAGGTGGGACGTAGGTGCGGCGAGCTGGGGAATGGGGAGATGCTCTCTCCTGCCTCCGTCCCTCAGGGCTGACCTGTCTCCGTGCCTGCCCAAGCAATGCCTGCAGGATGGGTGCTCCCGGCTCGCGTGACACCCGGGCACGGCACCCTCCTGCCGGGAAAGCCCACGCCGGGCAAGAGCACCCGTCCCTGTCCCGCTCAGGGTGCACCCGCTCCCGAAGGAGAAGCAGAGCGCCCATGGGACACCCTTCCCCATGACGCAGACCGGGTGACACTTTCTAGCCCACGCTCGGCTCATCCCAACAGCCTTCCCGGCAAACGTGCCCTGCCTGGCGCTGCCATGTCCCTGCGTCGCACGACGCTGGCTCCGCTGTGCCACCGTGCCCGGCTGAGGGGGACGAGGGCTGTCCTGGCAGCCGCCGGCACGGCGGCGGGCTGGGTGCCGCGGGCCGGCAGGGGCAGGGCTGGCCTGCAGGCGGGTGGGAAGGCTGCCAGCGCCGGCGGCGTGATGCCAAAATTGGCCGGGGAAGGGGACCCGGGTGGGATGATGTATCGGGATTTTATTGCCGTCTCTCTGAGCGCTCAGCTAATCTGCGCTCATAAAATTAGTTCCCGTTGGTTTTGCGGGGACCCATCCTGCCAGGGCTGAGCACCGGCACCCTCCCCTGCCTCGGGCTGGCTCGGGGGGGGGATGCGGTGCACCTGGGGTACCCTACAAAGGAGGCTGGCACCCAGCCCCACCTCGAGGCCAGCACCTGCACCCCACAGGTGAGAGCACCCCTGCCGTGGCAGGGGCAGCCAGGCAAGCGGTGGGCAAAGGGCTGAGCGAGTGCTCCCTCCCCGGGGTGCCGGGAGGGAAAGCTGGGTGCTGCGCTGGCACCCGCACAACAGCCGGCACACACACCCCCCCCCCCAAAGCATCTAATTTGGGAGCAGAAGCAACAGCGGGTGTAAGACAATAGCGGGGAAGTGGGTGGCCGGGTGCGGATGGCACAGAGGGATGACGCAGCCGCGCAGCCGTCACCAGTGGGTCCCCCAGCCCCCCAGCTCTGCCCCACGGCGTGGGGGGCCACCGGCCGGCGCTCCGTCTCCAGCCCCGCTTCTGCTTGCGGCCGCACTTGCAGAGCCCCAGCTCTGCCCCACGGACGTGTCCGTGAGGGGGGGGGGGGGGGTCCCCGCTGCCATCCCGCCCCCTCCAGCCCGGGGGAGGGACGTACCGGGGAGCGGCGCTAACGCAGCCGGGGCCGAGACGGACCGAAATACCGGTAATGCAGGCAGCGGGCAGGCAGCGGGCAGGCAGCGGGGAGGCGGAGGGGCTGCGCCAGTCCCGCGCTGCCCGCAGGAGCGGCCCGGGCTGGGGCAGAGGCAGCGCTGGGGGAGCCCCACCGCCCCGCGGGGCCCGGCCGGAGCCCACCGCCCAACCCGCAGCCCCGGGAACGGGGGGGGGGTGCGGAGGTGCAGCCCGGGCCGCGCACCGCAGGGGAGGTCTCGGCCGTGGCCGGCTCGGAGCGATGCGGCAGCGGGAAGGGAGCGGGCTGCGGGAGGGAGCGGCGGGGGTCCGGGAGGGGATGCTCGGCGGCGGGGGCGCGGGGCGAGAGTCCCCGGCAACACCTGCCCCCCCTCCCCGCCACGGGGCCGGCCCGGCTCTCCGGGCTCCGCGCCGGACGCGGGGGCGGCACCGGAGCAGGAGCGGCCCGGGGGGGGAGGGGGGGGGGGACGAGCGGGGAGGCGCGGGGAGGGGGCGGCGGGGGGAAGCCGGGCTCCGGCATCTCGCCGTGCCCGCGGCGCCCGTCGGGGTTCGGGGGTCTGCGGGACGCGGAGTGCCGGCGGGGGCGGGGCGGCCGTCGGGGCGCACACGCACCCGGGGCACGGACCGGCCCGGTCCCGCCGGGGTGTCCCGGGTCACGGGGGGGGGGGGGGGAAGGGGGGCAGAGTGGGGGGCAGCCCCGGGCCAACAAGTGCCGAATCCCAGCAACGCCCCCACGCCGGGCCCGGCCCCCCTCGCCCGCGGCACGGACCGGCTCGGCTCGGGGCTGTCCCGGCGCGGCGCCGCGCTCACCTGCACGTCTCTCCGACCGCAAAGGGGCCGCGGCCCGGGGCCGCCGCTCGGGGGGGGGGGGCACCGCGCCCCTCCCGCCCTCCCTCCCGCGCGGTGCCGGTGCGGAGCCGAGCCGAGCCGAGCCGAGCCGAGCCGAGCCGTCGGTCCGTCGCGGCGCGGCCCCGCGCGCCCGGCGCGGCAAGTTGGGGGGGGGGGGGGGGGGGGGGGGCGGGACAGCGAAGCCCCGCCCCCCGGGGCGCCCCGCCCCGCCCCGCCCCTGACGTCACCGCCAAACTTCGCGCCCCGCCCGTGGGGCGCGGGAGAGGCACCCGCGGGAAGGGGCACGCGTGGCGCTGGGACGGGCCCCGGCACCGCGGCGGGACGGGGCACCCGTGTGTCCCGGGACGGGCCCCGCGCCACGGCGGGGGTGGCGGCGGCGGCAAAGTGACCGAAAGCGGGCCGGGGCGCTGCCACGCCGCAGGACCGGGGGACCCCGCGGGTTCCCCACGCCATCGCCCACGCGGCGGCGGCTCGGGGGGTGTGCAGATACCCGCGAGTCCCCGCGGCTCGCTCCGTTCCAGGGTGAGCCGGAGCTGCCCGCGGATGTCCCCGGAGCCCGTCCCCGCTGTCCCCGCAGGAGCTGCTCACCCCGGGAGGTGGCTCCCCAGAAGGGGGCTGTGCCCCACGGGCCGCATCCTGCCGGGCCCCGGTGCCACGGCAGGTTGTACTGAGATGACGGGGACAGATGCGAGATACGGGGCACCGGGGTGAGCTGGGGTCCCCTGGGCTGTGCCACGGCCACCGGCCCTGGATGGGACGGGACGGGAGGGGATGGGATGGGTGGGGTGCGGTGGGGTGGGGTGGGATGGGACGGGATGAATGGGATGGGATGGGAGGGGATGGGATGGAATGGGACGGGATGGGACGGGATGAATGGGATGGGAGCAGGTCATTAGCAGTGCTGAGTGTGGACTCAGCATTGCAGGTACCCGTCCCCTGAGGGCACTAAGAGGCACCATGAAGACACGGGTGGACACACGGTCCTGCCTCCATGCCGTGCTCCTGTGGGAACCAGGTAACCTCCCTCGTCCTCCTTCCCCAGCTGGGGGGCTGAAGGCACCGCTCGCTCCCCCACACGCGGGGATTGTCTGTGCCCCATGGCCAAGGAGCAAGGAAGGGACGAGAAATCAGCCATCCCCGATACCCTTCACTCTGCCCGCGGTCCGGGCTTAGCGCCCAGCCTGGGGTGGGCAGCACGGCCCTGGGGGTGCAGGGTGCAGGGGGCCCCCAGCCCCTTCCCTCCTCCTCACGCAACGCGGCCGTGTGTGCAGAGCCTCCCAAACGGCTGCGTGCTGCACGCTGGCATTTGCAGCCCATATGGTGCCGCTTCCGAGCTGTACCCCCCCTCCCCTCCCACCCCTGCACCCTCCAAAGCCCAGCTCCCCAAAACCACTCAGCCCTCGCCATCCTGAGCCGCCATGGGGATGCGGCCGTCCTCTCCCGGGACCCACAGCCCCCCGAGCCTGGGTCGGGCAGGCCCACGGACGGGGGACACGAGGGTCCCATCCCCAGAGCCAGCATCTCCCCTCTGCGCACGGGGAGACCGGCCAGCACCCCAAGGCGAAGGCAGCCCGGGGCACCCCCTGCACCTGTCCCCTGCGCAGCACCGAGCCCCGTGAGCCCCGGTCCCACCGCCACCCGCACCGGGTAATTAACGGTGCGTGAGAGCAGGGGAATTAGCAGGGCACTGTAGTTTGAGCTTCTAATCAAGGGTTTAATCATACCGGCTGGCAGCAGCGCGGCGCGGTTATTAATCTTTGCACCTCGTGGGAACCCGGAGCGTAACTCACAATTACCCGGCAGGCACCCGGCGCGGCTCGGGGCTGCCCGGCGGCGGCCGGCGGCACGAGGGATGCTCCTCCAGGGCCCCTCGGCCCCGCTCGCTCCTGTCGCCTCCCAGCACCAGCCTCCTGCCTGTGGCAGAACAGCCCCGGGCTCCCGTCACTGCCCACCCGATCCGCTCCTGCTCCTGCCTCTGCCTGGGCTCGTGGGCCACCCCGTGCCCCGTTTTGGGGTGATCGGCTCTGCTGAGCCCAACGGTGTTTGTTCCTGCTGTGCCCTGCCCCTCTGCCCCGTGCACCCACAGCTCAGTGCACCCCCCGCCCGACGCACCCCCCACCCTGTGCACCCGCCGCCCCGTGCACCCACCACCCTCCCCGCTGGCCCGCGGTGAGCCCAGAGCCGGGTGCGGGGTGGCACGGCCGGTCTGGGGTGACATTTCCCACAGGACCCCTGCAGTGTGCGAGCCCGGGCTGCCCGAGGTGGGGGTGCCAGGGCTGGGGACACCCGGCCGTACCCCTCTGCCCCAGGCAGGGTGGCGGGGGTGCAGGGCCAGCCCAGCCTGGCAGCCCGGTGCCAGGGGGGGGGGTGTGCACTGGGGTGCGGTGGGGGGGGGATGTGCAGCGTGTCCGTGACTCAAGCGCCACGTGGCATCGCATCCCTGCGTGCTCGCCGTCGCCATGGCAACCGCCAGGCAATCAGCGATAATTGCGTGCGTTGGCCTGGCAACGGGGCCAAATAAACCCCATCCCTCCTTTCGGGGGGCCGGTGGGGGGGGGGGCGGGAGAAAAAAAAGGGGGCGCAGCCACTGATCGCCATCCCTGGCCCTTTATTGGTGTCAGCAGCAGTGGGGGTGCACGGCGGCGGGGCCGCCCTCGTCGTAGGCGTCCCGCGGCACCCATGCGCCCTGGAAGGCGTCGAGGGAGGCGGCCAGCAAGCCACCCAGCCAGGCGGCCGCACGGCGGCGGGGGGCGGCCTCGACGGGGACCCCCAGCTCGGCGGCCAGGCGCCGGGGGAAGCCGTGCAGCAGCGTAGTGCCCCCCGCCAGCAGCAGGCGGGGTGGGGGGCGGCCGGGGGGGGGCCCCCGCAGCGGCGCAGGCTGCGGGCTGCCTGCTCCAGCAGCCCCGGCCCCGGCAGCCCCAGGGCGGTGGGGGCCAGCAGCGCCTCGGGGCAGCGGAACCGCTCGTCCCCCTGGAGCAGCCCCGAGGTGCCAGGCGGGGTGAGGGGCCGGGCCCGCCGGCCCCCGGCAGGACACAGCAGCAGGTCTCCTTCAAGCGGCGCAGGGGGTCGGCGCCCAGGTGGACCCCGCGGGACCCCAGCAGCCGGCCCAGGTAGAGTGTGAGGGCGTCCCCGGCCACGTCCAGGCGGCAGGTGGTGTGGGGCAGCACGTAGCCCTCCCGTACCCCCGCCACATAGGAGGTGCCGGCGCCGCAGCCCACCACCACGCCGGCGGTGCGGCCGTAGGAGTAGGCGGCGAGCAGGGAGCGAGGCAGCACCAGCATGGCCGGCACGCCGAAGCCCTCGAAGAGCAGCTCGGCCACCTTCTCCCGGTTGGCGGCCGGGGAGAGCGGGGCGTCCGTGGCCAGCACCGCCACCTCCTCGGGGCAGACGCCCAGCTCCCGGTAGAGGATGCAGTGCCACAGCTCCTCCAGTCCGTCCCAGTCAGTGACCATGCCGTGGGTTAGGACGGGGCCACCCTCCACCTGGCTGGGCACCACCGACCGCGGCTGCTCGTCCCCGGCCAGCCTGCTCCTGGTGTGGCCCGTCGCCGTGTTGATGACGACGGTGCACAAAGCCTTGTACCTCTCTGCCAGCTTGGTCCCCATCGCATCCGGGGCTGACTCTGGTCCTTGGAGCCTTGCCTGAGGGGAAGGGGGGAGGCTGGTCACCATAGTGATCACCTGCATCACAACGATGACATCACCCACGGCATCCGGGTTTGGTGTCCCTTCCCACTGGAAGAGCTTTGGGGGCCCCCCGAGTCTCCCTGGGGTAGCGCGTGCGGCCGCAGGGACCGGGGCCCCGGGGGGCTGCTCAGGGTGAGGAGTTTCACCTGGGGCTCCTTCCCGGGAGAGAGCCGGCCCCAGGGAGAGGGCTGGGACGGGGACCAGGCCCGGGACGTGGCTGGCACAGGTCCTGAGTGGGTGCTGAGTAACGGGGCGAGCCTCCCTGGCTGAGGGTGGGCGCTTCGGGGGGGGCAGAAAAAGGAGGAAAAGATGTGCCTTACAGGCTGGGGGGCTTCGGGGTAGAGAAAAGCTCCCCGGGGGCCAGCAGAGCTGCTTGGGGGCCACCACAGCTCCCCGGGGGCCAGCAGAGCCCCAGGTGGGTGCAGGGGTGCCCCAAGCAGTGTGGGTGCCCCCAGGTAGAGGTGCCAGCGCCAGGAGGGAGGACAGAGGGACGGGGACGGGTACGCAGCCCACCCGGGGTGCGGGCAGGGGGGCCGGGGTGCGGGCAGCCCCCCCCCCCCCGCTCGCAGGCATCATTAGCAAAACTTGCCGGTTTCTAAAAATGGTGCCGCAGTGCCGCGGCAGCCGCTCCTCACGCCCGCTCCCCGGCGTGCCGGCAGCCGCTAGAAACAGCTCGGCGCTGCCTGCTGCCTCCTGCCACCCCTCGCCGGAGACCACCGCTTGAGTGCTGATTCGGCACAATTTTGCCCGTCTCGAATCCAGAGTTTTACCCCGGCTGCCCGGTGGGCCGTGGCAGAGGTGAAAGGGGGGCAGGCTGCCCACCCGGGCAGCACCCGCTGCCTGCACCCAGCCTTGCACCCACCTTGCCACGAGGAGCCCGAAACCCCCGCCAGCACACGGTGCCGTTGCGGCAGCACCGGCAAACGCCGTCGCAGCACGTCCCCGGGTGCTGCCGGCAGCGGGACTGTGCCCGGCTCTGCCGGTGCGCCCACAGCTCTGCGTGCGGCCACTCATGTTTTATAGATGGCTCTGATTTTAATAATTAATCCCTGCTAACGACAGCACTTTCCCCAAATAAAACATTTAAAGTGCTGTGTGTGCAAGGCACGCTGCCGGGGCGGGACGCCGGCTGCTCTTGCCGCAGCCGTGGCGGGTGGGCACGGCACGACATGGCGTGGCACGGCACGGCATGGCACGACATGGCTGCACATGCCCACAGTTCAATCAGGTGCTCCACCAACCATGCCCTGCCATGAAGCACCTCAGGGTGCCGCTTACCCGGTGCCCACCCTTGGGTGCCCACCCGTGCCCAGGCAGCACCCCTGAGACACCCCCGGCTGGGGCAGGGGTGCCATGCGAGATGCCACCCAGCGAGGTCCCCCTGCCCGTCCCCGGTGCCGTAGCGGTGTGTGCAGCACCAGCGCCGATCCTGGCTGGCAACGGCAGGCAACAGCAGGCAGGGACAGGCAGGGGCAGGCAGGGATGGGCACTTGCCAGCCCGCGCATTAAAGGCCGGGTGCTCGCTCCTCACCTCCCGCAGCGTAATTAGGGCAGGATAAATGCGTGTTAGCATGAAATCTGTCATCTCCGCAAGCACATTTGTGGGGAGGGGGGGCAGCCTAAGGCGGGGGCCCTCCTCACCCACGTCACCGTAGCCACGCGAGCCTCATCAGCTAATGAGCAGTTCGCTGTGCCACCCCACCGCGGGGCACTGACAGCCCCGGTCACACGGGGTGTCCCTGGGGCTGACCCCCACATCACGGGACAGTGGACCTGGCACCCATCTGCCACCCGACCACGGCCCTGGGCACCCACCCTGCCCTGTGCTGAGGAGGGCAACACCCAGAGCATCTGCCTGTCTGTCCGTCTGTCCGACCACCCACCCACCCACCCACCCATCCCTGCGTCCTGGCTGCTGGTGGTGCCCCAGCTGGCCGCACCCCTGCTGACACCCTGGCACCCAGCGTCCCCCAGCACCGGTGCCCAGCATCCCCCAGCACCTCCCGTTTCTGATCCAGCCCATAATAACCACGCGCCACTGGGCCCTTCCTGTTGCCACAGCAACTCAGCAGCGTAGCCGAAATGGCACTGCTTGGCCCGACGCGGGCAGGGCCGGCACCCACGCCAGGGAGCACGGCCACCCCGAAACCTGGGCCGGGGGAAGCACCGAGGCCCCACCACGGGGAAACTGAGGCACCGTCCCGGCAGACCCCCCGGCTGCAGGATGCCGGGACCCAGCCGCGCTAAAAATACCCTCCCGCGAGCGGCGGCGGAGCCGTGCAGGTGTGAGGCGCCAGCGGAGACGGACAGCTTGGCTGATGGGAGCTGACGCGGCCCCGGGCTCCGGTGCCGGTTAACGAGCAGCCGAGGAGGTTTTATTTAAAGCCGGCACCGGCCGCAGGACCCGCGTGGCTGGCCATGGACAGGGGAGCGGAGCTGCCTGCGGCCACCGGGCCGGGGCACGTCTCAGCATCCCCTGCCCATCCTGGACTTGCCCCGAGCATCCCCTGCCCGTCCACCCAGCCCCAAACCCTGCCCTCGCCCCCCTGCCCCCAGCTCTGGACGTGCACCCACGGGGAGTGATGCCCATCACCGGCCCCCTCCTCTTTCCCAGCGTCTTATTTTAGGGGATTTTTGCCCCAAAATTGGGGAAGAAGGGGCCTCCTCATCGGGACCGGCTCCTCACAGATGTGACGTCTGCCACCACCGCCAGCAAAAGGAGCGGAGAAAGCCGGCTCGTGCGGCAGCGAGCATCGGGGGGGGGCTCAGCCGCTGTCCCCCACTCCTGGGCAGCCCCAATGCCAGCCTCCGGGCATCCCCCAGGGCACGAGCTGCACCGAGCCCTGTGCAGGCGGCATCCCCTGTAATTAAGGTGTAATTAGGTGAGGCTGGTAACGATGCTTGGTCACCGCACAGCAGCCCCAAGCCTGGTCTGGTGCCCCCCACCAGGACCCTGTGCGGGCAGGCAGGGCGGGCAGCAGTGGGGGCACCGTGTGCCGGCTGCCACCGTGCCCACCACTGATCCCACGTCCCGGACACCGTGGTCCCACGGGCACCTCAATGCCAGGGACACGTTAATCCCATGCCAGGGCTCCGTGACACCAGCGGCACCGTGATCCCACGCCCAGGCACCCGTGAACCCAGGGGCGCCCCGATCCCACGCCCAGGCACCCATCATCCCAGCAGCATCGTGATCCACTGGGCACCGTGACCCACGCCCCAGGCAGCGGGATGCCAGGGGCACCGTCACCCCACGCCCAAGAGCGCGGTGCTCCCCACGCCGTCTTGCACCCCACAGCCACCCAGGTGCCTGGAGCCCACCCGGCTGGCAGAGCCCTACCGGGGCTATATTTAGCCTCCCCCCGGAGGGTGGGGTTTTGTTTTTTTTAGGAAAATCCTTTTACTTGGTGCCAGCATCGCCTCCCGGACGCCTGGGTTCCCCCCCCGAGCACAGGGGGGCCGTGCGGGACACACGGGGGGGCGCAGGGGGGCCGGGCCCCCGGGCACGGTGTGGGGGTGGGCCCGCCAGCACCGGTGTGCAGGTGCCCTGCCGCGGCTGGCCCGGGAACGGTGGGTGCGCTCTCACCCGCGCCCCACGCCAGGTGGGTGCCCCCGGGGGGGTGGGTGGGAACCCGGGGCGGGGAGCGGCCCCCCTCCTCCACACAGGGGGACAGGGGGGCTGCCAACTCGGGGCGTGGGTCCCCCAACCCTCACCCCAAAGACACAGCCCGGGAAAAAATATAATTAGGTTTTAATGAGTGATTCGAGCAGCCGAGGGGCTGGAAACCCCACGGGACCCTTGGGTGGGCCAGGCCACCCCACAGCACCCGCTGGGGCTGAGCCCGGGCCCCACAGCACAGCCCCACTGCTCTGGGGCTGAGCCTGGGGCCCCCGGCCTGTGCTGTGGGGCTGAAGCCCAGACCCCAGAGCACAGCCTCACCGGTGTGGGGCTGAGCCCCCCAGCGCCCAGCCAGGGTGGGACCGAGCTCCTTGGCACCCCGTGGCGTGGGACCAAGCGCGGGGAGCACCCAGCAGGGTCCGGGTGTGACCGTGGGAGAGCGGCCCACGGCACTCAGCTGCCTCCCAGCACCTGTCCCATCGGGAGGGTGCCCCGCAGCACCCGGCTGCACGCTGCATCCCTCCTAGGGGGAGCGTGCCCACAGTTTATGGGGGTCCCCGACCCCCCACAGTACCAGGCACCCCATCAGCACACAGCTGTGTTGTCCTCCTCTTCTTCCTCCTCTTCCTCCTCCTCTTCTTCCTCCTCTTCCTCCTCCTCCTCGCCATCAGGCAGCTGCCCGGGGCAGGCGGGGGGGAAGGGGGGGCCACGCTCCAGGTTGACGTAGGTGACGGCCAGGTTGACGTAGCGCTCTCCCTCCAGCACGGCCAGGACACGCTGCAGCTCACCCACCAGCTCCGTGAAGGACGGCCTCTCCTCGGGCACCGGCGCCCAGCAGCTCAGCATCACCCCGTACCTGCCGCGACACACCCGTCGGCGCCGGCGGCCCCCCGGGATCCCCCCCCCCCCCCCCGCCCACCCCCCAGCCCCACTCACAGGGTGTCGGGGCAGTGTTGGGGCTGTGGCAGGCGTCTCCCCCGCAGCAGGTAGCGCGCCATGTCGTAGGGGTCCACCCCGGGGTATGGCGACGCCCCCCGCGTCAGCAGCTCCCACATGAGCACTCCGAAGGACCACTGCCCAGCAGAGAGCCGTCACGGGGGGGCGGGCGGGATGGGGACGGGGGGACGGGGGACAGGAATGGGGGTCGTGCCTACCACGTCCGACTTGGTGGTGAATTTTTGGGTCTGGAGGCTCTCCAGCGCCATCCACTTGACGGGCAGCTTGGCGTGGCGGTGCTGCCGGATGCTGTAGTACTCCTTGCCGAACACATCCCGTGCCAGCCCGAAGTCGGCCACCTTCACCGTCAGCGTCTCGTCCAGCCTGCGGGACACCGGTTTGGGGGCGGGGGCCACCAGGCGGCACCCCCCACGCCCACGGGTGACCCCGCGGCGGGGGTCCAGCAGGCACAGCCGCGCTCACATGCAGTTCCTGGCTGCCAGGTCCCGATGCACAAACTTCTTCTGGGCCAGGTACTCCATGCCCAGGGCCACCTGCAGCCCGAAGCCGATGAGGTCCTTCACCGTGGGGCTCTGCAGGGTGGCAGCGGTGAGTGGGGTGAGCTCAGCCCCCCGCCGTCCCGTCCCCCGCCCCAGGTGCCCCCATACCCGCTCCTCGGCGCGGATGAAGTGGCGCAGGTCCCCATGGCGCATGTAGGGCAGGACAACGAGGGGCAGCCCGCGGCGGGGCAGGCAGACCCCCAGCAGTGAGAGCACCTGGGGGTGGTGGAAGCTCTTCATGAGGATGCCCTCGCGCAGGAACTCCTCCACCTCGTCCACGTCCGTGATGCCTGCCGAGAGCCGAGCCGTGGGTCGCCCCGCTGCCATGCCATGCCGCGGGACCGCGCCGCAAGAGCACGCGGTGGGGGCGAGTGCTACTCACGGTGCAGGGACTTGATGGCGCAGTGGAGGTCCCCCAGCAGCGGGTCCGTGTAGGTGCCGTGGTAGACGCTGCCGAAGTGCCCTGCGGGGACAGGCGGCATGAAGCTGGTACCGCGCATGGTGAGCGGGCGACGCCGCAGCCAGATTGGTGCGTGGCGTCACCTTTGCCGATGACCTGGTGCCGGTGGGTGACGAGCCGCTCCTCGGGGATGAGAATGTCCTTCACCTCCTCCAGCAGCTCCGGCCGCAGGTCCTCCAGGCAGCAGGACGTGGCCCTGAGCAGGGGCACGGGGGAACCACCACCCGCCGCACCAGCACCGGCACCGGCGAATCGTGCCCGGGGCCCCACCGGGCCAGGACCGCCTGCCACAGGCAGCACTGCCGGGACGGGCAGAGGCAGGGTGAGGGCTGGGCAGGCACCCAGCACCCCACCGCCCATCGGTGACACCCACTTACCCAGCACCTCCCTATAGTCGACGCCGGGGCGCTGGGTGGTGGCGGGGGGGTCGCTGCGGTTGGGCTGCACCAGCAGCTCCAGGTTCTCCGTCCCTGTGGGCAGCAGCGAGGTGGGCGGGGGGCGGCACAGCGGGGGGCCGGGGGGCAGCGGGGTGCCCGGCGAGCGTGGCACTCACCCCGCCTCTTCTTCCAGCGCCAGTGGAGCAGCACGGCGGCCAGGACGCAGCAGACCAGGAAGGTGATGCCGGTGCCCAGGGCCAGGCTGGCGGCCAGGTCCAGCGAGGCGGCGGGGGGCAGCACCCAGCCCAGCGCCTCGCAGGCGCCGTTCACGCAGACCTGGGGGAGCGGGGGCTCAGCGGGGACGGCGTGGGGGACGCTGGTGGGGGCGGGGGTCACCCAGCCGGGGGGGGTGCCTACCTCCACGGGGGCCCCGGCCGGGGGCAGGCGCAGCTCACGGGGCAGACGGCACGTCACCTCGTTCTTCAGCACGTTGGGGTGGCAGTCCCGGCCCCCCACCGTCATGGTGATGTTCATGCAGGCGGCCACGGCATCCAGCCCCAATTGCTGCCCGGACACAGCGCCCTGAGCCTGGCGGTCCCGGCAGTGGGACCCCCCCACCCTGGCTCACCCCGCCGCCCCACGTACGTGCACCTCGACCTCGTCGTCGCCGGGCTTGAGGCGGAGGCGCCCGCCCTCCTGCTCCAAGGGGAAGACCTTGGGCCGGGGGTAGTAGCGGAGGCGGAAGAGCCAGCGGCCGGCAGTGCCGTCCAGCAGCACGCTCAGGTTCCCCGGCGCCGTCTCCACCTTGCTCTCGAAGGGGAAGGCCGGGCTGCGGCACAGCAGCCAGTCCGGCACCTGCGGGCCCTCGCACTCCTGCGGGCGGTGGGATGCTGGGCAACGGCGCGGCACGGTGCCCGGGGGGATTGGGGTGGGCAGGGCAGGGCCGGGGGGTGACGGCATCCTGCCCCGGCACTTACCGTGGCTTCGGTCCTCACGCCGCTGGCTTCGAAGCGGATCTTGGCACGATACACGGAGTCCAGGTGGGCGCCGATGATGGTGAGCATTGAGCCCCTGCGGCGGGCAGGGGTCAGGGCCCCAGGGTGCATGCGGTCCCCAAGGTGCACGCGGCACCCAGGGTTAGCACGGTCCCCAGGGCGCACGTGGTCCCCGGGGTGCACGTGGTCCCCAGCACCTCATCCAGCCCCGCCATGGCGGTGGGGAGGCTGGGGCTGTTCCCCCCGGGGAAAGGAGCCCACACACTCACTCGTAGCTGCAGCTGGGGACGATGGCCGAAACGAAGGGGTCGGGGTGGTACCGGAAGGGCAGGGGGGCCGGGAACTCCTCCCCGTCGATCCACAGGGCCACCCGGGCTGCGCCCAGGCCACCGGCTGCAGGAGCCACGCACTGAATCGCCCCGTCGCCCTGCCTGGGGACACGGCGGCATGGCTGGAGGGGACAGGGGGACCGCGGGGGGTCCCTGTGCCCGTCCCCGTGCCAGGGACCCCACTGTGCCCGGCAGGGGCAGGACAGGGGTGTACCTGGGCTGCCCGGCCAGGGGGCACTCGGAGCCGTTGACCATCACCCGCCAGCTACTCCCCGCTGAGAGGTGGGTGCCACTCAGGGAGAGGTGGGTGCCACCACCCCGGGGGCCAAATGGGGGGTGCAGGGCACTGATGTGGGGCTCCTGGGCAGAGACGGGGTTGGTGGGGTGGGTGAGTGAGCCAGTTCCCCCCGCCAAACCCTGCCAGGGGTGACCGCCAGCGCGGGGCCATACCACGAAGACGAAGCCGACGAGGGTGGCCGAGCCGTGGACGCGGAAGCTGGAGGGTCCGGCAGGTTCCTCCACGGTAAGCACCACATCGGCCGGGCCCCCCGCTGCCGTCGGGCCCCCCGGCTCCAGCTCGCACACCAGCACGTCCACAAAGTCCTTGCGGCGGGAGGTGGGCAGGGGTCTGCGGGGCGGTGATGGGGGGGTCAGCCCGGAGCTGGGGCGGCAGCCCCGGACCCCTCCCGGCTGCCATCACCCCGCCTCTGGCACTGCCACGCACCTGTGGCTCCTGCTCTCCTCCGGCAGCACGGCGCAGCCTCGCCGTCCCACCGCCACCCGGTAGGCGCCAGGGGGGCTACGGCGGGGGTCGGGGTCCAGGTGGGAGCGGAAGGTCATGCCGCAGAGCGTCACCCGCGTCCGGCCCCGCAGCGGGGCGCTCCGGGGGTGGAACTGTGGGAGAGGCAGCCGCGTCGCCCTGAGCCCCGAAAGCCCGGTGATGGTCACGGGTCCTTCCCTGGGGTGGGGGCACGACACCCATCCCAGGAGGGGGTCTCCGGATGGAGCAAAGGTCCCACCACGTGCCACCCCACGTGTCACCTCCCTCCCCACCCGAGCGCCCGGGAGATGTGGGGTGCAGGGGGGACGGTGGCGCAGACCTACATCGGTGAGGACGGGCGGGCAGCTGTCCTGGGCCCAGGAGCCGGCGCACTCGTGACGGCGCGTGCACCCGTCCCCGCACCAGCCGCAGCCCATGAAGCGCTCGGCCCGCAGGCAGCGCTGGCACGTGGAGAAGTGGCGGCAGCCGGGGCCGGTGACGTTCAGGCGCCACACCTGAGGATGGAGAGCGGTGGCGAGTGGGCACGCAGGGCTCAATGCCCACCCCGCGCTCCCCGGATCCCCCACTCACCTTGGTGCCGGCAGTGAAGAACAGCGAGTGGCTCTGCAGCCCCATGGCACCCCGCACCGGCCCCGGCTCCCCCAGGGAGAAGTTGGCCAAGGTGAGGAGGTAGGAGCTGGAGCGCTGGAGCACCATCTGCAGCCAGACAGAGTGGGGGGCTGAGCACACCCCCCACCTCACTGGGATCCCCCAGCCCACCCAGACCCCCGTCCCACCTGGAAGACGCGTCCCTCCACTGTGCCCAGGTGGGCCACGGTGACGTCCCCCAGGGCGGTGACAAAGATGGAGGTGAGGAGGACGTCGGTCAGGTGCCCGTTGAACAGGTCCACCTTGTGGGAGGTGGCGGGGACGAGGGTGGGCTGGTCCCAGCAGCTGGTGTCGGCCACCGGCGCCGAGAGGTTCACCTGCAGCCGACGGGCACCATGAATCCCGCCCCGGCACCCCAACCCCCCGCACCCTCGCAGGTGGGCACCAAGCTCCAGCCATGAGACATTTCCCGATTGCCCAAACTCCTCTCCAGGCTGCGAAATTTTTTTGGGAGAAAACACATCCGTGGCCCCTCCCGCAGCCCCCGCACGGCGTCAGATCCTGCCCTGCCCTCCCGCCCCATCTGGATGTGGTTATCGGTGCCGGCACCGCAGGGCAGGCACCCCAAAGCCAGCCCTCCCCGTCCCCAGGGCTCGGTGGGCGGCTGGGGATGAAGGGGGACACCAGGCACCGGGGGCTCCCCACTGGCCCCCCACCGCTACTCGGGGCCGGGGGTCCCCTCCCAGCTCGCCGTGTCGGTGACGTGAGTCAGCAGCAGTGAGCTGTCTGCTCCGTGCGTGGGAAGAGGAGGGGATTTGGCTGCGCCTCGCCGCGTGCCTGGCTGAGAACGCCAAAACTCATGTCGCGGGTGTTTGCTGGGACCTCTCCCTGCAGAGGGGACCTTCCCGGGGTGCCCGCCCGTCCCCGTCCCGGCCGTGCCGGAGCTTGTTCCTGGGACACGGCGTTCCTGCCCCACGGCTGCGGCAGACGTGAAACCCTGGTGAATAATTGCGCTTCCGCCTGCGGTTTATTTGCCCAGAGAAGGCGGCGGCCCTGGGGCCAGGGGGGCAAGGTGGGAGCGGCCGGGCACCCCACGCACCCTGACCCGGGGAGCACCGAGGCTTCCCCGTCCCCCCCCACATGAGCAAGCAGGAGAGGGTGGCCACCAACAACCCAGAGCCGGGGACAGTAACCACGGGGGCCGGAGCCGGTGCTCCCCGGGACAGGCACGCCGAGGAGAGGGACTTGTGGCACAGTCCACGGCAAGCGGCGGTGCGTCCATGTGCTGGGACACACGTCTGCGGCACGCAGCTCGGCCGAGCACGGGGTGCCCGGGGTGGGGAGCGCGGCCCGGATCCCTGCCAGCACCCTACCTCCTTGGCGCGGCCGAGACTGGTGAAACGCCGCGGCCCCTGCGACAGGCGTCTGGCGGGGCTGACTCACACCTGGGCGATGCCGCTCACCCCCTGCCCAACCTGCCCCCCCGTCCACCCTGCTTTACCAGTGCTTCCCGGCATCCCAGATCCACCTCCCCGCCTCCCAGCCGACCCCCAGGCCCCCCGGGACGGACGCGGCGCGGGGCGGAGGACTCACGTTGTGCGGGCAGTACTCCACCGGCTGGAAGAAGCTGAGCCCCCGCAGCAGCGGCTGGTGCCCGGTGCCGCAGCACTTCTCCATGCCCTCCTCCATGGCCTGGTTCAGGAGGCGGAGGGGGAAGGCGCAGACGGCCGAGTACTCCCGCGGCACCCGGCTCTCCGGCTGGCTCTCGGCAAAGGCGCCGAAGAGCACCGTATCGGTGGTGTTGATGCCGAGGTCACGGGCCAGGCGGGTGCCAGGGCGGGCGGCGTGAGCAGCTTGCAGGACGTTGTAGGCGACGTCCCGCTCAGCATCCTCCTCGCCGCTGCGCCGCCGCCGCCGTCGTTTGGACTCGAAGCGGCAGTCGAGGACGAGCTCGCGGTAGCGGCGGAGGTTGTGCTCGTGGGTGCTGAGTCGTGCCAGGCGCGTGTGGTACACCGCCGAGCCCGGCCGCTCCGGCTGCACCGTCAGGAAGTAGACGTGGTCCCCGTCGGCGAAGGAGTGCACATAGTGGACGGTGTAGTTGTCCTGGTATTGCGGCAGCACCGTCAGCCACTGGAAGTTGTCCGAAAAGCCGTCCAAGGTGCCCTTCAGCCTGCGGACGGACACCGACTGCGGGCTGTACCGCGCCGCCACGCTGCTGTTGACGGTGGAGCCGAGGTAGAAGAAAGAGGCGTAGGAGGTGGCCACCACGGTGGCTCTGGTCCCCAGGGGGCTGGCCACGCAGTCGGGGCAGGACGCAGGTCTGTTGCCCGTGGCCGAGTACAGGCACTGCGTGGTCGTGATGGCCACCTCGCCGTCCCGCACCTCCAGCTGGTGCTGGTAGCACAGCCCGTGCTGCGCCGTGCCACAGCTGTACAGCCACGGCTCCAGCGGGTCCAGCAGCAGCAGGACGTTGTCCCTGTCCTCGGGGCCGTCGGTGGCAGCCGGGCACAGGTGACAGATCTCGCACTCGGCGCTGCCCACCGGGCCGGTGACAAGGACGGAGAGGAGGCGCAGCTCGGGGCTGGCCAGCAGGATGCGGTTGCGGACGGCCACGAAGATGGCGACCGCGCCGGCAGAGTCGGCGAAGACGGCGACGTTCTGCACAGGGCTGCTGGCGTCGAGGCTGGGCAGCGTGTAGGGGACGGAGAAGTTCCTGGTGGAGCTGTAAGGGATGCGGGGGCACTGCCAGGCGCCGGCGCCCAGTGGGGCCAGGGCGAGCGCCAGCAAGAGGCACATGCGGCACGACAGCGCCATGCTGCGCGGTGCCACCGGCGCGGGGTTATCGACGGTGCTCAGCACCGAGCGGGGTCAGGATACGCAGAGGACAGGTCACCATCGCATCTGCCAAAATAAAGGAGAAGAAAGGGGTTTACCTGCTGCGGTTAGGCGAGGACCCTGGGGCGCTGCCGCAGCTCTGCGTGGGGCAGGGGGTGACGGGTCCCCCGGGGCCAGACGACGATGGGCGCTGCCAGGGGAGAGCCGGCCGCACCAAACCTCTCCCCAACCGCTGTAAGCGGGAGGTGAAGCCAAGCAGCCCGCGGCGGAGGGACAAATCCTGCCTGCTGCCAGCCACCCTCGCCCGTCCCCCGGGGGGAACCCCTGCCCCGCGCGACCCCGCCGAGCCCCCCCCCGGGGATGGGAATGGGGACCCTGTCACCCCCCGGGGCTGGGGACCCCTGCCAGCGCCCCGGGACAGCACTGGGGACAGGGGATCCCCGCGGGACTGGGACGAGTCCCCTGCCAGCCCCCAGGGACAGGGACCCCGATGTACCCCCGGGGCCGCCCCCCCCCCCCCAGCTCACCGGGCCCGGGAGCGGTCCCCAGCCGGGGTTCCCGTCGGGTCCGGCTGCCCCCGCCCGCCGCTCCCCGGGGCCGCCCCGGCCTGTCCCGTCCGGTGCCGGTGCCGGTGCCGGTGCCGAGCCGTGCCGTGCCGTGCCGGGCGGCGGGGCGCTCACCTGGGCGCTGCGGGGCGGCGGCCGCTCCCGGGCCGTGCCGGGCCGTACCGGGGCGGAGCGGGGCCGTGCCGGAGCAGGCGGGGCGGGCCGGGGCGGGCCCTGCCCCCGAGCTGCGCGGGGTTCCCCGAGGGCCGGCACCGGCACCCGCGGCCAGGGGGAACGGGGCTGCTCGGGGGGACAAGGAGTCCGGGGGGCATCGGCAAACCGGGGGGCACATCGTCCCGGGGTGCCCGGAGGGACGCTGGGCACCCCAAGGGGACAAGCTTGGTGGGCACGGTGCCCCGGAGGGACGCGGGTGAGAGCCGGGGCGCCCGAGCAGGACACGGGGTGCAAGGCTGGCACGATGCCCCCGGTACCCGCCGCAGCCCAGCGCCGGGCAGGTGGCCGCCGGAGGGTCCCCGCGGCTGGGAAGCAGTTGCCAGCGTCCCCGGGGGCCGTGCGGGATCCGGGCACGTTGGCACCCGTCGGCCCCTCCGCCACAGCCCTCGGTGCCGCTGGCGGCAGGAGCTGTCGACACCCCGACACGCGAAATCGCCGCTTCCCCGAAGCTGCCCACGCCGGCACCACGCTTGCGACTCACTTCCAGGCTGGTGGGGCGGCCTTCCGGGGGGGCAACAGGCTCAGCACAGGGGTTTCCAGCCGGGGGGGCGAGAGCGGGGCCGGGGCAGCTGCGGCTTTATTTTGGTTGTGCCAGTTCTTTGTCTCCTGTCCCTTTACGCCCCCCATCAAGGGCTGCTTGCCGTGGCAGGAGGTGCCAGCGCTGCCGGGACTTGCTGCTGTTCCCAGGGATGAAGGAAGATGCTTTTCACGCCGGGCGTATCGCAGGGATTTGCCCTCGGGCAGCGGGTGCCAGCTGCGCACATGGACTTCTCCTCCAACCGATCAGGGCGCTGCCTCACGCTGCCGGGGGAACTTTGGTCCCAGGAGGGGCTGAACGCACGGAAAACGGGCTCCCCTGCCCTCGCCACCTGGCCAGCCTCAGCCGTCCCAGGCTCCCGCCCCGCGTTGTGCAAGGCCCGGCGGTTACGCTGGCCTCACGCCTTACCCAACGGCTCCTTCCTCCGGCTGCGCGTCTCCCGCTGGGTTTCGACATTAGCTGGCCCCAGCCAGCTTGTCCCGGGCTTTTCGGCGCTCCCACCCTCCGGCCGGCGCTGCCTCCTGCCAGCACGGCCCCGGCTGCCTTGCACCGCTCCCCGCCGGCTTTCCCGGCCCCCAGGGCTGGATTGCACCATATCCAAACATGGACCAAACTTCCCCCCAGCTTGGCCAATTGCACCCCCCCAAGTGGACACCCACGAACGAGATGAGACTTGATTCAGGGTCCAGATAATGTTTATGAGCAAAGACAAGCGATTACACTCTGGCAGGAGCATAAATATGGGAGCGGAGTCCCTGTGCTAGCCCTGCCGCGTCCTTCCCAGCTCCCTCGGTGGCTCGGTGCCACCCCCTCGAACACCCATCCCAGCACTTGGCAGACAGCCCCAAAACACGGGGTCGTGCCGTGCCCAGCGTGCCGCGGCGTTCGTGGGCGCTCAGCCCCACACCGGTGCCTGGGGATGGCCGGGGAGGAGGTGCCCCTTGTGCAATGAGCTCAGCCTAGCTGGCTCGAGGGGCTGGGTTTGGGGGGAAGGTACCCCCGCACCAAAGGGAAGACTCTCCTTGAGCTGGGGGGGGCACCAGGGCCCCATGCCAGCGGGGGCTCCAAGGGGCTGCACTTGAGCCGCCCCTTTAGGGTCCACTGCCCAGGAGCCAGCACCACCAGCCCAAAAGCACCCCAATGGGCACCCCAGTACCCCGAGTCTCTCTGGGGCTGCTCTGTATCCCCGTGCGGAGGAGGGCAGGCACCCACCACCCTGCGTGCCAGCGTCCCCAGGGACATCCTTCTCATGGCCACAGTGGGAAGGGTCCGGGCTCACACAGATGCCAAGGGGGGAAACCCGCCGGGGCAGGGCTCCGGGACTGCCACGGGCCACCTGGCACTTGGGGGGCCCAGCTCCCCCAGGACAAGGAGAGGAGCAGTGCACGCCTCAGCCACCCTGCCTGGGTGGCATCTGTGGGCACAGCAGCATAGGGGTCCCCTGAGTGCTACCAAATCCCCCCGCCCCGGGGACGCCCACCCTTGGCATAGCCACGTGATGGCAGAGAAAGGAGGGTGCCAGGCACAGGCAGCAGGACCCAGGAGCTCAGCTCCCCTCCAGTGACCCAGGGTACCAGTAGCCCCGCTCCAGGACCCCCACAACGAGGGATGGAGCTGGGGGCCGCAGAGGAAGGGCAGCCCTCCCCAGCTGGGGGGCATTGCCCGCAGATGAGAGAAAGTCCTGCTCACCCCTTCCCCAGGCAGCTGCGCACCCCGTCTCTAACACCCAGGCTGGACAGTCCCATGGGTGGGTTCGCCCACGCTCCGGGGTCCCACTGTGCCCTCTCCCCTGGACTCGCGGCCAGGGCTTCCCCGGGAGATGGGCTCCCCGGCACAGCGGGGGCTCCCCTGCCTGGCGCCATGCCCCAGGAGATGCCCGTCAGTATGTCTGGGGCGTGAGGATGAAGAGTCGGTCTTCCTCCTTGCGGATCCACTTCATGAGCTTGTTGACAGCACTGATGGCGCCGGCCTTGGTCCCCAGGGGACTGTAGCATATGTAGAGCTCGAAGGCGCTGGTTACCTGGGTGAAGAAACAGGGTACACGCTGGGCACACATCCGCACCCCACTTGAGGCTGGCACTGCACGTCCCCCCTCCAGCCCCCCAGGCTACCGGGAATGGGCACAGGGGCTCCAGTGCAGGGACACGGGGTGGCCGTGGGGTACCCTAAATTGTTGGCACCTGGTTTGCTCAGAAATGGGGGGACCGAACCCCAGGGTTTGCCCCCAGCGTGGGTTTTCTCCGCAGCACCGGGGAGTTCACGACAGCACGGCACAGCCCTTGGCACCAGCGCTCACCAGCCTCCGCTGCTATCCCTGCCCGCCCCTCCCTGGCACAGGGGTGCACGGGGCCAGGCTGCACCCTAAAAGAGCTGTGCAGGGGCTGGGGGCCACCCTGGGGACCATGGAGCTGGTGCTGTGGTGTGCCACCACCCCCTTACTCGGCCATGCAGGACCAGAGAAGATGGGCTCACCCAAACCCTGCAGATGGCCCTTACCCAAGCCAGGAGGTTCTCACGGGGGCCCGTGAAGTAGATGTTCTTCAGGGGGCGTGAAGAGTTGTGAGCCCGGCTGTGGAGGTACTGGTAGAGCCCCAAGAGCCTCTCCTTCTCCTCCTCCCGCACGTAGGGTGCCTCAATCTTGGGGCTGCAGGAACACAGCACCCCGTTAGCCCCCTGGAGAAGGGGATTCATGGAGAAGGCTTGCCCCATGCCCCACACCGTGGCCTCGGCCCGATGGTTCCCCGAGGGCCTCACCTTGTGAAGAGCCCGGAGCTCTTGGACTTATAGATGAAGTGCCGGAGGTCGGGGATGCCCACCTGGGCGACGCTGTAGAAGGGGGTGCGCAAGGCCTCCTGCAGAGCGTGGTGCACCCCGCGCCGCCGCAGGCGCTCCTGGAAGCGCCGCTTACAGTCGGAGACGGTGAAGAAGTCCTCGCGGTCGGTGGAGACCAGCAGGAGGCACAGGTCCATCTCCTGCTCCAGGTAGGAGATGTGGGCATGGAAGAAACCACTGGAGTTGAACTTGGGGAGGCAAATGGGAGTCCAGGCTTCACCCTCCCGGAAGGAGGAAGAAGAACTGATGAGGTTGAAGAGCAAATGGAGGTCAATAGGGTGGAGGAACTGATCCTTCTTCCTCACGAGAGACACCAGCTGGTTCCCTGACAGAAGAATGGAGAAGACCAAGCTCTTGGCCTTGGCCTGCTGGAGGCTGGTGCTGACAGCATCCCGGACGCTGGCGGCCAGGGGCAGGCAGCGCACGGCGCCCATGAGGAAGCTGGGGTCGTGGGCCATGAGGTCCAGCAGGTTGTCGGTGATGCGCTCGGAGCCGGCCAGGAGCCTGCGCAGGTCGTAGTTCTGCTTCTGCTGGAAGATGTGGTTGAGCTGGGTCCAGGTGAGCAGGCTCAGGATCTGGTAGTAGATGTAGAGCAGCTCATGGGCGATCTCCTGCTCCGACTGCCGGGTACGCGCCACTGCCACCAGCACCAGCGGGCTCCTCCGCACGAAGACCACCTTGTAGCCATCTGCTTGGGAGGGAGTCCCCGGCGGGGCCGGGGACAGACCTGTGAGCCTGGCTCCCTGTGGCTCCAAGGGGGAGCCAGGCTGCAGCCTCCCGCCCGCCCCCCCACCAGTCTGCCCCTGGGGACAGCTAACATGGCCCACGGCAGGGGCTCGGCCAGGCAGGCTGCGACACGCCACTGTCCCGCTCCCCCCCCCAGGGCGGTACCTGCGTGGATGGACCGGATGGCGTTTTTCTCGGCCTCCAGGAAGGACACCAGGGCCATCATGACACCCATGGTGCTGGAGAGGGCCTCCTCAGAGCCGTAGCGGGAGTACACGGGCTTGCCCGCCTCGCTCAGCACGAAGACGTGCTTCCGGTGCATGCGCCAGGCGTCCATGGTCACGTCCTCCTCCTCCTTGCCAGACAGCACTGAGTCGCGGCGGGTGGTCTGTGGGGACGGCTCCAGCTTCCCCTCCTTGCTCTGCCTCATCTCCTCCTCCAGGTCGAGGGCCATGCCCGTGAGCTGCGTGCTCAGCTCGCTGAAGTCCTTGCTGATCTGCTCCATGCTGCTCGGCTCGGCCGGCTCCCCCCGCCTCTCCTCCGGGCTCCGTGCTGCGGCCGCCCCGTCCTCCGGGCTCGTCAAGTCCTCGTAGGAGCGGGTGTGCACGAACATGGCTCCCTCCTGGCCCGCCCCTGGGAACAACGGGCCGTGCAGCCTCTGTCTGCTTGTCCCCCATGCCGAGGCAGCGGGCAGACGGAGGGTGCAAAAGGGACGGGGTCGCAGGGAGGGACCCGCCCTCCCCTCCCCATCCCGCGGCACCCAGGGGTGCGGGTCCTGCTTTTTCTGCCCCCTCGCTTAAGCCCATGGTGAGCTCTGCCCCGTACCTGGCTCCGTCCCCTGTGCCAGTCCCGGCGTGGGGCTCTCGGACCGCTCCGTGTGCTGCCCATCTCCCGGTGCCAGGGACCCGTTGGGCACTTCCCAGCCTTTCTTCTTATGGACATCCGCAGCCATTCCTCGGGGCAGGACCTGCGTGTGACCCACAGCGTCACCCCTCTGTTCCCTCGCCCGCACAACGGCTCCCGAAACGCTCTGCTCTCGAGCGGGGCCGCGCCAGCATCCTCGGCCCGATCCTGCTGGCTCAGCAGGCGGCACCGAGCCCTGGTGAGACGTCAGGAAAGCCTCTCTAATCCAGCAGGATTTCCTCCCTCCCGCGGCCCCAGCTCCTTCCAGCCCCCCGGCCCCAGCACCTTTCATCCAGACTCGGCCCCGATTTCCCCCCCGAGCGCCGGGAAAGCCGCTCAGCTTCCCTCCGCCGCGTCCCGGCAGCGACGGGGAAGGCAGCCGGCCCCGCACGGGGCTGGTCCTGCACACCGACGGCCCCAGAGGCCTCGTGTTTACAAAGGGCGGGTTTTATGGTCCTCCTTGGCCTGGGCCAGGCAGCCGAGATGAGCCCCGGCTGGCGACGCTCCTCCTGAGGCCACGGCCCCGGGGGTCGGTGCCCCCAGCCGTGCTCGCTTCCCTGCCCCGGGGGAAACCGGCTGGAAACGGAACACAGACAGGGGCGCAGGCGAGAGGGCGGGCAGGAAGGCAGGCTGGCCCCGGCCCTGCGCGGGCAGGCGGTGGGGAGGCCGGCGACGCCCGGCTTCGCTCCGTGCCACCTCGGGCCGCCCAGGCCCCCGCGGCCAACGCCGCGCCCCGAAAACCCGCAACGCCCCCGGACGGGGCCGGGCTGCGCATGGGGGTCCCGTCCTCGCCCGGCCCTTCGCCCCCCCCCCCCCCCCGCCCGTCCCGGAGCACACCTCCCCCCGCGGGGCCGCCCGGCGGTGACGGTCTCCCCGGGACCCCCGCCGTCCAGTGCGGGGCCCGTCCCGGTCCCTCCCCCGCCCGGGGAGGGGGGGGGGGTCGCCGCTACCGGAGCGCCGACGTGCCCCGTGGAAGCGCCCAGGCCCGGGACCCCCCGCGGCCCCGAAGGACGGACGCGCAGGGAACCGACCTTCGCGGCTCCTCCTGTCGGTACCGGAGGCCCGGGCGAGCAGCGCGGCGAGCGCAGCTGCCGCGGGGCCAGCCCGGCAGCGACCCCCCTGCCCCCCGGCCCCTTGGCACGGCCTAGGCGGGGCGGGGGAGACGACGCCGGCGGCGGGCGGGCGCCTCCCGCCCTGCCCCTGGCTCTGCCCGCCGCGGCACCCCCGGCATCGCGGCACCCCGCCCCGGCGGGAACCGCCCCCCCCGCGGCCTGGCCGGGCCCGGCCTCGCCGCCCCAAGGTCGGGGCGCCGGCCCCGCGGAATCATGGGGGCTGTAGGCAACGCCCGCTCCCCGCCGCTGCCGCCCCGCCCCTCCGCGACTACGACTCCCGGCAGGCCCCGCCAGCCGCGCGGGGCACGCTGGGAAATGGAGTCCGCTCGCAGCGCTGCCGGCGCGGGGCATGGCGGGAGCGGTAGTGCGGCGGGCGGCCGGCGGGACTTCGCTTCCCAGCGTGCCGCGCGCGGGGCGGAGGGGAGCGGAAGTTCCGGTTTCTCGCCGTGGTTGCGCTGGGCCTGGCGCGGCGGGAGCGGCGGCGGCGGAGGTGAGGGGCGGCCCCACCCCGCGGGCTCGGCCGCGGCCCCGCCGGTGGCGGTGGGCCGTCCGGTGCGGCGGCGGCGGGGCCGCCCGTTGTGGCGGAACCGGGCGAGGCTCGCGGGCTTTGCGGGAGGGGCGCGCGTGCGGGGTCTGGCGTGGGGCTGCCGAGGCCGGGGGGGGGAGCGGGAATCTGTCGGGGTACACGAGCGGGGCAGAGCCTCCGTGGGGGGGCCGGGACGGGCCGGGCCGGGGGCAGGGGAGGTGTGTGTGTGTTTCTGGGGTGTCCCTGGGATAAGGGGGAGGGCTCCCGTGGTGTCGCGTGGGCGGGGGTCTCCCGGGCCGGGGGGTGTCTCCGTGGGGCTGTCCGGGATGGGGGAGTGGGCGGGGGGGTGGCGGGGTCTTTCCCAGGGCCGCTCGGGGTAGGGGAGCCGGGGGTTCCTCCGGTGGGGTCCGTCAGGATGGGGGGGTGTGTGTGTGTGTGTGTCTCCTTGGGGTCACCCGTGCCGGGGGCACAGTGCGAGCTGGGCGCTGCCGTGGCGGTGAGGAAGCACCGGCGGTCCCGGTTCCGTGCCCCGGCGTGGCCCCGCGGCTGGCTGCGGGCTCAGTCTCCTCCTCGGAGCCCCGCACCCCAGCGGGCCGGGGGGCCTCGGGCTTGGCCGGCCCGGTCCCCGGTGCAGGAGCACCACGGCGGGTCCCGTATGGCTGTGCCGAGCGCTGGGGCCTGCCGCCTGCGTCCGTGTCGGCGGTTGTGGTGTTCCTGGGTATCTCTCCGTTATTCTGAGGCCCTGGTCAAAATTAGGGCTTCTTTCACCCCATGTCGTGTGTGTTTCTGTGAAAAGTATCTCCGAAGACTGGTGTTTTTTAAAAGGGATGGACAAAAAGCTGGGCTGAGTTCGTGCTGGGATGCGGAGAGAGGTGATCAGGGCTGGCGTGCGGGCCTGGGGCTGTGTTAGCTGGTAGCAAGGCTCAGCGATGGGCTGAAGGGGATTTTGGACTGTAAATAGAGGCTCAGGTGGAGTCCCAGTGCGGCCCCGCTCGTGCTGGAGGCTGGCGAAGGCCGGGTAACGCGGGGGCAGTGAACTCCTGGGAGTAATAACAGTGCCTCTCGTGTTTTGCTTTTTAAAACAACTGGCAGCAACAAGAGTTTGGTGGTGTTGCTGGTGCGTGGTGTTAATTTTGGAAATGCTGCTGAAGGTGGAATCCACTTTCCCATCCCAGCAGGGCGTTGGTGGTATGGAAGTCTCTCCTAACGTTCCCTAGCTGGGAATGGGCTCTTGAAGTTCTTTGGGACAGACAAGGTCAGGATAGTAAGGGGGTGTGGGTTTGTGTGTGTTTAGAAATTCACCTAATTGTTTCTAATACATGTTTTTAAAATCATTGTACAACTGAAAAAGCACACACATGCCTTTTTTAAAGTGAAAACCTCCAGCCTGACACCTGGAAGAGCTGAACTGGTTCTCTCTCCCTTCACTTTCAAACTTTAGTGACATGATTTTGATATGTCTTCACTTCTGGATTAGACATCTTCAACTTTAACATTGGAAATAACAGCCTTTCTTGGCTGCTTGCAGTTTCTGTAGCTTGGGGAAACGTTTTCTTTTGTACCTTCTGCAGTACTTGAATTTCACAGAGGCTTTTTCCTTTCTTCAGCCTTACAAAAACTTTACTGGGCGCAGAAAGTGGTTCCGCAGCAAATTACTTCCTCTGTTCTTTTATCGTAGTCTTGTGTGTAGTTTTGTGTTTGATTTCCTCACAGTCTATAAATACCACGTCTGGCAGCCTTGGCAAAGTCTGTTTGGAGAGAAGTTGTGAATATTGGAGTATTTTTCTGAATATAGCATCTCTTTGAAACTTCACCTTGCTTAATCCCACCAATTTCTCCTCTCTCCGTGCCCCCCCCCCCCCCCCCCCCCCCAATTTAGAAAACAAGGTGCAAGTTGGGTGTAAGTCAGTGAGGAGATGCTCGAGGACTGTGCTGGCATTCCTCCCTCTGCCCCTTGCCAGAAATCTTTAATTATTCCTTAAAAAGGCCAGCTTCTCCGTTTGGCTCGGTTGCATGCTTCTGATGTACAGCACCATTATTTTACCATAGTACGATGTAAATTGAAAGAGGAGATCCAAAAAAAGTCTGTCATCAGCCTTGGCACGTGCATTTGGAAAGCAGAATCGGGAACGTCCCCTGGACGGCAGCGCCAGGCGCTGGGCTGTTTGGGGGTGCGCTGGGGAGGGCAGGGGCATGGTCCTAAGGAAGTCCTTGGGTGTAATTGCCGGGGAGCATCTGAAGCTCCATCAGTCTCTCCTGTCTGCTGGGAGACCACCGGTTGTTGGAGGGACTTGGACCACAAAAGAGCTTTCCCCTGCTTTGAGATGCACCTCCTGTGTCTTCATTGGAGCCGAGGCTTTGCCACCAGGAAACAGAGCCAGCTGGGAGGGGAGGAAGCTACTTTCAGCATGTGTATCAGCCCTCCTGAATATTCAGTGTAATTAAAACAGCTAATTATTGTCGTAAAAGAACTCTAAAGCTGGGCTCTGTGAGTAACTGGACCACGTTGTGTGTTTGGTGGCTGCCTTACCGTGTCACTCTGAAACGTCCTTTGTTGCCGTTTCCTTCAGCTGCGTGGCCGTGACTGAACTATGGCAAAACTAATTGGTGCACAATTCCTCGCACTCAAGGGTGGATTTTTGCCATGCTTCGCTGCTGGCCTGGCCCCAGCCCCGGGCTCTGTCGGTGTGTCTTTGGCAAACAGCCTGACTCACGCTGACCCGTCCGGCTGTGAGCAGGGAGGTGGGAGCTGAGCTGGCTGTTACCTGAAGGGCAAATCCTGATGGTGTCTCATCGCAGCGTGCCATCTTTTGGAGCAGTAGTAGCAGGGCGTACCTTCAGGAGATCTGAGAAGTTTCTGTCCCTGTCCTGCAGTTTGCTGTCACCTTGTTTTGTGGGATTGTGTAGTAAAACCGTACTGCTGAAATAACCCGAGTTAAATATAACTCTTTTTTGGAGAGTCATCCGTGGTGCGGACCCAGAAAAGCACAGGCTGGCACGACTAACACGTTGCGCGTTGCCAAAGGCAGAGCGGAGGGAGCGAATCGCATCAGGCTGAGCAGGGGACTGTCGGAGCCAGCGTTGCTGCCTATGTTATTGAACCATGACCTCATGCTGGTGGATGTTGCTGCATGGCTCAGCTGATCTGTGCCAGGCCTGATATCAGTCTGATGGTAGTTTCCCCCCTGTCTGATAATTTGAATATTATGTCCAAACAGTTCCCAGCTGGCAAGGGATTTTTTTAAGCATCGGTAAGCTTGTTGACTTAATGAGGACTGGAGTGGGGGAGGAAGTCCAACAGGGAAGAACAAGAAACACCAGGTCTGCAAATGTCTGCAGGCTGCAAAAAATCATAGATAAAAGGACTGGCTGATGACAACCACCCGTAATAATGGTTGCCATAAACCATCTCTGTTCGCCTGTCCTCTCCATGAAGGGTGCAGTGTCAGTTCTCTTAGATTCACCTCCAAGAAAGAAAAAGTGCTAGAGCTTGTGGATGAAATCCTTGGAACCAGGGGGGTGCTTGTTGCATCGAGAGCCGTGTAAGACGTGAACAGACCGATGCTCTTGGGCTTGAGCGGCCGATTTCTTTAGCGACGGCGTCAGGGCGGATGGATCGGTGGTGGTTGTACAGGTTGCCCTCATCAGCCTCCACACCGTTACATACTGAGGCCTGCCAGGCCCTGCCGTCCCGGCTCCCACGTGAGCGTTCTCAGGCTGCGACGGACCCCGGCAGGAGCGGGTGCTCCCTCCTGGCAGCGCAGCTCTCCCTTGAGCTCCTTGGCACAGGCAGCTGCCGGGAGCGGTGTCTGGAATTGCTCCCCGGTGTAAGGTCTGTCATAACCCGCTCTTTCGACCTGCTGCCCGTATGGCAGCGCCGACCTTTGGAAGTGAGGAGAAACAGGATCTTGTGTGTGCTTTTCTTCGAAATGAGCTGCTCTAGCCAGGCCTGGCAGTGACTGCACTGTCTCCTGTTCCACTGTCTCCTGTTCCACCTGGCCGCTGCAGTTAGTTTAATCCTGCTTTTGAGCTGCTTTGTAGCAGCATGCGAGCCCCAGGTCTCCTACCCTTGGCCTGGTGGCACAACGGCCCTCCTGAACCACTGTGCCTGGATTAGCCAGAGCAGTTTGAGACCATGAGGTTGCTAGCTACCTCATTTTCCTCCAGCTCTGCTGCAACCGTTGAGGTTTTTTTGGGAAAGACGGAAGTACTTCCCATTTTAAGTCCCGGATTTGGCAATCGCCAGGAAATCCTCACCTTCTCACTGGTGGGAGGAAGCAGATGAAATTTTAGATCTCTGTCGAGGCAAGCGTTATTTGCGGCGCCTAGCTTGATGAGGGCAGCACTGGAGAGCAGTGCCTGTAATAATTTATTGGCAAAGTGTGCTCTGTTATCTACGTATTTTTGAGGGCAGAGTAACCACAGCAGACCAATAGCAGTGATCGTTTCCTTGAACAGCAAAGAGCTTTTGGCAAAAATAGTTTGGATTAAACATTAATTGCAAACTGTTGTTCGGCAACGGTCCTTGTTGTTTATAGATGGTGGTGTTCTCACACTTCTAGCTGCGCTCCGAATAGTGTCAGACAGCACAGTATGTTGGAAAGCTTTATGTTAATCAAAGCAGATATCAGATTGTTTGCCCACCCCTATTGACAGTTTGATTTCAGAAGTCGTTTGACGCTTGCAAATTTGAACATGGAGAAATGCAACAATTAAATTCATTCATGCCTGAGTGTGATCTTGTGTATTTGTGGATCCTGATCAGATGTTCCACACATCCCTTCTAACCAGCAGTGTTTTTCTTACGTGATGTGCATTCTTTGCCTTGCGGCTTATTGTCACGTTATTTATTCAACAGGTTGTGCTGTCTTGGTGTTCTTAGAGTGAATTAACCATTTCTGGAAACCTACCAGACAAGATCAAAATGTGGGGAGACCATCGACAAGGCAACAGAATGGGGTCTTTTCGGTAAGTATTTGAATGTATAGTGTGTTTCAGCAACGTTCTTAAATACAATAAGCCATAGGGACTTTCTGTTTGTCAATATTTCTGCACATCCTCCCATAGCAGACTATTTTGGTAAAACTTCTGAGGTCCTTGTGGAGCTAGGCATGACTGCCAAAGAATAGGCAAGTTAAGTGACAGTGTAACTTTCTGCGTTTCTGTGAAGTTTTTTCACTTCTTTTGTTTTTAACAGCTGCTTTTAGTATTTCTATTCCTTCTCCACACCACCTTTTCTGGCGATACTTAGTTTAGCTGTTGTAAGCTAAGGTGATGATATGCCGCATGGATTTTGGTGCTATGTGCTGTTAAGACCTGGAAGAGAAGTGCCTACTAGTGTGATGTTGATTCTGTTCAACCACGGCACTTGCCTTAACTTCAGAAACACCGACACTTTCATTGCACACTGGATTTCATGAAAACGTTGAGGGTTTAACTCTCTCCATGAGGTTGAGTAGACCATATATCCCCATGTTCTTGGACATGCCCCTTCATAAGGCATTTTTGAATGTCACTGGAACTGTTTTAAAGACTTGTATGCAACTGCACCTGTGCAGCATAATATTTTTCTTAGTTTATATTCCTCTGGTTGGTACTAGGCCCTGTGTTTGCAAGAGGGCTCTAGGTATTTAAAAAAAAATAAAAAAATGGAGGCACCAAGAGCTAGGGTTTTCCTCTGTTGTGCATAATTCTTTCATTCTTTGCTCACGTGTCCGCCTCAGTTACTTGAATATCAGCATAATAAAGGTACTTCCTCATGGCATACTCTAGGTTTCTGCAATAAGAACACTTCACATAGTTGTCCAACTGTAATGTGTTGAGAAAGCTGATGACATTTGAGCGATGAAAGCCAATTTCCTCCAGAACATATCTTAACGGTATTGATAGGAGCGTGATTGTATTTTATAATGATATCAGTAGTGCTGTTCTGATTTTTAAGTGGATTTCATTGGAATTGTTCTTGACTGTTTTGGGTGGAAAATTCTAACCATGAACCAAGTTTTGATTACTGTTCTGTATGGTGGTGAAACAGGGGTGCGTAGCTTAGGAAATCTGTATCTGGTTTGATTAACTGTGCGAATGTCACCCTGCATTCTGTTGGTGAGTGATTCTGTAGTGAAACTCGAAGAACAACATCACTTGCTGTAGTTCCTGAGGAAATGTCCCTTGCTTTGGGTAGCATTTGGTGTTATTTTAAAATGTGTTGATATTTTATTATTGTAATTTTTTAAAAAATGTATTAGAGCCTTGCCTAGATGAAAAAGCAGGTAGCTTCATCTCAAAAAAAACCCCAAACAACCAGCAACCCTCATTGGGTTTTGAAAAACTGTCTTAAGAGGAAACCTCTTCCTGAGTGGTTTTTGTGCAGCTCTCAGGAGAGCTCATAGCTGTAGTGTTGTAAATTTGCTGTAAGACAGCCCATCTGGAGGCACGAGCACAGGATTGTCTTAAACATTGATTGTTGGCATATTCCTGTGAGGCATCCTTGAAGTTTGAACTGATAGCTTTCAGCATTTTGCCAGTTTGGACTCCAACACAAGAAAGCATAAATGAGTCTCTGTAGTATGTTAATAGAGCATGTTTGGTAACCTCTGCTTTTACGTGGCTCAGGATGACGTGTTAAGTTAGACGTTTCTAATACTGCCCAGAGAGCTTAAGCTCAAGTGGTTCCTCACAGGCGTGTGGTGGTGATGCTAATGAGCAAACACACCAGCTGGTGGGACCTCAAACAGCTGCAAAGCTGTGTGCAGTGCAGGACTATGTGGATCGCTACCATCATTAACCCATTAATATTGCAGGTATTCCCTGTTGAGTGCTTCTGGAAATTGTGCTGAAATGGGAGCACCCAAGTTTACTTTCTCACATCTGTCGTATGCTGCCTCATCTTAAACTGCCAAACATCAATATCTTCTGCGGATCTTAGACTGTTACACAACTCTATAAAAGTTTAGAGAAGAATGTGCTGCTGTGTAGATTTCAGACTCTAAGCACGTTATGAATAATACTGTCTTTATTTCTACAGTGGGAGCCAAGAAGAAAGGTTTGCTCCCGGGTGGAACAGGGAATATCCTCCTTCCCTTGATAGTCTTGCTCAAGAAAGACACTCTGGCAACTTCTCTGGCAGAGAATCACTTCCTTTTGATATCCAGGCACTCACAGGCCTCCTCAATCCTCAGTTTGCCAACAGAGAGGAACCTTCTTTCAGCTTTGGAGCTAGAGATGGACCACGTAGTGACTTCAGAGGTGGGGAGGGGCACCATGATTTCAGGGGCAGAGATTTCCCACCATCTGACTTCCAGGGCAGAGATGAGTCTCAGATGGATTTCAGAGGTAGGGAGCCACCCTCTTCTGAGTACAGGGGCAGGGATATGTACTCTGGAGACTTCCGGGAGAGAGAAGGGCCACCTATGGACTTCAGGGGTGGGGACGTTCCTTCAGTGGACTACAGGAACAGGGAGACGTTCCGTATGAACTACAGGGACAGGGAAACACATAATATGGATTACAGGGGCAGAGATGAACCTCCGTCAGACTTCAGGGGAAGGGGGTCTTTTGATCTAGACTTCAGAGGTCGAGATGGATCTCATTCGGACTTTAGGGCAAGAGATGTGTCAGAGTTAGACTACAGGGGCAGAGACCATTCCTATTCAGACTTCAGAAACAGGGATGTACCTGATTTGGACTTCAGGGGTATGGGCACCTCTGATTTGGACTTCAGAAACAGAAATGCACCATCGTCAGACTTCAGAAATAGGCACAGGTCCCGGTCTGATCAGGATTTTAGGAGCAGAGATGTGGCTCCTCCTATGGACTTTTCAGATAGGGAAATGCCTCCTGTGGATCAAGGCCTTGTAGATTTTAGGCGCAACCAATCTACTGTACCTTTAGCAGAAAGAGAGGGCTCTGGTTTAAGCACCAGCAAGAGAGAGGAGTCTGCACTTGGTCTAGATAGAGCTCCCTTTGGTAGCCAAAAAGGAGAATTTCAACATTCAGAAGCACCAGCCAGAGAAGAGGAATCCCTCGGATTGGGTCTTGAAGACGACACTTCACACAATTTCCAAAATAGCCGTGGATCTCTTCCTACTCTTCAGGACCAAGAGGAGCAACCTCAGACCTTTGCTAACAAGCAGCAACAGCAGCAGCTTTCTGGGGGGGAGCAGCAAAGATCCGATTCTGATCTTGGGTTAAAGGGTGAAGGTGGCCTGGATTTCCTTGGAAGGCAAGATACTGACTACCGAAACATTGAGTATCGCGATGTGGATCACCGGCTGCCGGGGCATCAGATGTTTGATTATGAACATGGCAAGTCTTTTTCAGAAGGAAAACCCAGCAAAGATTCTAGGCCCTATAAGAGCCTTCAGGTAGGTGGTTTTGTCAATTGATGTTTCTCTTAAACGCGTGTTGGCCAAAGAATGGAAGGAGCTGGGAAGGAGTCTTCCGTTCATATCCCATCACTTCAGTTCTATCCTAATTCACTGAGATCATCCTCATGCTCCAGGTTGTTTTAATGGGCATCCTTCCTATCTCAGTAATACTTCCTTCTCCAGAGAAATGCAATTTAGCAATTGAGAATTGCTAAATACATAGAAGCAGATTTGATTCAGAAAGTCCCCAAGTTGAGAATGACCGGACAAAGGGAGGGTGTTGGGGGCAAGTAGTATATAGAAGAACTTATTTTCTTATTTTCTCCTGGGCATCGCTTATGAGCACTACCAGAGAGAAGCTGTTGCCTTAGGTGGACCTGAGTAGAACAGTACAGCCGTTCCTCTGCATGCTTTGTTTTCCTTCAGAGTTAACTTTGCAATCTGAAGGTAACGGTAACTACTGAGTTAATAACTGCTGTTGAATTTGAATCTCCCACTGCCAGAAAGCAGAGAGAGGCAATTTGCCTGTTTTATTTTCCTGCACCTAGATCTCATTGTACAGCCCAAGGAGCACATGAAGCTAGTAATGCTGGTCCTCCAGAGCTCTCTGAATCTTAAACAGTGTGGTGGTTAAAGATTTGAGCCAGTCTGCTTATGGGCCTTTGCCTTTGAATTGTACCCTGCTTTTTTTTGTTGTTACTGTTTGTGTATCTTGTGAGCTAGTATCTCTCATTTCTAAAAACCATCTTGATTGTGTGAACTCAAGGACCAAGATTACCGGACCTGTCCCAAATACGTGAAGCCGAGCAAGCTCATTCGGCTAGGAGGAGTGCCTGAAACTGCCACAAAGGATGATGTAAGTGGGATGTTTTTCATCCAAAATTCATAGCAAAATTTTCAAAACTTCTATTGAGTGTTTCTAAATGTACCATTTTTAAGCCTGGTTAATGTAGTTCAGGTGGTCTGTCATTTTCCCCAGGGAAAATCCAGATTTAGAAGTCACTGCAATGTTATTTTTTATCTGATTATCGTGGGTTTTGGGGAGTCTGGAAGTGACGAGTTTTTCTTCAGTCATGTCTGGGGTGTTAGTGGGTAAAAGCCTTGCCTCCAGACTCTTTAACATGCCTTACTTCCAGCATTGCTTTATATATACCAAATATTGTTATTACTTTGTTATTCTATATTGGACTCAGAAGATGTGTAGTGTCCAAGTGCACTTGTTCATTCTTAGTTACTTGAACTTGCTTAAATGAGATCTTATAAAGATGGAAAAGACGTCTGCTGCTACTGCTGATTTTAGTAAAAAAAAAAATAAAAATCTAGGCTACAAGGCGATAGAAGTTTCCTTTCCAAAAGCTTCCACTTGAAATTAGGATTTTTTTTTTTCTTTTTGGCGGCAGTTGCAGACATGAGAACGCCTACACGTAACAGTTTTTGCTAGGGTTAGCTGTGATGATCAGAGCTGCTGAGGCTTGGTACTGGAGAACTCATGGCAGAAACTTTTATCTAATGGAGGATGGTAAGACTTGGAACAGTCACCCCGTGCCCTTTCATTTTCTTAAAGGCAGTAACTGGCTGGAACCAGCATGACAAACCTTTGCATGGTTGAATTTGGGTGTAAACGATGCTCGCTTATTTAAAGAAAACCCCAAAATGCTTCCCAAAACTGGAATAAACAGTTCTCAGGTACTGCAGGAACTTAATGGGGAAAATACGTCACTTTGTGACAGAGTTAACCTAGAAAGAGAAGTCGTCTTGAGGAAAGAGAACTGTATGTTAGCAAGTGCTTCGCTTTCTGAGATTTTATTTTGGAGACTGAAGTGGATCTTGGTTTTCCTGTAGATTCTCAACGCTTTCCGAGGGCCTGACGGGACACCTGTGAAGGACTTACGACTGAAAGATTACAGTTCAGGTGAGAATGCTTTTCCAGTGCTTCTGGTTTCGAGTTTACAAAAGGGTATTTTTCACTCTGATACTCACTTAGGCAGTTTGGTTAAAGTCTTTGGTGCCATAACTGCAGATATTTTCGAATGAAAATGCCCACTGAGTTTTGTAGTTTGTCCTCTTGTCTTCAAAACTGATGGCTGTTCTCACTGCTGCTTCAGAGGTAAAGCATGTGTCCTAGTGCCTCTAGATAGATGGAAGAGCAGTAGGAAAAACAGTAAGGCTGTTCTCATAGCCATCGGGAGTAAAGCCAACACTGACATGGGACAGCAGGTTAATTTCCAACCGATTTTTTATATCACTATTAAATCCTTTTGGATTGTTCTGCATCTTCTTTCTGACATGGTCTTACTGTGGAACATGTCCTGGGCAAATAGTGTTCTCAGGAAACCTGATACCTCCTAACATTTCTCCTTCAGTAACATGAAACTGTTACCCTTCTTAGATGTGAAGACAGGTTAAAAAAAAAAAGAAAAAGTAAGTTTTACAAACAAATATCCAAATACTGGGTCTGGATGTTCTTTGTCATTCAAAGAATGAAGTTTTGCTGTACTTCTGATCAGTGTGTATAGGATTCTGAAGAAAGAAATATTTTACAAGGCTGCTTTATGAGAGTTGTACTGGAACAAAGATGTGCGATGGTAGGAAATGTGGGGTGAGTCCTGGGGATTGGTTTGAATTATACTAGTAGGGAATACCTGGAAACTGGAGGGGACTGTCTGAAGTTACCTCTCCTGCTCTGATGATGCTGAACAGCTCCCCCTCTAAAGTGAATTTCTGTAATTTTCCAAAGAAAGGGAGAATGGCAGGGCTGTTTTCTGTGGGGTTTTTAATTATTTTTAAACCTAGGAAAGGCGAGGCTTCTACCTTCATGAGTGCTTTTTGTTTTTACCAGCATGGGTCACACACAAAGCAGCTGGAATTCCTGGTGTCAATACGTTATATAAAGGCTTCCTATGTGTTTAGTAGCTGAGGAGAGAAACTGGGGCAGCTGGGTATTTCTCAAGTATATTTTTGTTTCTGGAAGCTGTCAAAGGAGATTTCACAACCTTCTGGTGAACCTTTGAACTGAAGAACACCCCTGTGTCACATAATCTGGTCTGGCCCAACAAGCAGGGCTTAAGGGGTACAGTCAATCTTTCTTGCTTCCTCTCCTCTTTTCTAAGCATAGCACAGCGTGGCTGTCATCAGCTGCACAATGCTGACTGCAACCCAGTAATTGCAACATACTCGGTTTTTTACCCATGCTGATGTGATTTGTCAGGGTTGGTTTTTTTTTTTTTCTGAAATACATCACTTTTCAGTAATAAATCAACTTGAACAGGGAATCTCTTCGTAAGTCTCTTTTCATGTACGTTATTAGGACTTACTGCTCTCATTAGACAACTGTTGTCTCCTCCCTGTTCCTCATTTCAAAGGCTACTCAGGATGAGACAGAGTGGTTGAAGTTACATGCAGAAGCCGTAGTATCTGCTGGTGGTTGCATGTAATATAAGGGTTGCAGTTTTCTGCTGTCTCTAAAAGCTGCATTCTGTTTCAGTCTCAGTCTCAGCTGCAAAGTTGGGATTTTTTTAAGTTTTTCTGGCAATTTTGGGGAGGGAAAAAAATGAAGTTAAAATTAGTTCTTATTTTATGAGCTATTTAAAGCTGCTGTTTAACCCTGTCCAGTCAATGTCAGTAATTTAAGCAGTGTCACATTATTCTAGGTTACGTGGATACTACAAAGACTTTGGTTTGCATTATGTCCTGAGGCTGCAAATGCAGCTGCTAATTTAAACAGCTTTCTGATCCTTGTTACGCAAGATGGATATGTCTAGGACAATAAAAGCTTCCTGAATTGTGAAAACTTCTTCTTGAAATTGGGTAACTAGAAGCTGTAGTAAATTTAATCCAGCTTTTCACATTAGGTCATCCTATAGAGAAGTTTGTGAAATTGAATTCATATTAACTTCTGAAAAGCTAAGCCTGTTTGAAACTAGAGTCATGGGCCAAACAATGCTTTTAGGATGGGGTGTGTATGTAAATATTCATAAGAATTAAAAGCAAACTTGCTGGATTGCTGATGTCTCTCGGATACACCAGGGCCCGTTGGCTGCATGGCTGCATTGACGGCAGCCTGGCTCGGAGCGCATGCTAAGCCCGTCTGAGTGGGTTGTATATTTTTTGAGTGCTATCCAGAAGTGTTAAAGATAACATTAATCGTGAGTATGCGTGTTGAGTGTGTTTGAGAGAAGAATGCCTGCAGCTGTTGGAGAACAATAACAACCGTAACAAATAGCACGCAATTAACTCGAAATAAGTGCGGTTCGGATCAGTTTCACAAAAAGATAATGCTTATCATAAAGCTTATCTCAGCAGCTTCAACATGGTGATTCCACTGTATCATCTTTTGCAAGACTCTGTTTTGGGGGAAAATTTGTGGTTGATTTTTCTTGAAAAAAGCAGCTCAACTTCTTTATAAAGCCCTTTCTTTTTACATACTGTGTATTTGCTAGGGGAAGAGTATTTTCACTGAAGGCTGTGCTGAGCATGGAACACTGTTCTTAATATGCCTGGTGTCATTTTGGTACGCATTCAAGCTGTTTATTCCTTAGATTATTTTGTTTCTGAAGCCCACAGACTGAAATGGTGGCTAGATTTTTAAACAAGGTAGTGAAAGGAGAGACCTTAAGAAGAAGTATAGTAATTCTATTTAAATCAAAAAGGCAGATATTTTATGAATGTTGATAAAATGTCAAAGTCAGACTTTATAGTATTACCCTACACAACAGTAACTTGTAATTTCCATCAGTTAGATTATTTTTAATTGATGCCTGTATGTTCAGACTGAAAGCATCAGATCCGTTTGTGGTGGGCAGAGGGCTTCTTCCAACGCAACGTGTAAGCCTTGGCAGAAATAACTGTATTAGATTGTCGGCTTAACTTTCAGCTTGCATTTTCAAGTGTGTTTGGTCATGTCTGTTCAATTAATCATTACAAAGAATAAACCCTGAGGTGATAGTGGAATCTTCTCAAAGACCGTTGACTTTAGTCTGCAATATCTCCCAATGCCTCTTGCTGCCTCATGCGGAGGCAGCGCCATGGATGAACCGCCGTGTCGGCAGATACTAGCGGTGATGACTTCTCAGCAGCTCTCTGAGAAGGGGTTGTCGGTAACGGCTTGTGAGCTCCCCTTGTCCCATCTGAAGGTACTTGGCTCTGCTCGCTGGCGTCAAGGCTTTCATGTGGCTTTATGGTGCGGGCCTCCCTCTGTGGAGCTGTTAGCGCAGGGTGTAACAGCACCAGGCTACTTGTGGCACGGTGTCTGTCATTCTGCTGCTGCTGTCTGTGTGCCTGCGTTGGTGCGGACTGCCAGGAACTTGAAACCGATACCTCTTGACCTTCAAGGACTCTAACGTGAACGCACTTTGTCCTGGTTTTGATTTTGATCATATTTTAAACTTATCTCCTGCCTGATTGTCATCAAGCGTTATTTCCTGACTAATGTCAAACATGAGCAAAGTCTGAGATGTCTTGAGTGTCTGATGTGCACAGAACTCTTTGGCTGAACGCACGTGTATGCCCTGGAGAAGAAAACACACGGAGCTATCTTTATCTTAAAGAGCTGTTTATCATGAGTCGTTCACCCTTAAAAGATGCTGCAATGATGTCCAAGTAATAAGTGAAAACATGAAGCGTCTGAGCCTTCTGTTCAAATTATTCTCCTGGATACAGTCTGCGGTGGGACAAGCTTGGAATATGTGTTTTCCGGCCAGGATTCACGGTAGGGTTAGTACCAACAGTTGGGAAAAGCTGTTCAGGGAAAGTGAGCCTGAGAAATTGCTGGCAGCCCATGAGGCTTTTCTAGCTTGCTCTACAAGTCCATCTGGGGAAACCAAGAGGAATTTTTGCTGAGCTGGGAGAGCCTGGTGGAGAATGGACACACTGACCAAGATGGAGAGCGGCATGCGCAGAGAGCTTTGTGAAGCAGACCTGGAGGGACCAGGTGAGCTGGATTGCAATTAGAAGGAGCAGTGAGGTCTACCCCAGCTCCTTTATGTACCCTCTAAATTAGTGCAGCGCTTCAAAATTTGGGAGATTTGGGTTTGTTAACCGTCTTCTGACCCTTGTGAATACTTTTGAACCCTGGGTGAGGAGGGAATGCAGTGCTGCACCCCTGGGGAGCAAAGCACCTGTGGAGGTGGCATGTCTGGAGCAGGGAGGAGCTCTCTGAACAGCAGCAATGCTGGAGGCCAGAGGGATGGCCACTGGGATACAAGTGGCTGCTGCTAAAGAACATACATCCTCCTGTGGTGGAGGTACCTGCAGGAAATGTAGTGTAACCTAAACCCATGACTAGCCTAGCAGCTACTTAATGGCAGCTGCCTGCTCAGTTTTGAAAAGCTTTTGTTTAGCAAGTACTATTGGCACTAAAAATATTTTATTGCTTGCTTAGCCACCTTCTTGCACTAGCATTTATGTTTTGTTTCACTTCTCCACACCGGAGCCTTATGTGGTGCTTGGAACTGCCCCCCTTATCCCTGCCTTTGTTAAACTTAAACTGCCTTGGCCAAATGCTAGAAGAAACTGGATTATCTTGCTTGTTCTCACTAAGCTCTGCCATACTGGTGCCCTGTTAAATATTAATAAGCCCTTTAGATGAACCTTTAGAAGGTGGGGTTTTTTTTTGTTCCTTCATGTGCAGTCTATCCTGTGTATTGGAACAGTGAATCATTGGTTTCAGGAATATTTCAGGAAGCCTCTGAAATTTAAAATTGTGTTCTTTAGTGTTGCATTTTGCTAAAACTCATAATTTAAGGTCCAGAATGTTACCCTTCATGATGGAAAAATAGGTACAGATTTTTGAGTGGTGCACCTCTCCATGCTAGGGATAAGCCCTCCATTTTCCATGGCTGGAGTGCATCCTAGTGGGATCTCCTCTCCCTCAAAGCAGAGCTCCAGGCATGGATCTGCATTTGTCTGGCCCACATCTAACTGAGTTTTAACTCCCTCGCTGTAGCTGTAGGTGTGGATGGGGTTTAGTGATGCTTTTGGAGGTCAGAAGCGCTGGTGAAATACTGTGCTTGCCCCCAGGTCCTGCACGTGCCACAGATGCCGTTGTACTGCAGCCTTAGGTAGGGCTGGAGAGCTGAGCTGCTGCCCTGCATGGGGAGGGGATGTTTCTGGAAGTATGCAGCAGAACTGTGCTAAACTGAGACCTTTTCTTTCCTTTCAGGAGCGATGCAAGTGCCCTTGGGCAAACCCCTCTGAAGGGTGGATTTGTTGCCAGCTAGTGGCTTCCTCACAAAGAGGGCTTGGCACCAACCCTATGGAGTTTGATTAGGAGTAGGTCCAGCAAGGACTTACATTCTTTGGTTTGGTACAAAGAACATGCTATGGGTCGATGTGATTTGGCTCTAATACGCGCTGTGGCACAGAGGCACATCTTGCCTGTTGTGTTAATTATACAGAAGACAGCTTGGCTCACCATCAAGGCTGGTGCTGATGCACCACAGGAAGAACAATCTCCCGTTGCTGTATTTAGTGCCTTGCACGGTGAAGATTGTGTAGCCCACTCTACTGTGTCAGCCACAAATAAGGGCAGGCAGATCTCGTGCACTTGCTGAAAGCTGAAGTGATCCACGAGCTCACAAAGCTGCTGTAGCACACATGGAGCTTCCTCTTGAGGCGCGGCCAGATCACCCACTCATCACCAGAGTTCTCCAGTCTGGAGGGGCTCGCCTTTCAGAAGCTGGGGAGATATCTTCAGTGCTGATCTGCGTGAAGCAATTGATTCTTGTTTGTAGCTGGAATAGCCTGGTGAGGACTAAAAAAGCACTTAGTTGGAATTAGTCCATGGTCATTGACACCAGTCCTTGCCAGTTTTCCCAGTTGTGTGGGCAGTAAGCTTTTGGCTAGTCTTGCTTTCAGGGCAGTAGTGTGTTGTCTCTTGGAAGCATTCTTGCCCATCTTTCCTCACCTGTGATGTGCTGGCTTGGGAAATAGGAAGTACAAATCTGTTTTAAGTCAGTGTTTGTGATAGCGATCAGCCTTGGTTCAGGGTTATAAGGCTTGTTCAACAGAAAAGGCAACAAACTCATCCAGAAAACATGCTCACAGCCTTTCTGACATGCAGAATCCTTCTCTTCATAACCATTTTTACAAATGCGTTCACCCTTTTTGCATCCCTGGCACAAAACTTCAAGGCTTTTCCCAGTGTGCTGACGTTATTGCACTGATGGCTAAATGACAGATCATGTATCCTGGAGACCAGGTTCTCATGAGCAGCACTTTAAAACCAAGGTCCTGTCTGCAGCACCTTCCCATATATGCAGCTTCCAATCCTCTCGTGGAGTTTTGTGGTGTCCCAACCTTCCTTGGATTCCAAGTTTCTGTACAAATATAATGTAATACTTTGTCTTTAATAAAGCTAAGGTGTGTATGATTTAGTGTTGTGAGTTTTTCCCTTCTCCTGCTGCGCTGGTGTATCGTTCTCCTGGGCCGAGAAGGGTTGACAGCCGTCGGGGGCTCTGACCATCGTAGTTCCTGGGGCTGTCTGTGTCTGCCTCTGAGGGCATCTCAGGGCACGTCCTGTCTGGGTCTTGTACTCTTGGATGGATGGAAGAGGATGGACTGTAGCATTCTACCTTTCAGAATATAGCTGTGTTTCGTATCCTGTGGTTTCAGTGTCATTCTCTTATGCAGCGCTGTCATGAATGTGCGTGTAAGACTGTACTCTTCTACACAGAGGGACAGTACAAAGTGACAGGCCTTTTTCCAGCAGCCAGGTGTGGAAACGCTCAGCCTTTGAAAGGAATTGGGGATAGGGCTTTTTGCAGATTGTCCTGTTTAGTATTCAACAGCAAGCTTTTCTGGTACAGCTCTTCAGCTTTTAGTAGCTCTGAAGACCAATTTATCTGTGCAGTAAAGAGATCTGACAAATTTATGGATGCTCAGAATCCACCAGCTGGTGTTGAGAGAGTTCTCGGGTTTGGCTTCTGAGCTCGCGTTAGCATAGATAGATTGCCGCCGTTCCCTGCTGTGCTGCGGGGGTGCCCTCCGAGTTTTCAGCCTGTGCGGACAGCTTTATTGTCTGTGCTCACCATGGAAGGCACTGCGCTGTTGCCCATCCTCGCTGCAATGGCAGGACTCGCTGTGTAAGCACAGATACAGCCGCTACCGTGCGTGTTCAGGAGCTCCTGGCTTCTTGGAAGCATCGAGTGTATTATGCCTGCTAATAATAGTACGCTGTAATAACAGAGATACAGAGAAAGCCCTGTGTTTTCCAGTATTTTCTTGTGATGAGGTATTCACTCTTTAGTATAGATGAACTACATCTGCATCTTTCCTTGGAGGAAACAGAAAAACTTGTGCATGGGGTTGTGGGCATATTGCTGAAATCTCCCGTGGGTGAGGTAGGTCTTCCTGTCAGCCAAGGAATAGCAGATTGTCTGAGAAGAGTGTGCAAAATCCTGTCTCCACTCCCCAATCTGTGGAAGGGTGAGTGTGTGAGATTGCAGATTCTGTTAAAGGGTATGGAAGTCCTTCACAGTCTCTCCGTACTTTGTCGTAGTTGCCTTTGAAGCAGTAGAACTTTCTAACATGGATGAAAGTCTGCAGAGGGTTCCCCCAGCTGCAGTCTGCTCTGCGTGCTGTCTCAGGGGAGAGCAAGCAGCAACAATGTCCTTGCTTCAGCAGGCTGGCCATGGCTTTGCTTTAATGTGCCATCTCTAAGTGCTACAAGTGCCCAAAACTGCAAATGCTTTTCTTCTGTAGTCGTTCTGTCCCATCCTACAGAAAAAACCACAAGTGAAGTGTTACTGGGATGGTTGAGAAGCTCTCTGCCCGTGGAGAGTCGCCTCATCATCATCATCTTCTGCCCTCAGGCTGCTTGGCCCCAGCCGGCAGATGCAGGGACCTCCCCCAGTTCAGCATAGGGTCTTTTGGCAACCTGTTCTATGGAGTTACTTTAACGGGAGACCATCCTCTTACCTTCCAGGCCAGAGGAGAAAGAGTATTTTCATTTTGCACCACAGCAGATGGGTTTGAGAGCAGTTGTTTTTGAGAAGGCAGGTGACAGTTCACCATGGAGTTCAGGTTACCTAATGCCTTAAGCTTGTGGGGCGGGTGGTAAAGTGACTTACTGCGTGCTCATTCCTAGAATCAAGGAGCTGGATCACCTCTCAAACTGGATGCCTTTGTCATGCTGCCATCATGCCTTCTTTCCAAAAGTATCTTTGGTTTGGCATAGGCAGGGTTGGTGTTGTTACGTGATCTTTTCATTTGGCCTCCTAAAATTCCAGAGAGATATTTTTTTTTGATGTCTTCACACTGCTTACAGCATCTATCAGAACAGCACTATGGTTTTCCTTTATTTAGATCTTTGACATAACGAACTATCATGAAGTAACACATTACTATGCGTCAGTTGTTCAGTAGAAACTGTGCAAGTATGGAAACACATCTTATTTTAAATCCCAAGTCTTTGATCTTTTTATCTGAAGCCAAAGAACAGTAATTTTAAGTCAGGCTTTCAGGATTTTTAGCCAAATCATGGCATGCTAACAGGGACCTGCTATTTGTTGTCAAATATCACTTTGCTAAAACACATCTGTTCAGAGGCAAAATATTCCGTATTCAAATGTTTGCAGAGCAGCTTCCTGGAGCTCTAAATATGTTCTTACTCCTAAGTATTAAGCAATCGTGCCTATTTTCAGTGCAGAAGACAACTGAGCATGCTTTGGGAACATCCGTAAAGGACTGTGTATACATAGAAGCACTTAAGGGAAAACAGAAGTCTTCTGGATTTTATGTGCATGCTCTCCTTGTGTTCTCCTTTCACCTGTCGTATACAGCCTGTGGATCTGTCGGCTTGCACAGCTGAGATGTAGTTAAAAAAGGTATAAAAGTCCTTTTACACAGTTGACCTAAAACGTGAGAGGGAGGAGGTGAGGACATGCATGCTATATGGCTGTGCTAGGGCCAAAATCTGAATGAGTTCAAGTGTTGGAGGACTGTTCTCATTGGAAAGTTCCTTTGGACAGTGTGACTCTGCTGCAGCATGCTCAGAGGTTGTGTGGGGGAAATACTGATTTATTTCCTTTATCACGGTCTGTGTTGATCACATATACTTCTGCAAAACCAGAAAGCACTTCTTACTCCATTCTGCTTTTTTGTGGATCCCGAAACTGTAGTATTGTACTAATCAGTAATGATTAATTAACATACCAGTATTTATATCTTCCTGTGAAACCTTGCGTGTGAATTTAGGCCACCTTGAGTCAAAAAACCTCTATGCTGTAGTCTTCAGCAGTGATTTTGCTTTGCTGGTTTGATCACTTTGGTTTTCCACAGCAGTGGGTGTCTGAGAGCTCTTATTCACAGGGGATGTCAGCTTACCTCGGGGTGCCTGTTGAACCAATTCCTACCGTTGGGTGCCTGGCCCCATGCGTCTTTCAAAACACTCTGCTTCTGGTAACAGCAGCTGAATTGCTATGTTCTGACAAGCAAACTGCGTGAAGGCTTTGGAAATAAAAATATGCAAGCTCAGCAGCTGCTACACGAAGAGCTGAACCAGCCCTACGGATGAGGCAGGGAAGAGGCACAACAGTTGGTGGCAGGAGCCTCTCTAGCTACTCCCCCCTAAGAACCAGCCTCAAGTCAGTTGGTTTTGTTTCACGCATTGTGCTCTGGGTAATGTGATTATTGCAGATCGTGGAAAAATCAGCAAGCATTGCATTTTGAAGGTGCTCTGTAGCAGTGCCGTTGTTCCACAGGCCTCCACTTCAGTGGCCTTTCCATCATGGTCGGAAGTGGAAGGGTGCTTTGGTGGAGCTGGGGACAGAGCAGGGGTGCCGGACTGTCCAGGGCTGATGTTACTCTGTAGTTCTCGCATACTGAGCGCGCTAGTCGAATCTGTGCAAAGGGCTGGACCTGCAGATGGGGGAAAGCATCAAGCCCCCGCAGATCTTCACCAGGAGCTTGGAGCAGAGCAGCGGCTCCAGACTGCTCTCTCCTTGCATCGCTTCTTCGGTGCTGTCGGTGCAAGGACAGCTCGCAGTGGATTGCAGGAGGCTGTGTCCCTCTGCAGCCTGACCGCAAGAGCTGAACATCTGGCCTGAAGCTGCCAGCTGGGAGGATACGGGGCCACAGTTTCTGATTTTGGTTCGCATTGTGCATGTTCTGCAGCTATGCTTCTTAGAGGGATTGAGTTTGGTGGGGGAGGGCAGAGGTAAGAAAGTGCATGAGCAGAAGTGTGCTGGTCTTCCTCTTAACCGTCTCCACGTAGTGCTTGGAATGATTCTCTAGTGTACATTCCGCCACATGTCTCAGCTTTTGTATCTACGGATAACATTCAGCACTGCACTCTTAGTTGTGTCGTGCTGCATTGAATCCACGTCTGAACCACTTGTTCACTTCGCAAGGACTGGGCTGTAAACTGCCTCTCAGTGCGGAGCAAATAGAGTGGAAACGTGTGCAATCTAGCTTTCTGTCTGTCAGGAGACCCCCTGCTTCATATGCACGCAGAAATAAGATAGCGCTCTGATCCTAGCTTGCTGATTGCCGCAGCTTTCAAAAATCCTCTCTGTGAAGGGGAATCAGGAGCCTTTCATTCACGCAGCCCTCTTCTAAACAGGAGGGAGAGAAGTGACTTTTATAGAGTTCTGGATTTGAATAAGACTTTAAAATGTGCTGTGTGAGCCTGCACGCTGTGCCGTGAAGTAGCAGAGGTGTCTGCCCAGAATGCAAAACAGTCTCCCAGCAAGGGGCAGCACTGCTCCTGGAGATCCGCTCTCTTCTGCAGAGAGGACGACTGCTACATTTTCAAATGTGATTTAGCATGGCTGGAACTGCAGAGGATGGATGCTATGGGAACAGCTGGGTGGATTTGGCTCCGTCGATCCTGGCAGCTGAAACTGTACCTCTAGTTCCAGGTGCCCACTTCATGTAAGCATATCAAGTGGTTTTAGCTGCATTCCACCGCAGATGGCGTGCTGCTGGCCTGCATCTTTCACAGAGCTGAAAAGCACCCAGATTGATAAATTTCCCTCTAGTCTAATTATATTGACTCAAATAATGTGGGAAAGGGGAATGAATTCCTATGTGAGGTAGAGGAGCAGCTAGATTCAAATTGGAGACCTGTTATAATGGCAGATGTTTAAAGTCAGGATTGTGTCGTTAACAGTATGGAATGAGCTCCCAGAATATATATTAAAGAAAAAAAAATCAGGAGGGTTTGATGATGAAATAGTTTTGTGTGGCCTTGCCTCTGATGTGGTTAAGTACAAAGATGGTAAAGAAACAGAGAAGGAAAAATCAGAGAGTACAGCAAATGTTCTTTGGCGTAGGCTCAGGGGGACATGGGTGCTGTTTTCCAGCAGACTGGAATGCCTTGCCTGAAGGAAGTGTGCATGGAGTTACCTTCCCATGGCAGGTGAGGGGCTGAAGCAATAGGAACCAGATATGTACTTGGTTTGAAGGTACCACTGTTAAGATGAGCATCTTTAGGAGAGGAGACAAGCTCTTCACCAGGACATCTAGGTGCCTAGAATGGTACAATCCACATGCAGACCAGCTTTCCTCTTGCTCCTAACCGGCCAAAAAAGCAGCAGGAGGAGGGAATGAAGCATTTCCTCTCGTTGTTTGTCCATGTAGAAGCATGTCAGCCCATGATCATCTGGAAAATGCTGTTTTGGAGTGAGGTGACCTTGGTGTGTGAAGAGTGAGGTTGTGACTTGAGGTTGTTCCCCAGCGTTTTCAGTTCTTGGAGCTACTTTCGACATCAAGGATGACTCTTAGGATGGTCTTAGCTTCTGTAGCATTCACCCTGCACTTCACTGTGGGATGTCACATTTCAGTGCAGGTTGCTGGAGTACACAGTTGAATTGGTGGGTCCCTTCTGCCACTGACTGAGGTGATAGTTTTGCAAGCAGCGAGAAGTTTCTTGCCTCTAAACTTAAGCTCCCCCACCCTCTTGTTACATGCACAATAACATTTATACTGATATGAGAAATTTGGAGTTCACGTTCCTGCTCCGCTGCACTTTTTCCTAATACAAGGCATTGGACTTCAAAAGTAAGCAGGTGGTGAAGGAAAAATAGCAAGGGAATCATGTTAGTTCTTTCTGAAATATTGCCCAATTAGAATGCTGGCTATTCATGTAAAAAACATTTGCAGCAAGGTACTTCAAAATGATTTATCCACTTGCTTTGGAGAGCACTGCCTCCAAGGTAGCACAAAATGTGAAACTAGCAATGGAAAATCACTGTGCCTTTAAAAAAAAAAAGAAAAGCAATTATTTCTTGCCCTAAGGAAGGGTGTGCCTGTCACTGGGTTGTGTAAGGGGAAGTGGGAATACTGTACAATTAACATTCATGATAAACTGCACAGTTAATCATCATCCAGCTAGTCCCTGATTTCTTTCCTTTTCATTCTGGAGCAGAGGGGTGGTGGTTAGAGGGTTTGTCATTGGAGGGAAAGGGAAATTGAATATTTAATGTGGCTTTCTTTATGACAAGGCACTAACATGACTCCCGTCTGTATTTAAATGCTGTCCCCAGGTTACGACTATGGCTATGTCTGCGTGGAGTTTTCACTCTTGGAAGAGGCCATCGGATGCATGGAAGCCAACCAGGTTGCTTTAAACTTCGGTCAATGCTGCTAGAAGATTTTTAAATTTTTTTTTTTGGTGGGGTGGTGGAAAGGCAATGAGGTGTTGGTTTTTTTTTTTTGAACCATTCAAAGGAAGATCTCTTCTTGTATAATACACAACACTGTGGTTTAAATGTTGTTTCCAGAAACTTGTAAAAGGAAATGCCAGTGTGAAAGAGCTGCTGGACACCAAAGGGTCTGCCCTCCTCCCTAGTGTATGTCGGCACACTGGCTGGAGGCTGGGAGCTGACAGACTCCTAATGCAGGTTGTGGTCCCGATGCTTCTGTACTCCCACTGAAATCCAGTCGGAAAGAGCTCTGCTAGCATTAAATGCTTCCCCCGGCTGTGCGTGCACACATACACATGTGATGGTAGGTGAGGCCTCTGGTATGCAGCTCTGAGTCAACTAAGACTTGCACGCTCTACTTTTCCACGCACCTTGTCTGTGGGAGAGATTCTTAATTGTGCATCTCCCCCATATCTATCCTGTCCTGTGGCAAGCTGGAGCTGCAAACATGAGGACTACCCTATGTGCAGTTGCGCCTGGTAAATCTGAACATTTCCAGCCCTTAAGAGTGCAAAATGGCTTAAATCCCCAGTGAATATTTGTTAGGTAAAACATAGATTCGCATCTCACACCTCCCTCCCTGTGTCTTGGAACTGCAGGTGATGGATCACTCAAGAAAAACCACTAAACGATTGATCCTCCTTCCTTCACTACATCCCTTAAGTCTCTTCTCTGCTGCCTTCTTCCTCCTAATTTGCCTGAGTAAGAATCCACATCAATTATCTAAAGCCTTTTTACCTGAATCCCAAGTCTTGTTGTCATGGGAGGAGAGTCATGAGTCAGATTGAGCTGTGCATCTGCAAAAATGTACTTACAGTTAATGAGTCTTCACAGTTGGGGTTTCAAAGGTCCCACTAAGCGCCTGCATTTGCCTCTATTTTCAGTTACAGAGGTATTGCAACTTACAAAAATGTTTTACAGAAATAATTCTGTTGCTGGGAAAGAACCCGGCGCATTCCCACTGGGGTGGTGGTGGGAAGCACAGAGAGAGAAGGCTCCAGAATTAATTATTACTTTTACCATCAGTGACAACTTTTGTTTTCACTTCAGTGTTCCTACAATTCCCAATTTATTTTGTTGTCACCGGGGAATCTGTAATTATGTATGACACTCCTTTTAACCAAATGCCTCTCCATATTCTCTCCCCAATTCTCCTTACATGAATAATGTCTCTCTACATGAGAGCAATTCCCAAATACCTGGGAATTTGGGAATTTCTCTTTTTCCTGTTGTTGATGCCTGCTCTGCCCCTTCTCCCATTTGGAGCATCGCTATGCACTTGGTCAGGTGTTAGACTTGATCCGATTTGGTCCATCGCTACAGCAAAGAGCCTGGAAGCACCAGTGCTTAAACTGAACTGAGTGCCTAGAGGCGCCTGGTAAATCACTGTACTCACGTGAGGAGGGTCTGGCTGGCGTTCAGCTGCCGCTTACATTGACCCTCCCCAGCAACAGTTACAGCAGGCCTTCAGGCTGGATGATTTTTTGTTGTGTTTCCCTCCCAACATTTAGGCAGGGTGCTGCCAGAACCCCGTTAGTGGTAGCAGGTAACGGTCCCAGCCGTGCACTCTGCCTGGGACAGGTTAAAAACAGATAGGGTGTGAAGTCTTCTGATTTTTCTTCCTGCTATACATGGCATGTATACATAGAGGAAACCTGGAAGATGGAGTGGTTGGAGGGGATCATCTCCAAAGCCTGCATGTGCCAATCTTCACTGTGTTTTAGTAGAGCTACAGTAGTTTGTAATTAGTGAAGCAAGAAATGTGCTTTTTGGGGTGACCCAAGCTATATGAATTTGGTCAGGAGACTTGTAACCACTGGATTGCCCCACATGGGTTAGCTTCTCTAATTTGGTCTTGATTCAACATGAAAAAAAAAAAGGCCTTCTAATGATTGAAATTAAAAAAAAAAAAAAAAGTAGTAGTGGTAAGATTTGTATCTGACCTGCTGCAAGGGAGGGAGCTGATTTTTAAATTAAGTTCTCAGTAAAAGCCAAATAGAGATATTGAGAAAGGGAGTTATGCAATTCAGTTGTCCTTAGACAATAGATATCCCATTTTAATATCTTCCAGGATAGAGTTGTAAGATCATCTCCTTAGATTGAGAACTAATCTGGATTTTTACAAGCTGCAAAACCCAAAACCTGTGTTAGCTAAAACGTAGATTCTTTGATAGTTCAGTTATATTGAGAAGGTTGTCAGCTATCCCTGTCAAATTCCATTGCTTGTGAGAGCAGAAATAGCAAAACAGTGTCAGCCCACAGCGACATCCTAGCCCCTCACTAGTCAACCTGCCTCTTTCTCAGTCATCTGCAGGCTGGGAATAAATAGCTTTTGCAGAGGCAGCGGTTTTTTGTGCTGTTTAATGCCTGTTTAACTGCCCCTGCCTATAGAACAATTTGCTACATCCTTATATTGTATAATTCCTATATTGTGAAATCCTTTTATTTTACTCAGCACAGACCAGTACTCAATTCAGATCATTTCCAGATTTGCTAACTACAGATTTACCAGGTCCAACGCCATTCAGTAAGTCTAGCATGTGTATGTGACTGCTGAGATTTGAGGAGGCTTTCTACTGAGTACATCATGATAAGGAAACATCCATCTTCTACGTTGCCCTGATTTTGTAGGGGATTTTCATTCCACTTGTATTAATTGCCACAGCTAACATAATGAAAATACACCCCCCCCCCCCAATAATTGCTTTGCCTTGTTGATCGTTGCGTTGGCAATTTATTACAGCGCAAAGGTCCCATCTAACGTATGTGAAACGTGATGGGTTGCCGTTATCGCTAGCGCAGAGGTGTTGGGTGGCAGGTTTGGCCGAGCGAAGCACCAGCTCTCCGGCCGCCCGGGAGGCTCTTTGCCCCCCCCCATTCCCCCCCCCCCCCCGGTAGGGCAGGTGGGCTGGTGAGTTGTTTTGCAGAACCTGGGTGCAGCCCTTGTTGCAGCCTGATGGTTGTGATGCTCCTGTTGGTCTTTTGTTACAAGTTGGCTGTCATTTGACTTTTATGAGGAGACACCTCTTTTCTCTCTGTGATGAGCTGCTTTTCTGTTGGGGAGAGACTGGTATTTCGAATGGAAAATGGGGTTTCTGTTTCCTAAGTCATGTAGTTTCTCCTAAATAATCTTTCCCTCCTTTATTCTCATTTTTGAAAGGTTGTAGTGTAGTGTGGCACTTGTCTACTGCATTTTCTTTGCATTCAGGCTTGGTGTAGCTCCTGGTGTAGTAGTGTTCCTGTCTGGGGGCACCAGATTGGCTTCTTGGAGGCAGCTCTGGGGGGGGATGCATCCCATGGCTCTTGTTCTCCACGTGCATTGGGATCTCTGTGCGCTCCTCCTTCATCTGTAGAAGAAACACACATAAAAAGCTTGTATTGGGTGCGACAAAATCTGTCGGGGAAATGGAGTACTGTAGTGTATCATAAAGGCAGGTGAAGGAGGAGAAATGGATAGAGCCTGTCTCTGCTGCCCGGATATTTTTCTGTTTTCACTGAGATGGAGCTGGTTGTACATATGGAAGCAGAAGGGGTTTTTTAAGCTTAGGAGCAAATGATTAGTCTTGACCGACTATGTAGTATTGTCTCCAAATCCTCTCAGGCCTCAAACTTAGCAACACTGGCGGTGTGAATATTTCCTAGCTTTTGTTGCTAGTAACTAACATCTTTGTAATCCTTTCCTCCTGTTTCTTAAGAGGGCAAAAATGGGAGAGCTATAGCATGAACTTTTAAAAATACATACTTGGTAACTTATTGTGGAGGTCCTCCAGGCGTGTGCTGGACCAGTTGTTCCAAGACTCGCTCCCGTGCCTTCCTGCACTGAGGCCGGCACGTATCGGAGAGGTGTTTCCCCTGCAGCACTGTGCGATCATGGTTCAGCTTGCTGAGCGCAGTGATACCTCCATTCCCTGCTTGTTTCTTACTGGAGAGCGTCGGAGAGATTCTGACTGGATTTTTGTGGGTGCTCACTTTTCTTGAGCGCGTCCCACCACTGTGCAACTGGAAGCATCAGCTGGGCGTTTCTCCTGCTCAGAGCCCATCCCCTTTCCTCCGTTCACTGCAGTGCTTTTCTGCATTTAGCATGAGCATAGCTTCTCGTACAGATCAGACCTCACAGGCTTTTCACTGTAGCTGTTGGTGTTAAAATCTGCAGGATGCTTTGACAAACAGGCAAAGCCTAGGACTTTCTGTCCTGAAAGCATTTGCAGTAACCAGTCACACGTCTGTGTGACTTCCCAGTTAAATACAGAAGGAGCTTGTGGTTATCCTGAGAATGCATCTGCGCTGGTCACCTGTAGCCTTGGAGTATTTATTGAAGCCTGTGGTGCAAGGAGCGTGTTGCAATTTGTACGAGAAAATGTGTGTCCTAACATCAAAAATAATTTATTTCCTTTTGGTAGGATATATTGAGTTGTGGAATCTTGCATTTTTTTTCTAGAATCTGCAAAATGCCCCCTGTAATGGAAGATAACACCCTACTCAAGAATATTTTCACGGGCTGTCTGGTATCCATCATTTACTCACTTGACAACGTCACTCCATCTCTTTAGCTTTAACCTGCAGTTGAGGGTGGTGGTGACAAGCGAGCGTGTCCACAAAAGCACTGAAATCCCTTTGCACGTTAGGCCGAGTGCTGGAGATGGCCTTGCTTTCGGTACGTCCTCCTTGGATTATCAGTTCACATTATCTGCTGCTTTTCTTGTTGTATATTAGGTGTGTGAATTTTGCTCTGGTTGTGTCACTAAATTCATTTTCTTTTTCCCTGTTAAACCTGTCCTGTTTTTGACTGTGTGGATTTCTAGAATTACCTTGCGGAGTCTTCCACTTTGAGTGTGTTTATAAAGAGGGGAAAGGCTTGTATACCTAGGCGGTGTTTCTTCTATAAACATCCTAATGATTTGGGAAACGTGCACATTACGGAGTAATTTTTATGATCCAAATGGCCTATGGAAAGTTCCCTCTGTAGGCTACCTTGTAATCAGATGAGTGGGTTTCCAGGCAGCAGAGCTGATTGGGGTTTTTTTTGTGTCTGATTCAGTGTGTGACCTTGTCACTAGCTCACCCTGGTCTTACATCACTGAGGCTTAACGTGTTGAGCAACAATTTGTTCATACCCACTTGTGTCTCGCTAATCACTGCATTGTACCGTCATTTAATTGGAGTTGTAAGCCTCTGAGATCCATAGGGAAGTCTGCAGTGGGAGGCTCCTAGCGCTGGGCAGAGGTTTGCCTGTGAATAAGCAGTCGGATCTGCCTGCTATGACCCGTGACAGGGCTGGGTGTGTGGGTGTCCATGTGTATATCCTGCAGCGATGTTGTGATAAATGCACTGTCTGCTTTTCCGTTCGGAAGGACTGACTTCATCTCTGCGTGCTACAGAGACCTTCCTTGTGCAGGGAAGGGCGTCTTTTGTTATAAAACATAACTGCCAAAAGATTCTGGTACTGAAAATACTTCTCTGGACCTTCTTCTCTTCTGCCATCTCAACATCTTCTGTCATCTCAACTGTTCAAGCTGTGTGAATCTTCTTAGTCTCTCTTCCTTTGGCACAGGAGGTTGTAAGAGATCTTCTGCCAAAGACTTCACACGCTCTTCCTTCAGCCAGTGGTAGCTGCCCATCAACATGGTTTTTCTAGCCCTGCCCAGATAAAAACCCTACAACTTTCTTGGCAGCTCTGTCCTGCCTTGCCTTAGGAAGCAAGCCATGCTAACCAAAGTATTTTAAAATAAATGCGCTTTTAACTGGAAGAGTTGTGAAGCTTCATCTTCTTGCTCTACTTGTATGATCCCATCTTGCTGTGTCCACCTACCTCCCTGCTCTTATTCCAAAATCCTGTCCTCCTTTTTTAACTTCAGCCTCACCTTACTCGTGTGATGAGGATTGTATGCGTTTACTGCTCTGTGATGGGACTGTCCCAGAGGACAGCTGCTGGGTGAGCTGCTTGGAGCATGCAGCAGATGCATAAGCAGGACGTCTTAGTATCTCAGATTGCTGCTGGGGATGTGTGGCCCAGCAGGGTTATCTCAGGATTCAAATATTGCTGTATATTGCAGGATTATCTATTCTGTGTGCTGAAGTTCACTTGGGCTGGTTGTTTCATGGAAAGCATCCTTTCCTACTCTTCCCTAAAATGGAGCTGCTATCCTTTTGGCCCCTGAGCATTTATGTTCTGGTTATGGGTTTGTTGGGTTTTTTTGCTGGTCGACATTAACAAATCTGTGTGATGATGTATCTCTGAAATATGCCTTCTTTCCCTCTAGATCTCAAATACCTTGTTAATCGAGTTTTTCCTTGGTTGGGATAGATGTTCTATTTACAACGCCAGGAGCTTGAGCTGGCAAACGTTAAGAAATAATTGTGGTTTCCTGAAGTTTGTTTAAATAACTTGATCCATGAGTGTTGCCACCATAGGTGTCCGGTCCTCTCTGGCTGATTGATGGTACGATGTGATATACCAGTACCTGCATTGCATCACTCACTCCTGTTGGGTACCGCATGCCGCTGTGCAGCTTCCAAAGGTGCGTGGGGGTGGATTCTCCCTGCACTGACAGCTCACGGTGAGGAACCGCTGTTGGGCAGCTAGATCGATGGTCAGTTGTAAAAATAGGGAGTACTTGAAAACTTTTGCTTGTGAATATGAAGCGCAACGTGTACCACAGATAAATCTGCTCTCTGCCCCTTCCGTAGGGCTAAAGTTGAATTGCAGAGCACTCATTGGCAGAGCAACACAGAAATAGCTTTGTTTCAGTCATTGTCAACATGTGAAATGTTTTCCTGAGTGACGTGGCATCTGGCGCATTCATCCTTTGAATTCGTTTGTAGGTGAGATTTTGCCTTGAGCTAGAGAGGATTTGAAGTAGTCCTTGGATGCGTACACAGGATACAGATGCTACCCTGCTATCAGGTCCTCTCCTCCTAACTTGTTAATTGAACAGTTGTGTGACAACGAGGAAATCTTAGTCACAGATGCTACATAGAGGTGCAGTTTCACCTTAAAACGAAGAGCAATGTTTTACTGCTGGCTCTTATTCACAGATTGTATGTTTTTTCTTGTGTTTATATTCATGATTGGTTGATTTTTTTTATGAAGATCTGTAGAAACTCTAAATATATTCTTGTGTAACCATTTGGAAGGTGATTATCATTGTAGTATCAAAGGGCTTCAAAGGAGAATGGCGACTGAGCTGTAGGACAGATAGTGTGTTGTCACAATTGATAGATTGTGTACGTGGTCAGAAGGTGATTTTGGATTAAGATGTAAAATCCCTTGATCAAGCTCCTATACGAAAGTTAGTAGGACTTACGCCACTAATTTGCTTTGATGCTTTTGAAGTCATCCTTTAAGTAAACTGGTGACTAACAGAGCTGCAGATGCACTATCAGAAATTCCCTCTGTACTCTTGGAAGGGGACGGTGCTGATGGTCCAATTGAAGGTACTTAAAGGAGGCAGAGAGGAAAATGTCTGTATGAGTTTGGCTTACATGAATAAAGGCATCTCAGCTCACCATAACTTTCATTTCCATTTTCGTTTTCTATCACGGTTTTGCCATAATGGTTTGCACAAGAGCTGTCGTTGGGAAAGAGACAGCAGCCCTCAGCCCAATCCCAGCAACGTCGAGGGGAACATCAGATGTGTTTTACAAGCATATGAGCCAGATTATAGCAGTAAGACTCCATCTGGACTGTTTTGATAAGTGGGAGCACGCCAAAATGTTGTTGCAATTTTCACTTGATGAGTCGTTTTTGTTAGCTTCAGCATCAGAACTGTTCTTTCATGCTTTTATGCTATCTTGATAGCGATTCCTTTTTCCATTCCTTGGTGCACTGTTGATGTTGGATTGCTGGAACAGGAAGGTAAAAGGTTGAGTCTAAAGGCTGAAATAAAACGTCGAGTTGCACACTCCCAGGGGTTAAGGAAGGCAGAAGCTTTGTTTCCTTCCCAATAGTCAGACTGCTTGTCTGCAGAAACTTTTTTTTTTTGCGTAACTGTGGTTGTGACAGACAGTGAGAAAGAGCTGGAGTTCCCTTCAGATGTGGATTTTGGTCTGTTTTCTTCCCAGCTGGGTTGGTGTTGGACCTTTTTAATGTAAGTTGAGGAAGTCTGGGTACCTTGAATTGGGGTACGTTAAAAAAGACTACCTTAAATTTTGCCATTTTCTGCTTGGATTATGAGAATTGCACAAGGAAGAGGTTAAATTCAGATGTTTCATGTTTGAAGATGCAACATCAAAGCTATGGCAAACAGTCAGCAACTTTTCTTTGTGAATTTCTGTTGCCATTTGACTGTAACTGGGCTGTTAATGTTCTTGACTAGAAGTGAAACATGATTACAGTGGAAAACGGGGGCTGGCAAGCCTGAATCATTATCATTGTGTCATTATCCATCAGTCGCAGCCAACAAGGGAACAGGTACTTAACACAGAAAGACACACAGCTATTTTCCGCCCCATTCCCTTGCAAGCCACAGGACACTTTCAAGACTCTTATTAAAGCTTTAATACCTACAGAGATCATGCTGTATGCTACAGGACCAGCGATCAGGAGCATTGCTGTCATTCTGTGTCTGTGCAGGACAAGACAAGACGTTTGGTGGAAGAGCGCTGAGGGTGCTGACAGACAATAGCCCTCTGCCCTTCCGAGAACAGGCACAAACTTCCCCTGATCCTCTCTCGATTGAGTGAAGGAGACTTTCTTCTTGCATCATATCTGGTGACCTCTTTAACCCAGCATGTGTGAATGGGGCAGCAACTGAAAGGTCCTCAGTACCACTGTGCGACCAGTTTCTTTGTCTTTGGCTACAATTGCTCCCAGAAGAGGGCAATGGAGGGAAAATCCTGAAGCTGTTTTGTGCAAGGAGACACAGGAGGGACGTGGAAGGTTCTTCCTGGCTTCTGCAGCGACAGAAGCTGTATGACGTGCGGTTGACTCGTTGCAGCGAAGCGTCTGATGTAAAGTAGCATTCGGCCTTGAGGGTTGTTTTGCTGTGCTGTTGCACTGTGTGTACGTGTTGACAATACCAGATGTTGCATCCAAGTGTCCTCCTGCATCTCCATTGCTTCATGCCGCCTGTAAGTTTAGTTAGTTTTGTCTTCCACAGGATGAACCAACAGCTTCCAGAAGTAGATTCCCCAAAGGGCAGTGGTCTAAAATTGAGTGTGTCATGTGATGAATTAAATTTTTAATGAGGGTCAAAGCTATAAAGCTGTAAACATGAGATTTAAGTATTTAAATCTCTGAAACTATCTTCTTTAGAACAAGAGGAGGAAAGTAATTCTCCTGTTTTCATAGACAGCAGGGGAAATCTTAGTTTTTGTGATGTACAGTCCATGTCATAGCAGGAAATTAGCAATATTCAGATGGGCATCATGTACCAGATTTGAGCCAGGATGGCAGTAAAAGCCTAAGAAAACATTTGATGTACTCTTCCATCAAGGATCTCAGGAGCAGAGTTAACAGAGAAAATCATTTTAAGTCCTCAGAATCCCAAGATGTATTTTCATACACGTAAAATCAGGTTGAGAAGTCTTGCTAAGAAGCTGTTTCACGGTGCGAAGCTGTACATGAAAGATATGATGACTAAGGTATTTTACTGTTTATAGTCCTAGGTTTTTGAAGTCCTGATTGATTCTTCCCAACTTGTGATATCACTGGAGAAGAGATCTGAGGTGGTTTGGTTTTTTCCCCCCTGACAAGGCGTTCTGTGCCTGGTCCATGTGAGATTGATGTTTGTCCTCTACTACTGCTTCTCTGCCCATTGCACTAACTTAGCTGGTCTGGTTTTCTTCCTTCTGGTGTGTACTGGGCCCATCATTATATGTAAGAATTGAATTTCAAAATGACAGAGCACTTCTGAAACAGCAGGGAATCATGTTCTTTTCCTTCCTCGGTGTCCGGGTTATCATAGGAACTGATATGGAGCTGAGGTCAGCTAGCACGGCCTCGGAGCCTGGATATCCGCACAGGACAGTCACTGCTTCTGCCTCTTGCACCCTGATGAGGCACGAAGCTCCTTTCTTCGGCAGTTCTGGGAATTCACCAGGAAGGATGGATCTGGCTGTGCCTCTGGATGTTGTTGCCTGGATGAACGTCTTAAACCTCAGTGCCCTTGGAAAGAGGGAGCTGTTGGGTACTCTGGGGAAGCTGTGACACCCACTAGTGTTATATTGCACCCAAGGCAGGCTGGCAGGAGAAACTCATTTTCTTCCAAAGGGCTCAGATAGCTCTGTTCTCACGCTGTGCCAGGTTTCTTGGGCAAATACTGACCAAAGAGGTTTGTTTCCCAAATCACCTCCTAAGAAGATCTCCCTTAAGAGGCAGCACCTGCTCAGATGTAGAAATCGGTACAGGTGCCAGCCTGAAGATATGCCAACTGCCTCATGGTCCTGTCCAGGATCTGGATTTAGCCTTTGGACAGCCCACCTCAAAGGTCACGATGACGTCCTGGGAATCATCGTTGAGTCGGCACAGGTAAGTGTGGCACTGCTGGTGCATTTCCCTTTGGGAGTCAGTACCAGGCACCCACTTTAGCCGTTAACTGGGAATTTAGGGGTGTTGAGCAATGAAATCTCCAAGGACAAAACCCTCTTTTCATCCAGAGCTGCTCCCTCTTCCCAGGGTTTTTTAGGTCTTTTCCTTTCAGCAGAGAGGCTGTGCTGCAGGGAGCTTGCCAGTGAAGGCTCGGAGTGCTTGATTCGGTGGGTGCAGAAGTGAGTTCGGAGTCTGGGGGAGCCTCTGGACTGCTCTCTTCCCCCTTTACAGTTGGCGTCTTCTCAGCGAACATTTGCTGCTGCGCAGAACATCCTGTGCTCTGTTCACCACGCAGGTCAAGCTGTGTTGGAATTGATGTGTAAACCCATGGTTACATGCTCCAGCAAAAGGACACGCTTTTGTTTGGGTGGGGAGGGGTGTCTTTAAATGCTTAATCAAATAGGCTGAATTGTCTAGGAATACATTTACCCCTTTAAGGCAGAGCTTTCCAGCCTGACTTCTTTCCAGCATGATTTTGCATTGGGATTGGTCTTTAGTGTTTTGATATTGTGCTTCAAATCTGTGAGTAAGGAACTGGGCCTTTCCTCATTGTTCTCCCGGCTTCCTTATGACCATTGCTAATTGTAAATTACCCCTGGGGGAAATGCACAGGAAGGTCCAGGGGTGGATTAATGCATTGTTCTAACATGTTTAATCTTTATATTGTTTAACAGCATTATGAGATGAGATGACCTTTGAGGAAGAGGGTGGCCATATAACAAAGTATTGAGAAATATGTCCAGGCACTAGAGCAGCATTTTGGGGGAGAACGGAAATCCCTGCGCTGGGAGCAAAGGGAGTCTTTGAAGCAGCTGTTGTTCAAACCCAACGTCCAGGCAGCAGACCGTGATGAATCAGGAGGGGAACAGAGCTCCCTGCCGTGTGGACCCTTTCCGAGGGTCCATCTATGAATGTGCTAAATATTTAAATACTCCTAAGTTTTGATAGTTTAAGTATACTTTTCAAATAGAGGATTCAACCTGGTTCATACTTTTTTGGGCACTGGGATAAGTGTTTGATATGCACGACCTTCGTAGCTTACCCCATAGTAAGTCCTTAACAGTCCATGCTTCTCTTTAGCTGTGGAGTGGGAGCGCCGCCAGCAACACCGGAGCGCAGAACTTGTCCTCCCCTGAGCTGTTCTCTCCTGATGCCCCCAGACCCTCACTGTCTGAACTCTAGAAATCCTCTTCTGACCCCTTCATGTCATATAGGAGAGGCTTTCATTTTAAAATTTCCACTTTTTTCCAGTGATCTTGTAATGCTGATCTGCAAAAGTGTCCTCTTCAGAGGGGTGAGGGAAAAGCCGGCGGTTAGAATTGGCTGGGCAGGGAGACGTTAGGGCTTTCAGTGGCAGGTAAAAGGTCCACTGCGCTTCACTGCATCAAAGAAAATTTTCACATGTGTTGAAATCTCCTTAAAGGGTGAAATGCAGAAGCCATTCATATCACCTGCCACCCAAAGCTAGCCCTAGAGCATGTGAAGTCCTAGGCACATCGTGTGTTTTCTCAAGCTGCGACACATTGCTGTTACCCTTCCTGGAGCCGTAATTGGGAGCTTGCCCGTACCGACTGTTTTGGTGGTGTTCTCAGAGCAGGACTGAGTGTGCTGACAAGTGAAGCAAATGCTGTGTTTAAAAGATAAGCACTTTGAGAGTCCTAACTTGGAAGTGAATTGGAGTTCAGAATTGAGGCAATGAGATGTAGAGGGCTGGCGTAGTCTGAAAGGCAATTTCTGTGTATATTTGCAAAAAGGATGTCGGTGGGGGGAGATGAGTTGTAGAAAGATACTGAGACTTGCTTAAAAAGAGTATGGCTGGCATCCAGGGAATTTAGAAATCGTAGGAGGAAAACTGGAGGTGTCTCAGCAGGCTAGATTGGGTGTCTGCGGAAATAAGGTACTTAAAGGATGCAGACTGGCACCTTCTGCTCAAGGACAAATAACCTGGATAACCAGGCAGAAAGGGAGGCCTGGGGAGGGCTGTCTGGGAGCAAGTAGAAATGGAAACTTGTGTGTCACGGTGCGTGGTCCCATGCAAGTAAGTAATGGGGTTTTTATGAAAGGAGTTTGAAAAAGAGGCACTGAGCACTATCTGAGATAAAATAATCCTTGCCTAGCATCTTGATCTGTTATATTTAGCTACTACATCTTTAGGACTCTAAGTTATCCTCCTAATGCCTCAGTTCTGTGTTTGTGCCAATTTTGTTTAACATGCCCATCAGTGATGTGCCTGAAATTATGTTCTGTTAACTCAGGATTGATGATGACATCTTTGGGCTCTTTGTCTCGGGCCTCTTCTGACCTCGAAGACCATGAGCCCTGAGCATGCCATGCTGGTTGGCATCAGACTGCTGTTGAAATGGATGTCTTACTGCTAAGTGGTTCAAAGTCATGCCATATGCTCTTGAGCTCCAGGCATCGCTGATGCTCAAGAACCAAACATCCTCCTTTCCAGGTGACCACCAACTATTGTGCAAGATTCATCTCAGTCTTGATAGAAACCTGTAATAATAATAATACACAGCAAGGTGGTTTGGATCCACCACTTGTCAGACCATCCTTTTCCCCTGTATTTCTTGAATCTTCTGCCTTGGCTGTCAAGCTGCTCAGCAGTAGAGTACTGGACACTGGTAGATCAGGCCAATAAAAAGAAGTCCCTGAGCTGCAAATGGTTAGGGAGCTGGAGAAGGGGGCTGAGAGGCTTGGGCAAAGTCCCACTACATTAGGAATTTGCTTGTAGTTATTACTGTTCCTGTAGGAAATGCTAGATTGCTGCAGTACCCTGCAGCAGGCTGAATTGCTCTCGTTTCTTCATCTCTTCATGTCACACTCTGTTTTCTAAATGTTTAATTACAGATGGATTGTGGTTTGTGGGTTCACAGCTTTTCTCATCTGCTTTTTGTCAAAGGTAAGCAGATGTACTGCCTGTTGCTCTGTAGAGTTGAGTCCCTTGTACAGCAGCTGCCAAGCAGCTCGGAGATAAAAACTTCAGCATATGGAAAAAAAGGGATGAGAAGCCAGTTTCTGTGGCTGAGATGATCTTGTTTTGAAATATATCCAGCTGGTCTCATATCTTCCCAGGTGTTTTGGTGTTGGCCCTCTGCTCCGTCCCTGGAAGCTGCTGCCTCCTGAATCCCACGAGCAGGTGGGGATGTGTGGGTTAGAGGGACCTTTGGTGTTTGACCCCGTCTGCCTGCCTTATCTGAAGATGAATGCCTTAAGGGAGAGAGCCTTGTGCTCTCCCTGCCAGCTTCCCTCCAGCTTCTGTATGGAGATGAGAACCGTGCCAGTGAAATAAGATGCGATTACGTCGTTTACGTTGTGTTGAGGTTGGGGTTGTTAAATTTGCATTTATAATCTGTACTTAAACAGGAGAAAAACCTGAAAGCAGTCTGATTTGCAGTTACAATTAGGTAACTCAACTTCTGCTGTCAGCCACTTGTCTCCCTGTGCTGTGCCGTCCAGTGCGTTTGGAGGCCAGGACTGGAAAATACCCTGGGGATGGTGAGAGCTCGGTGTTCTAGAAGTGCTGCTGGGACCACGGGCTCCCTCTGCATTCCCAGGCCACCTCCTGGGGTACTGTCTGAGCCTCCCCGAGGCAATAAACACTAGTCATTAATCAGTTTAAATAATTTTTAAGTGATGGATGTATAATGGTTTTTGAATAACCACCCTAATTATTGTAAATATGCATGAGGGCTGAATTAACATTATGTAAATGAGGTTAATTCTGGTATTTTAATGTGACTGCTTTTCTGTGCTGCCCATAAGCATTCTTCTGTCATGATCTTTGTATGCAACGTTATATCTGTTTGATATTTTCAGTTCATTTTTAACAGGTGGAACCATGTCAGTCTTCCAACTTGGTTATTCCTCAGCAAGAAGGGTACCTGAACCTTTCAGTTCATGGCTCAGATATTTTCCATTTAATCAAACTATGAACAATGTAAGGAAACAATTAGCTGAAGTGGTGTTTGGTTTTCTGCACAGCCAGCTGCTGGAGGAGATCTGACTATGGGTTGCTTGTGGTGCAGGCATCTCCTGGGCTCCCTTGGTTGTAGCCAAGGAGAAAACTTTGGCTTATTAATCCTTGTGGATTTGGGGGGCTCTAGAGCTGAGCCTTGGTTCTGTTCCAAAAATGACCCGCGCTGCTCCAGGTGTGTGATCTGTAAAGCTGAGACTGACAATTCCTATTGCACTGAGCCAGGTACCCGTGGCCTTTCTTGTGACAAGGGACGGCTGCGTGCGGTTACCATCCCCCCAGCAGAGCCGGAGCACACTCCAGCTTCTTCCACATCTGTCCACAGCAGCACTGGTTGCTACCTCCACGTCTCCGTGCTGTTTGGCAGCGCCTGCGGTAGCTGCTGAAGCATGAGCTGTGGGGTGGAATACTTGGAGAGCTGTCAGCTCATTGTTAAGAGGCTCCGAAGTGTGATTTTACTGAAGTTTTTAATGTTTGGCCGAATTCAGTTAAAGCAGAAGCCTGGTTTGATTTGAGGGAGTGTGCCGTGCTTTGAAAGCTCTCCACGTTTCGCATTTTCTAGGTCACTCTTGGATGCTCTAATTTTTTTTCAGAGAAACAGTTAGCAAAAACTTTGACATTGATGATTTGTATTCTTCTGTCATCTCGGTCTTGGAGAGCATAGAGATACTTTTTTGGCAAGTTCTCTCCCTCCTCAACCCCCAGTCATCATCATTAGAAGGCTGTCAGCAAGCATGACAAATAACCAGCATGCCAACTGTAAATGCTAATCGACAGATAAGCAGCTGAAGTGGGCAACCGGTGCCGTGCCTGACCTGCAGCAGTCTGTCTCCCGGCCCTCTCGGTAGCTGCGTTGCTTTCCTGGGCAGCGTGATCAAAGTGATCTGTGCTCGTGTACCTGCACGACTCGGGAGCGCACGCAGCTTCTCCTGCCCGTGCAAGTCAGCTGTGTTCTGTTCGGAGCAGGAGGTGAGTTCTTTCCTTGCTAAAGTAGTAGGATTGCAAGGACGTTAAACCAACTGATGAGTTAAAACCAACCTCATGAGTGAGCGTTAGGTGTGCTAGGAGTGTGGTCTGGTTTTTTTCTTACTGTTAGACTTACCTTTACCATTTAGATCTTACTGATATTCTTCTAATGCTTCTGATTTAACTGCTTTTGGTGACAAAGAGCTTGGAAGCTGCTCTGGTAAAACCAGAGTTTCATTTCCAAAGCCTTGTGCCCAGCCTTTGGTCCCCAAAGTGCTTTTGGAAGGATTTCATCACCTGTGGGTATTGACTAAGGGATTTTCCCTTTTTCTTTCCATCTCTTAAAGTAACCTGGTCTTGTGGGTTTTGTCACTGCGAAGTGAAGGGCTTCGAGACATTGCTACTGGCTGTGCGTGCTTTCTGCAAACAGGCTTTACGGTTTCGTGGCATCGCTCTGTAGAACCTCACGATGGGATTGCTCAGGTGATTGGTGTACTGATATTTACACACTAGGCCATCGGCTGTTATTGCAGATGATGCAGATTTTATAGCTGCTTTAGCTGAAATGGCTTGTGCTGAATTGTATCACTTGGACTAGAATCCAATATTGCATCTCCAACAGACCTCTAAGCAAAAAAACCCATGTATAACGGTGTTTGAAAGATATCGAACCGTAGCATAAAACATTGTTCCCAGCAGTAAAGTCCTGATGCTCTGTTTTGATGGATTTGGCAATTCAGGAAAAAAACCCCAGTAGAATCTGCTTGTGCCCTTGGAAATCTAGGCATTTCCATGGCTGAGAATTTGATGTTCTAGTACTGCAGAGCTGTGCTGCCTTTTAAACCCTTCACTGGTGAGTCAACTCTGTGTTTACTGCTAGTTTTGAGGGGGAGGTTCCTGACTGGGAGGACCAGAGAGACATTTCTGTAGCATACGGATATAGAAAGGAAAGGCCAAGCTGCTCAGAAGTACAGGATGTTGAAAATCCACAGGGAGAATTAACGGGCAGAGCACAGGTGAGTTGGTGAGAGAGGTCCAAGATAAAATGCGTGAATATGGATGAGGCTGTTACATCTGGAATACCTTGGGCTTACCTTTTGTTTTGGGGTTGTTTTTTTTTTCCTCATGAGCACTGTTCTGTGAAATTCTCAGAAAATCTTTTGTGCTTTCACAAAGATCTGCTGAGTTGGAAGTGGTGAACTGAAAACTAGAGTGTTATCCAAAACATTTTGCAGAGAAAAGGAGGAAGATATAGATGAAAAGGACTAAGCAGTGACAGGGACTAGAGGAAATAAAGGTTCTGAAAATATTTGGGATGGAATCTAGTAACAAAATGGGGGAATGAGGAGTTTAAAGTGACTGAATCCTGACAATGTGTGTCCTAAATGAAGGACTCATTTTGGTGTGTTAAATGATGATTGCAACCTTGAAAATTACTTTATCAAGAAGAAATCAGTAAGAGAGAGCTTGTTGGAAAAGTAAGCAGGCAATCAGCAGGGTGTTCAGGAAATTAGGGAGTAATTATGCAAGTGACACTTTCTGCAGTCTCCGAGAACTGAATTTGCAGTAGAGACCAGCACCGCATGCACTTAAAAACCATTTTCCATAAACCCAAAAATAATCTTAAGGCTTTCTGGCCAGTTTTATCCCCAGTGGCTGGTAGAAGGATGAAGCTGTATGATGCGTTGCCCTACCAGAGGAGGTGTCCTCAAATCTAGTTGTCCTTGTTTCCTGAGCTCATAGGCAGGGCTGCAACTGCCTGCTTGAGGGGCTGCTGTTTCCGAGGACTTCCCTGGGCTGATGGAGCGGCCACAGCTCTGCTCGTGAGGATGTGCACCCTGCCTCCTCTCCTTGCCTGCGCGCGGTGGGTCCTGGGGCAGACACTGGCGTTTCTAGCCTGCTCTCCTGGCACTGCCTGTCTCTTCAGTGTGTGGTGTGATTTGATGGGTCTCCTGTCCGCGAGACGGAGCATCTCCATCTCAGAGGGACCAACAGTCCCAGTGGGACAGCCTTGATTTCCACTTTCTTGTCTTTCTCACTTGTGTTTCCTCACACGTCTTAAAGAAGGTGCAAACCTTCTCCTAGACATGTAAAGTAGGCAGTACTCCACTCCGTGAACAGACCCCGAGGAGATTCCTTGCATCTGAGGTTGCGGCACTGTGCTCTGGCTGCACGCGCCAGCCCTCACGGCGAGGTCTGGGAACGGCTCAGCTTTCTGTAAGGCAAAGGCAAATCCACGCTGGAAAGCAGTGCTTGAACAGCTGGGTGGCAGAAAGCAAACCAGAGAGGACAACGCTATAGACCTGGTAGGAAAGGACAGCCTTGGTCCATAAAAAGCAGGCTGCCGAGAGGGGAGGTGGTGGGACTCCAACTTTCTCTGCTGCGTTTCTTCGTAGGGGTTAAAGGATTGTTGTTGTATCGCCGCTGAGTGATTCCTTCCCATGAACTCTTCCCTCCTACTTACGTACTCCCTAGCATCTCCCTCGCATTCTGCGCAGCAATTTATGCATGGGTGTATCGTGACTTCTGAATAATAATAATAATAATAATTCTGGGAACTTGTTTTCTCGTGTTTGCTCTGGGGGCTCTGGTGTGACCAGGCTACTGGGTCAGAGTACCTGGGAAGCTTCTGACTCACCAAAGGTCCCCAAAATAGCTTGGGGCTGTTCACAGTTCTGTCACATCTGTCCATACCACCCAGCAATGGGCCAGAAGAGCGACTGCTCTCCTGGGACTTGGGAGACCTGGGCCTGAGTCTTGTTGTTGTCACCGAGTCTCATATTGTGGTATTGGGAAATACAGGCTGCGTGGTCAGGCTGTGCCTCCGGTGGCATGAGATGTCTCATGGCTCCATGCATTTGCGGCTCGGCCCACATCCTGTGTGCCCAGGCATGGTCTGTGGTCCGGGGCAGGTAAGAGCCACCAGGAATCCTTGCTGCTCACTGCTTTTATGGGCTGCTCCGGGCAAGAGTTGGGGGTCTTGCACGTACAAGTTCATTTCACCCTTAAATCATCTGCATTTCAGCAAAGCTCGTGGATTTGTTGTGCTCCTGACATCTCTCCAAGGGATCTCACGTGGAGCTGAGAGCAGTGCCTCTTGGTAGGCAGTGGAGCTCCTCTGCTGCTGCTGCACAGGTGCTCAAGGCCAGCCGCACCGAGCACTAGCTGCAGAGCAGCGACCCTGCTGGCTGCAGAGCCAGTGGCCTTGCCACGACCTGGCACACTTCTCTGAAGGAAAGCCAGGGTTTCATGAGTGACGTGAACGCTAAGCCAAGTATGAAAATTCTCTCACCTCGGTGATGTTTTTCCTTGTGTTCCTCCTCAAGTAGCTGCCTTGAGCCCAGCCTGGTGGTGGCTGGTGTGAAGGAGGCTGTCCAGCTGCCCCATTCCAGCTTGGGGACAAAAGCAGGTCAAAGCAGTTTCCCTCTCGTGCTCTGGTTGCTCTGTCTCTGCTCTTCCTGGGAGGTGGCAAAGCCTCTTCTGCCTAGTTCCTCTGGAACTAACACGCAGCTTTGTAGCCCCGTGCTAGAGCAGGGCACAGGCAGTTTCCCTTCCACTTCCATGGCAAAGCTCCAGCTAACTGAACCGGGAGACTTTCTCCCCCTTTCACCCTGTTTCCCTTGCGAAACCTTTAGGAACCAGAGCTTTAACCCCTTTCTTTGCCTCTGAATAATCTGCGTGTGCTGGGCACATTCGTCACTTACCCCCTTGTCTCAACAGGGAACTCTTTCGATCGGTGGCAAAGAAGTGACCCTTGAGTACACTCCGTGCCCGGAGTTTTGGCGCTGCAAACGTGTAAGTATGCGATCAGAGCGCTGTGTTGTGCTTCCCCTGCTGGCTCTCGTGGCAGTGGCAGCAGAAAGGAGTATGGTATTTGCTCAGTGACTGAAGATCGTTAAGAGTAATACCTGTCCTGAAGCTCTTGCCTCTTCTAAACTTCTGTGGTTTTCCCTGCCTTGGTTTTGGTACCACCTATGAATGCGTGTTGTTTTGGTACAGGTAGTAAATGTTTTATGTACAGAGCAGTTTCGTCCCTGTGCAGCGGTTCCCTTTTAATAAAGGGAAAATAGCGTGTGGACCCTTTCTCTTTAAAAACCAAAATGAGACAGTGATTCTGCCAACTGGAATGGAAGAGACTTTCACTCTGGTTCATGTGTGTAACCACAAGTGTCTTCACTGCCCAGGGAACCAGAGCTTTCACCAGGGTAACGGTGCAAACCACCCCTCTGTCTCACGCAGGAACCTGTGACCTAGATTTGACTGTAGTAAGTGCAGCAGGGAAGGAAGCACAGAAATGAGTCCAAGTCCGGGCAACAGTTAGTGCAGACTGGAACCGACCCATGTCTGGGGAGGCACAGTTACCCGAACGTCAGTTTTGTTCCCGTGCCCTTCCCACAGTTCTCCCAAAACAGGCGCTTTTGGCTGCAGTAGGCCAGGGAGGAGTGCTAGAGCAAAGGGCAGGGTTGTCGCCTGTGTTCCCGCTGACTGCAGACCAAGAGGGTGCATCCAGGTAGGAAGGGATCGGTTCTGGTTAGACTCCCACCTTGACCACACTGGGCTACAAAGACCCTCATCCAGGCTAATTGGATGCACGCCGGTTGCCAGCCGAGCCGTCCCTCGGTGCCTCATCTGTGCTTGCAATACTCCAGAGATCAAGTAGAGACAGCAGTTTCAGGCGGTGGTTTCACAACAGCTCTCGGAGCAATGAGAACTACCTGGAGCGTATGTCCCTACTGTTGCTGTGCACGAGCATGGCCTGAAACAGCTTTCTCGTGCCCCAGAGCCTTTGCGGGGCTTTAGTTAGAGAAAAAAAATATATATGAAAGAGAAGTGATGGATTTACAAAGAGCTTGCAGAGGAAATGAGGAATGCTGTGTTTAGAGAGCTGTGAAGACTCTGCACTTGGCTTTCCCTTGTGGCTCTGGGTGGGATCACCACCCGAGCCTGTGCAGCTCACTCTGCTCTTGGTCGGCTCTCCCTGTGCAGCAAATTACATCAGTATCTACAGTTTAGCTCAGATAAGGACTTTGTCACTGCTCTAGGAGTGAGTTGAGATTAGAGAATACAAAGGTGACTTTGGATCCTTTGAAACAACGGGGTGGCTAGCAGGATGGTGCCTAGCATGGAGCTCTTTGGTCCAGCATCACCTGAGAGGGGGAAGGGTCCTGTCTCAAGGACTAGTGAAGTACCTCCATGGTGTGAACAAATCTGTGCTCAGAGGTTGTGTGAAAATCCTGTTTCCAAGGCAATCCCACTTGTGAGCCATGTGAGCGTTTCCCTTCCATTCCAGCCGAAGCTCCTGCTGCCATTACCCATCCTGTCTCTCAAGCTCTTACCGTAACTTTTCCGTGGCCATTCTGAAAGCCCTGCAGAGTCTGGCCTTTCAGAGTAGGTTGTAGCCACTACCTTCAGAACATGACTTCCTCATGCTGTCCATCTTCCATTGCAGTGTAAGGTGTGTACTGTGGGCTACAGATCTTCCTGCTCCTATTGCAAGCTCCCAAGAGATGGTGAGTATATCTGATTCCCCTGTGTTGGGTCAGTTAAAAGTTTCGTCTGCCCTGAAAAGTAAGTTTCTCTTCTGGCTTCCCTGTGGCATCCCTCTTGGTGGACTAGCTGAGCACTGTGTAGGAGAATTATTAATTGTGCTTCATTTAGACCCATTTCCCTGTCCACACTAAACATGTTGCACGCAGATGTGTTGCCACCAGGTTCGATGTTCTTGCGAGGCTTGGTGGAGAGGTGTCTTACTGCCCCAGGCCCTCCCCTCCTATTGCTTTGGCATCATCCTTCATCCACGGAGTTACAGGTTGGGTGTCCTCTAGGACTGTGAGGTAGTACTGCTGGCCGTAGGTGAGATGGCTTCCCCTCAACCCACCTTCCTGGGGAGATGCAGCTGGGTATTTTTAGTGATACTCTTTCGAGGCTTTCAGATAAGCAGTGAATCCAGGAGTTGGAATTGCTGAACTCACCTTGCTGACTGTGAGAAGTGCCCGGAGGGGAGTTCTGCTTCTCCAGGAGCTTCTCCTCACCCCACCAACACCTTTGGGGTTTTTTTGGGTGGGAGGGTGTGAGAACTAAAACATGGTCCCTTGAGGAACTGATTTCTTTGGGACGAGCAGGTATTCCAGGCACTCTGTAAGCTTTGACTCTGTTTCTTTGAGCAGACTTACGCTTTGCTTTTCTTACCTGCTGCATACCCCAGGCAGAAGAGCATTAAAATAACTGCTGATGCAGAACTCTGTTTACTGGAGCTCTCTCCCCGTGGTTGTGCTTTCCTTGCACTGTGGCTCCTCCATCAGCATTATGAAGGCAAAATCCACATAGCTGGCCCAACACAACTGTGGATTGTAATAAAACTGCCGAGAAGCAAATTAAAAAGAGCCTTTAGGATGCTGTGAAGACAGATTGTGGTGCATGCTTCTTAGTGACCTGGTTTTATTGATTGTGAGAACGTGTGTATTAAGGTAACCTCTCCATGACTGTCCTTTAATTGCTGGGTGAAACGAAACAACTCTCTAGGCATATGCAGGCGTTACTGCAGCTTTGCATGAGTTCTTGCGTGCTTTGTGACTGATGGTGAAATGGATTTTAATATGCCTCTCTTACAGGGAGCAGAGCGGGCCCAGAGTCCAGAGGTGGTTCTGAGGGAGAGGATGCATCAGCTGAGCAAGAATTCCGTAAGAGAATTGTTTTCCCCATCTCTGGGCTTGTGCTCATGTCTGTGTGATTTGCATGGGCAGTTTTCACAGCTGCACGTGCAGACTGGTTTCAGATGCAAATTTTACGTGAGGTTCTGCTCATGAAGTGCAGCCAAAACTCTGCACGCTGCAAACTGTGGACAGATTAGTACGGGCCTGTTCAACGTGAGCTGTGCTGACAGCCGAGCAAGTCAGCGTGCAGCTTTCCCAACATTTACATGCAAAAACCAGTCCTGTGTTCTGCCATGCTGCCCACTGCCCAAACAGAACGAGAGCAGGCAGGTGCTCTGGGGGATGTTAAAGAGCGAAGCTTTGCTGTGCCAAGTCTCGCACTCACGTTTCTTTCTCCTCATGGGAAGAGGTTTCAGCAGCAGGTACGGGGCTGGTGATGTCTGGCTTTGCAGCCCCACAGCTTTGACTTCCCTTTCCAACAGCTTTAGAAGCTCAGGTAGGGATCTCTCTTGAAGTGAAGCCAGATGCTTCAGAGGACTTCAAGCACAGAAACTTGATGGGATTTATCTTCACTGAATTGCATAGCTAGGCTGGGGGGCAGGGTGTTTCCACATAATATCTGCCTCATCTGTGGTAAGTTGGCACCTGATAAAGTCAGTGATTGTATTATGATGCATTTCACGGTGATGACAGGGTCTGAACCCAGTTTTCCCCGAGCATAGAGGTAGGGTGACAGTTCCTAGTTGATACGGCTCAGCTGTGGGTGGTCAAGAATACATCAGTAAGGATATCACTGCTGTGTAGGTTGTCCTGGATGTGGGAGGAACATATCCAAACTCATCCCTCATTCAGTTTGCCCAGGCAAGAGCCAATCCCAAAAGGAGGCCAGAAAGGATCTTTTCTCTGACAGGAGAGGTCAGGTAAAGGAGACCAACATGAAACATGGCAATGGAAGGATGAGCAGTACCTAGCTTGTCCTTTACACACCTTACGTCTGCAGAGTGTTAAGACATGGAAGGTGAAAAGGGCAGAACAGGTTAACCATTTCTAAGGGATGCTGCTGCAGTGGCCAGAAAATAGCAGAAGAAAAATACGTGCTGAAACACTGTATGTGGAACCAGTCCATTTCTCCCCTCTAATAGCAGAGACAAAGCTTGAAAAACCTGAGCAAGAGCTGTCAGGACAACCAGGGTCTCCAAAGCAGCCTCCCCAGCCCTCGGTTCCTGCCCCACAGCAGGAGTGTCAGCCTCAGGAACAGGAGCCAAGGAAGAGAGATGAAGGGAGAGAGCGGCGGCCCTCACAGGAGAAGAGAAGGGACACGGACCGGCACCAGGAGCTGCCTTCTCAGAGAGAAGCAGAGGAAGCCACACCACAGGATGGTGGAGGAAGCAGAAGTGAGTGGCACGGGACCCAGTTTTGGATTCCTCTTGCTTGCACTTCACGAGGCTATCTGCAGAAAGGGCAGCATTTCACTAAAACCTCTGGAGGCTGTTTCCATGTTGTGCAAATCCGTGGCATCGAGTAATGGTGGGCTGTCCAGTCCCAAAGGTGCTGGCAAATTGCTTTTAGGAAAATTAATTCAGCGCATCCTGGCTTCAGGACGCTGCAGTGAACTTAGCACAGCAGCAAAAGTCTGTTTGGCCAGAAGTTACCCTGGGCTGAGCTCCTCTGAGGACGGGCCTACTTTCTGCTCTGTTTTCTGGGAAGGAATGGTTAGCAGTGGGAGGCGGTACTCTGAGCATCTTGCAAAATGGAGAGAAAAAAAGCAATGGCTTCTGTCCTGCAACCAGCCATGCTGTTGCTTTGAGTGGATTTAGTTTTACCTGTGCTGTGACAATAAACTTAAATCTGAATTGTCTTTTTTTACTACTTTTTTCTGGCCACCTCCCTCACAGCAATTATGCTGAAGCGTATTACTCGATTCACCCCACCGGAGGTGATCGTGGGGCTCCTGGCCCCATACGTGCGTCTCTCCACATCCAGCGTGCGCATCATGAAGAACAAGGCTGGCCGGATGGGGCAGACCTATGGCTTCATTGAACTGGATTCACATGCTGTAAGTAGTTTCTCGCTTTCACATGCTCCCCCTGTTGGCATCTATAGTCTGTAGAAGTAGAGAAACCACAGAAATATTGGAAATAGCTGTACTTGTGAGGCAGCTGTCCTGGAATAAGTCCTCTCTTCTGCTTGTCTGGCTAGATACAGGGAATATCTGATACAGCTGTTGCTCTTTGGCTTTAGGAGCTGAAGATTGTCTGTTGTCACAAGCTGTGATGCTGAGTTTCTTGCCTCAATACGTTTCTTTGTAGACCATCCTAAACATGAACACCTCTCACACAGCTATTTGGTTTGCAGGGAACTTGAATTCAATGTTTCCTGTCTGCAGAGGGCAAGAACTCTAATTAACAGACAGTCCCATGTTGGAGGGTTCGCGTTTTCTGGTTCTGGGTGACTCCCAGACTCCGTAGCTGTGCTTTGGCATTGGTCCAGAGGGTGTTCACCAAAACTCTTTGGAGCAACAGCAGTCAATGTGCCACATTGTCTAGCAGCCCTCGGAGAATATAGTCCCCAGCTGGCTGCTGGAAACGGTCACAGGACAAACAGAGCACCTAGTGACACGTTTATCCTTTTTGTTGCATCCTAAATACCTTTCACAAATATTTATACAAAAGCGTTGTGTTTCCTGTCCTGCTACGGTCATCGTGTAAGCACAGAGCCTTCCTTTCAGGCAGACTGGATTTGGGAAACAGGCTTATGTTTCATCTCATGGATGTGAAATTCTCCTTTCCTTTTACAGGAGGCCCTGAGGTTGTTAAAGATACTGCAGAATCTGGATCCCCCTATCTGTATTGATGGACGTACGGTGGAAGTGAATCTTGCTACAGGGAGGAGAAGGTACGGACAGATGAGGCAGCAGGGTTGTCCTTTCTGTGATGTGCTGTGAGGCTTGAGCTGTGTTGTCAGACCAGGTGCTTAAAGTTTGGCATGTGAATTAGCACAGGTGTTCCTACAACCTAAAAATAAGTTGGAGAGGTGAAAGCATCGGAGCTAGAAGTAGCTTCAGTGATTGAGCAGTATGGGATTAATCATCATACTGCATAGCCTCTTGTTGTTGTGTGGCCATCAAATCCCATTGTGAGGGAATTAATGGCTTCAGCTTTTTAAAAAGCAATTGGAGAGATTCATCTTTGTGGACCCCACAGAGAGTGTGGGCATAACTCTTGTGGAGACAGTGATCTGCAAAGTCTCTCTGTCTCCTGGGATGGACACAATCCAACATGTGGCCAGCAAAGATGATCTTTCTGCCTTTATTGGTCCTGCTGATCATTTTGAGTGTACTGAGGTTAACGTGAAGCCAGATTGACATTAACCGCAACGTTTATCTCAACAGGAACGACTATGGGGAGCACGGTGACAATTCCTACTACGGCCCGGTAGGTCTGCACAGCTTCTCTGCAGGTAGCCAGAAAAGGAGGGGGCACTGGGGGTGATAGGCCTGACTTTGGCTTTTTCCCTTTGGGCTGCTGAAAGTTTGACGTGTGTGAAGATGGGATGAGAACGCTCAAGTTTGCTCTTCACGGCTGCTGTGCCCCTAGCTCTGCGTTTATAACGTGCATAGAAGTGCAAGTCAGAATGCGGATGCTGCTTGAGGGAGTTCTGGGCTGGATTACTCTATACCACGCTTTTACAGAGTGACTTAATTGATGACTGATCTCAGTTCCTGGAGTGAATGTCTCTTCTCTCGTGCTTGTTGCTGGGCTGCAGGGCTCTTCCAGTACTGAATGGGCTGGATTGCCATCAGCACCTCGTTGAAAGGTTCAGGGAAGCTACAGAAGTCTTGTGCCTTGCAACACTGTCCGTTGCTCTGTAGATGAAAAGCTGTGTCTACTTCTGCTCTATTTAGGGTAGCTAAATGAGCTGTTTTCCTGAACTTCAGGCCTGCGAGAGGGAGGAGAAGCAATATGATGTTTGTCAAGGAGTTTCTGATCTGTTTGTGTTGTTCGTTTACTCCAGGGCAGAAGGGGCATGAGAGACAGGAGAGGTGGCGAATCGCAGAGACGCACCAGAGCGCAGTGTAAGTTCAGCTCTGCCTCACTCCTGCTGCGGAGACTTTTCTTCCTTAAAAGGGCACTGACATGTAGAAATCAGCCCCAAAATATTTTTAAAGGCTAAGAGTAGGTTTGTTTGCTACACCCACTTCTGAGTTCCTTTGCCAACTTTGTTTAGTCACATTTTCCTATCTGATGATTTGTTCCTCTCTACTCTTACTGTGCAAAATTACATGCAGATAAAGGAAAGTTGCTCTGTGCTTTTCCTTGTTGTGGTAAACTGATGGGATAAAATCAGTCTGGCAGTTACTAGATGAGATGGAAGAAAATACGCTTCACGCAGCAATGCCAGTAGCTGGAAGAACACTCCTGATTGTTTTACTAACTTGTATGTAGTATCGCTGAGCTCTTGTCTAATAACACTTTGGAAATGAGAAGCATTCCTCACATTATGGGCCTACCCTTAAGGCCTTTGGCTTTTCCTGTAGAAACAGTTTTCTCCTCTTTCTTGTTGGGAGCTTTCATACACCCACGGGCAGAAGGGATGTGGGGAGCGTCATCACTTTAAACAGGAGACTGTAAGAGCACAGATCTTCCTTGTTCACAGAGGTGGGTGGACACAGAGCCTGGTGCTCATCACCCCATTCTTAGGGAAATTACTGAATTTCATATCTTTGTGATCTCAGCACAGCCCCTGTAAGTGTGTTTTGATGTGGAAGTTTTGCCAGAGTCCTAAAACCGAAGAATTGTGAAAACCTGTCTCCCTTCTTACTCCTTAAAGAAAAGAAGATGTAGGTCGAGTGATGTGAGGATACTTACACCTCTCTTGCAAGGAGAGAAGAATTCTTCTTTCCCACTCTTGATCCTTTCACCAGTGTAATATTTGCTCATGATTTTGTCAGAAAATGCAAGTTCTGGCTTTGGAAGTGTTTACTCTTGTGTCTCTGTTCAGCTCCATCAGATGTGTCCACATACATTTATGATCCTGAAACTGGGAATTACTACGATCCCATAGCTGGGACATACTATGACCCCAGGACCCAGGTGAGTGCATGGGAAGGAAGCTTTACACATGCTATGTTCTTAAAAACTGCCCTTCTCTGGAGAGGTTTTGCAGCTTGATCCTGAAGACAGGCTAACATAGGGCAGTACAGAGGTGGCTTTGTTTCACACAGTCCTCTGCCCTGTACAAAAGGGATGCACGTTACAAAATACCAACTTAATGAGAGGCTAGGAACCCATTAGCTGTGTGTTGAACCTGGTACTGTAGCTGCCTCTTTGGCCTCTGAAGCCCTGCCTTTGGAGGGTTTTTGTCTCCTCTTCATTGAGTAGACTTATGGGCAGAGCATCCTTGCTAGATTTTACTGAGACACGTGATATGTGACTCGCTGTATTAAAAGATGGACAGCAGAGCTTTCTGTTTTCATCTGTGTTCTCCTTGCTCCCCAACCCCAGCCAGCAACAGTTACAAGGATGCCAAAAAAGATCCATCAGCAGAGGTTCTCTGGGACCACCATCTTGTTTTCATGATACTGGAGATGTTCTGGGTGAGCAGGGTAGAGCTCTGATCATCTGGCTGTGGTCTTCTGCACCAGCAAAGCTCTGAAGTCTGTACCTCAGCTGTCTGAGGCTCTGCAGTCCCTTCCTACAGTGCTGGTGTCCCCAGCCCAATAAGAACAATAAGCCCAATAAGAAGATTGCAGGGGTTTGGCTAAGTCTGTTCCAAATGCCTCTTTCAGAGAGAAGTCACGATAGACCGAGAAGCCTGCTCGTCACCTACAGAGAGCAGAAGGCGGCGGCATGGAAGCCAAGAACGGACGAATGAAAGGAAGGAGCCACACAGCAGGGACAATAGGGACAAAAAGGAGAAAGGGAAAAATACTTCTGCTAAGGTAAATCCCTCCAGGCATTGGAACAATCAGAGAGATGAGGCCAGGAGGCTGAGGTAAGAGAGGTTAGAAAATAGAGAGTAATTTATAGAGGATTCAAGAAGGGAGGGACAGTGAGAGGAAACAGTGAAATACAAGGGGTCACCAGCAGGCCAGGAACATGGTGGTTGTCTGGCCAGGTGTAAGTTCCTGAAATTCTTCTCTTGTGACATTGTCAGGACTTCTCATCCCTTCTTTATGGTAAAGGATTCAGAAACATCCAGGTAACTGAGAGACACATTTCACTCACACTGCGGAAAGCACCCAGCTATTGTAACCGAGCCAACAGAAACAGAGATGTTTAAACATACCAAACCAGATAATAACGGAGACTCAGCTCTCCCCTAACCGCAGTTGCTGCCCCCTCCAAACATCACAGGCAGGAAGATGAGGCAGGCGGTGCAGATGGGCTGCAAAGGTGACCTGAGATGGAATGCAGATAGGAGGCTGTGACGGACATGCTGTTCATCCCTCCCAGAGTGCAGCCCCAGTCCTGGGGCAGCGCCCTTCAGTGCTGCTCCCTGTGAGCAGATGCTGTCTCGCCAGCGTGGGAAGCTGCTGGCTGGGAGTAGCTGCCCAAAGTGATGTTTGAGCCTAGGTACTAGGAGTAGGATCTTCCACAACAGTGCTGTGATGCTGACTGGGCCTGAGGATTGCCAGGAGAGTTGGTAGAAGTGATTGAGCCCCGAATGCAGAAACTTTGTTTTCCTCCTTGCCTGTTGGTCTCGGTATGCTCTGTGGCATGACCAGCCCTGGGCAGCTGGGACCTCAGGGGTGTAATTGTCCCTCAGGTTGGTACCAATCAGCCCAGGAGTCTCATTGGGTATGGAGGATACCTGCTTTAAAGGGCACTGACCTAGAAGAAACATGGTCTTGTCTGAATGGAGGGTGAAAGCATCTCCAGTAGAAATCCTCCCATCTTTTTTTCCCGGCTGCTTGGTGCCCATGGATGCTCAGAAGTGGCTTCCTGGCTGCTCTGTGCACTCTCTGACCCCTGTGCTGCTGCTGGCCTAATGCCTAGTCTTGGGTTTTTCAGAATGAGCCTGGAGAGGAGAGGTTCTTTGCAGAAGATGTCTTCAAAAAGCCGTTGCCTCCCTCTGTGAAAAAGGACGAGAGTGCAGGCCAGGTAAGATGTTGCGTAACACTTATCTTCTTCAGTCAAGCCTGAGTAGTTAATGAACTGCTAAACTAGAGCATGGCCAGGGCTTCAGACCAGTTCTCTGTAAAGCTTGTAGGTGTGAAGCTTCACCCCAGCCTACTCTTTGTGCTGCTGAGCGTACAAGCGTGCATCGCAGGCTCATTCTGTTGCAATGCTGGGTAACCGCGGTCTCTGGTGTTCTCTGTTCAGCGTAAGGAAGATCCTGAAAACGCCACCAGGCAGGTTGAGCCTGGCCATATATTGTGCCACAGGCACAGCAGAGGAAGCTCTGGTGGTGTCATCCTTTCCCCATCCCACCTATTGTACTTGGCTTGTCTCATCTCTCATAGGCAAGCAGGACTGTAACGCCTCCTGGAGTGGGGGGTTTCTCTGCTCCCATGCTGGCTGGCTGTGGGGGTGGCTCTGTACCTGGTCTCCATGTCCTTTGTGCACACACACAGAGGTGTCCAAATGTGACCTGGCCCTGTCCCAGCTCTCTCACTGGTCTGAGACATGGCTGGGGCCACTGTCAGTGTCACACTCCAGCAGAGAGTGAGAGTGGAGCAGGCTGAGACAGCACAGTGAGCTGCTGCAGCTGTCCCTGAAACCAGGGGCGTAGCTCCAGGAGAGCTATGAGTTCCCCAGAATGGGAATGTCTCCCACCAAAAACACCACCTCATTTCTGCCAACTGCCAGGTTTCCTTGGAGGCCTGTTTAAATGGGTGCTTAGCTGTTGCATGCCATGGCGGTCCTAACACCTCATCTTGATTGTTTCAGAATGAGACCGGAGAGGAGAAGTTCTCTGCAGAAGATGTCTTTAAAAAACCATTACCTCCTTCTGTGAAAAAGGACGAGAGTGCAGCCCCGGTGAGTGGCTCCACAGGATTGGGTTTTGCCTTGTTTGAGCCTGGGTAGAGGACTAGAGAGGCTCACCAAAGCCCGGCTGTGACCGTGGATGGCAGAGGTGCCAACTTCTCATGCCAGAGGAGGGATCATTGGAGATAGAATGGCGAAGGCAGTTTGTTTAATAACCCTGAGCTTGTTCATGGGCTTCTAGCATGGGGAAATTCAATACCTGCATTTAAGCAGGGTCTCCTCACTCAAGCAGTCCTCAGGCAGAAAACTTTTCCAGCTCCCTCCAGACTGAGCAAAGCCAAACCTCGCCGATCACCATTGCTGGAGGAAGTGACTGACAGCAGCTCCCTGCCAAGTAGCCTCTGCTTCGGTCAGCTGCTTGTGCTTCGAGGTGTGGCACCAAAGCACAGCCTGTCTAGAGAACAGAAGGGCATCTACCCTGTGGTGTTGATATCCTGGCCAGCCAGGTTCTTCCCATTCCCTGCCCGTGCTGCTGGGATGCTGCTCTCTGGCTCGAGATTGGTTAGGGAAGCAGACCCCCGCATGGCAGGGCAGGCTTGATGCTACAAATTGTCACACTTTTCTGCCTCTTCCCTCAGCCCAAGGTGGTGAACCCTCTGATAGGGCTTCTGGGAGAGTATGGAGGAGATAGTGACAATGAGGAGGAGGAGGAAGAAGAGGAGCAGTCACAGGCACAGTGGCTGCCGCCTCCCCACCCACCAGCACAACGCGAGGAGCAGCTGCGGAAGGCCAAGGCCAGCGACGACAAGCTGACCGACTGGAACAAGCTGGCCTGCTTGCTGTGCAGGAGGCAGTTTCCCAACAAGGAAGTGCTCATCAAGCACCAGCAGCTCTCCAACCTGCACAAGGTATGGGGGAGCTGGTGGTTGGGGTGCTGCGCACGCGTGCTGCAAGCTGCCTTTGGCTTTGTGTTCTGCAGGGAAGATGGTGATGGTTGGGTGGGAAGAGCTGTGCTGAGTTTGACACAGTAACAGGCAAAGTTCCCATCAAAGCACTGTTTAAAGCATTGTGTGAGCTGCTTGTTCCTGCCTCGGGAGTGCTGTAACATCAAGGTGTGACTTTTTAAGCCGTAGTGAGATAGCTCAGGCTTGGGGAGAGTGGGGTGCTGGCACACGCGAGTGTGATAGCGGTAAGAACTTAGCACATGCCTCCCCATCTTCTGTGCTGCCTTTGAGCTCTTGCTTCTAGGAAGGCCGAACCCTATGCAGGTTAAAATAGGACTGGTTGCCTTCCTCACTGTGGAGTGGAAGGGCTCCTGGCCTCTGTGGGGCTGCAAGAGAAGGTGTTGCATGTGGTGTAATGCAGGTGCAGGAGCATGCTGCTTTACCTGTACTCTTACGGGTGGAGCAAATGACCCCTGCAGCTTGTATCCTCTGCTGACACTGCCTGCTGTTTTCCTCCTTCCAGCAAAACCTGGAGATACATATGAAGATCAAACGATCTGAGCAGGAACTGGCATATTTGGAGAAGAGAGAGCGTGAGGTGGGTCTGCGGTGGTGGGCAGACTTCTCTTTGTGGTCCTGCACTAGGAGGATGTTGGTCCCAGGCAGACCCTCCACTTACCTGGGTGTCAGATGCCTCCCAAAGAGTCTTAAACTGAACCATGGGCACTATCTGCATTTGGACCTGTGACTTCTAAGAGCAGGTCTCCCTCCTTGCAGAAGAGTCTGAGTGTGGTTTTGTTGCCCTGCAAGCCAGTGTTGGGCTCTGGGCTAAGTGGGACCCAGATTTCCATCTAAAATAGATGCAGTGCGTGGGTTACTGCTGCCTGGCCAGGAATGGGAGAGTTGTCACTGTCCGTTGTTGGGAAGGTAGCAGAGCTGCTCCTGGTGCCGTAGCTGGAAGGCTGCAACCACAGGTCAGCCCAACAGATACCATCAGGACAAAATAAGTGGATTGTGCGTCCTAGAAACATCCAGGGTTGGTGGGTTCCCAGGACAGATTTCCTGCCAGCTGGGGATGCAATGAGACCTGGCTGCAAAGCAGTCTCCTGTGCAGTGTTGAATCCTTCGTAGCCCCCGTACTTACTTTGTTCTTTCTGTTATGAAGGGGAGATACAAAGACAAAGGAAATGACCGGAGAGAGAAGTTCCAGCAGATGGATTCACCGGAGAGGAAACGACTCAGATACGATCGGGACACAGAGAGGTAATGGCTGCTCTTGGTTAGGTTTCTTTGGGGCTGCTGATGCTGGGGTGGCACCAAGGCCAGGAATCGGCCGGTGGGGTAGGTCTGCAAGAGCAACAGCCAGGCGGGCTGTGATTCTTGTGGGTAGAGTTCCCCAAAGTGTGAGCCTGTGCTGCTGCAGGACTTCTCAGAGAGGGTGGAAGAGGGCCAGGGCTGTGTAGTGCAGGGGTGGGAATGAGGGTTTACGGGGAAGCAGAGACAAGGTGCGTGGTGCTGGAGGGGTGAGATGTGGGGTTTAGGTGTGCCTGGCCAGGCATGGGGAGCAGAATGCAGCCTGTTCCCATCCCCCTGGCATCTAGCCATTGAAAGAAAGAGCAAAGCTGTGTTTCATCTGTTCCACTGACTCAGAGGAACGCTAGGAGCTGTATCCATCTCGCTCAGAGTAGGTGGAGGAAGAAAGTGCGTGCCATGCGGAACTCTTAAAAGGCCTGCCTGCTGCGAGCTCGCGTGTTCCAGTGGGCTGAGGAACTGCTAGGCATGTGTTGAAGATAGAACTGGTTATGTGGCTGTTTCCTTCTGGTACAGCACCTCAGGAGGAGACCTTTCCTCCATGTCTTGCAGTTTAAAAATCTACATCTTCTCTTCCCTCTGTTTTCCTGGAATAGCTGTGAATAAACTACAGCAGTTTGTGTGCAGTGTCATCAGCAGCCGGGAAGGAGAACTTGCCCGAAGGAAGCTATTTTTGTACTGGGTGGTTTTCAAAACGATGGGGTTTGGTTAATGGTCTTGGATGAGTGATGACCAGGTGGGAGAAAGGGTGTCCGAATCAACACTGCTTCTGTTGAGCTGAACGACCACAGCGCTGGGAGAAGATAAAGATCTACCAGAGCAGCAGGGATTAGACTTCGCTTTCTCGCTACTGCTAAAATTCGGATTAAGAAATACCAGCACGGAACACTCCTGGCTTGCTTGTACCATAAATATTTTGGAGCCTGAGCTCATTTCCTGTGCCCTGGTGTTATTTTCCCCTGAGGTGGGACAAGAAATTATGCGGTCAAAGGTGCCCGAGCCCTGCACACAGAATCCACCGTGTTGGTTCCTTGGGCGGTGTGCTTCTTGCGAGCAACTCTGGTATCCCTCAGGAGAGGCTGGAATGTCAATGAAGTTGCTATTAGTAGAGCTAAAAATCCCTGGCATCTGTTTGAAGCGTTGCAAAACTGGACAATTGATTCTGCCTCTTTTGCAGTGACTATGACCCAAGGATTGATAGTAACAACAAAGGGAACCGAATGTTCCAGTCCACGGGGTGGAAGAAAGGCTTTGGCCACAACCAGCAGGGCACAACATCACCGATGGAGGTGAGTCTTCCCTTCCTGGCAAAACACATCACTGTCCTGCAGCCGGTAACATCTCCCAAGACAGCTGGAGGGAGTTCCCGGCTGGAACAAGAGTCAGGCTGCAAGTCTCGGCCCCCACTCAATGGAATAATCTGTGTGCGCTAATTAACTTTGCAGGCTGGGAGGGGCTGCAAGTATGTTGGCAGTGGAGAAAGGTTAGAATTTATACGGATCTGGAGGGGTTTAGAACAGAGTAACAGTGAGCAGGGAGGGTGTGAGCATCTGATGAATACCTGCCCAAAGCCAGGCTGGGGTTTGAACGGGTCACCAGCTCTGCAGCCACACGAGCTGGGGGAAAATGTGAACCTCCCCCGGGGAGGTGCGAACGTAGCCAAAGCCACGGGGCACGTGGCACTACTTGTCTGCTCTGCTTGTGAGGCTCTCGCTGCCGTTCTGGACTCCGGACTTGGGAAGGGAATGCCACGGTACGTCGTCTGATGAGGAGCAGAGTCCCCATCAGCAGAGGGCTTTAGGGATAGGCAGGGCTGGGTAGATCTTGCCTTCTGGGACAGGCTGGTCTCTCAGTGGACCTTAATTTGCTGGAGAGTGTTCGTCTGGCAAGCAGCCTGGGGCAGGGACTGCTCTCTCTCGCTGAGGGGCACGTGAGCAGCACCATTCCCACGCGGCTGCAGTTTGTCTCCTGGCTGCTGTGGTGTCAGTGCTTCGCCGAGGGGCGGGCAGCTTGCAGCGCAGCTCGCGTTGCGACATTCAGCTTGCAGTCGAGTATATCATTAAAGGCAAATATTTGAGGCTTCGTGACGTGTGTTTGCTTGAGCCCACACACACGAGGCAAGATTCCCTCTCCGGTGCAGACAGCAGGAACCACCCCAGCTGTTGCTCAGTCCTCATGGAGAGTTTCCTGTGGCCATAAAACGGGCTTTGTCGAAGAGCCAGCTCCAGCGGAGAACTCTGGGAGGTCTGACCTCTGATCAGGGCTCCCTGGACCGGATGGGGAGCCGATTGCAAAGCACGGCCCTCGTACAATTCCTATAAAGGCCTCCCAAAAGAGCCCTAGAGATGTGCTTTCTTCCCGCTTCCAAGTCGCGCTGGGCAAAGCCATGTGCCCGCTTCAGCCCCATAGGACTTTGATCTCAGCCTGATTGATCACATCACTGATATTCAGCTAAGTCGGACTTAAAAGCAAAGAGAAACTCTCCGCCTTGGGCCCGCTCTCCCGGGCTAACTCTAGGCAGGTATTACTGAATAATTCAGCCGTTGGCTGCAAAAGCCAGTCGTTAAAAACTGGTTGAAATTCCAAGTGAGCTACCAGAGCCCATGGGAACCCTGTTAGAGGAGAGAACAGCTGAGCTCGTGCAAATGCAGGCTAACTGCAAACAGCTCCCCGGGAGCCCCGCTCTCGTGCTGGCACTTTCCTTTGCTCTGTTTCGATCCTCGCTCGCACCCAGCTGCCTCTCGCCTGCCGGCACTGCCTGCTTTGGCTGCCCGCTCCCAGCATGCCGTATGCTGGCGTCGGTCTCTGTGGTTTGATTCTCACCGCGCGTTTGCTGGCTGCGGTTTGTTGCCCGCAAAGGGCCGATAGTTTCTCCCAAACAGCTTTTGGAGGAACGCGGTGCACTTGCTGTTCCTCCTCTCCCGGATCCACGCGGGAGCAGTCGGCTGTCCTGAAGTGGCCCGGGGGAAGCTTTTTCTTTATAGGCAGCCGGCGAAGAAGAGAAATCACTAACACAAGCTGCGTCTGTTTTCAGGTAGAAAATCGGAAGAAGGGCCCCGGCCTGGGGGCCCAAGGGAAGCCCAGCAAGAGGCAGTCCAACGAGACCTACCGCGATGCCGTCAGGAGAGTCATGTTTGCCCGCTATAAGGAACTTGAGTGAACAGTGGAGAAAACCCCAAGCCTGTCTCTCTCCATCTCCGTCTCTTTCTCTCTGTGTCATGTTCTCTTGGGGGTTTGGTCTTTTTTGTTTGGTTTTTTGTTTTTGGGTTTTTTTTTTTTAATTGTTACAGGTTTTGCTGCTAGAATTTTTTTTAATAAAACTGAAAATTTGTCAGTGCTTGTCTCTTGCCTAAAATGGCATGTTTTAAAAGCATGTGATGCTTTGGAAGATTCCCGTTGTGTTTTTGCTCTCTGCTGGTGAGGTCCGTGGGGCTTGTGGCCGTGCCAGTGGGGCTGGGACGGGGTTTGGTCACTGTTCCCTGCCAGCTCAGGGACGGATGCTCCTGGTGCCGTGTACTGGTGGGCCAGGCTGTGCGCTGGGGCAGCCCCAAGGCCCGGCAGGAATTCAGGACTGACCCGTGTGGGATTCATCCTGGCTGTTAGCAAGGACAACTGGGTTTAATTACTAGCAGCAACTTAATGGTTAAAGCTGGTCTAACTAATGCTGAGTATCGTCTGGGCTTCCCAAGCAGGGCAGAGCCCTCCCATAGACCATGGGGTGGGCTGGACCTGGTGGCAGTGGGACCCTCGTGGGACCCTGGCTGCTTGGTGCTCTGCAAGGGACTGCGTTTGCCAGGGGAAAAGCCATTTTGAGCAAGGGCTGCTCGTGCAGCCCGGGGAGGCGCAGAGGCAGCTCTGGGGCAGGGACGTGTAACGGGCGAAGCACAGTGAAAGCGTGTGTGTGTGTGAGCACGGCAGGCTGCGGGTGACAAGGCTGAGCGTGGCTAAGGACGATGGTGGTGGCCGGCAGGAGCAGACGACATGCCAGATGGGTGGGAGGGTGGTGACGGAGCTGCGGTGGCTGGTACCCACCATCACTTTCAAATATCCCAAAGGAGGGAAAACCAGAGACGTGAGGAAACTGAAGACGGCAAGATTTGGAGGTGAAGGGCCACCGTAACAGCTGACAACTTCTAAGGGGAGCAGAAGACCTGTCCACGCTCCGTTTCCTCGTCTCCACCAGAGAGGTGTGGGGGGCTTGCTGGGACCCTGGTCCTCGGTGCTGCACCCAGCAATGGTGGAGGTGGGGATGACCATCGTGGTCCTGGTGAGTACATGGGTGCCAGGGGAGGGAACGTGCGTGCCCAGGGCAAGTCGGGGTTAGAAAGGGTTTGTCGCAGCCCCCTCCTGCCGCGGAGCCCTCCGTGCTGGGGGTAGGGACTCCTCTGCAAACGGGAGAGCAGCTGCTCAAGTTCAGAACTGTGTGGAAGTTTAGATGGAGGAAGGGTCACTCTAACACATGTGTGTTAAAACAAAGACACTCCGGGACCATGTGGCACAACCAGCAGCCAGGAGCAGCTTGTCTGGGTCTGTGGACTGGGAAGCTCTGGGTACTGGTGATAATGGTGCTTTTAATGGCTGTACGGGTGATGACCCTGAACCGCAGGACCCCGATAGCTCTGTTAGAGTGGAAATAGTGAGGAATTGCCCCAGCGTAGAGCCTGAGCAAGTCATGCGAAATCTCAGCATAGCGACCCTTCACACTCCTCCTCGGGATCTCCAAACGAGGACAAGGAATTTGGAAGAATGTGCAGAAGGAGGCCCTGACTGTTAGGGAGGGCTGGAGCCTGGGTGGCAAGCCGGGCTTTGGTGGTCCTGGGACACGGGGGGAGGACAGGGAAGGCGACGGGCTCCTGGGGGTGAGCTCCCTAAAAGGGAGCAGTCGCGGGGGCGTGAGGTCTGGAGGAACAAGCTGGTGCTCCCGCGTCTGGAAATGACTCACGCGCAAAGGGGAGAGAAGGGTGACTGCGATGGGACATCGTTTTCAGCGGCACTGAGGGAAGCGGGGAGTTTGGGAGCAGATCGGGAGGTGCCGCACAGGCTGTGCTGCACCCGGGTGTACCGGCCATCCGCGTCTGCCAAAAACGAGCGTCATTCCCAAACGGAACAGGCGGGAGCCTTTACAACCACCAACTGCAGGAACCCTTATCGGATTTTATTAATTTGCTAATTGGGTCCATCCATCTTAGTGAAAACCTGTTAACGACTGATGGTACATAATTAATTAGAAGATACTAAACCAGATGAATGTAAGAGCAGCTTCCCTTGGGCAGATGGACCTCCCTAAATAATGTATGTTCCTTGGCTTAGCTGCGCTCGTTTGCTTGCTCGCTTGTCGTCAGCGTGATGTGCGTTATGTGAAAGGAGAGGCAACCCAGCGCTTGCCAGGGCTCGAGTCAGGAACAGTGAAAAGAGGGAAAAAAATTAATTTCAAAAAAATATCTAATTGCAGCGTGCATCTGTCTCCAATCAAGAGAAATCTTTTTTCTCTCTGCGGAGGTAGATCTACCTCCCATTAGTTATATTAGTCATAGAAATACTAGATTTGTTGGTTTCCATTATTTTGGGGTCATAGGAGATAATTATGGGCAATCAGGCCCATTGCTTGTGGCGTAAGGAGTTGGAACAACACCGTGCTGCTGACGGCGGCGTGGGGTTTCGAGGGGATGTGCTGCCTGCGGCCTGACAGCGCCACTTGCCCGGGCTGAAGAGAGAATCCCCGTACCAGCTCACGGACAATCGAGGCAATCCCTGCATTTAGCATTGCCTTAACGCCCCTTCCCCGGGGTATCCCAGCGAGCGCCTCCGTGTCCTCCCTTGAAGATGCGCGTGTGTGCATAAGGTATATCCACGTGTACATGATGTCTGCCCATGTGCAGCAGCCGGGGGATATCCAGGATTAGGGAACGTGGAGGAGCCCTCCGCCGGGTCGGGATGAGGTGACCGGAACGAGGTTATTAACAAACTGGACCAGATGACCCGAGTCAGCAGCCGAAGGCGTTGAAAAGACGCACCAAGCCAGGAAGCGCCATAGTCTCTTGGGACAACGGCAGCGTAGGTGGTGATGCAGAAACCCTGACGGTTTGTCATTGGTGGAGTGGTTTTGAGGTCTGTGACGTTTTTGGAAGGATTGTCACCTGAAGCCACAACCGTATTGCAACTACCTTTATATTTTATTTTGTATTTCAAAGACTGTTCACAGCTATGCTAGTGCTGTTGCCATGTACAGCGTGTTGCCTTGCGTGCCATCCTGTGGTGATGAGCGGGACTGAAGATTACAATTTATTTTTATTTTTTGGAGGGCCCAGATAAGAGTATCGGCACAGATGTTGGAGCAGTCGATTGGCACGGAGACGTTGTTCGCAGGAGGAGGACTGTGCCGATCCGTAACCAGTACTAAGGTGGGTATGAATAGAAGCGAAGCACGGGAAGAAAAGGCAGAATGAGGGGTCTACCAGGGTGTCCTGTACGGGTACAGAAGGACGCTGTTCCTGAGACACGGCTGCTGGCAGCGCTGGTGCCAGGCGGTGCTTGGCACGGGGATGTTTTTAGGAACAGGCAACGGGAGCCATGAACTTCATGTTGGCCAGTTTGGGGGGACCAACGGGGAAGTTAAGTCCAGCGTTTAGAGGGTGGGAGGCATAGCCAGGGCATTTCTACTTGGACCCCTGCCCAAGGTGGAGCCCCTCTTTGAGCTCTGTCACCCACACAGGTTGGTCTGCAGGAGGCTGATCTGGACACCTGAGAGTCTCTGGAGCAAGAGCTGCTTTTCTCCCCCTTTCCCAATGAAAAGCAAGTAGATAATCCTTGATTTCCAATATTTATTCGTATTAATATTGACACAACAGTGATTCAGGACCTTCTAAGTGGAACATAGTGCTGTAAAGAGCTGGAGTTGTGCTTTCTGAAGGAAGAAAGCAGCAAGGTGGGATGAGGGAAGGAGAGAACAAGTTGTGCTGGTTACTCCCAGCAGAGGACAAAGGCAGAAGCAGTTGACAGGGCAAGGGGTGATGGTCTTAAACTAAAAGAAGGTAGGTTCAGACTAGATATAAGGAAGAAATTTTTTACGATGAGGGAGGTGAAACACTGGCACAGGTTGCCCAGAGAGGTGGTAGATGCCCCATCCCTGGAAACATTCAAGGTCAGATTGGATGGGGCTCTGAGCAACCTGATCTAGCTGGAGATGACCCTGCTCATTGCAGGGGGGTTGGACTAGATGACCTTTGGAGGTCCCTTCCAACCCAAACCGTTCTATGATTCTATAGCATTTCCAGTCACGGAGGGGAGATCTGCAGCTTGCGGCGATTGTGCTGGCACGTATCCAGCGTCTGCTTCTTGCACTGGGGCACACGGGGCTGGCTCAGAAGTGGATCAGCAGCACAAAGACCATCCCAGCTGTGCACAGTGCTGAGGCGAGCACTTCGCGGCACCTCCAGGAGCGCGTTTCTGCTCCACGCGTGTGTTGCTCAGCCCATCTGTGGCCTGGAGGAGGTCAGGCCCATCCAGCTGTTAAAGTGCACCTCGCTTCCCCGCGGAGCGCTTGGGCGTGCTGCAAGGAACCTGGGGAATAACACAGCAGCTTAAAGCTCACCTGGAGCCACCTCCGCTCGTCACCTTACAAACACCGCTGTTGCAGACAGCCCTGGTGAGCAGCTCCCACACTGCAGGATGCCTGTCTGCCTACGTATCGCGTGACTTCACATTGCATCATGCCGGGCTTGATCCGGAGGGAAGGAGAGGATCAGTCTGAGGAGCTGGGTTTGGATTCCCATCAAGCGGGAGCAGCAAGAGCAGGGTGACCCCAGCGCAGGCGGTGCTCTGTCCCACCGGGGTGCAGTCCCACGGGACCCAGCAGCGCCAGCGCAGTGGTAGTGACAGGTCCCACCAACAAGCTGGTGACAAAGCTGCCTGTAACAGTGGTCCAGGGTCCATCTGGGAGACAGGGCTGACCGCCATCAGGCTGAAGTCCACCCAGGAGAGCAGTCTGGACCCAGCACAGACCTACCTGCAGTACAACTTGGGAGGGGGCTCATGGCTCAGGCTTGGGCTTAAATGGAGCCTCCAGCCCAACGGGCAGCGGTGGGTGGGGGTCCATTTAGTGCCTCCAGGGCCCCGACACCCTCCCTGGCCCCGCTGGGATCTTGGGCAGCTCACTTGGGCCCTTCCCATTGCTGGGGCTTAGGAGAGGGGCCGAGCAGCTTTCTGGGTGTAGGGCCGTTAGGCAGCAACATCCCTTTTCTCCAAAGCCCCGTTGGGGTCTGTCTGCTCCAGCATATTAATTTGGCTCAGAGGTGCACTTCTGAAACCGATCTCCTGCCTTTCCCCACTTTACTGCACTTTGGATTGAGTCCTGGGGCAGTTTTGGAGAGCTCAGGCTTGGGAGAACGTCAGCTGGATTCCTTTCAGATGAAACCAAATCTAACGCGCTCCAGGAATGCACCGCGTGCTCCCCAGCCACTGATGGGCGTGCAGACCAGAGCTTGTCGGGGGTGAAAAACCTCTTGTAAATGTATAGTACATACATTGGGTCCTCAGCTGTACGGGTCCGCTCCCACTGCACCACGCTAGCGTGCGGCCACCAAAGCCCAATCCCTCCCGGGTTTCCCCTTCCATACCGTTTCATGTCTTGAGTCGCTTGCGGACCAGAGCTTGCCTTTGCCGGGCAGCAGCGGGACGGTGCCATGCCTCCGGTCCCCATCCACCTCCACCCACCCACGGCACTTCGGTTTCCCAATTCACAAGAGAAAAACAAAAAACAAAAAAAAAAAGCTAAGGAGCGATGCACCCGACGGGCTGCTTTACTATCCCGTCCCCATTCGGGGCGGGGGGGAGAAAGATCCCCAAACCCGACCGCTCCGCTCCGAGTCCCGCCCCCGCGGGTCCCCGTACCGCTAGATGGCAACTGCTGCCCGCCCGGGCCGGGCCGGGCCGGGCCCACCGGACACGCCGGCAGCCAAAACCGCGCCGGTTTCATGAATGAAGGGCTGCCCCCGGCTGCTCCCCCCCGCCCCCCCAGCTCCTCCCTGCAGCCTCCAGGTGCTTTGGGTTCCCGGGGGCAATGCGCTGGAGGCGGCTGGGCTGGCAGCAGGGCGGGCTCGTCGCCGCTCACACCCCGCGGGCTCCTTGGCCGGTGAGTAGCCGAGAGATGCTTTTAATTGGTGCGGAGCTGAAAATTGGTGCGGAGCTGGGCCGGGCTGCCCCCTTTCTCTCCGCGGCGGGGTGGGGTGGGGGGCAGCGTGCTCAGCCCGGGCTGCTGAACCGGGTCCGACCCGCCGCACAGTCCGCTCGCTTTTACCCTCTGCCTCGTTGCGTTTTACATCTCTGTGCAGAGCAACTTAGGAGCGACTTGTCTTTTCCCAGCTCCTACGGAGAGAGCGGAGCTTATTCTGCTGCTCGGTTTGCCACAGCACGCGGTGAAAAGTTGGCGGTAATAATCTTTTGTGGTTCTATCTATGAATGCCTTAAGGCGGGCTCCAGGAGGTTTTGTTACTATGGGCAAGCTCTCTGCATCCAGGGCTGGTTTTTCTGGGGCTCCTTGACTTGGATGCTCCGCTTTGCTGCTATCGTTTAACAGCCCGAAATCCCACACTGGACAGATCGACGCTAAGCGCCTAGTCTGTGCTGGGGTCTTTGCCACTGCTCAAAGACAGCTTTGTTGGATTTCCCCCACCCCCCCCGCCCCAAATAAAAATCAATCATTTGCCTCCGAGCAGTTGTGACAGCCTTGGTCCAAGGAGAAAAAAAATAGCCTCTCCGGTCCGTGGGGACAACTGTCCCCTGCTCGGGCTTCATAAAACCTGCTGGGACACATTCAGCCTCCCTCTCTGCAATGCCTCAGCTCTCGGCAACCTCGGGACATACCATATAGCAGGCAGAAAAGAAACAGAGCCTGAGAAATGCCGGGCGCTCTCTGAAGGAGCCCTTTAACTAATGATCCTTCTGCCTGGAAGCATTGCAGAGCCTGGGTGCAGATGGCCGGGAGCCTCACGCGCCTCCGGCGTCTTGAACGCGATGGGTGGATGTTGTTTCGGTGCGATGGGGTTGTGATACTCAGGGTGAGGGTGGGAGGGAGACAGCTACATGTTTGTTTATGTCTAGAAACAAGTTACAAAGCACTTGACATACTTTAATTAAGACAAAGAGGGTTATTTCTTCCTATCCTTGGAATAAGACCGCCTCTGGCGTGAATTACGGCTCCTGGAAGTGTGCGGCAGTCCTGCACGGCAGCCCGGCCGAGGGATGCACTGTCCCCTGGAAGTCATCAGGAGGCATTTCACAGGCAGGGTGTAGCTGGGCTTCGGTAAGCCCCAAGCCTCAGGTTGCTGCCGTGGCTGTGTTTAGTCAAGCGGTTTATCGCCCATAAGGAATCACCGCATCGGCCTGGCTGCGGAGCACTGGCAGGAAACTTCTGCCTAGCTGGAAACCAGCATTTTTTGATGGGAAGAGGGGAAAGCGCTGTAGGAGAGTTGGTCACAGAATTGCAGCTATCCTGCACACATGCTGGCCACGCGACGCGCACGCAAGCCACGGGGACCTTTCTCTTTGCCAAGTGGAGCGTGTCCCAGCTTTCCGCTGGCCGGTCCTCGCACGGCCTTCAAAGGGAGAGGGGGGGTCTGGCAGCCCCGATGGGTCACTGACTTGACAGGATGGATTGCTGTAACGTATAGATTTGTCCCGCTGAGTTAACGGCATTGAAAACGACAGAGACACAAACACCCTTGTGATTGATGAGCCGGGGATGGGGCAGTCAATTTGAAAGCCAGGGCAGAGATATTAGCTCTATAAGAAATATGGCAAGAATTCATCCCTAATCTAATCTCACCGAATTCCACAAGGATGCAAGACAAGGATCATTTGCTGCGGTTCCTTAGGATGAGAACTAAACAGGAAACCCCCAAGCGTGTCAGTCGTTCTCCCAAATACCGATGCGCTTGTGCGCGGAAGCCGGAGAGGGGGTGCCACGGTCTGAGCCATCTCGAATTGCTAGATAAGAGGTGATGCCAGGCTGCGAGGCTGCCAAGCAGCGCCGAGATCAAGGAGAGGGAGCGGGAGCCAAGCCCGAGGTCCTCAGCAGGACTCCTTGCTAACGATGCTCTTTTTGCCAAACCAAGCCCTTGAGCCAGCGGGGGTTTGCGGCTGCCTCACTCTGCTGCGCTCCTGTGACACTCTCAGGGGCTGTTTACAGCAAGGATGAAGATTTATTGTAAACCTTGGCTCCCGGAGTCTTGGAGCTGCCTCTTCCTCCAAGTTTGGTCTACCCCCGCTCCAGCTGGGATTACAGCGAGAGGCGGCTTCGAGAGCACGGGGTAATTAGGTCTTTACAGGCGCTTGCTCGTGCGGTTACAAACCTGGTGTTGAAAGCAAAGACATAGAGATCAGTCAGCTGAGCAACCCGCCGGCCCTGGGGGCGGCTGGGAACGGCTTTCGGCCAGGGAATGGGGGGACGTGCCCGGCCTCACCTGCTCTCCTTGAGGAGCCCTCCTCGGGGCGGAGGTCTGCCCAGGGGGACCCGCTCCACCCTGCTCAGGGTGGCAGGGAGCTCCCGCAGAGGACAGGCTGCACCGGGGAAGAGGGTGAAACAGCGTTACCTGGTCCGGACTGGGTGTGCAGCTTTGGGCCTCTGGTCCCTCTGAGACACCCATCGCCTCCCACCTACTTCTCATTCCTGCCCCGCGTGCAGGAGCTGGCTGTACCTTCCCCGGCTCTTTTTGCCTGGGATAACTGAAGCACCGAGCGGCAGAATGCCCAGCGTGAGGTTACTGTGCTCACAGCGCCGGGGACAGAGTCACTCTGTCTCCCCAGAGATGGGATCATCCCAAATCACAGCCGTAAAAATCCAGCATCTCCTTGTAGCTAGATGCCAAGGGATGACAGTGATTTTGTGGTACGCGGGAGGGAGCACTCCATTTTCCCAGCAGAGATAAGTCTTTATTATTCCCTGATGCGAGCACTGTAGGACATTTGGGCTCTGCCATCTCCATGCTTGGTGACCCTACGTGCCCCCCGATCCACCCCCGGCTCCGCTGTGCCCGCAGGCACAACCCAGCTCCGCCAGCGGGATGGCACGGGATGGCATGGCACGGAGCGCAATTCTCGCGCACGTCACCCCCAGTTGACTTGGTAGCCTGCCCAGGATATGGTTTCCCTAAAACAATGCCGTTCACAAGCCATGTGCAGTTATTGTTCTTGTCTCGCGCGCTGGCGAGCTGCCATTTATTGTGCGCAGGAACTACTCTGCTTCTCCCACCGTCGAGTTCAGGTTTATTTCCCTGTTTTTCCAGGAGATCACTGATGTCAGCTAATTTGGCCAGAGCATTTTGTAGCGTGAAAAGAAAATGAAAAAAAAAAAAAAAAAAGGCTTTCGGTTTCAATCTGTCCATTGTCCACTGAGAGAAGCGCTGGTCTTCCCACGGTGCGTGCTCCCACCCGGGCGGGCGGTGAGAGCTCGGCCGCCGCGTGCTGCTGTGCCGCATCCTCGCCTGTGCACGGGCGGTGGTAGAGTCGGGCTCAGCGCCGAGCTTTCTCAAAGCTCTGGTCTGCGGTGTAGGAGGACGACGTGCTGCTTGGAGGAAGGTGGGACACTTGGGGTGAATCCCTGCCCTGCCGGGGTTCCCGTTTGGCCGTGGGCAGGTCACTTAGTCCATCTGCGCCTCAGGTCCCCGCTGGAATGGTGACAGCCACAGTGGCCTTCCACAGCGGGACGCTGGGTGGAAGAGTACGTGGAGGCCTGAGAGGCCTGCACACGAGCTCGGGGTTGGACAGGAAGGATGTGTCCTGGGAGCAGCGTCCTGGGTGTGCTGCGTGACGGTGGCTGCTTCTGGGCTGCCTCTGGCACAGGGAGCCGCGCTGTGAGGAGGTATCTCCGCTTGTGACCATCCGCTGGGCTGGGTGCTCTCTCTTGTGAGCAGCCAGTTAAACGATTGCAACGAGGGGAGCTGCCTGCCTTGGAGCACGCTGCTGCTGCTAGCGCAGCTGCCTTGGTTCCCCTTGCACAAAAGCTACGGCAGCCGACCAGCGCCTGACCTGCCCCAACCCCTGCCAGATGTGCCTTCAGCTCGGCCTGGAGCTGACCCGGTGTCCCCTGGGGGAGAACGAACGAGCAGCCAGCTGGGGTGAACGGCCCAGCGTCCACCCGCGGTGTCTCTGCTGGTCGCTGATCCTCGGAAATACCCTGCACGGAGCCCGCAGCCCTGCTCCGGACGCCTCCCGGTGCCACAGCAGATCTGCTGGCGTGGGGACTGCGAGGTCGCTCGGCCACTCTGGAGCTCAACGCCAGGCCAAGACGTGTCCCCCGACTCCCCGAGCAGCGTGCCGGAGCGAAGGGCAGCCCGTGCAGGGGGGAGCCCGTGCGGGGGGCTGCCAGAGCGTGTTGCTCTGCAGGGGTCCAAGGCTTGCGAGCCAGAGAGCTCACCCAGCAATCCAGGCTGTAATTACCGAGGAGCCCAGCCAAGAGGCTCTGAGAAGAAGCAGATAACAGTGCAGGCACCCTCCAGCCTCATTAAAATACTTTCTCCGGCAAAGCCCCCCACGCCTGCCCAGCTTGTTCCAATTAGTGCAGCGGGCCAGGGAGGGCAGAGAGCAAGGCTCCTCTTGATGAAAAGAAAACACTGCAGAGCTTTCAAGTGTTGGGGGAGGCGAGCGGCCCCGGCTGGGACAGCGAGAGGCTCTGGGAGCGCGACCGGCAGCCGTGTCGCTGGCCGGCGATGGTGAAGCGGATGAGCCGGGTCACCAAGCAGCAGAGCAGGTGCTTCGCAGGCAGCTCCTGCCTGGAATGGGTTTATAGCCGGGGGAAACGCGGTGAGGCCGACAGCTCTCTGAGAGGTGCTGAGCATCCCTGCCCAACAGGTCTGGAGGCGGGAAGCAATAATCCCACTGTGAACGAAGAAAAGCTGCTTTACAAATCAAGCAGATTTGCTGCAAAAAGCCTTGGCAGCATAAGGTGGCAACAGGAGCCGGTTTGGAGGTGCTGGAGAAGAGCGCAGCTTGCCTGTCCTGGGAGCGGGGATGCTTCTGCGCTCCCAGGGCTGGTTCTCTCGCGACACCCCTGGGGACGGAGCTGTCTCCAGCCCTTGGCTTTTTTGCTGGGGTACTGCAGAGAAGCCCCTTAGGATGTTGATAGGTGCCCACCAGGACCCTGATCAAGCTCACCTCCTCTTTTCCAGGGGCCACCGAAGGACCAGCAGCCCGTGACACTAGGTCATGGCCGAGGTTCGAGCTGGCACGCTCTGTACGAAAACCCCCGGTGTCACCCAGCCCCTCTCCCCAGCGGCGGCTGTTCAGCCAGCCTGGGGCAGGACGTATCAGGAAACCCATCCCCGGCCTTGCAGCCCCTGCCAGGGTTTAGCACGTGAGTGCCAGACCCAGCCTGGAAAGCCTGAAGCCCAGAAAAGGCCTCCTGAGCGGGGCAGAGCCCCCCGAGCCCCCCGAGGGCTGTGTGGAATGCCGGGCCGTGTGGCGGACAGGTGACAAGGGGGGTTCAGCCGGCGGGCGGCATCGTGGTATAAATGGCTCTGAGGAATGCGGGGCTGCCCCTGGGGACTCCCGGGGCTTTGGGGAGCCGGCCCGGAGTGGGGCGGGCAGCACCGAGCCTCTCCGCTATCTTATTTGGGTACTTTTTCGCTAACACAACATCAGAGGATGGCAAGCCCCTTCCCAAAAGTGACAGAATTTTAAACTTCTCAGTTGCGGCAGGAGGCAGGTTGGGAGTTTAATACACCAAGTTAATCCGGAGTTTAATACACCAAGTTAATTCTGACTGGGCTGAGATGAGCTGTGCAGCCACTGCCCGGCGTGAGACACGCTTGCTCCGCACTTGTCCCACCTCCCCGACCCTCCGCTTTGTCTGGGGAGGAGCCCAGCCTTCTTCCTCCAAATTTGCCCCTGCGCGGCTGCCAGCCGGCGTCCCGGCGTGGTTTGCCCCCTCCGGGAGCCCTGGCCCGGGCAGCGTCCCGCAGCCGCTTGCCTGGGCTGGGGCTTGGCAGCAGGACCGTAGCGCTGCCCTGCGCCGGGGATGCGGCAGGCACGGAAGCCGGGAACAGAGGTGGGGAAATGGGGCGCTTGTATGGCAAGGAGAGAGCCGGAGGGTGTGTGGAGTCACACACACCCCCTGCCTGCCCGGGTTTTCCCTGGGGTGTGTTTGCCCAGACTCAGCAGCCCGGTGGCACTGGCAGCTGCCTGTACTCTGGCAGCATTTTAGGTGAGAGACTTGCAAGGTGCGATTGTGCTGCGTCTCCACCTGGGTTTCGCTGCACATTGGACTTGCTGCCTTCCTAGTGCAAGGGTGAATTAGAGGAGTGGTGGAGGTTACTTGACTGGCACTATCTGGCTCAAGCAGCATGTTCAGGAATACAGAAAGCCCTGCAGGAACTGCTGGCTGACAGCACGGGCCAATCCAGCCCATCACCCTGCCCATCACCCTGCCCATCACCCTGCGGTAGACAAGCCCAACTGCTGGGTCACCTTCCCAGCCTGAGGCCCGAGAGCCAAGCCAGAGCAGGGTTCACCTCTCTCAGTAGCAAGGGAAAGGTAGGGGCTGAGCCAGCGGCCTCCCAAGAAAGGGATTAGCAGGACGTTAAGTGAAGCCAACTCCTTATCCTTTCGTAAACAGTTATTAATATCCTGGCCAGCCTTGGGCTTGGTAATTTGCTTTCAAAGGATGTGGTCCCAACTGGAGCATGCCTTAAGCTACTGAAACTTCAGGGAGATGAACACCGTTAAAGGAGATGCTGTATTTGCCCTTCCAAACATGCAAGTTGGGTCCTCTAAAGATAAGGAGCCGAGCCCAGCTCCCACCTTCCAAGGCCCCAGGCAGCCAGACAGCTCCTGCCTGCAGAGAAGGGCAGGGGCAGCTGGGCTCTGCCGGCGTCCCGGGGCAGCGCTGGCGGCCGCCCTCACAGCCCGCCATGGACACCGCTTTGTCGTGCAACGGGGGAGGAGGCAAACCAGCTGCAGGGCCTGAGGTCCGCATTCACGCGGCAATGCAGCTGGTGTGCGCTTAACGTGACACCAAAGGTCTCAGCGCCCGGGAATGTTTGCACATCAACACACCTAAGAAGTAAAAAAGGGAAAAAAAAAAGAAGTGCTCAGGCTCTGAAGTGTCACCACAGGTGATGAGTTCCCCCCGATACCGCCCAGACCACAGAGCTGTCCCTGCCCCATCGCTGTTACCACCAGGTAACAACCGTTAGCGAGGAGCCCTCCTGCCTGGCGTCCCACGGTGTGCCAGCAGCAGCTGGAACTCATTCCTCCCTGCTCGCAGCCCTTGGCACACTTCGGCAGCGGTGGTTGGCAAAAGAAAGAGTGGTCTGGGGCTAATTGCGATCGTGAGCTTTAATCTCAGGAGGCTGGAGCGTGGGAGGCTGTCGAGAGATGTCCAGGCTGGAAGGGAGCCCGCTGGCCAGCCCTGCTGCGCGATGGCAGGGAAACACGGGCGAAGCCTGAGCAACCTCAGCCGCCTTCCGCTGGTGAACAAGTCCTCTATTCAAACCCTCCGAAATCTGTCCCCCCGCCTTTGGGGCTCCGTGCGGGCCGTTCGCTATTGGGCACGTGTCACCTGCATTACTGAGGGGTTCACTGACCCCCCCCCACACACACACTGTTTTGCAGGGCACGCCACGGTGTCCCGATGCCACCTGAGCTCTGGCGCTGGCTTTTGTGGTCCCAACAACTCCGGTGCCATGCTGCAGGAGCGTCCCCTACCTCTGTCCCCGTCCCACAGCTCAGCACCGCAGGCTTCCCCGGCATCAGTCCTGCCCCGGCCAGGCAGCCCTGGGGGGAGCAGGGAGGGAGCCGAGGCTTTGTCATCCCTCTTGGAGAAGGACGACAGCTGCCTCTCCCTGCAGCTGCTGGGGCATCCATCACCCTCGCGGGATGGGGGGACGGCCAGCGCCCCGGGCTGGGCAGGGGGAGTTCCGCGCCCACGTGGGCAGGAAGGGGGGGCAGGCAGCTCTTTAGGAAGAGGGACAGCCGCAGGCAGAGGTGCACGCCAAGGCACACGACCACCAGCTCCAGCCGTGCACGCTCCCTGCACTGGCACGGCGCAGACCGACGTGCACACAACCAACGTGCAGAGGTGCGTGCAGGGACGGGCACGCGGGCTGAGCCCTGGGAAGACGCGGGACAGGAGGAGACTCCCTGATGCAGGGCACGGCTGTCCTGTGTGCTGGACCTCCTCGCCTGGCTTTGCCCCTCAGGTTCTTGGCCGGGGTGAGACTCCTTTCCCCTGGCACCCAGAGCAGTACCTGCCCTCCAGGCAGGGAGGAGACCACCTGCACCCAGCGCTTCTGCGGGGCGGGGGACGGACACAGGACAGTCTCAAGAGCGTGGAGCTCGGGTTTGGGAGCCAGGGCTGCTTAGGAGCCTCAGGCGAATGCTGACACCGGGGTGCAGCCCCCCCCCCCCCCTCCCCCAGCTCCTCTCCCTTGAGGTCCCCCAGCTGCTGGGGCCAGCGCTTCACCTCCCGCCCGTGCCCGGCCAGCCCCGCAGTGTAACTGAAGAAGGCACCAGGCTGCAAATGGCGTGTGGGGATTAGCTGGGACACAATCGGGGCCTGTGAGAGCGGTGGAGCACGGGGCACGCTGCTCCGGGCAGGGAGGCAGCGCGGGGGGCTGCTGGCAGTGCCGCAGGGTCACCGAAGAACTGGAGTTCAGCATGCTCTTCCCTCTCGGGAGATAATGCATAGCTTGATAAATCCAGGGCCCTTCCCCCTCTGAAATTTGGGCTGGTTTACACTATTCGTGGCATCACAGCAAACAGGCGTTGTCGGGAGGAAATTGGTGCTTTCACGGATAAACAGCTCCCTCCCGTACCCGCCTGTCTCAAACAGGAGGGATTTGTCTCTTCCCTGTGCTGCTCAGTCTCCGGCAAGACCTTCCAGGGGACTTTGTCTCCAAAGGAAAAATTCGGTGGTCCGTGCCACAGAACGGTGACTCTAGATGACAGCTCAGCCTTAAACCTGTTGGACTTCCACAGGTGGCCCGTGGCAGGGGAGGAGGGGGGGACGCAGGGTAACCGCCGCCGCTGGCGCTGGGTTGCGGCCGGCACAAAGTCAGCCCAGCGCCGCGGCATCACCACCCGTGCCACCCACACCAAGGCACTCCTGGTGACTGCCAGCCCCCCCGAAACAGGGCTGCGATCACCCACGTCCTCCCCCTCAGGCCCCACGGTGCCTGGCGTAGGAAATCTTAACCCCCAGCCGTCCCCTCGCCCGGCAGCCTGCCCTCATCAGCACTTCCCTCTCCAAACTGAGATAGAAATAGTTGCAGCTCAGGACAGTTGATTATTTAAAGCTGTCGGGAGTGTTTAATTTAACCCTGGATTCATCATCTGCAGCTTGTTTCCATCCACTAGACACCCTTGCTCCCCCTCTCAGTGTAAACTCTGCCTCTGCCGAGCTCTTCACCTCCGGGCAGATTTGGGCAGAGGTTTACAGGCAGGAGCCGTGGCCCCGCCGCATGTCTCCCCCGGTGCCCCCGCTCCGCCTGGCACAGCGAGGGATGCCCCCACGCCGGGGGCTGCGGGCACAGCCGGCCGGGGAGCTGCGGCCGGGATGTTAGCTGTGCATCAGGGGCTGGACCTGCCAAGTGCCCGGCAAGAGCCTGCCAGGGCTCTGGGTTCCCCCCCGTGCGTGGCTGCAGGTTCTGCCGCCACCGACCCTGCCTTTGGCATCCCCAGGGCGAGGACACGACGCGCTGGTACAGCGTGCACGCCCGTCCCACGGCCCGGCCCCTGCTGCAGGCATGCGAAGCATCCCTAAAGCTCGCCCCGCAGCCATGCGTGAGCGTGTCCCGGAGGCAGGAGCCATGCCCTGACTGCCATCCGCAGAATCCCGACCCACCCTGGCATCCCCAGGCGCTCCGGGTCATGAAAGGTTCCTCCCAGGGCTGGCTTAGCCCAAACCTAAGCCTAGCACAGGCCCCGCTCCATTTATAGAAAGCTGCAATTAGAGGCCAGCGTTTTCCCGAGTCCTCCAGCAACCGAACGCACATTGACAAAGAAAAAAAATTCCCTGTCAAATCCCAGGCACGTCCTCGCGATGACCCCTGGGATAGCAGCTCTCACTCGGGGCATGGCTGCAAGTCAGCGGCAGGACGGCTCTGGGAGACTCTGCTGCAGACGGCCGAGCGTGGGGAAGAGCCAAAATCGCTGGAGCATCGCTGGCACAGGAAAGCCGGTCGTCATCTCTGCCTGCTGGGAAGGTGTTTGTGGGGAAGGCAGGGCAGCACCGTCTGTTAGTGGGTCCCCAGTGTGGCTGATGGGGTTCCTACCTGGGAACCGCCCCCCCCATGATCAATGTGCCAAGCAACGAGCAAGTTACACCTAGCTAACCCATCAGGTCTGGGGGGGGGGGGGGGGGGGCAGTTTCTTCCTAGGCAGTGGTCTGCCCATCGAAAAGTCTGCCCAGGAAAGGGATGGACAGGTTGAGAAAGCAGCCCCAAATCAGAGACAGAAAATGGCACAGCCTCCACCCCGAGGTCGCATCCAGGTCCCAGAGTGGTGCCAGGTCTCCTGGGATGGGGGAAGGCTCCGGAGCACAGCAGAGAGAGAGCAAGGCAGCAGCGAGGGCAGGGAATGGGCAGGAGAGGAGCTGTGCCGAGGGGCTGCACCCCAGCCCGGCCGCCGGCTGCTGCCTGCTCCCTGCCCGCTCCCTGCCTGCTCCCTGCCCACTCCCTGCCTGCTCCCTGCCTGCCAGGACGCAGAGAAACCCCAACTCCGTGCGCCCGAAACCTCCTCCCTAAGCAGAGCCGAGTGCTCCTTCTTGTGGAAGACCGAGACCAAGGCAGTAGGAAAAGGTTGGCCGCACCAGCCCTCCTACACAACCCTTTGCCAGGGCGGCAGAAATCCCCTGCTCCTTGCGCCAAGAGCCTCTGGCCAAGAATGAGCCAAAAAGCGCATTTTAAATCTTTCAGTCATAGGACTGGAAGAACTTAATATGCAGCGAGAGGGGGCATTCTAGTCAAAGCTGCCATTTAGGGACCAGGACGTTTATAAGCAGGAAAAAATGCATCTAAATTGCTTGAATTAATTGCCAAGAGCTGCCAGGCCAGCCCCGCTCCCCGCGGGAGGTGTGGGAGCTGGCGGACAAGGCTGTGAAACCCTGTACGCCTCCGAGGGGGTGAATGTAAGAGAGCCCTGCAGCATCCCGGAGCCAACGGGTGCTGGTGGCCTTGGAGAGGTCTGCGGTGACCAGGCAGTTTGCAGAGCTACCGGCCAGAGCGATGTGTCGTGTACACACACAGCCGCAGCTGATGCTGAAGGGATCACAAAAGTGGTGTTTATGGACGGTGCTCCAAAACATTCATATCCCCTTGAGTAAAAGGGACAAGATTTACCCCCAGGCTGAGGTAAGACAAACAGTATGGATCCCTCACCAGGCTCTGGCCAGACACTGGGGTCTGAGCAGATATTTAGCAGAGGATGCCTAAACACCAAGTCGCCTCTTCCCTCTCGTCAGTCACCCCCAGGACGCTCAAATCCAGGTGCTCCTGAGTACCGTGTGCCACGGGCACGCCGGCATCACACCACACACCTCCCCTAGGCAGGCTGGACTTCTGGGGTCCCTGCTGCGTGCAACGCGCTGGAGCTCCCGGGTGGCAGCCGGGGCAGCCGGTGAGTGGCTCTCCCAGCCACAGCTGCCTCTCCCAGTACCCAAACTGGCCCCGTGAGCACCGGCTGCTCCGCCAGCTCCTGGAGGTGGAGGGTGCAGGGTGTCCCAGCTGGGACCGGCGCAGCTCACAGCAGTGGAGACGATCAGAAATCCACCTCACCCTCTCAGAACCATCGATGATTGAGGTTCATCGAGGACAGCCCAGCCAGCGAGATGCCCGCCTCCTTGGGCCCCCGCTTTCCCCCCCAGCCCAGCCGGTTTGGGCTGTGTGAGCTCCTCAAGACAAGCCTTGTCTCCCTCCCCAAGCCCACGCTCCCAGGGAGGGGTGGGCCCCGGCCCCCCGGCAGCCTGCAGGTGCTCTGCTCAGATAAACGCTCCCAGGGCGCTTGCGGCGGGTGCTGCAGGGTCCCCAGCCTGTGCCTTGCCTTGCTGTCCCATCCCGTCCCGCCGAGCTCACTGTGGCGGTGACCTCCCTCCGCAGCAGGCTGCACAGCAGCCCCGGCTCATTTTGCAGTGCTGTGGGTGGGGGGGGGCTGGACACTTGCTCTTGGTGGCTCCTCTGTGCCAGGCAGCTGGCCTGACGTCTTCTGGGGGACGAGCTGCCTGCAGACCGGCCGAGCCATCGCTCGCTGTCCCTTGAGCACCCTCCCCAGCCAGGGGCCGGCCGGCCGGGGGTCCCGACCCGCGCACAGCCTGCAGCGCCGCAACCGCCCCCCTTCTCTGCTTGCAGCTGGCGGCAGAGACGGCATCTCGGCGCTGGACCATGGTGCTGTGAGGGCGAGCCGCTGAGCGCCAGGATGCAGGGTGTCCCTGGCAGCAGGCTGCCCCTCGTTGCCTTCCTCCTGTGCCTCCTCCTGCAGCAGCCGGGCAGCAGCAAGGCATGGAAGCAGCACGCCCCGCGCCTTCGCCTCACCTACAAAGGTAAGGGGGCTACCCAGGCGGATTTCCTTGGGGTCTGCACCTTGCTTGGGAGTGTCCTGCAGGTAGGGAGTGAGGGGGGTGGCCAGGGCTCGGGGGAGGCAAGCAGTAGCCTTGCAGTTGTGGCTGCAACACCTCCACACGTTGGGTCCTGGGGACGTTTCGTGGCTGCAGCCCCGAGCACACCCCATCGGAGAAGGGGGCTGAGCAGGGAACACCTTGCCCTGGTCCGGCACAACACCGAGACTGGCAGGGTTGTCTCCTTCTGCTCCGACTCGCTCTGGGAATCTTACGGTGTGTCCTGGTTTGGAGCTGACCGGGGCAGCCCCGGGGGAACGTCCCCTGTGCTCACGCTCACAGTGCCATGGGGACACTGAGCCCCAGGCAGAGCTGCCGGCCCCTTCCTCTGCCTCCCACCAGCACGGACCTGCCCCAGCTCAGCCCCTCTGCCCTTACCCCTCCTGTCCTGCCCAGGAGAGCCTGACCCACTGTGCAGGTCATTTCCCTGCTGCACTTCACCCTTCCCCCCCGCATCCGTCTTGGCTGGTTAGATTCTGGGCTCTTCAGAGGAGGCACAGTTTGCTCTTCTTCTGCCTGGTGCAAAGGGGGGGGCCTCTTCTTGGTCCTCTCTAGGTGCAACAAGAGCAGACAGACAGGTAGCACAGTACACACCCCAGCAGGGACGTGCAAGAGGGGACAGTCTCTCGGGAAAGGGTGTCTGCAGGGGAATGACCCGAGCGGTTAGAGCAGAGGCTGCTAGCCCAGCAGCTGGTGACCCTGCCACGGAACCTGCGCTGGGGACTTGGCCAGTTTACCTGCTTTCAGCTTCTCCTGTGTGAAAAAGAGCAAACAGCTTTGAAGGACAGACAGCTCAGCACATCCCCGGTGCTGCCCTGGATGTGGCAGTCGGCAGGGCTCAACCAGCCCTTCTCCACACCTGGGAGGTGGCACTGCAGCTTTCCAACGGGCATCGCACTCAACGGTCTGGTCCTCCTGGCCTGCTCACCACCCTGAGAAGCTGCTCTCCAGGCAGTGGCCACCGGTGATGTGGAAGATGCCCCCAGCTTGTGGCTGGAGAGGACTGGACCTCCCAGAGATGCAGGATATCCCTGCGGGGAGATGGTCCCTGCTGATGCCCCAGCTCGGAAACATGGTGCAGGGTCTGCCTTTCCTTGGAGCAGGAGGAGGAGGCGCAGGGCTGCTGGGGCAGCAGGAGAGCAGAGGGACTGCTGACTTCAAAGCCCCAGAGTGACCTGGGGCCAGACATGCCAGAAGCCCTCAAGTCTTGGGCAGAGGCAAAAGAGGAAGCTCCCAGCATGGGGAGGGCTCAAGGACAATGCGAACAATGGCAGGGGATGTGACTCACGGACAGCACGGGGCAGGTTCAAGGACACAATGCCTTGAGAAGTTTAGGTTTAAAAACTCCTAAAAAAAAATAAAAGGAGGCCTTTGAGTGTCCATCCGCCCCAGAACCTACGGGACCAGCCTTGCCCTCAGATCCCAGCATGGGGGGTGGGGGGGGGCGAAGCAGGCTTGTGAGAAGGAAATGACAGCACCGAAGGCTGGGAGAGCAAAGGAAGGATGGGGCACGGGGCACGGGGCCAGGAACAACAGCAGCGGCTCCCACCCTGCCGAGAAGGCGAGGAGGAGGTTTATAATAGCACGCCGGCAATCACGGCCGCGCGAGAGGCAGCCGCTGGGTCAGGCTGGGTCAGCCCTGACGCTGCCCGGAGCTGAGCCGCTCCGTTCTCTGAGCCCATAGAGCAGTGCAGCTATGCAGCGAAACCACAGCACGCCTCCCAGCTCCTCTTACTGTAATAATCCAGGGCAGGCACAGCTGGGAGTTGGCAAATGGGTCTTCTGCCAGCCTTTGATCCGCAGCCAGCCCAGCCGGGCACGACCCAGAAAGCCATCACCGTGCAGCAAGTGCTCGGGAGCGCGGGAGGCTGGCGGGTCTCTGGTTATCGGTACCAAAAGCTGCACTGGCACATCTCTTATCAGCCGACGGCAGTGAGGGGCTGGAGCCTGATTTAGCACCAAGCTTCCCCTGGGCTTCAGGGATCTCCTCCATGGTCTGCTCCGTCTGACAGCTGGGGGAAGGGGAGAGCATAGCCCCCCGGCACAGCCGGGCTGTGACCCCAGGAAGCCCAGGGTCGCCCTGCGCTGAGGATGCCGTGGCTAAGGGGCAGGCGGAGATGATGGATGGGATAAGGCGGTTACAGTGGTCCCGACAATAAAGAAAAACACCGTGGCCTTGGGAGATAATGAGCACAAAGGAGAGGATGTTTCTCTGGGCTCACCCATTGGTTTAGCTGCCGCAGAGACCGCGGGTTCCCTGCCTCCAGGGTCGGGGTTTGGCTCAAACGCCCTGTGCCTATAGCTGCGCTGGGGGCAAGAAGAGGCTGGTTTGTGCCCGCGTACGGGGTCTGGAGCCACAGCACTCCACGTCCCCTTGGTGAGGGAGCAGAACCGCGTCACACGGAGTCAGGCTGAGACCCTCGTGGTCACTGGTGCTGCCAGAGGTCTCCCGGTGCAAGAGCAGGGCAGGGAGTCCTTCCTGGGCCCTCCCACGTGCTATCGCAGCGGGCCTGAGAGCCCAGCGGGGAGGGCTCCTCCATCGTCCTGCCTGACCCTGTCCTCGGACGGGGACGGGGCAGGGGGTGACCAGCGGGTGACGTTCCCTGGGACCAGCCTTGTCCCACTCCGCTTAATCACACCCATGTATTGGACGAACCTTCTCCCTGGCTCTGGCAGGTCCCGGGGGCGTTGGCAGACACGGGAGGGTGGGCAGTGTGCTGCAGCCTGCTGGGGACCCAGCGGTGACAACGGGGCCGCAGGCAGGGACAGGAATTTGGCTGTTAATCCCATTCAGCTGGTGGGAAGTGGCTTGGAAACCTGCCCCCGCCTCGGCACCCGGAGGAGAGCCCTTGGGTACCCGAGGGAATGGGGCTGTGCACAGTTCCTGTGGGAGCAGGAGGAGGGCCAGGAGCTCCCCGACACTGCTGGGAGCGGCTCCTGGCAGAGGGGGGGTTGTGTCCCGCAGTGACTGGAGCCCTGACCCCAGAGGAAGAGGAGGAGGAAATGGCCGCTGGGAGCGAGCCCGGCTGCGTGGCATTGACGCGGGCAGGGACCTCTGCCTGCTGCCGGTGGCCCAGCAGGTCCTTTCCCCCCGGGACGAGCGGACGTCAGCGGCATTTCCAGCTTTCAGGCACTGGCCCCGCTTCCCCTCTGCCCTGGAAACGGGGTGGAAGGAAGAGACACGCAACTTCCCGGGTCAGTCGGTCCCCTTTGAATGGGACCGTGCCCGTCCCCACGTACGCCCCACCTGTGCCTGGGGCCGCATGTCTGCCCACGCTCCCATCCACCCGGCCAGCACCGGCTCCCCTTGACGGCTTCCCTCCCTCAGTTCCTGGCACACTGCTTCAGTCCACCTGGGTTTGGGTAATGTCTCAGCCTGGGTCTGACAGATCACTCCGGATTTCCAGCCACGCTCCGCTGCTCGGCAGCCCCCATCCAGCAGCAGCCCATCTCCATCCCTCTGCCCACGGCACCTTTCCCTGCACAGCACCAAAGCCAAGAGCAGCCTTGCCGGCGTAGCCAGCCTTCACCCTCTCCCTAGCTGGATCCTTTGAAGAGAAAAGCAACGCGTTATGATTTCTGGAAGCTCTAAAGCCTGCCTCAGTGCCGGTCTCCCCTGTCTTGATCCCTGGGATCAGGCGCTTGCCGGGGCGGCAGCTGCTGCGATCCTGTGTCCGGTGCAGCAGCTGCCCCTGTCGTGCTGGGGATGCTCACCCGGCAGCCAGCCCCAAAACCTGGCGCTGCACATCACGGACCGATGCAGGCCCTGCGGGGGTTGTTTCAGGGGTGGTTAACCAAGGGAGAAGAGCTTATTGTCCCTCTCGCACGCCCACAGCTGTGCCGGAGGAGCCATGCTAGCAGCCCCCAGGCTTCTGCTGCGCAGGAGGAGCTACAGCCTGAACAGCAGAGCCCTTCCCGCTGCCCTGCCATGCCCGTGGGGGTCCCGGGCACACTGCCGCCCTCGGCAAGGTGGTTCCTCGCTCCAGCAGTGCCAAAAGGGTGCTCTTAAAAGCCCTTTTCCTGAGCCAGTCTAATGCTGGGTTTAGGCTGTGTCTCAGGACACGGGGCGGGGGGGGGACGTGGGGTGGTGGATGTAGGGTCAGAGTGGCACCCGGGACACAGCTGGGGGCTTCCCTTCCAACTCCTTGGGCCAGGGACCGGCCACCCGTCCATCTGTCTGTCCCAGTGCACCCATCCGCCTGCCCATCCCGGTGCCTGGGGTAAAGCCCAGCAGCACACACCTCGCAGACCTAAAGGTTTGGGGAGAGGCGGAGGAGAGAAGTGTCCAGGCTGGGCTGTGTTTTCATCCAGCCTTTCCTTGGAGAGATGCGTCACCCCAGCGAATAGCCAAAACCCTTTTTTATATAAACTCTCTTGATCTGAAGCCCAGGAAAAACATGCTGGGAGTTATGGGAAGCAAGTCTCCTGTGTTCTCAGCCCTGTCCCCACAGTTTTGGGGTGCAGGGGCTCCAAGAGCTCCTCCGAAAGGCTGGCTGGAAGCTGAGCAACCTGGGCTCCTGAGGCTGGACCACAGTCCTGCCCCGTGCCCTGCAAACCAGCCCAGCCCAGGGCAAGGTCAGCGTAGTGTTCCTCTTTGTAGGGGTGACTCACTGTTCCCTCCAGGTAGGCTCATGGGAGGAGGCTCCATGACGAGCGTTGGGGCACCAAAGGTGATATTTTTCTGCTAAGGCAGAGGCAGGAAAACTGTGTTCCCTTGGGCAGGGGTGGGTAGCAGAGCTGTCCCGGAGATGGGGAGGACGGGGCCGCTGGTGCTTGTCGTGTCGTTCATGGATGGGTTTCTCTTTCACGCACCTCGTCTCCTTAGATCTGCTGAAATCCAACAGCTCTCGCCTGTTGCTGGCCTCAGGGGACAGGATGGATTTCCAAGCCCTCTTAGTGGATGAAGACAGGGCCTGGCTGATGGTGGGAGCAAAAAACCACATCTTCCTGCTCCACCTGGACCATCCCAGCAGGGAGCCCGAGAAGGTCAGTGCTGGGAGGAGGGTGTGAGTGTGACCCTGGCCGGGCTGTCCTCTTCCTCCCCGGGAGCCGCTCCTTGTTCCAGTGCCGGGGCGTGGAGATGGATGTGCTCTGAGCTGGGCTGCTCTAACATCCCCGGCGACACATTTACACCAGGATGTCTCGATCGGTGTGGTCAACCCATCCCTGGCGGTGCTGAGCCCCGCTGGGACAGGCTGATGTCGGGGAGGGACAGGGCAGCTCAGCCAGGAGAGGAGCCCCGGGCGGACGCGGGGCGAGGTCCAGAGCAGTGCCCGGAGCCCTGCTATCACACCTAGTGCCTGCTGCTGCTGCGAGAGCTAAAACAACCCCAGCAGCAAGTCCACTAATGTCATCCCAAGATATCCTGCTGGCGTGGTGCGCAGCTCAGGCCCGACAAAAGGAAAGCCCATTAAGGCCCTGCAGCCTGGCGTTCCCACGGGCCGGGATCCAGGAGAGCCTGCCCACCGACTGGGTGTGCCGCGGCCCACCCAGGCTCCGTCCCCACGCCAGATTCGCTCTGAGCCTACTTGGCTGGCTGCCCACCAGGCCCTGGGGACCCCAGGAGGTGTCAGACCCGTCGCAGGGCACTCCCATGTCCTCACCAGGTGCCTGAGCCCGGCGGCAGCTTTTGACTGAGCCCGTTCCCACCGGTGCCCGTGGGAGCCAGCTGGCGCAGGGAGGTGAAGGGAAGCAGGGGCTGCATCGGTGGGCTCTCTGTGTTGCAGATTTTCTGGCCAGCCTCGAAGGAGCAGGTTGAGCATTGCCAGCTGGCAGGGAAGGACATGGAGGTAAGCAGGGCTGGCAGTGCCCCCCGCTCGCAGCCTTTTGCGGTTTGCCATGGATATTAAACACCCACATGACCTTGAAAGGGAGCGCAGGGTCTGCCTGAGACAAGGGTGTTGAGCCAGATGGAGTTCGGCTCAGCCAGGGGAGGATCTGGCCGGGGCTCCCACATCCCAAGCAGACGTGCTATGGGGCTGGGCACAAGTGCCCAGACCTGGGCTCAGCCCGCTGACAAACATCTCCCCTTGAGCAGACGGAGTGTGCCAACTTCATCCGCCTCCTCCAGCCCTTCAACAGGAGCCACGTGTTCGCCTGCGGGACCGGCTCCTACCAGCCTGTCTGTGCCTTCATCCAGCTGGGAGCCAGGGGGAAGGTGAGGGATAGCCTGGCCAGCCATGGCCCCATTGCAGAAGGTGGCAAGAGACACCCCCCCCACACACGCACCAGCGAGGGGGAGGGAGAGGGAGCCCCGGAGCCCGGGGCGGGTGGCCAGGGTCCCTGACACTTGCATGGCCTTGCTGCGTGTGGTGAGAAGCAGCCCCGGTTTGGCAGTGCCAGGGTGCCCATGGGGATGGGACCGGGTCCTGGCAGCCCCCTCCGAGGGGACCCACCGAGGACACCAACCTCCTTCCCACTCTTCTCCACATGCCCGGCTTGTTTCCAGCCTCACCCCAGGCTGACATCTTCCCTTTGGCTCTGGCAGGGTCCTGGGACTCCCCCCATGCGGTTGGTGACCCACTCCTTGGAATCGGGGCGAGGACGGTGTCCGTACAGCCCCCATGAACCCTTCACAGGGCTTCTCATCGGTAAGAGGGAGCAGAGGTGATGCTGGAAGGTGGGAGCGCTGGGGATGGTCTGTGCTGGGAGGCGATGGCAGCAGTGCCTGCGCCCTGCCCTGCTGCACGTGGCTGCGGTCCTGGTCCGGTGCGTGAGAGGAGCCATCCCGCAGAGCCATCCTGCCCCGGCTCACCCCGACCTCGCAGTTCTTGCACAGAATCGCGAATGCAGGGTGTAGATCGAGCGGCACACACGTGGGGGTGTGCGGTGCCACCAGCCTGCCCACCTTGTACCAATGCTGTGGAAGGGCTGGGCGGGTTGGGGGCTAGAAGCCATGCTGGGTCACAGGTCTGGAGGAGGCTCTCAGCCACGCTGTGCCACCTCCACCCTCCCCGAGCCTCGGGGGACACAGGGACGTCCTCTCAGGGGACCTCCAGCTGTGGCACCCCAACCCACCCGCACCCCCAACCCTGCAGATGGGGAACTCTATTCGGGCACGTCCAGTGACTTCATGGGCAGCAGCGCTGCCTTCTTCCGGACCTGGGTCCATGGGGCCGAGCAGAGCTACATCCGGACGGAGCAGAACCAGGACCACTGGCTACACGGTAGGACCGGGGGGGCCCGTGGGGCACGGGGGGCTCTCCTGCCTGCTGGGGAGAGGCGGGGGCCAGCACTGGCTCCAGAGCTCAGTGGTCTGACTTCCTTCTCCTCTGTGGGGGGAAGCACTGATGAAGCCTCTGGTGGGACCCGTGCTCCAGCATGCACTCTGCAGCCTGGGCACCAGGAATGGGGCTCTGCCTTCTGGGTAGCAGGGTCTCCATGGGGCACCCTGGGTGCCCTCAGCATCTCACCCTGCTCCCAAGGGCTTCCAAGGGCAGTACAACAGGGCACAGGGCCATGTCGTGCTGCTCCTTCCCCCCAACAGAGCCCGCCTTCGTCGGTGCCTACGCCATCCCCGATACCTACAACCCACACGATGACAAGGTCTACATCTTTTTCCGCGAGACGGCCATGGAAGCTGGGCAGTGGGAGAGGCGGCACATCCATGCCAGGGTGGCCCGGGTCTGCAAGGTCAGTCACCAAAGGCCAGTATGCCATAACTGGGTGTCCCACCAGGTGGGCTTTTACCTTCTCTGGGCCAAGGGGCGGACATGAGGGTGTCACCACACCCCTACCACAGAGCAGAGGGCTCAGGGCTGAGGGTGTCCCACTGTGGGGACCAAGGAGTGCACGGCGGTGGGGGAGGCTCGGAGAGGCCGGGCTGAGCCTGGCTCTTGGTGCCCGGCAGAATGACGTTGGAGGGAAGCGCAGCCTCATCAACCGCTGGAGCACGTTCCTCAAGGCCCGCCTGGTGTGCTCCATCCCCGGGCCCCAGGGTACCGAGACCCACTTCGACCAGCTCGGTGAGTGCACAGCCAGCTCGGCAGCCGGGAGCAACACTGTTCTGCCGCGGCTGCTCCTTCCCCTTTGCCACGGGGATGGCCAGCCAAGGACGTCCACCCGCATCCCCTGGACCCACGCTGCAGCTCCTGAGTGCCTCACCTCCACCCCTCTCTTTGCAGAGGATGTTTTCCTCCTGCGCACCCGGGACCCCCAGAACCCCCTTGTCTTCGGCCTCTTCACGGTCTCCAGGTGAGCGGGGCTCTGGTCAGCCCCTGCATGGGGCAGTCCAGCCCCCCAGCCCCTACCAGTGCTGCCCCATGGGGAGTCCTGGGTGGGGGGGGCAGGAGAAGGGCAGGACCAGCACCCAGCTGGAAGAGGAAGGGCCACCGGCCATTTCACTGCTTTCCCTGCTGCTGGTTCACCAGCCCATCTGCCAAACCACCAGGTTTGGCATCGGCACAACCAGCGGTCCCTCAGGCTGGACCAGCTGTGCCAAAGGGATTCCTGTCACCCCTGGGTGCCGTGTGCTGATGGGACAGCGTGGGCACGGGTGTGCATGTGCCTGGTCCCTGCGGAGCGGCAGGGACACTGACAGCCCTGCGCTCCCCCCGCAGCGGTGTGTTCAGTGGCTCTGCCGTCTGCGTCTACTCCATGGCTGCGGTGAGAGCTGCCTTCAGCGGCCCCTTCGCACACAAGGAGGGATTCGACTACCGCTGGGTAGAATACAAGGGCCGCATCCCCTATCCCCGTCCTGGCACGGTAAGGGGCTGGGGAGCAGAGGAGGGGGAGCGGGACAGGCTGGCCTGGCCCTCACGTGCGCCCCCCCCCCAACCCCGTGTTGCCACGCAGTGCCCCAGCGAGACGTACGACCCCCTGCTGCAGTCCACCAAGGACTTCCCGGATGAGGTGATCAGCTTCATGCGCACCCACCAGCTGATGTGGGAGCCCGTGTACCCGCAGGGCCGCCAGCCCGTCCTGGTGAGGGTCAACGTACCTTACCGGCTGCGGCGGCTGCTGGTGCACAGGCTGGAGCTGGAGAGCCGGCACTACGACGTGCTCTTCCTCGGCACAGGTGGGAACTCACCCCAGCTCTGGGGATGCTGTCAGCACGTGGCAGCTTGCATGGCGTGCCGGTCCTGTCGGCTCGGGTGGCTCCTGGCCCTGACAGCTCCTTCTCCTGCTGCGTTCACAGACGAAGGCAAAGTCCTGAAGGTGGGGCTGGCCAGTGGGGTGAGCCATGGCACCGAGGTGATCAGCCTGGAGGAGATCAGCGTCACTAAGGTATGGGAGGCCAGGGCTGGACCGTGGTGGCTGGACCATGCAGACTACCCTCGTCCTGTGGCATCCTCCCTGCAAATTCCTGCTGCAAGTCACTGGCCTCTATCCAGGAGGTCCCTTGCCTGACTGCCTGTGGCTCCCACCTGCCCTGACCGGCAGGAGATGCTGATGGCATGGAGGGCAGCCAGGGGACCAGAGCCAAGTCATCTCCCAGCTCCCCACCCAGTCCCTAGGGGGTCTAGGGGTGGCACACTGGAGCCCGAACGAAACTGGGAGGGCTGAGCTCAGGTTTGAAAGCACGGCTGCCAGGCAGGGCTGCCCAAGCTGAGCAGGACCAGCCCAGGCTGCCTGCACGGAGCGGGAGGAGCTGGGGCCAGGGAGCTGGGCCAGGGCCCTGGCCCCCTGCCACCCCGGGCTCCCAGCCCCGCTGGCAGGTGGGGGTACCTGGGAAGGACCGACATGGCTGCAGCACCCTCTCCTTCCCCTCCAGGTGCCTTCTCCCATCCTGGACATGAAGTTGTCACCAAAGCGGGTGAGTCCTCCCTCCTGCTTCTCCCTAAAGCAGCCAAGGGACAGGGCACAGAGGCCAGCTGGCCCCAGCCCCTCTGCCTGGGTCCCTTGGCCTCAGGGCTTGCACGTTTAGGGAATGGGCTCCTGCCAGGGCAGCCTGGGGGTGGCAGGCTCTGGCCCCCACTCCCCCGTGTCTCCCAGTGCCCCGCTCCCAGCACGGGGCAGGGAGCTCTGCTCCCCAGCTAGCCCCAGTTTCTAGTTTGGGGGTACTGACTGCCGCTGTTCTGCTTGCCCGAGCAGCAGGAGCTGTTTGTGAGCAGCACCCACGGGCTGCTCCAGCTCTCCCTGTACCGCTGCGAGCTCTACGGCAAAACCTGCACCGACTGCTGCCTGGCCAGGGACCCCTACTGCACCTGGGACAGCAGGACCTGCGCCCCACACCTGCTCACCGAGAAGAGGTGAGCATCCCCCCCGGCCGGCCCTGCTGTCCCCTGCAAAGGGATGGCATTCAGAGCAGGGAAGGGAAAGCCACCAGCCCTGGAGCTTTATCCATCAGCCCAGACCCCTACTGCCACCCTGCCTGCCTGTCCCCCAGCCCTCCCTTGTCCCCCCAGCCCTCCCCTTCTCCCTGGGTGCTCTGCCATGGAGGGGTCCCACAGCCCGGGCCGGATGCCACCCCACAGCTCTGTCTACTCTTCCACAGGCGTGCCCGCTGCCAGGACGTGCTGAAGTCTGACCCGCTCAGCCAGTGCCAGGACACCGCGGAGGGTGAGCGCCAGCCCCAGCCCAGGCAGTCAGCTCTGCCCGGGGGCCAGCAATGCCTGGGAGGGTGGGCAGCATGGTGCTGGGAAACCAGTGCCCACCAGCTGCACCAGCGCTGCCCGCCACAGACCTTCCGTGTGCTGGGTGCTCCGTGCTGCCCTCCCTGTCCATCACACAGCTCCCATGCAGGGTACTCACCCCTTCCCCTTCCCCTGTCCTGTCCCCCATACAGGGACCACTGCCGTGGAGAAGTTAGTTTTTGGGGTGGAGAAGAACTCAACCTTCCTCGAGTGCCTGGCACGCTCCCCGCAGACGACCATCCGGTGGCTGGTGCAGCACGGCGAGGAGATGGGCCTGAGCGAGGTACGGGGGACAGGGCAGTGGGGACGAGGCACAGGGGTGGCTCGGTCCCTGGGTCTGACCCGCCGTGCTCTTGCCTTTGCCCCAGGTCAGGAACAACGGCCACTTCTCGGTGCTGGAGCAAGGGCTGCTGATCCGCCAGCTGACGAGGGAGGACGCGGGCACCTACGAGTGCCAGGCGGTGGAGCGCTCCTTCTCCCAGCCCCTCACCCGATACAGCCTCCGTGTCATCAGGCACGAGGCCATGGAGGTGCCACCTTACAAACAGAGCAAGGGGGTCGAGATAAGAGGGATCCACCAGAGCCCCCGGCCCCGGATTGACCTCCACCCGGGCTACAAGGGCTTCCCGCGGGCCCTGGGGGCACCGGGCACCAGCCTGGATGCCTACTGCAACGCCCTGCGGCACCAGGAAAGGCAGCGGCAGAAAGCCTGGCACCAGAAGTGGCAGCACCCATCCCCAGACAGCAAGACCGGCCGGGTGCGGAGGCACCCCCAGCCCCTCTGAGGGGGTACAGGGAGCCGGGGCCACCCGCAGCTCCTTTCCCGGTCTCTCCAGGGCCCTTTTCGTGCGCAGGCATCAGCTCCGAGACACCTCTCGGCTTCCCGCGCAGAAACGCCTCGCTGTTACTACCTCAACCCCTGCCAGTCCTCGCTGCCTCTCCGTGCGCCCCAGGGGGCATGCCACGGCCGGGGCATGCAGCCCGCACCGGCTCTCCGAGACTCAAAGCTTTTTTCTCCCCGCAGAATATTTATTCTCCTTCTTTTCCCCTGGCCCTTAATGACGATTGTCATCAGCAGCAATAATAAGCACAGAGGATGGAGAAGGGAAACAGCCAGCTCTCACAAATGGTTCCCCAACACCCGGCAGCATCCAGCCCTGCTGCGGACACCCACGTGCCCGGACCCGGCGTCCCTCCCCTCCGGAGGTGGCAGGCTCCTCGATGCAGCCCTGGCAGCGCGGTGCCCCGGCGGGGTGCTCACCTGGGCGGCTGTGGAGGTGCCGGCAGAGCCCAAATGCCGCTGGAGGCAGCGGGGCATGGCTGCTTGCTGAGCCCCGGCTCCGGCAACCTGGTTTTTGCAGATGTGCCTATGCCGGCTCCAATCCACTTCAAACCACACTGCTTTGTTAAATTTTGACATTTATTTTACCAAAAAAAAAAAAAAAAAGAGAAACAACAGGCAGTTATACCAACTTACAATTTATTATTTTTTTAAAAAATGACATGAAACACAAGTAAAAATAAATACATCATATAAACAACAAATTGTTCAAAGTCTCTGTTCTGGGAGATCAGGTGAGCACATCCCGTTCGACAGAGAGAAGAGGGAAGCACATGATCATGCGTGGGGCCAACCGACCGACCCACCCTGCTAGCAATACTCCTCTTTCCAACCACAAAAACACAGGCCACAAACTAAGGCGGTAGTAAAAAAAGAAAAGGAAAAAAAAAAAAAAAAAAGAACCCCAAAACAACAGAAAACCCAAAATGAGACTCAGCGATGGATTTTCCTTCAGGCTCCCGTGGATCTGCCAGAGACACCAGCTCACCAAGGTGGGAGCCACGAAGCAGCAGCGCAGCGGCGGGCGGTGGTGGTGGTCCAGGAGGCGGCAGAGGTTGCTGCCCCTCACTCCCGCCGTCCCTTCGAAGGGAGCGCTCGCTCTGCTCGAGTTGCGAGGAGCCATCATCCCCACTGTCATCTAGCTGGACTACGTTCCCCTTTGAACCTCTGCCCCCCTGCCCCAGCCCTCCCCCCCCGGTCCTTCCAAGACTGGATTAACAAAATTCATCCCGGAGTGGTGAGATACACCGGTTGTGAAGGTATTTGCTGCACGCGTCCCTTTTGGCCTGGAAGCCATCCACAAACCAACAGCAATTCTCTTGCATTCTGCCACTGCTGACATCATTAAGCCAAAGTAGACATCGTTTCTAGCGAAGCCCCCGTGGAAATCCTGTCCTTTGCTTGCCGGAATATTTGCTTTCTGTGAGTACCTGCATCCACCCCACCAACCTCCCAGGGCTCCGGGGGCCAAACGTGCTGCGGATGCGCCATGGGCCAGGCTGGGCTGCATTGCCCCCACCCCGCAGCCCCTCCACAGTGCCCCCAGAGCCGCACTGGTGGGAAGGGAACAAGACCACCGAGACCAGGGCGCATGGCAGCCGCAGCCCTCCCCGTGCCATCGTGTCCCACAGCGGTACCCAGCCTTCGCCTGACTGTCCCCAGGAGCAGAAACCTCCCACCTAAGGGAAGGGCTGAGGGCTGGGTGCCGACATGGAGGGCAGCTGGCTGCTCCCGAGGCTCCTGCGGCTCTGCCACGGCCTCTGGGCTGTGCTCAGAAATCCACCTTAGTGTCCAAAAACCTCAGCAGAGAGTCCTGCACTGCTGTCCTCAGTGTCACCCGCAGCCCTGCTGTGAACTGGCAGCTGCTTCCATCCGGTCATTTAGAGACAGAAATTCAGCAGCAAAAGAAAAATTTAACCCGTGCAGGGAAAGCCCCTGTTCAGGCTCAGGAAAACCGAGATGGGACCCTCTGCAGCAGAACCACATGCTGAAGAGGGGGAAAGCCTGTGGAGGGCAGATGAGGGGGGGAGGGAGTCCCACAGGAGAGGAGCTTTGGGGCTCCAAGAGGTCCCCCCACTCGGAAAGCCCCTGGATAACCCACGCACCCTTGTGGCTTCTGTGGGGCAGAAGAAATTCTTCCCACAGTGCCGTGGGAGAGCAGGTGCCTCCGGTCGCCTTGGAGCAGCCCCAGTCACTGCCAGCCCCCCCCCGGACCCATCATTGCCATCTCTGCAACCACCTCTCAACCGAGGCTCTGACGGGGCCCAGGGAACCCGGCCCCCTGTTAAGGGGGTGCTCAGGGCTGGTACGTGGGGCAGAGAGGTGCCACACCGCACCGCCGCGCTCGGGGAGGGCGGCTGGGGCTCCGCTCAGGCACTTGCTGCGCAGGGACGTGGTGCTGCGGCCGCCTGGAGCCACGGATGTTTGCCAGCCAGAGGAATCTCCTTGCAGCGGGTCGCATCCGGCAGGCAGCCGCACCATGGGAGGGTGGCGAGGGCTCTCCAAGCCAGCGTGGCCAGGCAGGAGCCAGGAGAGCCCTCGCACCTCGCCCTAGTGCCGGGAGGTTAATGGCCAGCCCGTGGCATGAAGCCCGTGCCCTGTGGTGGCCGAGCACCAGCCGCCTCCAGCCCCTGTGGCCACAGGGCATGGGCTATGCTGGGGACCCTGGGGAGGACAGCAGACAGCAGCTTGGGACTGCACCAGGACCTGCTCAGGAAGCCCCGGGTGCTCTCCTGGAGAGGCAAGGAGCAGAGAAAATGGCGTGCAGTTACAGGCACCATATCCAGAGCTGCGGTGCCAACTGCCTCCAGCCGAATCTTCACGCCTCGTCTCGGCACAGAGCCACAGAAAAACCCAGCTCAGAGAGGACTCCGGAGGGTCCCTTGGATGAACCCCACTACCCTGACCACCACGAGCGAGGACCGGTGCCGCGGCGGGGCTCTGGTGAGGCTCTGCTCACGCTCCGGCCTCCCACACGTGCCCGCGGGTCTCAACACTTGCTACTCTCGACAAGGAAAGCCCTTGCCTAGGTCCATTCCCCAAATCCACCGGAAAACTGACAGCCTCACAGGGATGCAACGGACATCTGGGCAAGCTCGTCATACAATCAGTGTCACAGGGTTGTGCATGAGGTGGACACACAGAGCACAGGAGGGCATGACTCACAGATGCAGCACTGTCAAGTCTTTGGAGAAACTTGCATGAACACCATCAGTTAATTTGCTTTGTTACTTTTGTGGGGGGGTTTGATTTTTATTTCCATGGTGCATCCAAAGACAAGTTGTCCAGCAGTTTGCTCAGAACCCCTCGGTTTTCAACTCCTAGGATATGTTAAAGAAGAAAGCACTATTTTAATGTTTGTTTTTTAAAAAAAAATAATTAAAATAATTTGCATAGCTAAACTGTTGATCTAAGGCTTCTATGAATGGTGTGATTATGTTTGACAGACAATGTCCATTAAACAGAGAAAGACACTAGGAAAGCCCCGTAACATTTTTTATTATGTTTTTGTAACACACACGTGCACACACACCCCTCTCTCTCTCTCTCAGGAAAGAAGGTCCCCATCTTCCAGTGCCCCTTCGATGGAGGATGTGAGGACATCCTGCCCTTTCCTACACTTAGTTGGTCCCAGCAAACACCAGCGACTGCAGCTTCCATGGCCTGAGAGGTCCCCTACCAGCTACCACTGCTCCGAGGTCCTGGCCACGCTCCAGAGCACATCTGGCTGGTGACATCCAGATGTGACACGGAGATTCCCAGATTTCAAGTCTTCACCCTAACGCGTTCGCACAATTCAGTCACACACACTAAGCCCAGCCTCTCCTTAGGAGCCCTGGCACCGAGGCGAGCAGCCAGCGCGTTTGCTGGGGGGGCCAGGGCCAGCCTCTGCACACGCGTGGGGCAGAGCGGGGCTGGGCTGAGTGCCGCTCCCTGCGTGGGGACAGGCGCTTCCCCGGCAGGAGCTCTGCCTTCCCAACTCCGCATGCCTCACAGCCCTCCTCCTCCTCACTGGGAATGAGCACAGCAGACTTCCACACGTGCTCCTCCACCTGCCCCAACACGACAAGAGGACTCCGGTAAGGGTCTGCTCATGCTCCGGCCTCCCAACACGTGCTACTCTCGACGAGGAAGTGTTCAAGGCCAGGTTGGATGAGGCTTTGGGCAACGTGGTCTAGTGGAGGGTGTCCCTGCCCGCAGCAGAGGGGTTAGAACTAGATGGGCTTTAAGGTCCCTTCCAACCCAAACCATTCTATGACTCCATCCTCCCTCTGGCTGGTGCAGAACACCCGGAGCAGCACCTCCCTGCTCTGGCATGATCTCCTGATGGGGCACATCCAGCCAACACAACACGAGTCACAGCTACAGGCAAGCTGGCCCTGCTTCTAGGCTATGCTTTGGTCAACCGGCTGCTTCTCCCCACACAGACAACCCAACAAGCAACCACTGCATGATAGAGGCCAGCATTTTATTTTTTTTCAATATGGCAATTAATTTAAAAGTAGAAAGAAAGAGTGCCCCAAACAATAAATATTACGTCTTCATGAAATAAATTAATGTAGAGATTCTGTGCAGGGGGAAGTCGCTCCAATCACAGGTTCAACAGCAACAGGCACTGGGTCTAGTGTTCCCTCCCAATCTTCTCCACTGCCTGGTGCAGCGGAGAAGCAGCAGTGAGCCCACCCACCTCCAGATGTGGTGGGCCACGGCAGGGCGAGACACGGCCTTCACACAGCCTGGCAGGGCCGTGGAGCTGGGGAAGTCACCAGGATTCCCCTCCTACAGCCACCAAGACGTCTGGGATTGCTTCACTCATCTGGCACACAGAGCTGGCATCAGAAGCACAGGACCAACCTACCTTGGACGGGACCCTCCCGAAGGGACCGGGGGAGCCCCCCACCAGAGCCCTGCCCTCCTCGCTGCGGCAGGAGCCCGCCTGGAGCCCTCACACTAGTTTCACGTGAATTTGAAGAGGATGACAAATTGTTTGTGGGATGGGTTGGGGTTTTTTTTCTTTTTTTCTTCTTTTTTTTTTTTTTTTTTACATCAATCCCCCCCTGCCCCAACACACACGACATAGAAGCCCCCCCGCTCCCTCCCCAGTAAAAACGCTTTGTCTCCAACCTCTGTTGGAGTCGCCCCCCCCCCCCCCGGCCCACACCTCCCGGAGTGAGAGAAGTTCACAGATAAGGCAGTTCGTGTGAGAGGGAGCTCGGCCCTGCCAGCGGTCAAGCCCGTGCCTCCAGGCCTGAGAAGGGCAGTGACTTGCAACACCAAATCTCCCCCTTCCAGACAAGACAGAGAACAGAGACAGACAGACAGACAGAGCGTGGGAGGGAGGCACTCCTATGGTTTGCATTGCTGCTTCCCTCCTCCCCTGGCTCTTGCTCCCCCAGCCCTCGCAGGTCCACTCTATCCCCCTCCCATCTCCCAACCCCTAATACAATTCAGACCTTGACAGCTAAAAAACAACAAAACAAAACGAAAAGAACAAAACAACCCCCACGCCACACCCTTCGCATCCTTCTCCACCCACTGCCGCGGCCCAGAGGGGAAATCCTGACTCCCAAAAAGGTCCTGCAATTTTTGCCTCCTGGCGGAGCTGAGACCGAGCAGGAGCTGGGCCCATTTATTTCCCTGTGATCTCTATAACATCGTCGTCTTTGTCCTCGTCATTAGAGCTGCATCCCACCTCTGGGACCTCCTGGGATTCAAACTGAGGCACCTGGGACCGAAGGAGGCCCCCGGCCGGGTAGCCCGAGTGAGGGGACATGTAGCCAGGGTAGGCAGATGCCATGCTCCTGGGAAGGCTGCTAGGCAAGACGGGGGCTGGGAAAGGAGCAAACATCCTGGGCTCGGGCAAGAGTGACTGCGTGAAGGGAAGCGAGTAATTGGGTAGCACCCCCGTCAGAGAAGGGTTTAGCATGAATGAGGGGACGCTGGCGGTGGCTGAGGTAGCAGCAGAAGAGCTGGCGGTGCCGGCTGTCAGCAGAGGGTCAGTAGTCACAGGGAACACCAGATGAGGGTCTGGGAGTAAATTGGGCAGCTGGTAATAAGAGGAGCCAGTGCCCATGTACAAGGAGTTTCCTGGTTGGGAGGCAAATGGATGGGTTAGGTTGTGGTTTAAAGAGACAGGAGGCATGGCGAACCCACCAGAGACGGGGTACCCGTGTTCGTACGGCTGCACGGATGATGGCAACTGGCGCTTCTTCTGCTGCCTGCGGGCTTGCTCCTCCGGAGCCGATGGCGAGGTCGACTTGCGCTTGTTGCCCCGTAAGTCCAACACTGAGTGGCCATCGACGTGCTGGCTGGTGGCCGGCAGGGCTGAAGACACGGAGGGAGCCATGCAGTGAATCCCCACGCGCTGCTCAGCTCCTCGGGCTGCTAAGCCGGGCGCGTTGTCCGTGCGAGCAGGGTGGCCTTGCGCTGCGTTGGTGCTGGGAGAGCTGTGCCGGGACTCCCGGGCAGCCGCCGCCTCCGCGTACTGCTGCAGCTCGCTGATAATCTCGGGGCTGTCGGGGGATATGGGCCGAGTGAGCTCCTCCGCACTGGGGAGCTGCGGTGATGAGGCACTGTGTCTGCCGTTGCTTGTGGACTCCAGTGATGAGCTCTGGGAGCCTGGAGACAAGGAGATGGAGCAGGTGAGAAAGAACCTTGGAGAAAAACCTGAGGGCCAACAAGCAACAGTGGAAAGGAAGGCGGGGATATCATGGGAAGATTGTGGGGTCAGCTCTGAACAGAGGCATGATGGAAGGCAGCCAGGGAACACCACCCTAGACACTTGGGTAGGAAAGCACACGAGCAAGCCTCACACAGTGCTCACAAGCCCCTACCTGAGGCAGCTGTCCGACGGTCTTCATTGCCCTTCGGCTTCCCAGTGGTCCGGATAGCAAAAATCCGTCCATCGCTGGTCCGGATATACGTCCCTGGAACAGAGACAGAACAACTTCATTCATGGTTTCCATGATTCCGTGTGGCTGTCTGGGCAGGAACAGGACAGCAGTGCTGCATAAGGCCAGCCCACAGACCATGCAGGGAGATCAGTGGGGGGGGTTCTGCCCCCTTCCTCACTCCTCATTTCCACCCTTCCAGCTCTCCCGGGTTGGAGCTCACCACTTCCCAACGTACTGCCGGTGGGAAATGTGGAACTCCATACTTGGGACTAAGTTTGCTCTGGGAGCAAACACCGGGAAGTGTTTGGGTGCCCCAATGCAGTGGGCTTTGTGAGAACGAGACACCCAGCCACAAAGTTCAACAGCTCCTCTCAGAGGCAGCAGCAGCCACAGCTCCAACAGCCCTGAAACGTCAGCTACAACAGCACACCCAAAGCGTTGGCTGCAACAGAGTCACTGCAGAGTCCAGAACTCCTCCCCTTCTTGTCTCTTTTCCTCTCAAGGGACAGATTCATGCTTTTACATCCTTTTCTTTGCTCATTAGCATTGGCTAGGACCCTATCCACAAGTCTTACCAAGACAGACAGACTTACCTTTCGTCCCTCGGATGATGTGGATGCTCTCACCAGCACTGATTCTTGCCTGTACATCAGTGGATGTGTTTGTACCCGGAATCACAATATCTGGGAGTTGGGGAAAAACAGAACAGTGCCTGTGAAATTACATGCCAGCCACAGTCAGGAATGGGGAGGTGCAACACCTAACCCCTTTGCTTGCAGTGCAGTTGTCTCTCATATGTGCTGTGCTAGAAGCCAGCCCTGAGTTTATTTCTGAGCAGCATAGGAAGGCAGCAGAGGCTCTGAGGAAGCAAAAGCCACACAGCTCTGGCACAGCACCTCCCCTATCCCAGAAGAGACAACTGGCAACAGTATTGCAGGCCCACTCACAGGGAGCTCACTCCCAACAACCTGCCAGGCCCATGTCCCTTGCAGGCAAAGTCCTCCAGGTACAAGGGAACTGCTCAAATGTAGAGGCAGTATCAGTGGCTCGAATGCCCATCTGCCCACAGCCTATGTGGGCATCAACATCTCACCCTGCTCCTCAGTTCACCGTGGCTATCATAATTCAACTCACTGTGAGTATCAGCAACTCACCTGTGGTGGTGACAATCTTCTGCACAAAGACACCAGCTCGTTGTAGATAGTTGATGGGGAAGTTGACAGCGGGGTTGGAACTTGAGGTTGATCCTGCATTGCCCATGGGGACATGCCGGGGCATCATAGGAATGGGGGTGGATTGAACTGGGCGGACGCTTGCCACTGGCTTGTCCTCACCCTTGAGGGCTGGTCGCCTAGTGGGAGAGGAGGGAAGAAAGTGCAGTGCCCCCACTGACAGGGCTAAGCGTCCTCTGCTCCCTCATTTCATGTCTACAGCCTGGGAAGAAGGGGAAGAGGCAGATACTCACCAGTTCCTCTGGCTAAAGGCAGGGATGCTCGTCAGGCTCTGGTCACTGGCTGGGTAATACTGTGCGTAGGACGGCCGGGTGTAGGGGACGGATGCGCGCTTTTCCTCCTCATAGCTCTTCTTGGCTGCTTTCTTCTCTGCCTTGGTCAGCTTGTGCTCCTTCCGGTCGATCAGCAGTGACTCATGCTGAAAAGGCTCCTGCAACCCCACAGCACTGAGGTTTTGACATCAACATACCGCAAGAGGGAACCAACATGCCCCAAATGGCAGCAACCTGGTCCCTGCATCAGCACTGTCTCCATCCTGGGCTGGAGCAGGGAAGAGGGGAGTTGGGAGGCAGAGCTGGTCATGGCGAAGCGTGTGTGGCACCTGACCACAGGCCCACTCTGCAGCACCACCCCACCAGTGAAACACTTCACAACACAGGCAAGCACTAGCTGTCCCAGCTTCGTGTTAAAGCCACCCCAGGAAGACAGTTGGCAGTGAGCTGGGATATACCACTGCCACCTTCCCGCCCAGCACCAAGTTGAAGGAAGGGGTGCAGGTACAACCTGCCCCCAAATCTGTCCAGGACAGATATGGCTTTAAATGTGGAGAAGGTGTTGTAGGGAAGGGCAGGGCTCTTAGGGCCCTCTCTAGAGGATTGTCTATCTATTCCCACCAGCACACAGATGTGTCCTTCCTGCCACCATGCCCCTGTCACACAGTCCGACTCCTTCAGACCTCCTCCTGCCTGTGCGGTGTTTTGCTAGCAAGGAAGCAGGTTGGTCTTACCTTGGTGATGAGGTGAGGATACTTGAGACAGGCTAATTGTAGAACAGACTCCTTCATCTTGCTTGGATTGAGGGAAAGCTGAGCAGGGTCGGATTCCTCTTCCACAAAATGCAGCAGGTTCTCCACCTCCCGTCGGGTGAAGTTCAGCACTGGGTTCAGATTATCCACCACCCGATCTGGAAAAGAGAGGAAATGAAGTGAGCAGAGAAGGGAAGAGAGAGGTACTGCTGCCTGCTGCCCTTCCTACACTCCTGTCCTAATAGAGCTCCCTCCTTGCAATCTGCACAATCCTCAGGAGCCTTCTGTAAATGTCAGGGCACGGAGAAAAATCATCAGCCACATCAGAGATGAGCCTGTTTGACCAAGTCAGGCTGACAAGTGCCTTGTGCTCCAGACTGCACAGCAATGCAGTGCAGGTCACAGAGCTCCTGGCATGTAGGAACAGGAAGCTAATTACAGATGGTGTTCCATCTCACATCGCAAGGCTGAAAACATACAAGCCCTGGGACAGAACTGCAGCCACATAAGTACCTGCCCTCCCACAAATCCCACCAAAAAGGGTCAAGTTAATAACGAGGTGCTGAAATTAACAGAACTCTGTTGAGTCAGAAAAGCAGCCACACTCCCTCTCACAAGAGCCCAAAAGTTCTCCTTGGATGTTCCTTCCCGCACACAGGGCAAATGGGAGCACACGGAGAAAACATCTACAGCCAGGACTCTCCTGGGAGCCAGGCCAGCTGCCAGGGGACTCCATCTCGAGTGTAAGAGCATACTGAGCCAATCATGCTGGGCTGCTGCCTCTGGAATTGGGCTTCAAGACAAAGGAGGACACAGGCAGCAGAACTCTTTTTGGGTCACCACAACCCTCAGCTGCCTGTTGTACAAGACCAGCTTGACAGCTGGCACAAGCCAGCACAAAAGATACTTTTGGTACAAGGGCAGGTCAGAACCAGAATGAATTCATTATTCTGGGCTCTTAAGTAAGCACTGTCAAAGGTATCTCTCTCTATATATACACACATATATATAAATTTGGCTATTTTCCCTCTCTTGCTGCTGGAGAAATGAAGGTACAGAGCTATTTAATAAGTAATGCCCAGTTTAAGACAAGTAACACTCAGGCACAGGGGAAAACAGGATGAGCACTCCCCACACCCCTAGTCTATTATAGTAACCAGGAGAGTAGCAAGGAAGATAAATGGCTGTGCATTGAACTGGTAGCACAACCCTGCTGCAGGATGCTAGCTCTACAACCCTTACTGCTCTGCCCTGCATTTCTTACAGGGTCTCATGTCACCATCAACTCAAAAATATCAAACATAGCCCTAAGATAACGTGTCTTGTCACTACTTTGGCTGTTTCATTTTCAACCTTAAAAAAAATAGTTACAAACCCCACAGAAAGAGGACTTGAAGGAGCCAAAAGGAGCGAAAGCCAAGAGTGGAGCACCAATATTCACACTTACCTGACATGCCCTGCTTAGAGATCTGACGGTCATAGATCTTCTTCTCAAGGGTGTAATCAGAAACCAGTCTGTAAATGTGGCATGGCTTCTTCTGCCCGTAGCGGTACACTCGGCACACAGCCTGGGCGTCATGGCACGGGTTCCAAGAAGCATCAAACACCACCACTCTGTTTGCTCCAATGAGGTTGACACCCAAACATCCAGCGCTGGAAATTAAAGGCAAAATTCAAATTGCTGCCTTGGTTAATTTTCAAAGTTTCTAGTCAGGGACAGACATCACAGCCAAGAGTCCATGAGGTGTCTACGAAAAGTTCCCTCAGGCAACTTCAAACTCATGTTTGGTTTCCAAGACTATTGTTAAGTTGTTGCTGAGGGCTAAGGCTAAAATCCTGCTCCTCTGGGGAATTCAGAAGCAGATGGCACTATCATCCCATAGAATCTTGAAAGCACACTGTGAAAGAATTTTAAGAACTGAAAACCCATAGGCATGCAGAGCGTCAGCATGAGTCCTGCACTGCGCCCTTCTGCTCCAGCCAACTTACCGCGTGGACAAAAGGAAGAGCCAAACAGAGGTGTTGCTGGGGTCGTTGAACTGGTTAATCAGTCGTTCCCTCTCTGAGGCAGAGGTGCTGCCATCCAGTCCTGAGAAGGAAATTAAGGACATGTTTAAAAGCTCTGTATGTTTGGGGGAATCCCATCAGAACAAACCCACTTCCCAAACACTGAGCTCTGGCACTGGTTCCCAACCAATTCTAGGTCTTCCTCAAGTCATGCACTCTAGGACCTCCTCTCCATATGTCTAATTTGCCCAGCCAGGCAGGTGCAATGCAGCCAGCCAGGTTAGGATTTGTTCAACTGAAAGACCAAGCAAAACATTACTTGAGCTTGGCAAGGCCAAGACAGGGAGTGCTACAAAATTAAAGCACTCCCAGCACACATTAAAGCTCTGTATTAGGCAAGCTAGAAGCAAGCAAGAGCAGCAGGCACAAAGGCCTCACGTATGCTGGAAGCTTGAGGAACCAAGAGAAAGCAGAATTGTGAAAGCCGTTGGCAAAACCCATAGACTGGATCTGAGGACAGAGAGTACTGGTCTAAAGGAGTGCAGGGGGGTATCATGTGTCTGTTCCTGGGCAGCACCTTGCTTCTGGCAGCTCTGCAAAAATCAGGAACACCATATCCACCACTCCTCTCAGTTCTGGCCTGTGAAGTAGCCACACAAAGCAACAACCCATGCCAGAACAAGATTTAAAGCTGGGGAAGACGGGAGGAGGAATTCACAGCCACAAGCTAGTGAAAGCATTCCACAGTGATTCTGGTTTGGGAAGTAAGATCTAGAAAATAGCCAAAGAAAAAGCAAAAAGTATTTTTTACAACTTAAAAAAGCACTAGTGCATAAGTGAGATGTTAAAGATGTCTAACTTCTTCTGAGTAAGATATCAAAACCAGGATTTAGAAATTATCAGTTAGTTGCTGTCAAACTGACATTGTCTTCCCAAGCAACTAAAGTAAGAACAATTGGAAAGACTCTTCATCAGAAGAATGCTTCAGAAGAGCATTTTTACACCCAGGGACAACTACAAGAAGATGGTGGGTGACTTTCAGGAATTAGTCTGTCACAGAGGATCAAACAGTGTCACACCAGAAGAGAGGAGGATTGGCTGCACTCACTGTGATAGTTGATGTTTCGGACCCAGTTGTGAACCCCTCCATCTGAGCCTGGAGGACTCGGCATTGGTCTCTTTGCCAAAAACTCTTCAATGACAGATAAGGTGGACAAGCTCTGGCTGCAAAACCAAGATCTCTGTTCAGGAGAAAGCCCCCACAGCTGCAAAAGTGGAGTATCAGAACTCTTCCCCAACCACGACAGCACTGACAGCTGTCAAACCCTGTTTGTGGCAGCACACCTCCCACTAGTAAACTCGATAGCAGCAGAAGTATAAAATCCATGGAGGAAAACCAGGCTATAATACAACAAAGGAGAAAAGGGGAACTGCCATGCCATTCAATCCATGTAACAACCTCCTAAGAACCAGGAGGGGTCCAACTACTCCAGCATTTAGCGATTGTAGGACCAGCTGTTAATACTTCACTTACCTGAAGACCAAGATCTTGTCTCCAAGCTTCACACTTTCCTCAATTAGGTGGAACAGTAACACCATCTTGGGTGAGTTCTCCAAGACTCCCGTCTGGTAATCACACAAGATGTCTTTGGCCTACCGAGAAACAGGAGACTATTACAGGTGGAGTTGCTCATTCCCTGTTTAGTTCAACAATCCTGTCTCAAGGTGAGAGGAATAAGTCATTGCAGAAAAGTTGTATACATCCAGCCAGGTCGAGGTGACAACATTACTCCCAAATACTGCTGCTACCTCCCATTCCAGAAGTTCCAAATGACAGATTTATTGGTGTATGGATGAATGAGTATCCTCTAAACCTCTCATGACTATCTCAAGACCTCTCCTCCAGCCCACTAGATTTACCACCATCTTACCTAGATTAAACTTCACCCTAACACCTTTTTTTAGAATAACAAAGTCCACAGCCTTTTTGGTCAGATGAAAAAAAAAAAAAAAAAAAAAAGGTGTAAAAGAGTGCTGCCAGCACTCCTGCCTCACAAGAGTCCCAAAACCCCAACCTAGCACCATGCAGACATGCTTATCAAGATGCTTTGTGGTAAAGAAAATGTAAGAGAAAACCCCAACTCTTCTGTTTAAGAGTCTTTTCTTTGCTCTAGTTCAGAAAACTGCCCCAACAAAAAGAGGTACAGTCTTTGAGAGTAAGTACCTAGCCTATGTTTATCATAACTCTCCAAATGAAGTTTTCCAGCAGTGGTACTCACCCACTCATAAGTAACGACCTGATTTGCTCTCTCCTGAAAAGGGTTGAAGCCAACGCTCTGGAGGAACTTGCTGTTGGTAGCTTCTCCAACTGGCGGTGCCAAAGCATTACTCTCTGTTTTCACTTTAATTCCCTGAGACTGGCAGCGGGAATTAGTACTTGCTGTGCCAAGGTCATCCACATCCAAATCCTGCTCATTTGCTAGATTTTCCTTTTGCAGAGCTTCATACAACACATCCGGATGGTTCCAGATCTGAAGAGGTAAGAAAAGAAAGTCGTTAGGCCTGTGCTGGCCTGTTGCTTGCTAATGGCTGTGGACTGAAAGGCCCCACAACTACTCAAAGGAAAGAACTAATACTTCAATCACCTCATCACCATCCCCACGTGGAACTCTAAGGCGCTGCAGAGCAAGCCAGTCTGACTGCATTAAGGTAGTGAAAACAGAAAACATGACTCTGCCGTGACACAAGGTATCAGCCACCCTAACCAAGGCTCTCCTGACTTTAAAACTGCCAAGTTTTTTTCCTTGAGAACAAAACAGAAGGCCACTACGCACCCCACGCAGCAAATGCAGAGGAAGCTGCTTGTTTGCATTGCAGCAGGTAAACGGTTAATGGATCAGCCCGGTTCAGCTGATGGCTGCAGGTTTCTTGTACAAATTTGAACAAGACATTTAACATCCCTGCACTCCATCTGAAAGTGGGGATAACAATTCTGCTGGGCCATTGCCAGGCATTCTGGGGACAGAAGATGCACCTGGCCAACCACATTTTTATCTTCTGATTTCACTCATATTCCTGCCTTTCCCTTACATATTAGAATATTTCTTTGCAGCTCCTGCCAAAACCTACCTTACAACAGACACAGAAAGCTTTGAGTGGGTTCAGTCCCAGCCAGCCACTGTTGCCTGCATCTCGAAACCGATTCATGAACTCCGTATAAAGGGCCCGCTGGATCTTCGAAAGACGTACCAAAATGACGTGTTCTTCCTTAGATGGAAGCTGAACCTTCAGCACATTGTGGCCTCGCCTGTGGAGGAAATAAAGAGAGATAAATAGAGGGAACAGATTTCCCAATCTGATCTCTCTGTGACTGGCTGCCTGTAGGGTAAGATTTTGACTTCTTGCCCACCTGGCTGCAGGGAAAAAGACCACTAGTTGCATGCTTCTCTAACGCATGACACTTCCAAGATACACTCCCTGCAGCCAAATATCAACTGTAAGCACAATTACAGAGATCGCAAATGTTACAATCTTCTAGCACAGGTCACAGGGTGATGAAAGTCCTGTTTTCCATGGCAGTTGAAAAACAGAAATAAGACCTAAGGTCTCTTTTTAGCTCTGCCAATGACTAAGACATTCCATCCAAATCACTGGTCCAGCATCTTAGAAGCCTCATCTGAGAAACAAAGCTGATTTGTTTCCAGAGTGGTGGAGACATTGTCACTTTTCATAACTGAGGGTTTGTGAAACACTTTCAGATCCTTGGGTAGAGAGGATGCCAGAAAGTGCACATCCAAATTAACTATTAAGACATCAAAATAAACCTGAGGTCACTCTGGTGCAGTTAGAGGTGTTGTTCTCCATTATCAGAGTCTGTGATACCAAAGCAAACCAACTTTACTTCTACCCCCAAGGCAAAACAGAGCCATAAGGGCCACTTTGCAGTTGACAGATTGAACAAGACAGAGATTTGGAGAGAAATATGGAGCTGCTAACCTAAGAATCTCTTCTGTGGTTTTCTCTGTATGCTTAAGATCCTCCCACAAAGACAGATAAGGTACCTGTTTAAAACTGAAGCCTAAGGAGCTCTATCAATGGGCTGAGGCCAAACATATAAGGTTCAAAAAGGCTCAGTGCTGGGTCTTGCACTTGGGTCACAACAACCCCAGGCAATGCTACAGGCCTGGGGCAGAGTGGCTGGAAAGCTGCCCAGCAGAAAAGGACCTGGGGGTGTTGGTCAACAGCCAGCTGAACATGAGCCAGCCATGTGCCCGGGCGGCCGAGAAGGCCAACAGCGTCCTGGCTTGTATCAGAAATAGCATGGCTAGCAGGACTAGGGCAGTGATCGTCCCCCTGTACTCGGCACTGGTGAGGCTGCACCTCGAGTACTGTGTTCAGTTTTGGGCCCCTCTCTACAAGACATTGAAGTGCTGGAAGGGCAACGAAGCTGGTGAAGGGTCTAGAGCACAAGTCTGAGGAGGAGCAGCCTAGGGAACTGGGGTTGTTTAGCCTGGAGAAAAGGAGGCTGAGGGGAGACCTGACTGCTCTCTACAGCTACCTGAAAGGAGGTTGTAGCCAGGTGGGCGTGGGTCTCTTCTCCCAAGTAACAAGCAATAGGACAAGAGGAAATGGCCTCAAGTTGCACCAGGGGAGGTTTAGATTGGATATTAGGAAAAATCTCTCTACCAAAAGAGTTATCAAGCATTGGAACAGGCTGCCCAGGGAAGTGGTTGAGTCACCATCCCTAGAGGTATTTAAAAGATGTGTAGATTTGGCACTTGGGGACATGGTTTAGTGGTGGACTTGGCAGTGCTGGGTTAACGGTGGCACTCTATAATCTTAAGGGTCTTTTCCAACCTAAATGATTCTAGGATTCTATAAGGCGGCATGATTAGCTGTACTTCGTAAACTCAGCAAACTAGCAGGCTAATTTGGGATGAAGGAGATGTTTCCATGGACTACACCATTAAGAACTCTTTGTGGACTCACCGCTGCACAAAGCCTTCCAGCAGGCTATGCAGGACATGACTGCGATACCTCATGAGACGGACATCTTGAGGGGTGCTGTCAATACACTGCCCGTTCAGGATAGGGCGCTCAAACATGTTGCTGAATTCCTGCCGTGAGCCTAGAAAGTCAGGTCGGACAAAGTCTACCATGCACCAGTACTCAATGAGGTTGTTCTGGAGCGGGTAGCCAGTCAGCACCACCCGCCGACGGGAGCGGATGTTCTTCAGGGCCTGCGAAGTGCTGGCATGGCAGTTCTTTATCCGGTGTCCCTCATCACAAATAACCACATCTGGGCCAGGGCGAGACAAAGCTTTCTCAATCCCTGAGGACAAGGAACATTAAGTGTTAGTTAGAGATGAATAAGACAAAGTTCTGGTTTTATATGGTCACCAACTTCACAAAAAGAGATGCAGTTCTGAAAGACAAAAAAAGCAGTATTTATGGGTGGCAGAGAGCAAGGCTGATTCAGGAAATAAAATGTGACTAGACACTAGCTCTGATTTAGCATAATGTGGTAACGACCAGACATGGCTGTCCCTTGATTTCTGCTCAATGACCTGCATTGCATCAAGTTGGGTGTCTTGCATCAGATCAGACTGGCAAATCTCACACAGACAAATCTCCAAGTTTGGTGGACTGACTTCCATGCTTGCTTTGCAGCTATTGCAAGAAATGAAAGACTCAATCAAAGCTCAACAACCTTCTGTCTCCAAAGGCACAATCCTATCCAGCAAGTTTGATCATGTCAGGGATGCTAAAAGCAAGTTATAGGTTGTTTCCCTGTGCTGCCAGAGTTGATAGCCAGCTGGACAACAGGATCACACACACTCTTTCTCTCTCGAGGACTGGCCTCCCACCTTTCAGAAGCTCTTGCTGCCGGTCTTCCTCATCCAAGTCAATAATGACAGGGCCAGCTTGTTTCTTTGTTTTCTTCTTCCTGCCAGTGGCAAAGGACTTCTTCAGTGAGAGGAGACGGTACATCTCATATCCCATCAGCAGCACACCACCCTCTATCACCCAGTCATTCACCACCTTTGCACGTGCAGCTGTTGTCCTGCAAAACGAACAAACAAAACAAACAAACTGTAAGCTTTCTCTCCCATTTCAGTTTGAATCACTGGAATTGGAGTCTGCTGAGGAAAAAGACCCATTCGATTAATTAAAGCACTTTCTCACATCAAACTAGACAGAGGAATACAATGAAGTTTCTTTAGGAGACAGTCTGGTACAGAGGAAAAGAAAAAAGTCTTTTATGTGCCATGAGTAGCAGGGTTGAGAATGACAAATCCTTACAGGAACCGAGCTGTAGAAGTTTGTCATGTACAAAAGCATATCAAACTTGAGAGCAGTCTTTTTAAACAGCTGTTCAGGAGACTGCCTCTGCAAAAAACCGTTGTCAGAACGAGCCGCTAATGTACATGGTTGTAATCATCTAGTCGTTTATTCCTTGTTGTCTCTTCCAATGATAGTGTCCCTCAATTATTCTTTCCCTGCTAGCCTGCTCAGAACTGGTTCAGATCAAGACACTGTCCTCACTCAATCCTCCCAGAGCACACAAGATCCCTTCCAATAGTAAGCACATGGCTAGAGTAGCATCAGCAGATTCAAAGTACATTACAGCCAGGAGGTGAAGACCTCAACAGGTAAGTGTATGAACACAGCTGATGTGCTAGCTACATCTACTCACTACATGTGATCACTACGCTGTCCTGATCCATTGTTCTGGTTTTGGCTGGGATAGAGTTAATTTTCTTCATAATATCTAGCAGGGGGCTGTGTTTTGGATTTGGGCTGAAAACAGTGTTGATAACACAAGGGTGTTTTCGTTACTGCTGAGCAGGGCTTACACAGAGCCAAGGCCTTTTCTGCTGCTCACCCCACTACACCAGCGAGTAGGCTGGGGGTGCACAAGGAGTTGGGAGGGGACACAGCTGGGACAGTTGACCCCAACTGTCCCAAGGGATATTCCAGACCATATGATATTATGCTCAGCATATAAAGCTGGGGGGGAGAAGGAGGAAAGAGGCAGGGGGGATGTTGGGAAGACAAACACCATCACTCTGAAGTTACCATTATGCATGATAGAGCACTGCTTTTCTGGAGATGGCTGAACACCTGCCAGCCAACAGGAAGTGGGGAATGAATTCCTTGTTTTACTTTGCTTGTGTGTATGGCTTCTGATTTACCTATTAAACTGCCTTTACATCAACCCAGCAGTTTTCGCACTTTTACTCTTCTGATTCTCTGCCCCACACTGCCGAGGCGGGGAGTGAACAAGCGGCTCTGTGGCGCTTAGTTGCTGGCTGGGGTTAAACCACAACATCCATGCAAGAGAAACAACCCAGAAAGAAGCAGAGATCCACAAGCCAAGAATACACTCCACACCAGGCCGTAACTACAATCACTGATCTCCCCTTTCTGGACAGGGAGGCTTTGTATAACTTGCCAGAATCCCTCAAGGACAACACAACTCACAGAAAGTCACAGTGTCGGGTAGAGGAATCCCTAAGTGTGTGAAAAATCTCAGGAAAAAAACAACCAACCCACATTTAAAACACAAGAGACACGTGGTACAGGGAGCACATGCCTCAGGAATCCCAGGACTCTGACAGGACTAGCAGTGTACCACCAGAAACAAACCATAGCACTTCTCTCCGCAGAAGTAGCTCTGTCTCTGGAACTGGGCTCCTGATCTCAGCATACATGGAAAAACAGAAAGGTGCATCAGCAGTGTGAGAAGTACACACAAGATATAAATATCGAATGAAAGAGACAGTAAATCTCTCCTAGGTACTAAAACCCTCGCCTCAAGACACCATCTACAACAAATGCAGAACGGGGAAGATTTGGGAGTTGAGGGCACAGAGTTAGCCCAAGTTAAACAGTCTGCAACAGCAATTCTGATAACAGCTCCATAAGATACAGTCCAAGAGCTCAAAAGGGCTTTTACTGGCACCTACTTGTGTTCATCATTCAGGATGTGGACTTTGAAGGTGCGGGGCTGGATCTCTTTGGAGTTATAATCAGCAGGAAGGTTTTCAGGTGCTGGGAGCCACATGTTGAATTCTGCTAGCCAATTTTGGAGCGTATTCACCTGAAAAAAGCCATGGAAGGATTAAAAACCCAGTTGAGTCACTTGGGATTTTAAGAGCAGAAAAGAGACCCTGGGAATGACACCCAGCTGTGCCCAGACAGAAGGAGCAGATCACAGCATGCAAACTCAGGGACACAGGGAATGAGAGAGGAAGAAAAGCAGCAAGGGTATGATAGAGCTTGACATGAGATGGGACACCAATCAATCTTCTCTACGCAAAGAAAGAAGTAGTGCAAGGAAGCCCCTCAGCCAGCCCTTCACGTGGGCTACTTACAGGTACAATGGCAAGAACAGTCTTTGCCTCCGTGTGCCGAAAAAGTACATCCAAGAAAGAGATGACCTGTATGGTCTTGCCCAGGCCCATGCTATGTGCTAAAATACACCCAAACCCACTGCTGGTTTTAAATCTCTCCAAGGACTCGACCAAGTTGTCATACAGGAATCGGATCCCACCAATCTAGACAGAAAAGTAGAAAAGGTATTAGAATGGTGGGAGGAAAAAAACCCCAAGATGGGTATGTATTTACAGAGTGACAAGCACATTGGGATTGCATAAACCATGAAAATACAAAGGGTATGTTTCAAGTTCACTACAGTAATCTAGGGAAGGCTCAGAAAGTCAATATTTTTAGATACTCATAAAACTTCCTGGGAATATAAATCAAAATCCATTTGTAGCCAGAGGATCTGAATTGGGGTTGATTAGTTTGTTTATAAACATAACGTCATTTTTAAAACATTCATCTAAATGTACAAAGGTCTGAAGATAACAGCAGCCAAAGTTATACATAGCTCTGGCCTTCCTTTAATTTGTCCTTATCATTTGACTGTCCACAACAGCCACTACCGCAACCAGACTGGTCACAGAGCTCACCAAAGTTCTGCTGAGATTACAAGGCAGGCTTGCCTGAATTCATTGCATTTTCAAGGCTAATAAAGCCTACCTGATGAGGTTTTACTGCGTGTGCAAGCTGGGGAGCCAGGAAAATGTCGTCCTCATTTGGTGGATGATTGATGTTGACAATGACTTGCCCCAGAGCATCTGACTGATTTAAGGCATCATTCACATGAGAGCCACTGCTCTCTTCACTGCCATCATCCTCCCCTTCATTACTAGAGTCACTGCTGTCCACAATTTGGAGGGCATCATCCTCTCCTGAACTCAGCTCAATCACTTCTGTAAAGTAACCAAAACAGGAGAGAATAAGGGCAAAGGTTAACTTGAAGTCAGGGTTTATCATGTATGGAGAAAAAAAAAAAAAAAATCATATTAGGAAAATAAGGCTACCCCATTTTGCAATTCCACACTGGCCTAATGAGCTATTCTGAACAAGCAGACACAACACAGGCACACATCAAGCCCCTCAGACCAGGATATAAAAGCATAAATTTCCCTGAGTTTCCCCATCTTTCAGAGAACATTAATTTGGGCTGATCCAAACAGAACATGAGACAATTTCTGTAAGTTTTATGTTCTCCTCCATATGTCCTCTTAATTCCCAAACCCAGACATGCATTTTATGTGTTGATACAATGTCTAAGGACCACTAAGGAAATCAGGTAGAAGTACCCTACCAGAGTGGTATAAAGGAGTCAGGTTAGATCCATTTGGGACAAGGGACACAAAACCCACTTTCAGTTACAGACCTGAATACTCGGATGCTCCTTTTATACACGAGAGATGATGCCACATCTCACGTAAGCATTCTTCAGCAGAGCACTGAGCAAATTTAAGTGCATTTATAAAGCAGAAATAAACAGTAGTTTGCAGGAGCATCTGATAGGCCAGGTTATAAATGTCAGTTTAGGACTCAAAGGTCAGAACTGGCCATATATTTGGAAACCAATAGGTCTATGAAAATCTGAAGTTATTCACTACTGGAGCATCTGACTAGATGAAAACAGGAAGCTTGTGGCTCAACAAACAGCATATTGTGAGAAGACCATGCTCAGGCAATTAGTCACTTACCATCTTTAATGCTATTTTTTCCTTTAGCATCATCTTCGCTGCCACTGCTGGTACTGTCCAGGCAGATCACTTCCTCAGCCAGAACCTGAGGGGGGAGCTGGGTAGCCTCTGCTGTTCTGAAAACGATGTCCTCTACAAACATAAATTACAAACAATAAGTAATTCATAATAATGGGGAAGGAGACAAAACTGTTCAAAAACCAGACAGTATTTCCTTCCACTTTTGCTCCAACAACTTAGCCCTGGAATTTTCCATAACAGACTCTCACTGTCTACAATACTACTATGACTCAGCTTCCTGGGTCACAATATCCTTTCTCAATATGCCGAAACAATAGCCCACTGCTGATGCCACCCTCTCTATTGCATGTCCTGGCTGGGGCACACTGACCATGCAACACGCTAAAGTCCTGGTCTTTTTCCCCTTGGGTTTCAGAAGTAAAAGCTATTTTGATCCAGCAGAGAAAGTACCAACTGCTGAAGGGATGATAACTGCCCTTTGTTAGTAGGGACACCGTTAATAATTATATCCCACGTATCATACGCAACTTTTGCTGTTCAATACCATTTGTTGGTATGTTTAAGAACTGCCATGTGAGGAGAGGGGCTAGCTAACAGGGCCAAACAAGCACCGCTGCAGTGACTCAGCACGCAACGATGCTCTGCTGGGGCTGCAACCGACTCCGCAACAGTTGAAGTGTTTTAAACAGCTCTTATTCCTTCCCCCCATGTAAAAATGTCTTGAACACTTGCACTTAAGGGAGAATATACATTTTCTCAAGAGGTAAAGTCAACTCAAGAACTCCTTACCCCCGACACAACTTCCAACTGCACTTCTCTGCCCTTTACACCAGTCTGAGAGGCTGCGCTATAAACTAGATCACTGAAATCATCCATGTTAGAAGACAATGCAAGATGACATATTCACCATTTATACTGCCTGCTATGTCACTGCTTGCTGAAACATGCAAGAAAGGACAAGGTTACATCATGAATATACGTGCACCCACTCTATCGTTCACTATCCCTAGTACCAGACCCATGCATTACCAGACCACTCACAGTACAAATATGATCTGGACCAAGGACATGGCATTTCTGTCAAGTCCAGTTGTTTAAGCTTCCATACCAGTTGGAAAGATAAGAGAGACCAGTTCAACCACCCTGCTTACACACAATTAACTTGTCACAATATCTTCAACAAAAGTTACCTGGCACCTTTCACCATGCAGCCACAGCACCTTGATTCAGAACTAGCTCAGAAGTGGAACTGACTACACCGAACCAACGAGTGGTTTGGAACTGTCGTTTCAACAGTTTACACTTGCACTTTCAAGTGCAACATAGAATCATAGAACAGTTTGGGTTGGAAGGGACCTCCAAAGGTCATCTAGTCCAACCCCCCTGCAATGAGCAGGGTCATCTCCAGCTAGATCAGGTTGCTCAGAGCCCCATCCAATCTGACCTTGAATGTTTCCAGGGATGGGGCATCTACCACCTCTCTGGGCAACCTGTGCCAGTGTTTCACCTCCCTCATTGTAAAAAAATTTTCCCCTTATATCTAATCTGAATCTACCTTCTTTTAGTTTAAAACCATTACCCCTTGTCCTCTCATGGACAAGCATGCACTACATTCTTCATTCAGCTTCTATCCTTAAAAAAAATCTTGCTTCAGGTGGCATCTCCCACTGCTTACCAGGAAGAAAATCTAGGGGTACGGTTGGGATAGTGGCTGGATAATTCTTCCGCTGCTGCTCTAGCCGTTTCCTTCTCTCCAACTCTTCCTGCTGGGCTGCTTTTGTCACGGCTTCCAGTTGGTCCTCACGCAACAGCTTTCTGAACACAGGAGCAAACAGAGAAACATGATTTGGTTACACTCAGTTTCTTCCAAAAACCTGAATGGCTGTACAGATGGCTCAAAAGATGACTGACAAGCTCCAGGTAGTCTGTCAGCTACACAGACTAGAAACATCATCGCCAGAAGCTATAGACAAATTCTACAGCTGTTTCAAGACTGTCCTTCCCAACTACAGATAATGCTACTATTACTCACAGAAAAGAAAAAAAGTTTGACAGAAGCAAAATAATGAAAAGAGAAAAGATGTGAGTGGATAAGTATATACTTAGTCTAGGTTATCATAGACTACTTCTTCTATCTGAAAGGATGTTATTTATTGCTATTTTCTGTTTATAAACAGAAAATGCACAAAGTCACACAAAGAAGATATATGGGAAGAAAGGCATCAATTCCTCCACAAAAAGTCATACCCCTGATTCTCCTCTGACATAGTCTTTTCAGGAACCTGTTAAGGGCTTTAACAACTGTTTCAAAGGATGCTGTCAAAGCACCTTACTTTTACAGGTAACTTTCAATACTCCAGAAGTTTATTTTACTCCGCTTCAGTTTCACATGTGCAGCCCTGGAAACGAAGGCTCTTTTGCCAGAGGAGAGGTGCAGTACAAGCAGAGGTAAAATCTAGTCCCTCATACTAGCCTTTAAATCCACCCAACCCCTGTCCGCCACTGCAGGGACATCTCCTTCATCCTAATGAAGTCTCAATTTCCACGGCGTACTCAACGCTCGTTCCTTCAGCTTTAAGAAAATCCATCTGCACAAGCTTAAATATGAACCAAAGACCACCAGCACGTTACACACACGGCAAAAGAGCCACTTGCTGCCACAGGAGTTCCTGCTCCATTATGACTCCTCTGAGCATTTTAGATCCCCTTGAACAAAATTTCATAACAAATGACCACCTCACAACCTGTCCCAGAATATATGTGGTGACTTACACAATCGAACAATTAGTGCTTTATAAAATTCAGGTGAAATTGATTTCCAACATTTCAGTCACCAGTCACAGCATCAGCACTCCTGCCAACAAGTACCCAGGATAGTACAGGGAAGGACTATATTTCAGGCTGTTTGCAACAGGATCCATCAGCAGATATCTGAAACTGGATATTTATTTAATGGTGGTGCTGGTTTTCAACAACATGTCTTAAAAGCCAGCAGCAAGTACCCAATGTTCGTAATATATTCCATAACCAAATACTCGCTTTTCTGAAATACCAAACAAGTCTGCACCCACATGCAGCACTCCACTCTGAGATCATACTACTCCCACTGGTGAAATCCTAAGGTTTTGGAAAAGAAAAGCCATCTGGTTTGCCAGCAGTGGCAAAATGTAGCTCAGAAGCAAAGTCCAGTGATTTTGTTTTTACCCAAAAGGCTATATAGGATCCCAGCTCTTTCTGTCCTGCTGCTGCTTACCTTATGTTCCTCCGCATGTGAGACGGTTTCTGAGCCCTCTTCTTTTTGGTGTCCTCAGAGGCCAGGCTCTTGTGCTGGTTCTGCAAGAGTCGCTCTGCCCGCTCACTCTGAGATGAGGTAGTTGAAGTAGAGCGCTGCCATTCTCCATCCTCCGCCTGTTCAACATGGTCACCGCTGAACACGGCTTCCTGGGGTTGGTCTGAAAAGACAAAGAGGTAATAACATGAGAACAACCAGGCTGGCAGCTGGCTTTTACACAAGCATTCATCAGCCACCAACCCCTATTCTCACTTGTTTGCAAGCATGTTTCTCTGAGGGTCAAAACTGGGGTCCTTTCCAACAGTGCCACTCAAAGAGTGTTAAAAAGTTTGACAGCGAAGGGTCCATTTCCAGTGAAAGTCAAGACTAACACCACTTAATACAGCCCAAAAGTCCCCTGACAAGAAAACAAGGCAAAATTATTTCAGTCCACATAGAGCACTTGCTGTCCCTAAGGGCCTGTTTTCCTAAAGGGGCCCAATGAGCTCCAATTAAAACAAGGAACTGAAATCTTTTTGTTCCACAACATTCAAGTGAGGCAGAAATTTCCGTTTATACAACACCTGTGTAACCATCTTCCAAGTTAATAGAACATACCATGTAAGAGGTTATCTGGTTCAAACACTGGGTCATGGCTTAGCAGGCAGCTCAGTGGTTTTATCACCAGGCTCCACTCTCATCATTTAAATGGAAACTTCTGGCAAGCTTTTTTAAAAACAAAAAGTAAGTGGCAATACTATTTCCACATTATAAACCACATGCACTCCTTTTTCTCTACATTTTCCTATTTTCAGACTTGCATTAATGGCTGATTTCAGACTGAAAGCATGATGTGAAATGACACCTTGTTCTGTGTGACATTTTGCTCTTCAACAGGCTGCCAGTGACCAAGCTAACGCTTGCACAGCACAGAAAAGAAATGTTTCTGTTCAAAAGCTTCCCTTGAAGTAAACTGTTTCTGACAAGCCTTGTAATAGATTCTTTGAAGCATCTTGTCCCCTTGTGTCAGGCAAAGAGATACCCTGAACCTCATCTCATAATCAGCTTTCTTCCTTATACTGTGTATCTGAGCTAATGACTGAACTGAAATGACACTTAGACAGAACTTTGAAGGAAAGAAGGAAAGAAGACATCAGCATAGAAGAATGTGGCAGATGAAGTAATACAGAACCAACAAGCACCACATTGTGACTCCATGGGATCTGGAGACAAAGAACATCCTTTCTCAAAAAGCTGGGAGCTTAAATGAAGGATGCTTCAGTACAGCACGTTGCATGTACAGGCATCTGTACAGCTGCCATGTTAATATGCCTATTAAATTAACCTTACCACCAATACCACCTCTTAAAATTGAGATGACAAGGACTAGATTTACACCTTGGTCAAAAGCACCAACTTTGTAAGCTTTCTCTCTAGACATCCCACCAGACCTGCCCCAGCATTTGCTCACAGCCTGTATCAGAATCCATTTAGGACTTTGGGCCTCAGCCCACCATCAGCCAATACCAGCAGAGCAGCTCAAACATTTCTGTGAACATCAGTCCCAGCAAGTCTTACACATACTAGAAAAACAGGTATCCACAACGTATGTGATGAGACAGAGCTCATGATGAATGCAGGAAAGCGTTACGTTGCACATGAAGATAATGGCAAAGCTGTTTGCTGTTACAGTCACGGCAGTTGTCCTACCACAGCCTACCATGTCTCCTTAAACTTACAAGCTCAGACATCACGCATTGCATTCACTTGCAGACAGAGAACTGTGCTGGGAATAAACCCAGTTTCCCAGACTTCCCAGACAACAGCTCTGCTATTTGAGCTACAGACACATTTTGGTCATATTACCTGCAATTCTTCAGCACTGTTTCCTCCCCCCCACCCCTCTTGACTCCTGGTTACATAACTAGATCAAAAGATTGGATGAAATAGGGCAAAGGGAAGCAGGGAGGCTGCACACGTGATCACATTCTCCGGGATGAGTCATTAAACCAGTGACTATCCCGGAGACAAACACTGCCATGGTTACACTGCTGCCATCTCACCCTGGGCCCAGGGGACCTTGACAAGGCACCGGAGAGCACAGAGTCATGCTTGTTTGGCAGAGGAAGCGCTTCTCCCCCCCCCCACCCCCCAGCAATTACCCATGTCACCTCCTTTGGCAGCGACTCTGCCACTCGCACCGTGCCGGAAAAGGGTGCCTTCAGGATGAGGGCGATGCTAACAAAATCCAAAGGCTCAGCAGCCCAAAGGTGAGGCCATGATGTGTCTCCTCCATATGGTTTCATATTCGTTGTGCAATCCCCAAATACTCATTCCACCTCTGCATTTTACTTTTCTTTCCTTTTAATCATGTTTAATACAAGCTCTGGTGAAACATACACACAGCTCGATCAGACAGTTATATTTAAAAGATAATTCTCATCTGAGCAGGAGCCTGGAACCTAAAATCTGATGATAAATTTGGCCCTGCACTGAGTACAGGCCCTCATCTGCCACAGCCATGTCTGCTCAGGCTGGTGTTTGTCCTGCCAATACAAGTTCTGAGGTGAGGAACACAATCTGTGCCTCAGCCCACATTCCTGACACATACACATCTAGACACTGAGATCTCTTCCACACTAGCGGCAGTACCAAACATCACGCTGATTCAGCTGCAGTGGGATTCAGAGGACAGCCGGCTTCCCGAGGCTGGTCCTATCCTTGCCACTACAATGAATAAAGCTGCTTTTCACAAAGCTTCACTAACACAATGATAAAGTCACCAGCAACAGCTCCCACCACACCTGTGACATGAGCTGGAAGTTACTAGCAGGAATTGTTTTGTTGCTGTTTTGTATTAAACTCCTGATTGTGTACACAGCCTAAATCTTACCGCACATGAAAAACGAGGCTTCCTGCTCCAGCATCGTGAGCTCCAAGCTGCACTACTGGGACCCACACCAGGACAGAAACACATTAAGAAACAGTAACTACGCACACAAAAACCTATTTTGTACAAGAACAGGTTTGGTCTTTGGGTTGGAGGGAGTGTGGGAACAGCCTCGTTCAACAGGTCCCATCGGGTAATCGATGGAATAATTCCTGCCCCAATTTTGCCAAGCCTACATCTACAACAGAAATGCAATTATGGTTTTGTAACAGAAGCCCAACACGCTACTCTGACATGGCTATACAAGCAGCTTTTTACACAACACAAAAATTCATCAGCCACGTTTGCACGTTGACAACTGCCTGATCATGCCTAAGCTGTTAGCGCACTCTAGGAAGACCTGGGCAGTTATCCACATTGCCTCAATGAGAAAAGCGTTGCCACCAGCCCACGGGTAACAACCCAGCACAGCCTTGCACAGGGAGATCAGCCACATATGCCCAAGCGCAGCTGGGCAAAAGAGCAGGCCCAAGTCTGCTCAGCAGAAGGCAGCCGTGGGTCAATCATGGTCACTGACAAGGATGTAAACCCATCCCACGCTTACACACTGTGCGCATTGAGAACCACCTGGAAGGCCAACTGCTAGGTTCACACCAGCTCTGTTGTGTTTTGCACTGTGGTCACCAGAATAGGCACCAGATCTAGAAGGAGGGTCTCCTGAGAGTAGTGGTGAGAGCACCAATGCAGACAGGGAGCTTGCCAAGCAGCTGCTCCTTCAGGTAGTTACAGCTCTCTGGCTGACAGGTCCCCAACCAGTTATGGACACCTGCACACACCCAGGCACTGTGTCCTGCACGGTATCCTGAACGCCAGGAGGTGCACAACTGTCCTTTCTCATGCACTTTAGAGGTTTAAAATGTGTCTGCACTATCAAAACTCAACAGACCTGATTACAGCACGGCTCTGGTTTGTGCTGCAGACCAGGGGTTGCCAGTTTCCTTTGCTCACCAAGCAGCAGCAACCACCGCCCCCAGCTGTACATACAAGCAGGGGGAGGTGTTCGGCTTCTTGACAGACACTTGCGTACTACAGTTTAGAAGTCTCTGTAAGGAAAAGTGTCATGACTGCTCTGTATAACTCAGATGCTCCCTGTGGTGTGGCTGCCAGAGCTGCCCCTAAACACCGCATGCAGGTGTGACTCACCACACATAACACAGCCAAAGATTTGTCCCACAGTGGGGTACTTCCTACTGCACCCACGCTTATAAAACTCATCTCATCACCTCCTTCTTGCAGAATACTCTCAAACTTCCCATAAACCAGCACAGGATGCAGCCTGGAGAATATTCTTTAGCATCTTTGATTCAGCAGTGAATTGCTCTCAACACGTACAGCCTGCTCTGCAAGGGGCCTCAGGTTGCTGTGAAGTGTCATAAAGCAGCAGGTACTTTTTCTTTTTTTGAGGTGTGAGATTTCTGTAACTAACATAGTCTTCTCCTGACACACAGGTGTGTGAGAAACAGTGTTATATTATAGCTGTGTCCAATCTCCATGCTCCAAAGCAAACCTTGATAAGTCCAAGTGTCCCTGCACACACAAACATCCTTGGCTCTAGCAACACACTCTCTTACGAGTACAAAAATTGCCATTCAGGATAAGACCAAAGGGTCCCCCTACCTGAGGCTGCCGCACAAGAAGGTGCAAAAGACCCCTCAGTGGACAAAGCACTGTGTAAGATTATTACTTCCTTGCCTCCTGTTACTAGCTAGCTAACACGGCTAGCTAGAGGTACATCCTCTTCCTGGGAGGCCAACTTCTCTGCCAAGAGAACTCCAGTGACTCCAGGGAAGGCACACCACTGAAAACCAGACACTTGTTTATTTCTAAAATAATTTCACTATGGAAACTCAGGATGCTGAATAGCATTATTTTGCTGACTCTTTGGCCATTATTTCCTACCCTAAGGACAGGGACGTGCATGCATGGTGAGGAAGGTGGCTGCATGCAGAGCATCGAGGAGTTAATTCTTGCTTTGGGAGCTCTCTTTTGTGCTGCACAAAGAGTAAGGAGCAGTTAAATATTATTGCAGGCGTTCTGGGAACTTCCATGCAGTTTGCGGGCACTAGCTTGTCAGAGACTAGCTAGTACTAGCTAGTACTACTACAGCCGGTACTGAGCTGTCAAAGCAAGAATGGGAGGAGCACTGAGGGATAACACAAGGAAAACTAATTGCATGGCTCCAGCTGCAACACTCGCAGCTGCTGACACACTGAACTACAACTGTCCCAAAGGCTAGAGAAGCGACTCTGCAGAACAAGCCCGACTGCAAGGGCTGTGACAGGCTGGGAGATGTTCTCTGAGGTTCTGTGATGTTTCCCTAGTGCACTGTGCACTGGAGAGGTGTGTAAGTGATGCCAGAGTTCAACTGTACATGGCACCTGAAGAACAGTAGTTCTCTAACTGCAGCACAGCAATCATCTCAGAGGCTGGCAGCGGCCAGAGTGCTCTGGCTCATCCTATATTCAGCTGGGGAATATAAACTATTTTCAGAATATTCTTTCTCTATATGCAACTACTGCAGCTGTTGCATGGATGCCATGCAAGAAGGGAGGTGTCTGCACAGAGCACCCTCTCAGAGGTGGCATTACAAAAACACATGAGCACCCCAAGGCTGGAAGCAGGAAATTCCTCGTGAAACCCCTCAAGGAACATCCAGAAGAGCCACAAAGCCCCCTCCCGTGGCTTGACACACATCAACGCCCGGTTCCTTCCTCCCAAAGCACTGGGAAAGCCACCCTGCGGTGGGGGACGCAAGGGGACACAGCCCCTCCGGGGACTCAAGGCTATGGCTAGCCCCTGCAGCCACTATCAGGGCAGCTAATTAGCAACAAGACTTTGTTCTCCTCAGAAAATAATCAGGCTCAGTCTTCGGCAGCAGGACGCCCCTCCCAGCCACAACTGCTTAACAAAGCCCTAATTATGTAAGCATTACATAACCCAGCACACCTACCCCCCCGCGCCGCAGCACCCGCTTGGCCGTGCTCCCTGCCAGCGTGCCGGGGCCCAGCGCACCGGGCGCCTCTCGGCCCTCTGCAGCCATGAGCAGCCGCCCACTCGCTGACAACACGAGAGCCAGCACCGAGCCAGGATCAGCCTTTTGTCTACACCAGCGGCTTCTTGCATGCACGGGGTACTCCTGTGCTCGTCTGGGTGCTCCTCGTGGACATCCTCTCCTCGCCAGGGCCACGGCGAGCTCCCAGGCCAGGCGTGCTGCGTCCTGGCCAAGAGGGCAGCCATGCCATGTGCCTTGAGCAGCAGGACCTGCAGCACCCAGCTCCTCTCTGCATGCTGGCTCCACTTGACTCCAACGAAACGCAGCCCCCCGATCAGAGGAATGACCGATTTCCACCATTGCCCTCGCCCTGGCTCTGCTGCTGGCTGCCATGGTTGGTGTCCTGCTGAGTCACAGCCACGGTACTGTGAGACACAAAGGCATCTTTCTGGCTGAGCCTGCCTCCCCCAAAGCTTTCCCACTCCCCAGGGAAGCTTCTCTTGCCTGTCAAACAGCACGAACATCTTCATTCCCCTTGCTGATTTATCTAGGAGTTAACCACCTCGGGTCTGTCGTTCATACTTGTCACTGTAACCAGACACAGAGACTGTCATATTGGTATAACAAATAGCGCTGCTTGAAGTCTGAGTAACACATTTCTCATTTCTCTATGTATCTGTAAAGCGATCAGTCGCTGTGGGTTCAAGACACCTACGTGAAATCTGCAGATTGTTGGCGAGAGATGGCAGGCTGCCTCCATCCCCGGCCCAGGACCAGAGGACAGAGGGGAGAGACGTGAAATGAGCTCTGAAGAAAACACCACCAGCACAGGCTCTGCACACCAGAGCACAGGGAGGGAGCCAGACCGGGAACACACAAAAGCCAAACTCATCTCCAGACTCCTGCTTGGGCAGGAAGTAAGCTCCAATTGATGGAAACTTTAAAAGATAAATTATAAGGCAGCACTACCCTTCTTTTTTTCCTTCAGAGGTCTTTCAGCGTATCACTTACTGATGAGGTTATGCTGCAGAATAAAACTCCTTTCCTGGTCTGAAGGAATCCTTCAGGAACAAAAGGCATCAGAACTGAAGGGCAGGAGCAAGGAAGATACCACCCAAAAACCAAAGGGAAAGGAAGGAGCCAAGAAGGGACGAGAGGCAAACTGGAACATCAAGCAGCCAACTTTGGTGACAGACAATATATCTTCTAGCCCTGGGATTATGCAAGCAGAACCAGGCCCCAAATACCCAAGAGCTCTTGTTCTGGCTGGGCCTCAACGCTGCGGACGCTGAGACCCGGGTTACATAAACACCAAAGAGCACTTATATAACCATTGTATGGCACGGGCTCGCAGCCACCGGCACCCCGTGCCACCGGAGCATGGCAGGTAGCCACTTCGGCCAGCCCCGTGCCAGGGCAGCTGTGCCCAGCCCCTCCGGGACCTCGCTCCCATCCCTGCACAAGCCCCCGAAATGCAGCCCGGGTGGGGAGCCCGTCAGGTTCTCCCTCTCACAGGCACCAAGTAGGAAAAGTTGATGGTTACTCTGGAGCACCGGGCAATTTCATGTCCATTTCCAGCTCCAAGGAGAGTTGTGAAATTTCAAATCAAACATTTTCACAGTGCTTTGAGATGGCAAGAACTGGGGAAATGCAGAATGCTGCTACCTGGCATCCCTCTTCCAGATACATAATCAAAATTACTTTTCCCAATAAAAGTCCTCAAACCTAAAATGTAAACTGCCTCCTCCTCCTCCTGAGCCCCCCTCTCTTGTGTATTAGTCAAGACGGGGAAACAAAGCCAGGAAACGCACCGTTACGGGAGCAAGCGAAGCAGGGATGGGTTACATTTGTCCTTTAGCCGGGGGTGTGTGAGCAACCAGTTACATAAAACTGCCGCACCGGAGTCAGGAAGTGTTTCAGGCTCAAGTGCTGGGAAGTTTTCAACAAGCTGCGTGCAGGAGGGAACCGAAACCTCCCCTTTCTCATTATCCCAGTTAACTAGTAACCCAGAATATAGTTTTGCCAAGCCAGATTACAAAAATTACCATAGGGATCTAAACCACAAGTAACCGGATTTATCCGTCGGACCTCATTTATTCTCACAATAGTTCAAAACTTAAAAAAATAAATAATTTGCTCTATTCTATTAAGGTGGATAAATATAGATTTAGGTATCAAAGATAAATTTCCCCTTCCAACTTCAGAAAATAGGTGCATAAGGGGGCTTGACATGTTACCAGCACAGTGAATTCAGCTGGCTGCTACCATGACTCTTCTACGGATAAATTTCAGGGACTAAGAAAAGAGGACGAGTAGGGGAACAAGCATTCTGCATTATGCAATGATTACATAAGCATTAGTTTACACTAGGTAGCTGGGAGTTGTGGTGTTAGCTTTATACCAGGATACCCTCAGAGCAACGAGAAATAATAAAGAAGGGATTACTGCTGCCACACACTTCCAAGGCCATCAAAATGGCAAACAAACAATGAGCACAAGCCGAACTTTAATCTCTGCCTCAAGCCCTCACCATAGCTTTGTTCAGGATCTGTTAACAGGGAGGGAGGAGAAGACATCTGATACTCACTCATAATTTAAGAGAGTGGCATGGGAAATAATCCCAGCGTAAAGCATCCTTCAGCATCTGAGTGCTCCTTTGTTGTTGCTCACGATGGCAATGGTATAAGAGAGAAGAGATTTCACAATAATAAGACTTGGTATTTGCACTCTAGTTTAGTGTCAAAGTTGTTCACAAGCTGACATGGTCCTCACAATAACCCTCATATGTCCACCTTGCAGAGGAAGAAACTAAGGCAAAGAAATTAGGTAGGCATCAGTGCTAACTCCCAAGTTGTTGCCTCCCTGTCCTATGCTCCAACCAACAGAGTCTCTTTTTTTAAATATAATTTCCTACTTGGGACAACAAAACATAGTTGTGGATTTTTTTAGAACTGTAACAAAGCACAGAACTTCAGCTGCATTCCCTTTCTCTGCTTCGGACTCCAAAGTAATTTCAGAGGAATTTTTAAGGACTTTGTTTAATGAGGGAGGCATCACTTGGGAGAAAAATGCAAATTGCTGAATTTGAGCCTGTGTGCCACCGCATTCCACTGGCACTCCTCCCATCAAGTGCAGCCAAAAAAGTGACCGAGAGCACTGGAGAAAGCTAATAAGACCAGATGAAACACCGCCACTCAAAGAACAATCTGTTTCTAGTTTTCCTTTTCAAAATATTGGTGCTGCTTTGTGTGCTGCTTAAGCAGTTTGACAAAGGGCTGCAAAGCCGTTCACGGCAACCAGACTCACGCAAATTGAAGCTACAATGTCACAAGGACACCCCCATCCAAAATACCTAACCCCAAAAGCTAAGCCTGTTACAGCCTGGAAAAAGACAAGCACTGGTGCCTTCAGAAGGTTGCTAAAATTACAACTACCTCTATGGTAAAAAAAAGAAGCATATGTGTATTTGGGGAAGAAACAGGGCTCTTTAAATAAGAGACTATCTTCCTGCAGGGTAACAGCCTCTTTTCAGAAAGGAGGTAAGTAGTGGACTGCAACAACCCTTGATTTATGGTAGCACCCACCAGCTAGTAAAAATAATTAAAATCCTCTCTAACTTTCCACAAACGTTTATCAAATAATAAATGGATAGCACAGCACTGCATATACAAGCGCTTGCTAATTTGAACACCCCAAAGAAGTGTTCAGGCACCTAGAGTGGGAAAAAGCCATGTATCCCAGAGAGAAGAAATACTGACCAGTGGTTGAAGCACAGACGCAGTGAAGAACACAATGCCTCAGTTCTGCCCCAGACTCACTCTGTCACCTTGTGCAGTTTTATCATCCTCTCTGGGGACTAGGCAGCTATGGAGAAGTGGGACAGAGACACTCCTGGATCCATCAGCCAGAGCACAACCATGTTAGACCACTTAAAAACGCTTCCTCAGAGATAACTTTCCCACTGGTAGAGCAGACTGAGATAAACCTTGCCCCAGACTTTATAACTTGACGACCAATGCAGTACAAAGAGGAGTTAATTTGCACTCTTGCTCTCTTATGTTAGTACACATGACCCCAAAATACCTTTCCACCCCAAAATTTTGGAAGGCCTCTAACCTTGCATTCTTCCTCCATCTATGACCTACAGTCTCATTTCCAAAAGCATCTTCCCCTCCCCTGTCTTCTCTTTTTATACCTACTATCTAGACTGAGTTACATAAGCCACTTGTATCACCCAGATTCCTCATTTATCCAAACTTATTTTGCATTGTAATTCCTTTCTCTTCTCAGCTCACACTTTCCCAGAATTAGCTTCTCTGTCCTCCCATCACAGCCATAGAACTAAGAAAGCAAGAAAAGATGGATTTATTTATTTTCCCTAGAATCTACCCGTCCCACTAATGGACAATAAATACTGCATGGCTTATTTCTGTAAAAACTCCTTATGAAGACCACACTGCACTGGATTCCTATAATAAGAGCTGGAACTCCCGGGGACCATTTTTGACCAGCCTATTAAGTTCATAGGATGAACTTCAGAGGTATTTGCCACACGAACGAGGTGGAAGAAGCTTGGTGTCCCTGAGTACCTGACCTCAAAGTAACAAGTTATATTATAAATTTAGAAAGTTCTTCAAATCTGAACAAAGTTTTTCTCCAAGAGACAATGTCCTCCCACCAACAAACAAAGTGGCAGCCATGCCAGAACTGTAGACTCATAGTAGGGTTTCACCAGAATCGAAACCTCTCTGATAGGGAGGGAAAAAAAGAGCCAAGTAGCTCTTAGTCTATTAGGCACCAATTAGGGGATCTGGAGTGAGCACCAACAGCTCTGCCTGGTGCCCAGACTGCTGCCTGGTCAGCAAGTCACCAAATATTTCACTGACAAAAGCAGCTCTCAAAACTCTTATCGAGTAGGATGCTGGGGGAAAGTATACACAAAAAGTTGAAGGGAGTGGAGGAGAGGACACTGGATCTAAAAATCACACTGATATGAACAGCTGCCTCCTCTCTTGCTAAAAATTACTTTTGCAGCATTACAATACGACAGCAGCAAAAACAGTAACAGCCAGACCCAGAATGTCACATCACCAAAGTCTTCAGAATTAAAAGCACAAAGAAAGAAAGAGCTTCTTTTGCACGTCCCCTCCAGCAAACCAACAAGCACTGCAAGACTCTGAAAATTCAACCACTGCCATCCCTGTCAGATCAGTAGCAAATTAAAATCCGAGCCCCTGAGTTTCGGTTCTTGATGCACTTTGCTAGCCACTGAGTAGGGTGCTCCGGCACAGGGGTGGGAGAATGAATGGTCTGTACCAGGAAAGCAGGAGGGAACAGAAAACAGGGGAGAAAAAAACCAAACCAAACCAAAAACCCATAAAACCCCCCTGTGTCCTACCTGGAAATTGCTGAGACTCATCCAAGAGTAACATGCTGCTCAGTGCACTGAGGCAAGATCTCTGCCCCAACACTTGTTCAATGTGGCCGCACGCTCTCAGCCCTTCTGCTATTCTTGTCTCAGGGTCTTCAGGACAAAAGTTTCCAGTCACTCCTGACAACTCGTTATCTCTGCCCACAGCCCAGCGAGCACTAAATCCACTCTCACTGGCTGTTCAGTTCACAAGCGGGAAATGCCTCCTGATAAAACAGTCCAGGGCACAGGCAGGGAAACCTGCACTTAATGTTTCTGAAAATAACTTTGGTAAATAGCTCCTAGTGCTTGAATCCACCCAGCCGGTGTGACGGGAATCAGGACACATATATCCTCCCTGCACCCAGCCGAGACGGACCAGGGTCACTGTTATATAACTACTTAAATATGCCTCGTGTTCAGCCTAAATAAAAATTGTCACTATCTCCTCCCCTGCTTGGAGAGTCAAACAACACAGCCCTGCCCGAGGTAGCGGCTGCTCCCACCGGGGACTGATGCCTGGAGCTGCGCTGCCCAACCGGTTTGGCTTCGATACGTGTTCCCGATCGGCACGAGCAACCTCAGTTACGCCTGGGAAAAGAGTTTTAAGAGACAAAAGCAGGGAGGCTGAGTGGGTGTGTACAGGGGAGGTCTCTCTCCTCGGATCCCATTCACTCAGCCTGTGATCCTGTTCAACTAGTGGCAGAGACCAAGACTGAGAATAAAATAAAAATCCTTACATAACCATTCAGGCTCCAGCGGGGCCCCGGGCAAGGGGAATCCCAACAGACAACCAGATGATCAGAGCAGGGGACACGCAGGACCATAACCCCTCTTCCAAGTTTCACAGCACAGAAGGAAAAGACAGGGGGAATGAGTTGCAAAAAGAAGTACAGCCTTTTTGGCTTTGAAAATGATCCTGGTATCTGTGATTTTATGAGCTATTTGCATGCTGCCTGCTAACTTCCAAGAAACCCGGACAACTGAGGCTGAAACCTGAGATATTCATCAGGAGCTGGTAACCTGTTCACACAATAGGCGAAAGAGCATCCTGTTCACTTCGTTAAATCAGCAATTTGTACAGCACCGCTAGTCTGCAGAAGGCTCTCAGTGCAGCAAATGGACTATGAATGAGAGTTCCCAGTTTTTAGGAAACAACCTTTCAGAATTTGTGGAGTGCAAGCTTATTCTGAGCGAGCCTTCCTCCTCTATCTGCACCAGAAGGACAGGTACAGGAGAGAATATGTACTTTAAAGCTGTGGTTGAACCCCTAGAAGCTAACAATCATGCCTAGCCTTCTTCAGTGCTACAGAGACTTTTTCCACACCCGATTCCCTTCACAGGCACACAGTGCCAGTAACAGACAGCAAACCTGGGCTGACAGACACATAACGAAATCAGCTCACTCCTAGCGAGCATTTGTCCACGCAACGAAGTCAGCTCTTTGCTTCAAACAATAGGCAAGCAAGAGTCAGGAAAACCATGATGTGCACAAGAAGCCGAAGCTGGCTGTGTCTGACCAGGCCTGGCACAGACCTGCAGGGCTCCAGCCTGCTTGATCTAGAGGTCTGCAAATGCAGCCAGGGCAGAGCCCACATACCCTTTGTGTGACTCCAGCCTTTTATCTTAGACCTTTTGCTTGGGAGGGTGGCAGAGCGAAGTGAATGCTTGCTACCATCAAAATATCCGTGTTGTTTCAGGGTACATCACAACTTTGGAAAAAAAAACCAAAAACCCAAGGTGCTATCTACATAATTAGAGCCATATAAATTTTACCAAAGAAAAGATGAACTGTATTAAAATTAAGAGGCTTGGTAACAAGACAGCCTTTCACCTATGTCACAGATTCAAATAGCCTGGCTGGTACACAAGAACATACAGTGTTTATCAAAGGGAAAAAGAGGGACAAATATATTAGGGAAAGTACACAGCGGAGGATCTTGCAGCAAGCCTTATAAGGACTTTGTAGAGTTGGAATAAATAACCAAACATGACCTTAGCATCTGACCTAACAGATTTATGAAACTGGGAAGCAAGATTTAAAGATAAGTGTTTGTGTAAATACAACTGGGTACTTTCCAAATCATGTTGATTACAGCTATCAAACACAAGAAAAATAGCAATTCAATACACTGGGAGAAAGAGGTGACCCAGACCTGTCCTTCTGCATGCAGCAATTAAAAGGGAATTTCCTTCTTCACCTTACCGTGCAAAACAGAAAGGAACTTTTCTACTTTTCTACTCAAAAGAGCCTACTAGTGACGCCATCCCTGCTAGTCATGATAAATACGTATTCACGCAGCCAAGAATTAGATCTGCCAGAAACAGTCAGTTTATAAAATGATCTCCTCATGGAAGGTAATCTTGTTACAGATAAGCCCATTTACTGAATAGCTTTTCTGTGAGGCCAGCCTTGCCAGTAAGGAAGAATGTTCTCCCTCCTTCCTCTACAGGGTCTGAAATCTTACCTAGCTATCATACCTCACCTACCTCATGCTCAAACCACAAGCTCTTTACAATTGTACGACTGTACTATACATCAGAAGCAGCTTCTCAAGAAACTGTTGTCACTTGAGAGGTTCCTTTGCAAACAACTTAGAAGATTTCCCTGTTAAAAAAAAAATCACAGGTATCATAGAATATCAAGATAAAGACCCTTCAGAACTTGGTTTTTATTCATCTGACAAGTCTTTTCAGCAGCAATGTCAGCATCCCTGAGCACTGCAAATTCACAGGGGTTAAAACTCACACCTAAATCTGCCCACAGACACACGAAGCTCGATTGTAAGGTTTTTCAGGACACTAGCTCCCCTGTATAGCAGAGAACATTGGAGATGGGGGGAAAATCAAACTAAACTCAGTTCAACTAAAAAGTTTCAATGAAATATCCCAAAACATATCACAAGTGACTTCCTTCTCCATCCCTCCAAGCTGGAGTAGCTCCGTCCCCATCCTTTCAACCTGGAGTAGCTCCTTCCCCACCCTCGTGCCTGTTCTCTACCTTGAACCTGGTTCTCTCAACCCACTACTCCCCTTGCTGAGCTCTGCAGGCGGAGCACCTCTGGGACTGCTCAACATTGACCTGCTCTGAGTCCTCCAAGCTCAGCGCAGGTGAGAAGCACTGGATCCATAATGTGCCACCATACTCTTGGTCCCTCCAAGCCAGGGCGGGTGATTCCTGTCTCTCCAAGGACTGCCCTGCATGCTGTTCACCCTCATCGCCGCCCTGCAGAACAGAAGGGACCTTCCTTGCCCATCCTCGACTGCTCCACGCTGGCTGTGCAGTTCCTTCCCCATCCCACAGCCTTCTCACAGGCGTGCTCCACATCCACCAGCTGCTTCTGCACACTTCACTGATCACCGGCCAGTAGAGAAGCTGCCCACAAATCTGAATTGTTTGTAAGTTATTAAACACAAACAAAGCTTGACAGCCAAATTTCACTCTTGATTATCAGCTGCTAGTCACACATACAAATATCATTAAGGCCACTTTCCCTGTCCTGTTTTCCATGTTGTTTTAGCAACATGGAAACACACAAGAATATCAGGTTTGAGTTCGTTATGGTATAAGGTGATGTTTATCAACCTGAAACAGTTCAGACAGAATCAAACTCCAACTCCACAACCCTATTTGTTGGCAACTGAGTATTGGCTAGGCTTTGAGAAGCATTTGCTTTTTAAACAAACACTGCACTGCCAATAAACCTCTTTTTGAGTAGATCTAAACCAACCATGAAAAGCAGGAGGAGTCTTTCCATTGACTTTAGTGAGTTTTGGACCGAACCGTAAGGCATAAAATTTGATCAATCTGTTTTTTCTCATTTTACTTGTATGCATATAAATCTTGGTTTATTTTCTTACCCACACTCACCTAAATCATATCTGGGGTGGGGGGAAGTTGTACATAATGTAACAAAACTGAATCACACAAAATGCAGGTAAAGATGAAACGCAGTGCTTTCTGCAAATGCTTTTCAAACTGGTACTGTGGCAAAACATGCACTGCTTCGGACTTCAGTCCCAGGCTTTTAAAGCTTCTTTAAAGGCATTGAAGAAAACAAGCTGTAAGATTTTAAGTTGAAGGATTTATATCATAGATATTTATCATTATTGGAATCAAAGCTAAATCCATTGAATTACAATCCCAGTTATATTCAAGAAACTGATTCTCCTCTCTTCCTATAACTTGCTACAGTTCAGCTGCTGAAGATGACACAAAGTATTTGTGATTTTGTACAACTTTAATTTCATTCCAGTTTTCATCTAAGTGCAAATTTGACATAAATCACAAGCTAAGAGTACACAAAAGTGCCATTTTTAAATTGCTTCTAATAGTTCAAGTATTTAAATATTTTACGTAGATGAAGATTACCTACAGATGTTTTAATTGCAAAATTTGTTTTGACAGAGATTTAAACTAGATGTTTCTGTTCACCTAGCCCAAAAAGATTTTATCTTGTAGCTATCTCCTGTCTCATTCCTATTTGCATATTTGCAAGTGAAAATAATGTCTTCTGACTCCTACTTAGAATTTTTTTGAGACTGAGTCAGGGAACTGGATGTTGAAGAAAATGTGAACAAGATATTTTCAACATTTGTAGTACAAACTAGTGTTATTACAGTAAAAAACAGGTATTGCACCAAAAAACTTTGATCCAAATGATGAGCCAGACACTTCTATAAAGCCTAAGCAGGAAATTAAAATGACAAATAAAGCAAATATCTGTGATGTGATACTGTGGTTTAAAATCAGAAGAATACTTTTAATTTAGTTAAAATAGTTCCCCCTCCTTCCAAACTTGCTCCTGTTTCTTGGCTAAAAATATTATACTTGTACAACATATAGCTACATGCACATTTTATTTAACCAGTCATTAAAAACATCACAATAACAGATAAATTAAGGAAAAACTAACATAATGACCCCTTTTGTAGTTTAAACTCAAATGCAAAACAGAGAAGCGCTTCATCCGGTACATTTGAAAACAATAGGAGTGCTGCCTAAAATGTAAAGTGAAGGATTTTGACTTTGGCTTCATCACACTCATCAGGCGACCTTGGCAAAGTCACTTTGCCACTCCTTACCTGTTCAAGAGGGAAAATACCACGTTACAAATTTGCTAATTAGCTTCCTTGTGATTTCATCATGGTTTCAGAAGTTGCAGATGGAGTACGGTATCAATTAGCAATGACTGGGTGCGGTACACAGCTGAATATTGAAAATGTACAAGGGGAAAAAGGTACCAAACGTGACAGTGAAGGAAGCGTGCCTGTCCTTCATTAGGGATTCTCTGGCTGCTTTGTGAAAAGAGAAAAGCAAGTTTTTGGCCAATAAAGCACAGCTGCCTGTATCCTACAAAGCCTATCAGAAAAGCAGGAAGAAACAATATACTTCTCCTCCCCATGGAAGTCTTTGCTCAGCTAATAACCACTCACTCATTGACCCTGCTCCCCATGCATTCATGCTACTCTCATGTTTGTGGCAGCTTTAAGAAAAGAGAGCATGTAGCTACAGGTGAAAAAAACATTTTTTATATATATATATAGAAAGCGCAGAGCCACGGACGTGGGCTGTTCTTGAACCAAACAGAAAGATTTCTATTTTGTATTCCATCATACGCAATAGATCAAAGGAAAGGAGGAAGTAAAGAGGGGGGCAAAGCGTAGCTAGCTATAATACCACATCATTTCACGAGATCAGCCAGTCCCCGCGCCCAATCGGCGGGTCTGAAGGAAGCAGAGCTCTGGCGTCATCACCTCCTTTTAAAGAAGTAAAGCAAGTCATTACTCCAGGTTATATAACACTCAGGCTACGCCAGACTTTGTGCCGCTCTCTCAAAAAGGAAGCTGCTGTCAGAGAGCCTGGGAGGGGGGCAGAGGAGTCACGAATGCTTTCATTCGGAGCTTCCCCCTGCTTAGGATAAGCAGAGGAGACTGGGAAAGTGTCCGCACTTTCAGACAGAGCAGGCTGATGGCAAAAGGCTCAGCAACTGACCTGCAACATCGTCAGTCTGTAATTCCCTGCGAAGGGGGCTGGGGGACAGCACTGTCAGGATCTCATCCTTCCTTCCCACAGCAGCCCTCAAGCCACACCTCACCCCACTGAGAATAACCTAATTCACAGGGTTAGTTAAAATGCTGGAACCCGTCAATAAACCCCCACAAACCCCAGGTGCCACTCGTCCCACACTTCATTCCTGTTACCTTCCCCTATTCCTCCCAGATTTATGGGCAAAGAGCCTGTAGACAAGGGACATCCACCGGCCTCTATCACCTTCCAACCAAAAATGCCCCAACTCAAACAAAATGCCTGGCAAGGCAATCTGCAGCTTCGGGTTCGGCAGGATCACGGAATAGTTTGGGTTGGAAGGGACCTTTAAAGGTCATCTAGTCCAACCCCCCCCCCTGCAATGAGAGCTAACAGAGAGGGAGCTAACAAAGCCTATGGTACTGGCTGTTCCCAGCAAAGCACCCAAGAGGATTTTTTTTTTTTTTTTTTTTTATGTCACCATTTAGTGAGTCCAGTAAAGCCACTTCAAGGGAGCTGGGTGCCTCTGCATGGGCATCAGTAGCTCCTATACGATGTGCTGGGTACACAGACAGACACTTGCTAGCCGAACAGGTCCAAACCCCTCAGACTGCACACAGAAACACCATTTGTTCTGAAAGACAGATTGTATTGCAGAGAAACTGCCAGAATAAAAATAATGGGTAAAACACGCAGCCTTCTGAACGAAGCAAAGGTCCCAGAGACATCAGTGGGGCTTTTGCCTAAATATGAGAGGCAAACCTTCCCTGCAATTTCAATGTAACCTTTCTGCACTACTCAGTAACCAGGATTGCTAAATCTGCAAATGCTAGTATCCAGTCTCTTTTCACCTTTGATACTAACTATATCTTTTGTCTTTTATTCAGCCGGATTGTGGAAGCACAGAAGACAGTCAGCTCCTAACTGTCTCGGTCTTAAGAAACCAACACAAGTCTCAAATGTAAGATTTGTGGAGGTGGAGAGCGTATGCTTAACAGACACAAAGCAACTTCAGAGATGCTCTTATCCCTTTCAGGAACTGAGAAAAAAATAAAACTGCCTCAACTTCTTAGCTCTAGCAAGCCAGCTGAGAAATGCATCCAGTATCTGCAGTTAGAGACAGGTTTGCCAAGTTATCCACAACCAGCTGACCTGAGGTTGAGCCCCACAGCCTGCACCCATATGATAAAGTGTATTTAAACACTCGGATCCACAAAGATCATTTTCTAAGGTAATGCAGTTTCCCATAAAATTTGATAGATTTTAAACACATGCCAACATGCAGGATATTAATTCTCAATATTCTTGCACACGTAGCAATTACTTTTGTATTTCTGTGATACCACACGTGCCATCCTCTTTGCATGCAACTGTTGGTTTGGAAAACAGCCTATGAAAAGTCACTATAAGCATTAAAATTTACCTGGTTGTTTAAGAACAGCAAAGTGCACAGTGGTACACAGAAGTTCAGGTTTGGTTTCCCAGGCTTACAGAGATCAGGGCCATTGCAGAGACAACAAACTTAAGTGTTGAGAAGTTTGCTTCCCCCAGAATACGCCCTTCTAGCTTCTTTAGAAATAGAACTGGTGGACTCTAGAGGGAGCTGCATCCAGCCACAAGCAATCAAAATAAAAGAATCAAGATAGGAAAGTCCATCAAGCAGGAAAAAATGGAAAGATGTCAATCACCACTCTTCTCTTCCCCCCTGCAAGAAATCCACTTTGTGCTCTGCAAACAGTAACTTGCAGATTAAATTACAGGATTATTACTTACTGGCACCCACCGCTCTGGCATACATAAACACTGACTACAGCAGAGCTTAGAATTAAAGGAACCCTCCTGATCGCCTTCAGTGCTTTTATAGATTTAGGGAAGTCCTGACTTTTGTTTCTTTCCATATCTTTTTCGCTGACTCATCCACTTTCGATTAACAAAAAGAGCCTCCTCTCCACTCCAAGCTTCCTCCGACAGGCCTGCACCTTTCCTTAGCCCCCGCCACCAGCCTCCAGCTAAACAACAAGGACAAGAGATCAAAGCACATGTACCACCAGTCCAAGGCAGAAAGCAAGAAGCAATCAAGTCCACTGTGCTCACGTACTGCTGCAGACGGAAGGATCTCATTAAAGGGTTCCTCGAAGAGCAGCTACAGTCTCGGAGGCTGCCTTGACCTTGGGGTGCCCATCTACCCTCAATACCACCCGAAGACACAGCTATGAAAAGCTGCTTTCTAAAAGGAGTTGAGAGAGTAAAGAAATAAGTATGTATTTGCTCCTTCTCTTCTTAAGGAATGCATTTCATTTTCTAGTGAATAGGGAGGACAACTTAAAGCCAGTTAAATGGTGTGCAGTCGGGCCAAAAGTAGAAGGCAAAGAGATTTCAGGTTCCTGAGACTAAACTCCATTTACCCATACAAGTAGAACGATCCAATTCAAGTAAAAAGTGCAGATAAATTACTTTCTAACAGCAGCTCCCACCTCCCAACCCCCCCCCCTTTTTTTTCTTTTTTCCTCAAGCAGTATGGGCCTTTCTAAATCTGGATATAAAATTATAAAGAATAGGGTATCATTTAGCAGGGTATTATTCAGGAGACTGACTCCCCACTCTGCTTCTCAGTTTCATACAGGTGAGTATAACATGACCTAATTTATAAGAATAACTTCAGATGAAAAGCAAAAACTCGTGTACATGAGCAGGAGGAGCCTGCTAAATGAACAGATTTATACCAAAGACCTTCCTCTCTTCCCCTGTAAGGACAGAAATTTGCTCTATTCCCAACTCCACACATCCAGCTGGGGACTCCCACACACCAGAGTTTTGTTTTGTTCCAGCACTTTGTTGGGGAGAAGAAAAGATGGAATGACTTAGGGGTGGGAGGCATATGAATAACACGATCTCTCAAGATGAGCAGCAGCTCCCTGTACCTCAAGAAAGCATTCATGTATCATTCAAAAATATTAACCCACACTTCCACATGACTTTAAAACAGATTTCCAAAATAATTTCGGCTTCAATAACTCCAGGTGCTAATGAACTTACTAGTACTTATGGCATTAACCACTGATTTTTTTTTCCCCCCAGGTTAGACGAGGAAATTATCCAGGCAGCTACAAATCGATTTCACTTTCAATGTAATCGCACCCCTTGCTGCACGCACCATGATGATAGGCCACAAAGGAACATCGCATTAAACAAAATCCATTCTTGCTATAACTCCATGCCAACATTTTTTTCCCCAACCACCAAGTGAAAATCGTATGCAAAGCTGATCTAGCAGTACCCCTTTAACTAAACAGGCTTTCCTCTAGCAAGAGTTCAAGGAAAGCAAAGATCTTTTCAAATCTGAATCAACAGTGGCTGTCATTTGAAGTCAAGTACTCCTGCCTTGGTATCTTGAGAAACTCAAAACTATGGGTACCAAGTGGCACACTCAAGTTCAAATAAAAAGCAGCCACTAAAATACATCCTGGATCATGCTCCAGAAACAAGAGGTTTGAATCTGTCATGTTGCTACCAAATGTCATAGACAGGGATGAGCACAGTTTTAAGAAGAAAGGGTGAGGAAAAGGGTCTTTCTTTCCCCTCACTAACCTCCTGTGCCAGTCTTTCAGAAATTGTGAAACTTGGCCCTGGTGCCTTCACCTTACTAAGAAGCTGCAGTACAAAAAAGCACAGGCACCTGCATGTCCTCCACTCTCCTGGGACTTGTGATTCTGTACCACCAACACAACTGTGCTCCTTATTCACTCCTCCCTTAGGGTCTGTGCGTCCGCAAAAACCCCCCACAGTGCAGTTTTGTTTTGCTTCAGCACTTTGTCAGGGAGGAGTAGGAACAGTATGAGCCTGAGGCAGGAAGAGGGAACACAGACTGCCTGCATCCTCTCCTGTTCTCCACAAACAGATGCTATGGAGCTGGCATGCCCCCGGTCCTGGGGGCAGAAAGAGGGGATGGGACAGGACAAAACAGGCAAAGTGGACAAGACAGTGCTGAAGACAAGGCTGATTGTGTGGACATTGTCATATCACAGTAGCACCTAATATGCTCTTATTTGGTGTTGCCTGGTACATCTGTACATTAAGAATTGCAGTACTATCATGGTATTGGAAAATCGTCCACTGCTATACCCCAGAAGTACTGAATCCGTCTGCTGTACCACACACCCTGTAACGCAAACACAACTTGGAGCCTCTGGGAACAGTGTCTGAACGCCTGCGCTCATTAGGACACCTTTCAGAGAACTGAAACGACCAGCTTTTACACTTTCACCCGAGTTACACTTTAAAAAAAAGTGTTTAACCCATATACTCAGAGGTAAGAAAACAAGCAACTTGCCATCACTATTAACAGCAGAATGACAGCAACACATATGAGTAAGAGACAATGAATTCCAGAGACTTCAATCACAACAATCCAAAGACATTCAGAAAGTGAAAAAAACAGCACTACAGTGGGATTCGTTCACTCAACAGCTTTTCCTCGGGAAAGCTCTAAGGTATGAATAGTCCCTGCATTTGAAATGATCTCTAAAATCTACACTGGAGGTTTGTTTCCTCTTTGCTCAAATAAGCTTTTATTCCTATGGACTTCTACACAGCCCTGAGCAACTACCAGGATCAGAGAAAAAGTGCAGGACTTGAAACAGCCCTTTATCTCTACAGTCATCAGTACATAACATTTCTAGTGAAAAGGATTTAGGGAGTTAACAAAAGAAGTTCTTAGCAGTCATGCACTGGCATCACAAAATCAAACATGATAAAACAAGTGCTGCTACCCACAAGTGATTGGAAAACAGATGCAGTGGGTAGGGATGACAAGGCTGGGAAAGCAGCGGAAGCCTCCAGCTAGGATTGGAGCGTGCTGCTAGGATGAGTGTGCAGTGTGGCAGCCACTAGGAAGGGGTTGCAAGTGGCAGGGTAGGTATGTCCTGGAAGAAGTGCTCTAGAAAAAAAAGACATAAAGCTACACAATCTCCTCCTACACGTGATGCTAAGGTTCAATAACTGACCACCACTGAAGAAATGTACAAGGAATGTAAGCTATGTGGTTATTAACACTCACTCAGAAATAGTCAGAAAACTATCCTTCTGTGCTCTTTTTCTTCCTTGGGGGCAGAGGGAGAAGGAGAGGAAGAACTGCTTTCATCAAGACTGAAAGTTTGTACCATAAACATCCGAACTAAAGTAAACTCTAGACCATCTATGGACAGCCTATACTAAACGCAAACAAAACTTCAGGTTCTCAGAGCAGAAAGGAGAAAAACTGCACCAAAACTGAAGATAGCACTCAATTCCCAAAATGTAAAAGAACACAAAGAAAATTCTGAAACTGAAACCACCACAAATATTAATTCCACACACAACATATATCAAAAAGATGAAAACAGGTTAACCGTGCAAAACACAAGTCTAAGAGTCTCAGCTAAGTCTGAGACCAGGCTATCCACCCCCAACAAGTGCGGATAATATTACATTAACCCTGGAAGGTTCATAAGCAATCTGAGTCACCATCAAAACATGGAAAACCTCTGTTCCCAAAATGAAGCCACTATTTTGCAAGCAAGCAGTAAAATGTGAGTTTTATAATTGTTATAATCACTATTATTTAAAACAAGTAATCAGTTTCAGTTTGGGGAAAACATATATGCAGCCTGTCGCCCTTCCAAGGAAATAACTTTGAAAGATTAATAATATTCTAAATTTTGTAGTGCTAGAAATATGCACAAGGGAAGGATGGCCATGGGATCGCCACTGGAACATCTATGGAACAACCGCAGTACCAGGAAGGGAGGAGAACAGGACTGCTGGGAACAAGGAGAACAAAATTTTAACGGAAATTATTAAAATTAAGCTTTTAAAAAGCTCTATAGTGTAAACATTAGAACACGCACTTCCTTCTTGTGAATAAAAGTAACTGTCTGTTCCTAAGAGGATTTTTATGAAGAAGGGTCATCTACAAAGAGACAGGACTATAAACATCAGATGGGCAAAATAGAATGATCCTCTTAATTCTGAAGTTAGCTATATTTCATAGGCCAAATAGCAGGAGATCAGTTTTCTATTAGATCTAAGGTAATAAGGATGTCAAATGACATTTCTGAGGCAGTATGTAGCTGTGAAGAGATATCAGGAAAAGCAGAGTGGACACCTCCGCAGAAAACAATATTTATACAGCTAAGCACACAGAAAGCATCCTGATATTCTGGCAAACAGAATTCAAACCGAAACAATCTGAAACCTCAGAATAATCTATCTTTGCTCAGATTATGTGAGAAAGAGATTTTCCTGTACCTAATGAACAACTTTAAAAAGACAATTTATGTATAACTAACATAAAATGTTTTTACTCTTCCTCATTATTTCCTACATTTGTTAAAATTTATTTTTAATTAGTCACTAAAGCAATATAAAGCATAAATGTGTTTCTAGTGTTTTAAGATGAAAATAAAAAGCTGTCATTAACAGTTAGCAATGTTCTGATATACCTACATTAATTTTGTTTGCTTTGGAAAGAATAATCCTGACAAACGATTATGAGTATTCAGCCACAATAATATAGATGTAGATGATAAAATACATAGGTCTACGATAAAATAACCATGGGGAATGACCTACTTGGACACAATATACAACCGCTCCTCTCTGTTAATAAAAGTTTGTCTGCAATGTCACGCTTCCTATTGCTCAGCTGGGTGCAAGTTCTGGTGAACAAAGTAATCTGTGGCCCTATAGCTCTATTTCCTGGGAATTCCCTTGTATCTGGCCTCAGCTAACACTTCCATTTCTGCTGCTTTCTCATTAGAAAAAGTCATCATGTGAATAAAACCAGAAGAATAAAATTCATTTGTGTAAACATTTTATAAGCATTTTAAATCAAAACAGCATCTTCAAGTAGCACATGGCTGGAAGAAAAAAACCAAACAACACTTGAGGACAATAATGTACTTTGAAACCAAAAATACTTTGGTAACTAGAAAAACAGAGAAGTATGTGTCTTTAATACATTCTACACTAAGAAAAGGAAGACTTTTTTCAGTAGGCTGAAGTAGGTGCATTCAAAAATCTGCACACACTTTGAAATTATTAAAAATTACAATTTTAAAAGGAAGCAAACACAGCATCCCCTTAGGCTTGGGCTGTAGTTTTATCATACAAGGAGTTTGGTGGCAAATACAGCATGGGGAACTCCCACCTGAGCCATGCGCTCCCGTGCCCTAGAATATCAGCCCTTCTGCTGGACCAACAAACATATTTCTAGGATCACGCCATGAACCAGAACTGTTACCTAATCTTGGTTAAATGGAAGCTGCACAGCACAGGTCCACAAACAGCTATACTGGTCCCAACTGAAGAGGCAAGTGAGGCAGTTATAACTAGGTGAGGATAGAAGGTGACAACTTACTTAGTCTGCACTGTCACCTTTCATATTGTAAAACAAACAAACAAAAAAATCCCAGCCTGTATGCTGTCAGAAAAGAACATCTTCCAGTTGTTAAAGATGATTATTCTAAGTAAGCAAAAACTGTCCATAGCACCCATTGAATTATTTACCTATGGGCAAGCCAGTGATGTAAATGTATTTAATTTCACCGGATCCCTTTAATACTACAAGTAATTGTAAACTGATTTATTTACTTCTTTATATAATTGCTTCCCCAGAATCTGTAGCTATTTTAAAAATTCTGTCATCCTGACAATTTATGCTTGTGGCTTGTTTACATGATGGAAATTTTTTTTGGCCAGAAGTCCAAATTTAACCTACATTAAATCCCTATTTAAACTAAACACCCACATAAGCACACTTCTCCCTACCAAGCACTGGACAAATCCGAACCCTTACGCTATCTACCAAGGTGTCACTCACCAAAATTAGTAATGCCAGTTTTGTACAACGTATGTACACAGAGATTCGCAACCCCATTCACTTACCACTCTCATCAAGTAAGTCCTCCTCGTCATCCCCATCATTGTCCTCCTCCATCGCCTCTTCCTCATCTTCCTCCTCCTCCTCTTCCATATCCTCCTGCTCCAAGTCCGGGTCCAGGTCCGGATCACTCCCTGAGATTGACTCGTCTGACATGATTCCCAGTGGTGCTCCTTGTGCATTACCTGCTCATGTTCTACCGTGAGGCAGCCCTGCGAGAAAAGAAGAGGTACGTAATGAGCTCGGTAAATCCCAACCTTCGAGCCTCAAGGCTTAAAATCATAGCAGGATTACTGCACATAAAAACACAAATCTGCCATCAGTCTTTTAAATAACAGTTATATCGGACTGTGCACAAAATCCTGTGTAGAAAATAGATGCCAAAAGCAATGTATCATAATGATATAGGCCCAGCATTGTAGAATCAATATCAGAACCAATATATTAACTAGTCACTCAAAACAACACCTGTTTCTTGGTATTCTCGACATGCACACAGCAGAAAGACTCCTAGTATCGATATCTGATTATACAAAGATGCAAAAATAAATAAATTGTGTGAACAATTTCAGAACACTACCATCCAAACATGAAGCATAGAAAAAAAAGGATCAGTCCATATGGATACCTGCTACCCTGATCCCCAAGCACCGAAAACATCATCGCAGTATGCAGACTGTGGGTCACAGACAGAAACCACCCTCCTGACTTAGCTGTACCCACTGTGAAGGTCACCCAGCTACTCATCACAGCCTGCCTGAAGTCTTCATTTCAACCAACGGAACAGAGACAGCATTATTTTAACAGTACAGACAGAAGACAACAAAGATCCAGTTTTTGAAGGTTGTATGTCCCTTTGTAAAGCAGGGTTAGAAGAAAAGTCAGCACAAAGGAAGGATGGATCAGAGGGAATTTGCATTTCCTTTCTCTAAAGGACAAGAGCCGAATCTGGCTGTGCATAATTCCTCCGTTACGCTACTCCGGTGCATCACAGCAGAAGTTATGGTACAAAATAACAATAAAAACTAAAGAGAGGGTCATGGCAATCACAAAGCCACAAGTTTATCTGTTCAGACCATCCACCGTCACTTCTGGACAGTGACGGGTACTCCTGGGCACTCCTCTTCCATATACAAAGAATTAGCATAAAGGAGCTGTGTAAGATGGATGAAAAGAAAGAAACACAATCAAGAAAGGAAAATAAAGAAAGCATAATGATCTCGAGGAACAGAAAGCAAAGGATGTGCTCAAAAATCAAGCCTCAGAAGAATTACTATCCACACATTCCCCAGAAAGCTTTATAGAAAGATGAGGGAAACATTTGCTTGCCACTCATTTTCTACTGCCCCCTACTTACACCACATTTCCAATGTAAACTATAAAATGTTTGAGAACTAATCAGCCACTTTAAAAAAAATAAACAAAAAAACAAACCACAAAAGAAACTTCTAAGCAGATAAGGCACCATATATATCTACAAACACTTCAAGAAACAGAAAAAATTCATTTTCAGCTGTGTTTCAGCAGTAACTAGATGAGCTCAGAACCTTGAAGGTTAAAGACACAACTCAACACCCCTGTAGCAGGGCTGAAAATCTAACTGTCAAGCATGCTGAATTATTCCAGCTGAAGTCATCAGTTCCCACTTTGCCTCTCTCGGCTCCTCAATAACACTGAAGAGTGTCTGAAAGAAAATAAACACAAGGGAAGAACAGGCTTTGTGGAGATTGGTATTGGAACAGGAAGCATTTTACCACCACGTCCCAGGAGCGCTTTGCACCAGGCAGAGACAACTGAAGTCCCTACATTATTACACGTGTCACACGAAATAAGTTGGCTTAGTCAAGCAGATGGTAGGAAAGGCCAAAAAATCTAAATTAGCTCAAGTGGAACCCTGCCAGTTTCCACAAGCCAAATGGCTTCATCCGGCTCCTGCGGACTGCTGGTAGGCAGGTACTGAGCCCTGCTGCAATACGGTGACCCCTTGGGCACTGCAAGGTCCAGCACCACGTACTTTCTGACATCTGGTGACTTCAGTCAAGGACTGCAGATGCAAAGCAATCTATTATCAGAAGTTTTTCCTGACAAATGCTGTGCTAAAGCCTAAGTGTATTTCAAAACAGGGCTTATTTTTACTTTTGAACAGCAACTGTGTTTCCTTCCAGCCCTAAAGAAAACAAACGTTGTTTTACTCTTTACAAGTTGTACTCAAGCCCCTTAACTGCAAAGCCGCATGTGTTTCCTTACATTTCAGAAGGAGATGGTCAGTAATGTTACCTTTGTGGGTCTCTGCTGGTCACCTGGGATTTCAAGGGGATTTATTTATTTCCATGTTGCCCATACTGTGCTAATAAAGCACTTTGCACGCTATCTGTTGGAAACGATACCAAGAGAAGCATATTAAAAAATTTCCATGTTTTTACTATCCCAGTAAACAAAGCACCAACACAACAAAAATCCCCCAAAACCAAACAAAAAACCCACCAAAAAAAAAAATTACAAATACTACTAAAATGGCAGGAATGAATTCTTATCTACAAAGGGGAAAAGCAGAAGTGCTGTAATGCCACTAAATGCTCCAGGTCAAAGAATGACACATGATACAGTTTCTCCCATCAGTATCCGCCTGTGTATCATCTCTCATGTTTTGCTGTTTGTTGCAGAACCTTAAAAAACCCACCAGAAAACACTTTCTGAAAATTGTTTAAAGGGTATGGGTCCTTGTATTTCTATAAATAAAATCAAACTCAGTGGAGAGCAGCGCTCTCTCAGACTGGAGTACAAAAGGGCTCTAATCTAAGCGTTGTTTTTGTTTAGCAGGAGGTACATGTTCTTTATAAGCTAACTCTTGACACTCATACAGCAGCCCCAGCTGTATGCAGGAGAGTTAAACAGAAGCTTTCAAAAAGACTTAATTAAATCTTGCAGAAAGTGGGTGAAACAAAGACGGTTAACTCCTCCGTGCCTATTGTCACGCTGCCATCTGCCTTCCTCCTTCCCATCCTCCTCCTCGGCTCTGGCAGCTCCGCAGCCGCTCTCCATTGCATAAGCCTCGGGTCTCCGGAGGGCTCCCACCCTGCCCGGTGGCACCGGGAGCACGCAGCAGGGACACGGCACAAAGGCAGGTAGGCATTACACAGCTGCGAGACTGCCCTCGTTTCTCACACCGATCTGACCCAGTTTGGAGCCTTCCACCAAGGGGAGTTACACAACAGGGCCAGATTGTAGCTGCCGCTACTGTTTTATGGCCGAGTTATTCCAACCTGCCCCATCTCTTGCCTTTGCACACACAGGTGCGCCATGCTCAACATTTAATCGCTGTAGGAAGGGCACTTTGCGAGAGATAAACAGCTTACCTTCAACTAATCAAAGTTACCATTTGTCTGGACTTTCCAGCTGTCCCACATTAGATCAACCCCGGAGCCTCCTGCCCTGCTGCACCCCGAGCGGCATGCCGTAAGGAGGGTTATCACCACCAAAGAACTACAAACCAAAACTGTTGCACCTCAGTTTACAACAGAAAGCCAGAGGTCCGTGCGGTGCAGCGCCCAGTTCAATACCTGGTGAAGCCACTGAGAAAACGGGGTGGGGTATTAGGTGAAAACACTTTGAAAAATTCCTCTTGCTTACTCAGGGAGGAGAAAAGAGCTGTCATGTTTATCCTACCCAGGAAGTTAAACCCTGCAATCAACTGCACATCAAATTAACATCCAAGACAGCCTCTCTCATGTATTATGTCCTGTCTTTCAACAAAGCTAAAAATAGTTAGGAAGTTTTTTGGGCTTTGCTTTTTTAAGGTAGAACATTTCAGATAGTAAATGCCATGTGGTGAGGACTGCCGCCTCCTCAGCCTGCACAGAAAGGAGGCCCAGTTCTGAAGTAGGAAACTTCAAGGGCTTGCAAATGTGGACACATTTCTGTTGTCCTTGTGTTTTGCTTTCACTCTGCAGAGGTTTAAAAATCACCATTTCTTCTTACGTATGAAGTTGAGAGAGAAATGTGAAAGCACACTTTTTTTCCTTTCCAAGTGATAGTCTTTCACCACAGGGTCACACGTGCCATGAGCCAAACTATTAAGTGAAACAGCAGACATCATGGGATCTGGTGACTTTGCCCATTTCTGTGCAACATCATCGCTTTCACCAGAGTATTCATCAGCAGTATAAAAATTAAACTACTATTTAATTACCTATTACAAATACAAACAAGTAAAAAGGAAGGATGTAGGTCTGGAGTCCTTCCCCACCTGAGCAAGGAGGGAGCAGGATTCCCCTCTACCTCCAGGAACCACAGAAGCCAACGTGTCTTTACAGAAGCTCTTTGCCTGCTCCAACACAAGTGATTTAGGCACAGGACATGCTCGTTGCGGAGTACACACCCATCCCATACAAATCCCTTCAGAAAGGGCAGGTTTAAGACTAATGCTACTGCGGTGCTGAACAGTAAAGAGGATTCCATCACCTCCTCAACCTCCAGCCAAGCCCAATATCTGGGACTCATCAAGATTTGTCCCTTAAAGCCTGTTTTGTAACCAAGACTTCACATTGGTCACTGTGGTGCCTGGCCATAGAAACAGGATCAAGCACACTGGCAAATCACAAGAGGATTTGCACAGACCGTTTAATAAACCCAGGTATTTCAAAGTCAGTGCTGCATAACGCTCTTCAGTTCCTGCTATATGGTCATGTTTTATGATAATAATTTCCTTTATCTTTTGTTTGTTTGGCAGCAAAACAGCAAAATGGTTGGTTGGGCCATAAGATTTCTCTCACACACTCAGCTCACACACAAACACTTCAAACTAGATGCGTACGAACGTAACTGCTGGCTCCTCAGCAGAAATCTCATCTTTTTGCCAGATCGCATGCTAGCACAGCTCTGGTACCATATAGGTAGCCTTCAGTAACTAATGGAAAATTATAATAAAGCATCCAGATGGCTCACTAAAGAACTCATGAGCTTAAGCTTCTCTACGATAAAAAAAAATCTTGTAACAGTTTGCAAGTAATAACTTGCAATGTTATTGCAAAATAACAGTGAATACTTTTCTGTTCAATTTAAAAATCTAATAAGAAATAAACCTGAGATCAGTGGGTTTGGACAGTTTGATTCTAACACACATTAGAACTTCTCCAATTTACATTATGTAACATATTAACATCTCTATTTTACATTATCGTGTAAAAAACTGGAGGGGTGGAAAAAAATCACTTAAAAGGATAAACATTTTCTCAAAAGAGAGCCAACAGCATTACTGACCAACATTAGTCTAGCTGATCCCCTTTAAACAAAGCAAGTGTTTACTGAAAAAAAATCAACAGGAATTTCTTTCCCCCCCAGCGATAACCCCCACAAATTGCATTTAAAGCCATCCTTAATTGATTACTCTATGATTTAAATCCCTCTTTCCTTTGCAGTCCAAGACTGTTAAGACTCGAGCAATACAGTTTTTCAGCTGCGACTCAGGGTGGCCACACACTGCTAGCTGGGAAGGAAGAAAACAAGTCTCCTCCTTCATTTCCTCTTGTTCAAATCGCAACAAAACTAAGTGCCATTGATCCCCTAAGTGATGTGTTTACTACAGGAATATTAAACTGAAGAAAGGGAAATGCAGCAGCCTGTCAAATCCTAAATTGGAGAGCATCTGCTTGCCCTGGACCACCCATCTGAGAGAGGCAAGTGTGCTTCTTCCCACCCCACATAAACATAGGCACAATACATCTAGTCTTTGCCCACATTTGATGAGGGTATTAAGGAGCCCACTGTGATTTGTGGGAGAAGGAATTGAGAGGAAACAAAATAAATAACAGAGTCCTTTAAAAAACACTTCCATATACCAGTTTTGGGAGAGTTGCAGGACCTGCTCTTCTATTCTCTCTAGGTTAACAATCTCTTTCCTAAAAGGCACCACAATACTAAGAACAGCCCGAAACTGGTTGTTCCCTGACAACAAAAATAACAAAAGCTGCTGCAAGAAGGAGTGGGAGAAAGCAAAAAAAAACCACCAACCCCTAAAACCAGCCCATAAAGAAAGAAAAGGGAGAGCTAATCCTTCCCCTCTGCTGACACAACAGTACTGAAACGGAGAATGTGACAATGAACATTACATAAGGCCTGGCTCCCACTGCGATCCCCAACAAAAAGAGCTAGTGCGAGTCAATGGCAGCATCTGCAGATCATTACACAACCCAGACTGGTGGCAGCGGCACACACCGGCGTCATCCATCAACTGCTGCGGGAACCTCCTGCCACAGGGTCCTTGCTCTCCTGCGTTTCAGAAGGGATGCCCTAATGCCGAGAGCATCAATGCTTTGTAACCTCTAAAGAAAAAACTGAACGCTCTTCTTAAGATATCAGTGCTCACTTCCACACAGACTTCATAAGGCACTGACAAACTCTTTATATCTGGAAAGAGCCAGCAGAAATGGGCAAACTATCTTTGTGGTTGTATATAGGTATACAATTATTTGCCTAAACAATGTTGCATTGCTTTTAAAAGCAATTTTATTTAATCACATTAAAGTAGAAACTGGCTTCCTATAAATCAACTCTAGAAGAGCGGTTTGTTTTGCACTGATAAAATTTCAGGCTGAGGTAAGAAGCATGTGATTGGTTTCGCTTCCAGTAATTACTGATACTCATCTGGATTAACACCATCACAAATGAACAGAAATTTTGTCTCTTACTCAACAGAACCCCCTTTATGTTTTTAGCTCTGGCAACTGCTGTATAAATGGCACTTGCATTCCCTGCTAAAGAAAATGTTGAGAAAAGGAAAGTTTCCTTCCCTGATCACCATTTCTGCTTTCAAAGCAAATAGCATTTCAACATAAAAGCTTTATGTTTACCTGTGTGCTTTCACAGGTTTTGCCCATGGTGCTGTAGCTATAGAAAAACAACCAGTATCTGCGAGAGGAGTAAAATCCCGAGAAAATATTTCAAATGTCAGGGAAGACTCCACAGTAGGGCACAGCATGTCAGGATTCCAAATTACATTCAATACATTTTATATAGCAGATTAATTTGGGGCAAATTCGCCTACGCTGCATTAACGATAACCATTCACAAATTCCAAAAGACAGATTTTAAAAGTCAGCTCATGGGAGAGGTATGCCAAGCCTTTGTGAGTACCCAAACTATGGCAAGAGGTGAGCCAATTCCCACGAGCAAGGAAGATCCAGATAACTGAAAGATCCCTCTAGGAGTTTAAGCTCTCATTATACATAGGTGCCAGAGAAGAAGTTATGTAATAAATCAAGAATAAATTACATAAACAGAAGCAGTGGAACAGAGAGGAGTGACGAGGCAAAGAGCTAATCCCCTCCCAAGGAAAGATCAGTCACTGTCACTCTATGCAGACAAGCTATGGCTTTGGTCATTGAGATATGCTAACATTATGTCTTACCTCCTTGAAGGATATCCCACAGAAATAGGCTGATATAGCTCATAAACAACACTTTCATCTTTCAGAATGAGCAAATTGCATGTTTTCCCAATGCTGAAAGGCCTAGTTAATTTATCCTGTTTTTTTCAGTATCGCCCCATCCACACACTGTTCTTTCTTTGCCTCCCAGAGAAGCACGTTTCATTACGAGCGAATGATTCGCCACCTTTGACTGTGTCTCTGCTCAGGAAACAAGCTTTCCCATCAGCAGTGGTCCAGGGGAACCCACCATCACCTATGAGACAGACGCCCGTCACATTGCACACTGTCATCATCAGATCACAGAGTAAACACAACTCAACTCTTCCTTTGGTCATATGTCTGCATTTCACAAAGAAATACAGAGGACTGGGAGTTTGTTTTCGATGCCTCATCTTTCTTCCTCTTCAGAACTGGACTTAAAACCTGAGGTTTTGGTTTATGCAATTTTTAGAAAAAGGAAGAATTCAACACGTTTTTGTTCCTCTTTATTCCTTACCCCACCTCCAGCAATGATAATTACACTAGTGATGAGAAAGCGTTACTTATGCCACCTACAGTTTACCAAAGAAACTCAAAGACAAGTAAAAAAAGAAAGAAGAAAACCAAAAAATCCTGAAGTAGGAGGAAATGGAAATAAACAGTTTTGAACTCGCATGATATGAAGATGACAATTAGCATATGTTAGACCCAAGTTGCTGCAGTCTGTCAAGCAATCAGACATTAAACTAATTTTTATTGGATTCCACTGTAGATTAAAAATCCATTAAAGGATTAAAAACTGTCAGAAACTTGGGTTTCTTTCAGAGTCATTCCCTCCAACATAACATTCTACTTGCACAGTGCTGGAAAAATTTACAGTAAATGCTACTTACAAAGGTCATTTTTCTGCTGGTTTTGAGAACAAAGTCACCAAAACCTGTTGATCTTTGCCCTTCCCACTAATCAGGTCAAAATAAACCAGTCACACTGATCCTTATCTATCCTCCACAAATACATTTCTTTTGATAACACTTAGGATTGACACTACAGGCAGCTCACATGGAAAGCAACTGGATGAAATAGCCTCCTGTGGTTTTGTCCTTAGCAATGGAATCGCCACTTTGGTTGCGTTTCGCTGGCTCAAAACCTCCCAATGGTTTGGACAGGCCTGCAAGGGAAAAGAACGCAGCTTACTGCCTCTCACCGTACAGCACAAACAATCCAACACTCTGTTTAGGGGATCATTTGCATACACACACATAAACCACCCCAATTAGAGATAATAGGTATTCTTTCACGAAAGAAACTGAGCTATGAGCCTCATGATATACATATTACATTGTTAGCTTACCAAATTGTGAGTATCTGACTCTACATTCTTGAGCTTACTTTCACAAGAGCTTTAAAAGCAGCACAATGCAAGTTTGGCTAAGGAGATAGGCAAATATTAACAGAAAGTTAATATACCCTGCGGGTCACCATACCCTTTCGGTAAACATACCCGACTGTCCAGTCCCAACATATGTTAAACAGGATGTTAATTACCCTTATGAATGGGCACAAGCACATCCCCAATGCTAAGACAGGAAGGTGCCATTGAAAAAGGATATATTAGCAAATTATTAAAAAAACACAGTATGGTGAATAAGCACCACAACAGTCGTGGACAGAAGTAGCTGCTGGCTATTAGACACAACTTTTTTAGAGTAAAAATGTCACTATCTCCCAAATTTATAAATTCACTTAACTTTAATAAATGCTAGGAATGTCTTTAGGAATACTTGCTTTACTGAACAGACAATACTGTATAGATATTCATACCCATGCAGAATCTAAATGTTACGTTTCCAAGTTTCAGAAGCAGAATGATAAACAGCATTCAACTGTGATCTTCAAAAAAACCCCATACCCTTTGGTGTATTCTTTCTCTCAAAGTTAAGTGCAAGTTTCAGTCAACTGCTTTCCCCAAGTGACCACTTTTTCTATCAAAGCTCATTTAGCATTTGCAAATGCTGCTTGACTGGCAGCCGTACCCAGCGAGCAAGTACAGAAGGAACTGCAGGCAAGCCAGTTCTTCCAGCGTCCTGTTGACATGTTACCATCCCAAGTGAAGGGGACCATATGTTGTAAGAAGTCAACATCCCTACACTCAGCTGCTGCTATCTCCCAAAATATAACAGGAATGGAATTTCTTGTCCCATCTCTATCTTTCCTCCCCTCCTCTTGAATCAAGGTTGCCAAGTCATTTTATTCAAGCTACCCACTTGTCTACTTGTAGGAATGCTTGATCATTATTGATTTGGGCTGAACTCAGAAATCTGAATAGTAAGTTTAACTTTTCTTTTGATGGGAGTTCTTGGGTACAATTATTGTCATCGTTTAACAGAGAAAACCAGTTACATGGCACTTCCAGAGCAGATTTACTGGCAATGCTGTAACACCTCACTCAATTTCATTCATAGTTTTCTCTCTGTTAGGGATGAAGGAGGCAAATAGCAAAAATTAAAGACTTTCTGGAGGATGCACTCATCACTATAAATGTGTGTATATTCACAAAAAGGTTCCACACTAGCAGCAGAAGCTAACAGCTCTGTATCTCATTCTGTTAAAATAAGCATTTCACTGACCAGAAATATTGATTTAGTTGAAATATAAGATCTCCTCTCTTCCCTGTTTTTCAAAAGTGCGACAGTAAGTACAGGAGGAAGAAAAAAAGGCACCTCTAAAATTTTATATATATTTTTTAAGGGATAGTCAGAAAAAAAGAATTTCTTACAGAGTCTGCATGACTAAGCAGATCACCCATTTCCTCAATGTTATCTACTCATTACCTGGGTCTTATTTCTTTCAAGTAGATAACTATTACCATTATAGAATAAACAAATTCAGATCACATAAAGGCCTTAGTTACTTATCCTCAGAGAACAGGATGTGAAGTTACAGTGGACCAAAACTTAAAAATGCTGGCTAGGATAAATCTTACTATGCACTGTCCAGAGTTAAGAGCTTCCCCACACACAAAACCCCCCCAGATTCCCCAGGAAATTCTCTTCCAGAGATAAAAGGACCACGTCCCAGGATTGAGGGAAAATCAGAAACCAATCTCTTCTGGGATAACAGATTTTCCCCAAATATCTCATCTCAAAAGCACCTAACTTCTTCAACCCCAAGTCTTCGCTATTCTACGCAATAGTCATCTTGCTGTCCAGTTTTCAAGGCAATTGCTTTACCCTGTTTAGAGCTTGCACTATACTTCATACACTAAGTGTTGAAAGGCACTGATTTTGTACGGTTTATTTTTTTGGTCCTGTTCCCTCAATTTGTTGACACCTATGGACAAGAAACTTAAAACCCAACTGATGACACCACTCCTACAACAAATTCTTGATTTAAGAAAATATTCTTTGTTCCTGCTATCTCACACACCCCAACAGCCCCCGCAAAAACAATCTCATGTTTCTTATTTCCTATGCCCAGAAGCTTGTGTTTGGTTGCTGAGGTGCACTCCATAACCCTGACACTTTTTTCTAAGGAAGGAATATACAACTCTTGCACTACTTCTGGAAAGGAGAAGCCACAGCCAGCCACCTTTTCACACAAGTGTTAAGCAGTGATGCTGAAAGACTAACCTAACCCTCTGGAACATTAGTAACATTACACTATCAATGCTGTTTCTTTTGCTTTCGTCAGCGAGTGATGCAGATGATAAACGCAAAGACTAAATAAAAAAGAGTGATAAACAGAAGATGGCAACCAAAATCTGATGCTAATCCCACCAATTAGAGACAGTGACGTGGCCCTGACATTGACAGACAGTTTTCAGGTTTCACAGGCACCAGAAGGGTAATAAACATTTGGCCTTGATTGAATTACCCATTTTCCCTCTTGCTGATTGCAGCTTCTCAGGCCTCGGACACGCTCTGCAGCAGCTGCGCTCTCCCACCAGCGCACCACTCCCGTATTGTGCCAGCACAACTATCTGTGTGGCTGGACAGCAAACTGATTCAGCTGGAAAATAACTCAGAAGCAAAATTTGGTTCCCAAATGTAATTTACTACAAAGTCGCATGAACAGCTGTGCAGGCACGAAGGAAAAAACAGTCAAGAGTGGGAACAAGCAGCTCTGGGTATGGGGAACAAGCAGCTCTGGGTATGGCCAGATCAAGCCGGCATCACTGTCCACAGGGCCATGGTCTTAGCAGTCAGAATGCTGCTCCACGTGCAGGGGACAGAGAGCATTTTGATTTGAGAAACTGAGATGGTCTTTGTGACAAAACTTCCTTACCTTCGTTACAAACACTGATCAAAGGCATGGTGCATGTATCTGAGGTGAGACATGAACATTCTCATATTTAATCCTTTCATTTGTCCCCTTCTTTAAATAGTCATGGCATCATTATGTGGTTTGTGTGGAGCGGTAGCTATTTCTGAAGTTCATTTTGTTGGCTTTTTTTTTTTAAATTGAAAAATCAATGCAATTGCCACTCAAAGGGCAAAAGTACCATAAATTATATCACGCAGTTAGAGACCCTCGCTGTGCACTGTTAACATCTCTCTCCCATAGCAAATACCTTTAAACTGCCCAGAGCTCAAGGCAAAATACTGATAGACCTCCTCGCGTAAGTCCTTAACATTTAACATATTTAATGATAGCCTCTGTGAACAGGTCCTTGCAATTACATGTAGGTACATTAAAGGAGCAAAGAAAGGATAAGGCTCTGTTCTGGGGAACGGAAAGATAAGCTGCCCTGACCCAGAGAAACTGGTCACTAGCACTAACAGAAATTTCTCCAGGTCAGGACAGGTCCTCCTCTAATGTACTCTTGTTAAAGGAACACCTCTGTGTGGTGACAAGGAGAAGTGATGCAATCTGCACCATGAGAACAAATGGGTAAATTCCTTAACCTCATTGCGAGGAATTTGCTTTGGCCATGATGCCCTTGCCTGACATGAAGGGCTAATTTTTAGTACCCAAATAAGAGAAAATCACTTGCTTCAGCCCTCTACCTTTCTTTGTTTTCATGTTGTGTCTTATTATGTCTGGGATAAGTAGATATTCCTGGGCTGTCCTAGAACATAGACCTTTCTCCGAGATCTTCAGGAAATCAATATTTTATTTTTTTCTTGATCTCAGAAACCTTTGCTTTGCTCCCAATCTACACTACACTTTGCTGCCTGCTTAAAAAGCACAGTTCCTGGCATGAACTGCTTTCTCCCCATGAGGACTAACGTTCCCACAGGAGCTGAGCCCCCCAACCCATCCTATGCAGCCAAGGGCCAATGTGGAGTTCTGGCCGTAAGTACACACTGGTATACATAGCCTCTCATACACATCCTCTGCTTGCTTTGTGCTTGTTTCACTCAGCACTTGAACTTCACCCAAGCTGCTCAAGGAGGCATAACCACCTTTGCCATGAAGTCCTAAAAGCCTTCTCTCATCCTTTCTCCTGCTAGGAGTGAAGTTGCCACTCCAGAAACCGCTACTCTTGGTCTTCATTTTCTGACTCAGGCCACAGGTAACTCCTTCCACATTTTACAACCTAACACTAAACAATGTCCCAGACAAGCAAAGATATAGGTGAGGAGGGAAGAGACAGGTCCCGTCAGCAGCCACAAGACAGACGCCTGTCTGGTACAGGATCTAGGAAGAGTTACAGCACAGTGAGACAAAACAAAGTAGAAAAAACTGAAATCCTTATCTCCCAAGTTCTACAATCCTTCCCCCATCCCCAAACTCATCCAGACTCCTGGACATTTAACTCTGTTCCCCCTCAATCATCCCTGCCATAAATAATGAGAAGTGGAGTTAGCTGATAATACTGATGGGGAGTAGCAGCATGAAACTAATGGGATTTCACAGAGGAACAACCAAAAATTGTTTGCCCCATCCTTTTTTATTGTGCTTTTTATTTTCTAAGACATTAAACACAACTCAAAAAGCCACCCATGAAGAAATCAAAAACTAGAATCTGCAAGAGTTCAAAAAGCCCATTAAAGGGTAGGCTTGAGTTTCTTTTGGCTAGCATATAACAAATACAACCTAGCTAACCTGAAACCTAAAGACAGTAAGAAAATGAAGGTGAGAGCACAATATTATTTTTATTGAAGGAAAAGACACCAGAAATTTCAACTTTCAAATCCATTTTCTGTAAGGTAAAAGTGAGGGGGTTTTTATTAAGTTGAAAAAAAAATACAAGTTGAAGTCTAAAAGGAAGATTCATTATTTCTGGAAATCTACAAAGAGTATCTGTATTCAAAGTTGTTTTTTGTGGTGATTTGGTTTTGAATTTTTTATTTATTTATTTATTTTGTACCAGCTTGGAGTTTCCTTAAGGAAATCGGGAAAGAATGTTAGTTAAATTGCAGCTTCTTCATTTTCATCTCTCACTCTACTCCAGTTCTTGTGGTGCAATTTTTCCACAATAATAACAATAGTTATAGTTAAAGCTTGAAAAACTAGAGCATTCCATTAAAAGTACATAACAGTATATCTTAAGGAAAACTATATTCCAAAATATTTAAAAACTGAATGAGACCAGCAACAGATTTAGAAATAGAAGGATCATTACTTTCAGAACCATTCTAGTTCACAACAATTACCTTTAAGAGAAAAGAAAAAGAAAAAAAAAAAAAAAGAGGTCTCGATTTTAAGCTTTGTGTCCTCCCAAGTCTTGTCTGCTGTGGAGGCTGACAGCCCTCCAGAATGACATACAGAGCTCAAAAATGTTGTCTAGACTATGATTATAACTCATCATTGCTGCCTTGCTCTTGCCAATCACCAAAATCTCAGGGCTACACAATGAGTTGTATTAACTCTCCAAAGCTTGCATTGAGGCATGAGACCCTGGGCCAGATGCAAGACGCCACCAGCCCTTCAGTGATGCCTACAACAGCTACAGGCAAGGAGAAAAATGCACACACAGGGAAGGACTTTAACTTAAAACACTCCTAGAGCAGAAACAACTGTAAATGGAAGCCAGAGGAGCACTTTTTTTTTTTTTTTAAAGACCGCAAGTAAAGAAACTGATCACTTAGATCACTCTCTCTTTACTGCCTTCTCTTTGTCAGCAAAATGGGACAGACAAGATAACAGTAAGATAACAGAAGGAGAGACACACCCCCTCCAAGAGGCAAGGAAATTCAAAGATTAAAATATAAAGAGCTTCCCTCAATGAAAGGATTTTATCTCTAAGTCTTCCTGCATAGGACAGTCCAAGAGTGCAAAGAAAAGAATACAAGACCTCACCTGTCTTGATGAAATAATAATATAATCAACAGAGGCGGAAAGGTAGCACTTGGCTGGAAAATGCTCTGAGGAGGTGACTTCTTCCAGCAGGACAGTCTCTTTCAGTGATAAGAAAGGGATTTGCTAGAGCACCTGCCCCTCCTCAAAACCAGAGCTACTGAACATACATATTATGTCCGATGCTTGCTGGAAACATCTTTCCTGCCCAAGAGCTCTTCGGCGTACGCACCCGTTTCCTACCAAAGTCGAGGGAGCACCTGGGGAAAAGACCATCTAGCAGCAATCTGCCCCAAGCAAAGCAGCCGGCTCCTGCAGGCTGTATTTCCCGCGGCCCTTCCTCCGTTCACATGACTGGCATGCACTCGTGCTGTGATGGGGGAAAGATCAAGGCATCTGGAAAGGTGCCTACCAGGAGTAAGCTGCTATCACGGCTGGACTAGTTCCCATCACACTCCCAGAAGGGTTTAGGAAAACATCCCAAACCGATTGTCCTGATGGGCCACCACGGGCAACCAACCATCTCTGTAATGGCCAAGGCAGAGGACTCCTCAGAGCTTTTTTTCTTCTTCTCTACATCCTTCAGATAGGACACAACAGAAACCACCCCTTTTGGAGGGTAAGAAACATGCTGATTTCATACTGGCAGAGAAACACAAGACACTGCATCCTTATGCATTCACACTCAAAACTACTGCTGCCACCATGAGCACATGCAATTTCTTCCCCTAATTAAAAAGTATTTTTTACAGAATGTAATGACTTAGCCCCCAACACTGACAATATAAAGCTTACCTCTCACTACTGGTGAGTAGACTTCTTAAGAACATGCTACCAGACTTTTGAGGAAAAAGTCTGGGGCAGATATTCCAGTTTGTTCAGGAAATGAAACAGCCAGCCCTGTTCAGCCCCTTCCTTTCCTGATCCTCAAAAATGACAATGCTTCCCCCCCAAAAAAAGAGATCACAAAAATTCAATTTCATTTAAGTACACGGTTCATAAAAGCACATTTATTCCCTTGACAGAAAATGTATACTTAATAGATTTAAACGAGTGCTATGAATGAACAACTACCATCATCAGATCATCTAACTCCAGTTTGGGCAAGAAGAGAGACCTAGTCCGAACACGACTGGGCGACATCTGTTTGGCATGTGCCAATATTCCTGTACTTGTGTGGTAACATGTACAATTGGACAATTTACAAGTACACATACAGTGTACGTGTGCAAATACTCCTCCTGCATATCTTTCAAATGATATTTCATCGACTTGATGACTTCAAGAGATGGAGACATCCTAATTTCCCTTAATAGTTACAAGCACCTTCCTAATGCCTTCAGTGGTTAATCACATTCATTGTTAACAATCTCTGCCTTTTTCCTAATTTGAAATAATCTTTTTAACTTGCAGACACTGGCTGCTATCATATCTTTTTCCACTAAATTAAGGAGCCCATTGGTACATGGTCTATTTTGCCCAAAGAAAATTGAGAAACTTTTAAATGCATCGCGATAAGCTAAACCAATTGAGCACTTCAAGAAAAATTTTTATAATGAGTGACTTAATCACCCAAGCAGCATTGAACACTACAACATCTTCATTGCTTTTGAATATCTCTTTAAAAACACTAACATTAAGCCTGGTCAAAATATTCCCAAACTGATTTCACTTCCGTCCTCATTCAGTATTTCCTGTTATTATGGATGCACATTAGTATTAAAAAAGTATTAAGCTTATTTTAGTTGCCCTCATATCTACAGTGTTGCTCTGAGGACTCACATATTGCCATACATCTGCTATGCTCCTGCCATCCTTTCCAAGGCCACTGATTTCTGGAAGTATGATTCTTTATTCTAGACCTACAGCCTCCAGTCTCTCCCACAACATGCGTAACTTTGTGCTCCAGCTCTATAAAAACGTATTTGGCCATATTAGACCCAGTTACCCAAACAATTCAGAGGACACTGCACAGCTGCCATTCCTTCTTCATGCTTCACCACTCAGCACAACCTTTACATAATTCACAAGTTTGATCAGCTCTAATTTCACATTTTCTTCCAGGCCACTGATCAAAACACTGCAAAGCACTGGACTACTATAAATCCCTGAAAAATCCTTCATTCATATTCCGTTTCCCACATCTACTATTTTTAATCTAGGTTTTGACTCACTGACCATACACAAAACCGTATCTGTCAAACAAGATTCACTTTTCAACAATACCCTCGTTGATTAGTATTACAGGAGGAATGGGAATATAATTATCAAACATATATACAAGTATATGTTTGATACAAGAGCTTTAATTATAATTTTTTTTATCTTTCAGAGCATTGACACTCACCAGTCATGTAGTAGTTTCCTTTACCTCACTGATTTTGAGTAAATCCTACCACCAGCACTCCGTAATCGATTCCTTTTTGAGTAATATCCCATTTTCCAAACTGGCTCAGCAGGCTGTGTGAGCATCTCCACCCCACAATCCCTTTCCAGGCTTTTTCAGGTTCATAGATTTTGTTTGGTTTGGGATTTGGTTGGTTGGTGTTGTATCAGCCTTTGGGTGCAACATACAGCTACTGCGATTCACATGAAATCAATACACTTTAACAACCTATTTATTCCAGATTCAACAACTCCAAATATAATAATCTACACTTAATCGATGGTGATACTCTGGATTAGACTTGAGTTTCTCAGAGACTGGAGAAAATCTTTGATGAATTATCATGTCTCTAAAACATTATTTCCACAGTTCTGATGGGCTAGAAAAAGCTTTCTTCACAAGCAAGAATTTTAAGTAAAATTTTTCATTGTCAAGGAAGAAAGTACAAATCAAGATTATGGCACAGGTTGCCCAGAGAAGTGGCAGATGCTCCATCCCTGGAAACACTCAAGGTCAGGTTGGACGGCGCCTTGAGCAACCTGATCTAGCTGAGGGGTTGGACTAAATGATCTTTGAAGGTACCTTCCAACCCAAACTCTTCCATGATTCTGTATTCCCTCCACCATGTTTCAATTATTTCCTGTACTGCGCTTGCCCTACAAATTCTTTGTACCTGATCAGTCACGCTGGCCAAGTAACAGAAAGGTTCTGTAGTTTCTGTTAATCAATTCTGCCCTTGTATAGCTCCAGTTCTTTGTTAATTAGATCAAGCTAGCTTTCCACAGAGAATGTCAGAGTAAAGTTATCTGCCTGTAATCTGCCAAATCACTACAAAACCTATTTAATTGCTTTTATAAGTTTAGTGCCTCTCTTAAGACTTGTTATGCAAAGTGCATTGTTTTCCACGTTAGGCCTCGATCAAAGTCCTTCTCATGTTCAGCATAAGTTTTGATGTATTTGTACCACAAAAAAGTATGTGGGTACACTGAGCTTCTCCAACTTTGATTTTTCTACTTATCTGCCAGCAAAAGTCCACCAACATAGAACCAATTACAGTGGCAGAAGAGAGCTTCTTTTAATATATGCTTAATCCTTGGCTAGAAATTTCAGTTATAGCAGCAGAAAGTGCTTTGTACCAGTGTATTGCATCTACTAAAGCTTCTACCAGTACCACTGCATGCGCACATGCAGAGGAGGAGGACAGTCACATAAAGTCCTATCAGCAAGAAGCTGGTTCATCTCATCAACTTTCCTTCTTTTCAAACAGGTATTCAAGAAGCTAACGGTAACTGTACTTTGCAGCTCAAAAACCCCTCCTAGGACTTAGGACAGTAGCAGCAGGCACTGTTTATAAGGTTTGAACACTGTACTCTGTATTTATACTACTAACCACGCTGATAGCATCTAATATTTCTTCAGCCTTGTTTTGAAGCAACTGGCTAAAAGTCTTCCCCTTAGGATTTCTGCATCCTTGAATGAGACCTTCAGTCATGAACCTATTCAGCACTTTTCTCAAGCACAGAATCAATACTTCCTCCAGACAGGTGCATACCAGCCCTTACATCTTTTCTGATATTTGAATAACCAACTCTCACTAATACCTAAGTTGGTTCATTCTTTCTTTGTTTCTGCATTCAAACTTGCAGAAGAGCAGCTTTGGGACAACCTGACAGGCCACCACAGAGTGCTTCAAATCACTGCTCCTACTTAACACATTTTAGAGCATGCTGAAAATGCTGTTATTAAATTTAAGTGATGTCATACTTCCCCCTCCCCTTCAAGTTCTAGTTACCTTCAAAATGCACAAGACTTTTGGAGATGTCAGACTGACCCCAACTCCACCATTACCACCGAACAAGAACAAGATTTAAATTATCACAGCTGCTGTGAGATTACAATAGCACTGAATCAGTCTCGCTTGCAGGACTAAACTGACATTCTGCTATTCCACTTCAGACATAAAATTGAGTCAATGGCATGTCTGACCTTCAAGAATTTCTAAAAGCCTATTTTCTATACTTTGAGGTATTTTTCAAAGCAACAATTTTTGATAAGTTTTATATCTGCATGACTGAAAGCAATATATACTTTTTCATGTCCCCCCTTTTTTTTTCCCCCAAACTTGTTTCAACTTCAGATATACTGTTAGTTAATATGTACAATTAGCTTTGGCTGGTTACCACAGATGAAATATTGATCAGTAACTTTCTTAGTGTTACTTAGGATGAGAAGTCACCAGCTAACTAGCTTAAAAGAAAGATGACTTAAAAAAACACCCAAAAAACCACAAAACACCACTACCACATTCTCAAAAGTCCAACCAGCTTCTAAAGGTGCCTATTCAACAACTTTTCCCCTCTCATGGCTACCTGTAATTCCATCTTCTTCCTTCTCACAGTATGTAATGACACCTGATTTCATCAACTAATTCTGCCCCTTCCTCAAACAACTTCCCCTTTATCCTTAAGATTCTGTTTCTTAATAAGCATAAAACCCTAGAAACTAAACTTAAGGTTTCTAAAAGTTAACAAGAAGTGAAAATTTCATTCATTGTTTCAATTTACCTAAATATCAGATTCTACACATGCTATCCTACAAGTTTGAACCCAAATATTGGTTTCTACTTCTTCTGTGTTGGTGCAAGTACTTAATAAGCACCGATTTGGGGGGCAGGGGGAAACCACAGCTCTCTATAAATTCTTATTTTTATACAGCTAAAAATGTTGCTTAAACACAACAAATTCCTGTCTTGCAATGAGCATTCTCCAAAACAAACCCAGCTGTAATTAACTGAACAAACTTGACAATCAGGAAAATATTATGTAGAAATTATTTTATGTAAACGGAAAACACATGTCTGTATTATATCTCTACCAAGTATCTAGGAATATCAAACAGTACTTAACCTCTGCAGGAACTAAGTTCTCCAGAATTAAGTTTAAAATAAGAAACTTTGTTAACAGAGAATATTTATCCTACAGGGTATTATCCCCCAAAAACTTCTAAGCACCTGAAGGAAACAAGTTCAAAGAAATTACACTAACGTAATTGCACTGCAACTAGCTGCATTCTTTAAAATATTGCATCGAAATGTTTCATTTAACCCACACCCATAAACAACACTATTTGAAGACACACTTGCTATGTTATTAAATTCTGGATTTGAATTTGATCAAACGCGATTTAACTCAATCCTCATGGGAAAAGTCTCACTCCGCTGCCACTCCCTTCTTAGCCTAGTAACCTGATACATCTCAAAGAGGTATTTGAAACAATGCAATTTTGAGAAACAAAGTCAAGGCAACGCAGCACGCAGACCTCCGGCTGGGAGACGCGACCAGTCAGGGGATGTGTGACAGCAGAAGAGTTAGGAAAGGCCAGGTAGTCAACAGTCACCACTAGCAACTACTGGATTGTGTGGGAAAGGATGGAAAAACTACTGCTCAATGCTGCAGAAGGTGCAATTTGAGGCAAACACACGTATATGTGCACACGTACACATTAACAAGGCTCTTTTCAGAGATGCGCGCGGGCGGATGAGAGACAACGGTTGCGTGCATGTGTACACAAATACATACCTGCACATACATGCAGATGTACACAGAAACACAAAATGTAACACATGGTGGACAGCAAGCTAAACATGAGTCAGCAGTGCGCCCTGGCAGTGATGCAAGCTAACAGCACACGGGGCTGTATCAGCAGGAGCATAGCCTGCCTGAGCAAGGGAAGCGATCGCTCCCTTTCACTCGGCACTTTTCAGACCCATCTGAAACACCACGTGCAGTTTTGGACGCCCCCAGTACAAGACAGACACAAATGAACCAGAGTGAGTTCAGTGGAGGGCTACCAAGATGCTTAGGGGGATAGAGCACTTGCTGTATGAAGAGAGGTTGTGAGAGCCGAGATTGTCCAACTGGAGAAGATAAGACTCTGGGGAGCGGAGAGCAGATCTCCCGCACCCGCTCACAGGTTATCAAGAAGACGGAAGGCTGTACACAGGCTCTGCACAGAGGTGTGCAGCAGGAGACATGAGACATAAACTGCAACAGCAGAGGCTGTGACCTGACAGAAAGAAAAGGTTTTTCCCTGTGAGGACAGTCAAGCACTGGAACAGGGATGCAGAGACTGATGAATCTTTGTCTTCGGAAGGTTTAAGACCTGAATGAACAAAGCCCTGGTCTGAACTTGGTGTTGATCCCACTGTAAGCAGCAGGTTGGACTAGAACCTCCTGAGGCCCTTTTCAACCTGAATTATTCTCTGACATTAACTCAGACCCCAGAGAACACTATAATGGCCTGTTACAATTTTCTATGCCAGATTATATCTTTCAAATCTCCACTAAAATGCAACCACTGTTGAGACAGAAAAATGTTGTTTGGTTCTTCTCTGCAAAAGAGCACACGATGTTCCAGTCCAGGATCTTCAATACTCTCAAATATCAAAACTGGAGTTTCAAGAGTCTTTAGGGAGGCAGAAGTTACCAGTTACCCAAGTGCAATACAAGTGGAACACAGTGGCTAAACATTCAGCTTTTTTTTTTTTTTTTGGGGGGGGGGGGTGGGGGGGTGGGGGGGTGTTGGTATTCAGTCTGAGGCAGTGTTAACCCAGAAAACATCACACATCCACAACAGCTCTTCCTTAAAGCAGCAACTACATTTTTCTTGGGAATTTCACATTCGACACCTACCGTTAATGAACGACCCCTATTTCTAATGCTGATAAGGTCACAGGATAAGAAGGTACACTGTTCGTGCTGTATATTCAGGATGTATAGCTTTACACCTGGGGAAAGAAGCCTCACTTAGCAAACCAAGACCACATCAGAGCTCCCATCAAAAGCACCTGCAGTGGTCTAAGTGGGCTGTTTTGTTTTCATCCCTCTGCTGGGTGCTACCGCCCCTACAGCAGAACTACCAAAACAAAGGCTGTTTATTCTAAGCTAATTGATTTTGCATCGAAGCAGAGAGTGCTCACAAGGTCCATTACTCTAAGTCAGGGAGGGGAGTCACCACCTTCGACCAGGCAGCAGGAACATCTTCAACCAATACAGAAGTTTCTGCAGCGATTTCCTATGGGCGAAATGATTATTCACTAGGCACGATGCTCGGATAACCGTACGAAAAATATCCAACAAAGAATATCCAACATTAAGAAAGTTAAAAAGAAAAGAAAATGTAATCATTAGCATCTTATTAGCATAAGAAAGGAAAAAAAGAGCTCCATTATTTCCTTTTAAAGATTTTTTTTCCAATAAAAATTCCCCACCTGCATACGAAGTGATGGACTAAGAACTTTTTAAAGCACCAGTTTTGTACAAATCGATGAAGGGGCAGGACGGGAAGTCAATGGCGTTTACAAGTATATTACAAATGCGAGCGCCGAAACATCCAGTCACAACGTAACCACCAGCAAAAGTAGCCCATCAACTATTCCATGGAGGGAGCAAGTCACAAAGCAGTGAGACAGGATCAAGTGGGAAGAGGCAACAGCTCAAACAACTGAGCCTTCTCCCTCCAAAGCTCACCAACAAGTCTCACACAGACGCCAGATTATTACTTTGCGTGTCTGTTTACCAGCCCTACAGATCACTGCTGTTCAGTCTCAGCGGAAGTGTGACAACCGCTGTAACCCGGCACAGCCGGGCTCCGTCGGGCCCCTCTGGCTCCGTAGCCTCCCTCCAGCACGGGCCGACACCCGAGAGGCCGTGACACCCCACGGGAGGCAGGTGCACCCCCCCAGGCAGCCCGCCCACACCCCCTAAAATCAGAAACTCGCTTAGGCCCCGAAACGCGGCGTGCACCGACCGAAACTCGGCGGGATGCTGAGGAGGGCGGCGAGCCGCGCTGCCCTGCCGGCCCCCACGCCCGGGCTCGGCGGTCCCCGGGCCGGCCGCCCCACTCCCACGATAACCGGCGGGGCCCGGGAGATGGGTGCAGCCTCAGCCCGGCAGTCGGGCGGCCCCAGCTCCCTCGCACCGCTTCCCCCCCACCGCCCCCAGGCCCGGGGCGGCTATTTCCGCGCCGCCCCCACTCCGCCCGCCCCCGGCAGCCGTTACCCCGCCACTCCCCCACCCCCTTCCCCAGCCCGGGTGTCCGCTCGCCCACCGCCACAGCCCCCCCGGGCCAGGTGGCCGTCGCCCCACGCCGCTCCCCGCACACCCCCGGCGGGGCGGGGCAGGCAGCCGCGGGCCTCCGCCGGCGCGCCCCTTCCCGGCCCGCTCCCATTGTGGCGGCGGCGCCCCCACCGCGCCGCACCGCCGAGCTCTCACCTCGGCGGGGGGCTGCGGGCCGCAGCGGGCCCCGGGAGCTGGCGGCCGCCCTCCCGCCTCCGTCCCGGCCTCAGCAGTCAGCCGCCGCTCGGGGGCCGCATCACCCAGCGTCCGGCCCCCCCCACCCCCCGCCGGAGCTGCGCAGGATATCCCCCCGGGCAGCAACAGGCGCCTCCGCCGCAAAGGTTCCGCAGGGCGGAGAAAGGTTCCCCCTCGCCCCAGAGGGCGGGAAAGCTCCGGGAGCCCGGGGACGGGGCGCTCCGGCCCTGAGGGGGCCGCGCTCCCCTCGGCGGCCGTCAGGGCCCGCCGGCCGTGGGATGGGGCTGTTCCGCGCAGCCAGGGCCCACCCGAGTCCCGCGGGCCCCATTGGCCGCCCGGGCAGGCCCGGCAGCAGGGCCGACGGTGCCGGCGAACGGTGCCGGGAGCCCACCTAGGGGCTGGGGCGGGTATCGGCGGGAGCCGCGGCCTGGGGATGAGGGGCCTCCCCGGCCGCCTCGCTCACCGGCGGAAGTCTCGGCTATGAGGGAGAGTTACTGCCTGGAGCGCGGGGGTAAACCCCCTCGCGGGATGCTGTTAATTAGCCACCGGGTCCCATGGTAATGAAGGCTGAGAGGCCTCAGGGGATCTCTCCTCCAGCCTCCCCCTTAAGGCACGGACAATACAGAGCTCAGCTCTGGGCCTAAAACCCTCCATGTATGAAATTCCATCAGCCTCTGAGCCCTGGCTCTAGCGCTGGACTTCTTCACAGGAGAGAACTTTTCCCTCATATCCAGTCTGATACAAGACCCGTTTATATTTACAACCAGTTTCTCTGTCTCCTGAAACAAACCTGGCTCTGCCATCTCCACACCATCTCCATGGGTACTGGACCATCACCACTGAGTCCACCCAAACCCTTCTCCAGCTCAACCCACCCATTTCCCTCAGCCCGTTGTGTCCCAACGCCGGTCACAGCCTCCACAGGACTCACTTAAATTCGCCTCTTTCACATACTGCAGACATCCAAAACCGCACACAGCATTTCGGATGTGATCTAATGAGCGCTGGGTAAAAGAGGAGCTCATCACTCACCTCCACCGGCTGGCTGTGGTCCCACAGACACAGCCCAGCATGCCGATAGCCTTCGTCGTTGCCAGGACACACTGCTGACACCACACTGGGAGCGTGCTGCTCACCCTGTACAACAGCAGGAGCCTGGTATTTCCTTTCTTTAAGGGGAAGAAAAAAGAACAAGACCAGCAGAGAAAAGTGCCTGTCTTGTTCTCCAGACTGGTACTCAAATATTCAGACCATGAAAAATAAAAGTGGGAGACTGGTGTCTGACTCTGGATCTGTAGTGGCAGCCTGGGCACGATCAGTGTAACTCAACCCTTAGTCCTTCAGGGGTCTCCTGGATTTCAGCAAAGCCAGAGCTGACCCAGAGTAAAAGGACTCTAACACCACAGAGCCATCTCACAAACAGTGTGTCCCTGAGCACTTCATAAAGCATGAAGTATCACAGAAAGCCTCCCTACCTAGGCATGTCCAAACCCTCCATAGGGCCTTCTGTTAAACCGGACGTGAAATTCTGGGTTTGCCTTCCCTGCCCCAGCCTGTCACACAGAGGAGACATTCAGAGAGAAGGATGACGGTAAAGGCCTCAGAGGCAGAGTGGAACAAGTGCAAGTTAAAGCAGGCAGAAGAGCCCCCAGCAGAGCAGTGAGGAGTTCTTATTGGCTTTTATTCCACACTACAGCGTTAAAAAATCTTGTGCTTCAGACATTTGCTCCACAGTAGCATTGACAAGCACAGTCCAGCTAAGAATGGCTGCCTCAGGGACCACTCCTGCAAGTACTGCAGCAGTTAGCACCTTCTTGTTTCTGTGAAGTTAACTAAGGCAGCAGAAACAGACCTAGAGTCTTGGCTTCTGTAGGTGTGCGACCACTATCTTTCAAAGTCAATGAATCTTTGCGATCAGACTTCCACGTTGTCCAGCAGATGTGTCGGGCTGGGTGTGACACAGGGGAGCTGCCTGCACAGTCCTGCTGCAGCGTTTGCCCCCTCACACAGCTCCACATCACTCATGCTTCCTCAGCAGGTAGCTCACAGTCCAGCCTCAGGACACCCACATTCACCACACTGAAGCAGATGCCACCAGGAACTCCACCAACAACATCCAGTCCGAGCAGCAAGTGTGAGTTATTACTGCTGGTTTGCAACACTGAGGTTGGAGTTACACCATCCAGATAGAACTGGGGTAGAAAGCTCAGGTGTTATTCCTCAAGGAAACATAAGTACCCTCAAGTCCCACCACACATGGCAGCTCTGGCTCCTTAAACAGCTACCAGCTGTCCTTTGCCATCCCTGTGGAAGATTAGGTTGAAGGAGTGACCCCCTCCCAGATTAAGCAAATTAAGAAATGGTCTGAAATCTTGAAATCTTCCAAGTGGGATCAGTGGTTCTCACCCAACTTGAGCAGAGCAGCCATCCACATAACCCCCCAAGACCCTTCACAGCCTTTCACACATACATCAACCATCACCAGAAGTGCTATACAGACAACAAATTGATGTGGTTCCTCAGGCCAGTGGTCGATTGCTCGCCACAGTGGTGTGCCCTCCATCTGTCCCTCACACAAATACCACTGGGCACCTGCAGCAGGCTTTGCTCTGAGCTGGGCAGGCACCCCAGCATAGGGAACTTCCCTCAGCTGGGTGTTGGAAAACACCAAAGCAAAGGTATGTGAAACACTCCTCCTTCCCTCGCCAGACTCCTGCTGACACAGATTTCCTGGCTTTTGCAAACCCAGCCAGGGCACAGGCCCAAGGGGAGACCCATAAGATCTGTAGAGCAGTTGATTTTGACCTGATCTCATGACACAGCTGCACACCAGTATGCGGGGCACTTCAGCACATGTAAGCTGTAACAGATCATTTCCCACCAGGGCCCCAGGCTTCCTCCAGCACTCCGCTGCACTAGCTCTCCTTTAGAAATCCCTGCACATCCAAGGTACAGTGGACCCTCATCTCTAGGAATAAATAGAGCTGACTGATATCCTACAGCTGGGCCCCAAAAGAGCAAGACAGACATTATCTTAACACAGGAAAAGCCATCAGATTTCAAAGCAACAGCTTCAACTTCTATGTCTTTAAATGCTCATATCATTTACAGTCTGAATTGGGTTCCTGGGCAGTATCAGTTACATGGATTAGGAGCTGTAGAGGACATTAGTACAATTCCTCTTCCTGAGGTTTTTACAGCTTAATGGACAGGAAGTGTTGCTGGTGAGCCTCCAGCTTCTGACACTCCAACCAGAATCTCCCCCAAAGCTCCCCATCTTTCCTTTGTGCTTTTTTCTGTCCTAGAATCACTCTCAATTAACAGTACAAAAATAAAACCGATGTCATCCATCCCTCCTAAGCTGCACATGCATTATTCATCAACATGCCTTAATTGATTCTCTCATAACCATGAGCACTTCTGCACTTGGCTATGTCATTCTTGTCCAGCAGAGCACAATTTATGAAGTTTTATGCTACTTGGAAAAGGCACTTTCAAAGTGTTACCTTTCACAGCTTTTCTGATCAAAGCTTCAAGTTAGAGCTCAATACATGGAGCCATCAGACCTCGGGTTTGTGTCCAGACAAGAGTGTCCATCAAGTAACTCTGCTGCACTGATGCTCAGTGTCCTGACTGGGAGGTCAGCACTGCTCGAGATACTCTGGGCCCTTTTCCCACACCAGGGTCTTTAGAAGAGGTGAAAGGCAGGATTTGAGAAGGTCTCCACATCTCTGAATAAATGCTCTGCAATGTGTAATCCACAGAACATGTAAGGAGTTGAACTGTCCTTGCAAAAACTTTCCATAAAAGTTACAGCAGCATCTCCTAAACATGTTCACCTCACCACAGAGGACAAGGCTCTGTGAAGGTTGTCTCTGGAGCAGGAGAAAAATACATATCCCATCAGGAGGATAACTCAGCTTTGCCTTCATTGCCCTGACACTAGAATATCTCTGGATTCTTCCATCCTAAGCTCTGTCTGAGAAGAGTTTGGGTAACTGAAAGCCTGTGATGGGATGCTTGGAAACAGAGCGGGTATTATCCTGGTGCAGTCCACAGACTGAGTCAAAGGAACAGGTCTGAATTTCCCAAGCAGCTGGGAGCCAGCATATGACACCCCACTCAAAGCAATTAATAGATCACTAACCTCATCACTGGCACAAGTGTGTTGGGTTTGAGGGGACCATAAATCACACTGGTTGTTTCTTAAGTACTTTAGTGACAGCATTAGAACTGCTACAGCATAATTCCTACTACTGGTGGACATGCCCTTTCTTCGATCCTTCTCTTGCAAGTGTTGGGTCTAATCTGTGTTACTTACCTGGCACAGAGGAGGCATAGTCATCAGCGTGCCCTGGTGACACTACTCGTGCTTCCTGCAGACCTTCCCTGGCCAGCAGTGCCACACAGCGCTCTGCATCAGACCACCATTCACCTGCTTAACCACATCTCTGTTGCCTCCTTCTCAACATGCCTTTTTTTGCCTCTGATTTTCCCCATTTCTTCATTTGATGCTTGCTCTGGAAGCTGTTCACTGGTCTTTTTGCTTGCTGCTACACCATCCCACTGCAGGAGAAGGCAACACGCTCCAGCTGGTCCCTCACTCACAGCAGGCACGTCCAAACTGCAGGATGGGAAACCTGCAGGTGCTGCAGGGCTGTTTCCATCCTGAGAGAAGGGCTCAAGCAGTCATGCAGAGGGAAGGAAAGTGAAAAATCAGAAACAAAATTTCACCCTATTTTTAATATCACATTTAATGTAACATCAAGCTTTGTGCTGAAGGACTTGGTCAAGGGGTTACCAGAGAGCCTCAACTCAGAGGACCCTGTTAAGTTTGTGGTAGTTCAGCTTCACAGACATTTAACCAGCATCATAATATTCAACTTGGATTTCTCTTGCACCTCAACATTCAGTCTGCAGCCTTCTCCTTTCCCCACTAGAAGGGGCTAAGAACCAGACATTGGAGAACAGAAACAAGGGAGTTTGGTTATTGACAAGTTAAAAGCAGTTCTCATTACATGAAACAACTCGAATGCTTCCTCTGCATGTTAGGCTCTGCACTAGCCCAATCCAGAAGAAATTCAGAGCAAGATCTCTCTGCTTGGAGAGCAGGCATTTATTTTGCTTTCTTAACCCTGTCATGAGCTGCTCTGGGAAGGATTCCAGCACTGAAGTGTTGTAATGCCGTTGCATAACTCAGCACAGCTCACTTGAAGGCTAAAGAGTGTTTCAACACCCCATTTTCAAACACTGGGTGATACAGTTGGGTGCAGCCAGCCGGAGAAGGCAGCAGGAAGGTAAAACAAGGCATCACCTTGCCTAGAGGAAGGTGGAAGGGTTTACAGTTTCAGGTCAGGAAAGGGAGTAGCAAAGATGTGACGATATACAGAGTAACAGGAAGGAGCGAGGGCAAGATAGGGCATTTTGCTCATAGGAGAAGCAGTGGTATATTTAAAGAAACAACAGTAACAAGTTTAAGAACTAGCACAAAGCAACACCTTATTAGTAAAGGTCACTCAGTTGCTCTTGGCAATCCCCACAGCAGGGCACCTGGCTAAAGCAAGGCTCACCCTGCTTAGCCACCTACTACAAGGACAAGGACTGTGAGGCCAGCAGCAAAGCCCACCCGCAGTGCTCAGACCTACCCTGGAGGGAGGCAAAGTTAAACCTGCAGCTCCAGCACATGTAAGTGCATCACTGAATTACCTGCAAAGACCCATTAGCAAATTCACAGCAAGGTCAAAAACATTTTGAAGTTATATAGTTTTCTTCTTGCTCTGCTTAGCCAGAACCACATACTGTGATGCAACTGAGAAGTAAGCAAGAAAAATACAGACTTACAATAAGACATTACCACATTCTTCTTCTCAGGCTTCTAAGCCCAGCCTGAGAAACCGGACATCTTCACACTCCCTCCTAGGTTCAGCTCACTCCTTTTAAGCCTTCCTTTCAAGCCAGTTGGTTACAGCAGGTGCAGCAGGGTCAGCACAACATCCACCCCCCACTCCACCCCCAAAATGCACTGATCCTTTCCTGGCCAGCATGGGCTTTCTGCATCCCAGGGCATTTCACTCACCTAGGATAAGAGGAGGGCACAGGGTAAAAAATCACCTCCTCACCTTCCTTAGTGGCAAATAAACCCAGTGGGGAGTCAGGACTGCCCTGCTCTCAGCTGTGCCTTGGAAGCTACAAGGAGAAGTCACCAAAGGGTTATGTCTTTCCAGCAGACAGCTCTTGGCTTGTCCTTATTGGAGGTACAACCAACTTTTATGCCACTTCAAAGAGACAAGGCAACCTTCTTCTGCCAAGAGGACCTGGGTCACAGAGCTGGGGGAGGCTGGTGCTCGCTCTGCTTTTGTCTGTAGCCAGCTCCACTTTTCTGTCACCAGCTGTGGGGCAGAGAAGATGACATGATCCAAGACCAGTGTGAATAAGTTTTCACCACCACTCCTCTGCCAAGACCTCTTTTCCAGTCCTACAGTAAGCTTTCTCCTGGGGAATTAACTTTGATAACACTCCATACAAGGGGGTTTTCCCCTGTGTGATAACACTGTTGGGCTGCAGACATCAGGGCCCTCCTGGGGTCCTGACCAGCCTCACCAGGGCTTCCACTCATGCCCCCCTGCCCATTGACACAGGGGCTCGCTTTAAACTCAACCCTGGGCATTTAGTCTTGGGTTATGTCCCATTCTGGTTGGTATTGCTGAATGTGGTCTTTTGTTCATTAGAACACCTGGAATCACTGCAAATTCTTTGATTTAAGCAGCCCATATGTAGGGATTACCATCAATTTCATTTTTTATTTATTAGCAGTAATGCTTCCTTTTTAGTATCGTAATCCTGAGGCAATGCACCATGTGAGACTCCTTGGTCATACACATGACTGTTTGTTCAGGCAATGAAGTGTTAGTGTCACCAGGAGCCGCTCCTTTCCTGACACTCCACCAGTATCCCTGGTTGCATCCCACCTGGAGCCCTGCAGCCATTGCCCACTATCCACCATGTTGTTGTACCAGAGGGGTCTTCCCAACACCCTGTGCACCGCAATTAGCATTTTAATGCTTAAAACTCCATACAAATAAATGCAAGCCATAGCATCTCCTGATTTGGACCTGTGATTTCTTTGTCGCTACTCTGATGTCCTCCTTTGTTTTATTACCAGTAGATATTTTTCACGTTTCTTGTGAAGTCAAAACATCCTTCTAAAACATTGGTGGAGTTGAAGATGAACATAATTATGCTAATGGCAGAAATTGATGTGCTTAAATTCCACATTTCATTATGTGCTACCATCCCAGCATGCCCTGTCTTTGGGAAGGGATCTTCACAGCAGTTATTCCTGCTTCCTCACTCAGTGGGAGTATGCTGGTGTAATTCAGTGCTCTCTGCAGTCTCTGTCCTCCTGCAGTGGGTGGTATCTGAATTTTGGAACAATCTAACATTGTTGTAGTCTGCTTTTCCCCCAAAATGGCTGATTTCACTCATTTGAAAAACAACCCCTAAATAACAACCATTTAAACTACATTAAACAGCATTTCTCCCTTTCATTGACTCCTCTGGCTTTACAATTTTTTCTGAGGTTCAGAAGCTTAAGGAAACATCTCTGTTTCAAAAGCACATTTTCATTCCTGCAAGGCTCTCAATCTCTGGGGCACGATTTAACAAAACAGTCTCGATAGTGGATGTATTTAAGTAGGGAAATTATGGAACTGCATGTACGAAGGAGGTAATCGTGGGGCAGCTTGTATGCATAAAATGTCCTGATACATAAAAGGGGAAGAAACATTAAAGTGTTATTCCTTCTCCTGGTGAACAACCTTCCCCACTGAAATACAACCTGACCTGCCTAGCCAGCCCATTGACAGGAAGGAGAGGAGGACAGTGCATTTGGAGGAAGGACAGTATTTTTGGAAACTTACAGATCAGAAAAACAGTTAAGGTGACAACATACCTGTTGGAGGAGCTTTGGGAACTGTACAGCACTCCCTCTCAGGCACTACCAAAGGGTTATGAAACAGCAAATGGTTGCCTTTCAATAGTGCAGGGACTGGGACATGTTTGGCACGTGGGGCAACAGGACTCAGACCCTTCCCTTTCTCCAGCTTATGGTAGAGGAAGCAGCCTCTGGGATTCCCTTCATCACCCTGTGTGACGATCCAGCACAGGACGCGCGTAGATGTCCAAATGTGCCCTTTCTTACTTGCAGTTGTACTGTGCCGCTCCCTTGGTCCCCTCTACCCACCTTCCTCACCTACGTGGCACTGATGAGAACAAAAGTGGAGAGTAAATTAAGCCATACAGTTTACATCACTGTCTGGATCCTGGTCTAGACCACACAAAGGATGATGTTGAAAAGATTAATTTGCTGAAGTTAATTGGCACTAGGAGGGGGAAGGTATTAGTAACAGTTTTATTTTCAGTTTATTTCCAAGTATCCAAAATAGCTATGCAAAAAAAAAAAAAGGCAAATTACTCAGCAAAGCATCCATGCTGCAGCCAAGCTGCACACACCCATGGTGGGGGATTGTTACAGATAGCTGAGCCTGGAAACACTGCATAGCAACCAGAATTACGTGAATTATTAGGGGAAAATTAAAGAAAAACCACAAAAGAAGAGACAGAAGAAGCCAGAGAATGACTGGAACTGTAGCTGCAGAGGGTTAGAAATCAGCCAAGTAACAGGAGTGAGGTTTACCCAGAGAAGTTTGCGTGTACCTACCAACAGGTCCCACGGACACAGCGACCATGGTGTGCTTTGCCATGGAGTCACAAACTGACAGAGCATGGGGCAGAGGGCTGCAGCAGGCAGTGACAGCCCTGGCTGCTCCTTTGCACAGCCACTTACTCCACAGGAGTGAAAAGCAGTGGGCAGAGAAGATTTTCCACAGATACAGACTCCTGGAAGACCACCAGGCAGAGGAGGTGTTTCTGGATGTGGGTGCCATGCTTTCGGCTCTGCTGGGAGATGAGCTGGAGGCAGGGACTTGGGCTCTCAGGGTGCTTCGATGTTATCAGATCTCTGCACTGCTCAGGGCTTTGCAGGAGAATTGCAGAGCTCTTTGGCTGTTTCACACTGGAGATGTATTTCACAGCACACAGACTTGTTTTTCTTAGTAATCTTTCATTTTCTTAGTCATATTCAACTAGTCCACACCCTGGGTTTAAACCTGCTTGCATACAGTCTGGGTGCAGAACTGAGCAGGAATGGATTGCTCCCAGCTGGTGCCCGCATGGGAAGGAGACTGCTGAATTCCCAAGAGAGGTTTGGAACACAAGTGCTCCCAGCAGTTCCCCACCAAGCAATCAGAGATGGGATGAGAGGCCCTGAGCAGAACTTGCAGACCTGGGTGCTGTGACTGTGGCAGAAGCACTGGGTGAAGTCAAATAGTCCTTCCAGAAAACACAGCTCAGGGATGAACATGCTGCATCTGACACTTACATGGGGAAGAGGGGAGCCACAACCCTCCCTTTAACAAACCTCCCTCAGCCACCTGAGAATCCCTCCTGGGGATTATTCCTAACTGAGCAAATTCCCACCATCGGGTGCTGTTTCCCGAGGCAGGGAGCTACAAGCTGTGGAGTACGATGGTGTCTGCAGGGTGACACGTTCTCCTGCATGCACAGGGTGAGGGGTATAACTCCACCGATTACAAAATCCGTATGTTACCAAAGTCTTGGTAAAGGTTCAGCCAGGGTGGAACAAGAGACAAAAGCAGCATTGGGAATAAGAACAAAAAATTTTCTCTAAAAGTGTGGGGAGTCTCTGCAGCCAGTCCAGCAAGTCAAATGGTTTTGTGAACTTGTCTGGCTGTGAGAAAGCTAGTTTCTTCCTCCGCCTCTCCCATTTTGCAAGGCTCTTGGGAGAGTGATGCTGATCAGCTCCAGGCAAGGAGGGAACTAGCTCAGAAGAGCTGAAGCTGTGAGAACTCAGCATTCCCTTTTTAGCTGGTTGCCCCTTGTGAAGGGGAGATACGGGGAGTTGCATGGTTAGATCTGGAGACGCTGCTCTAAAGCAAACATTAAATATTCATCTCCTGGATGGTGGGTAACCGCAGCTGGTTTGTAAAACTTTCCACAGCAGGCAGTGTTGTTCCCTGCAGCTCTCCCCTGGGGATTCATCTTCCAGGGGATTCTCCCATCACTCCTGGGCAGTTTTCTGTAGCCCAGGAGAACAGAAGGCTAGTTAACAGTAACTAGCGGGAGAAGGTTGTGTATCACAAGGAGCTCATCAGGCAGGTAGCACAGCCTGATGCACCTGTCTGCTACAGAACCGGCTGGGAACGATCCCAGCCAGCATGCTGGGAGACGCTGGGATGGAGATGATTCCAAACGTCTATGGTGAAATCTTGCCTTTATTATCTTAGTCACTAACATCCCACATATTTCAAGGAGACCAGCATTTTACTCCCACGATCCAAAGACAAAACAAAATAAACCTTGGTACTCACAGCCGCAATGCAAAACTCCGTTTTATGGAAAATAGCATCCTAGCCTCAAAAAGTGGCTAAACACGCCTCCCTCTTCCTTCCTGGCTCAAAGCTTTGTATCTGTATTGCTAAATCTCCTGTGAGTTCTGCTGTCCAAACAGCCTGTAAAAGCCATAAACATCTCTCATTACTTCCTCCCATCTTTTCAATTTCTCTTTGGGTTAAAGCATTGTTTCCCTCCCAGACTACACTGAAGATTACTGCCCAGACACTACATGAAATGTAATATAGTATTATGATAAGCATACAGACATTACATTCAACACAAAACATAGGCTGTCAAGTAAGGTAATACAGGGAAAATTCTTGTCAGTCCTATCCGGTCGTACTGGTGATTTGGTATGTCCAACAGCTCTGAATAACACTTGAAGCAGAAAGTACCAAGAGAAAAACTCAGGAAAAAAATAATATTGATTCTTCTTAGTGGGGAATGCCAAAATTATCCCTCCGGAATGCCCCTATTTCATAATTAGTTGCATGTTATCACAATTTAACAATCATATTGTGGCAAGTAGATACATACACCTAAGAGATGGCAATTAGGCCTGAAGCAATGTACCACTGTTCAGACCAGGTTTGCAATGCAAATGCAGCTTGCAATATTGTTGCAAGACAAGTGTACTCACAGTCTCTGAAAGATGTACACTGACATGTAAATGTTCAATACTAAAATTGGTATTTTTATAGTTTTTTGTTCTTTTGTGTCCAGAAGTGGTAATAATGTGTCTTTCTCAGAAACCTCTTCCATTACAGAGGGAGGGGTGTGTGTGTGTTACAGAGAATACACATTTCAGGCTGAATGATAATGCAGAGCTTCACATCACCCGTTTGTTATCATTTGCAGTCGTTACTGGGCATGCAAACTCCTAACCCCAGCTCCACAAGCAAAGAGGACCTTCAGATATCTTTCTGGTTATCATTTACCAATGCTGGTTTTAGACCAAGGCTAAGGATCTACATCCCAACACTTATCTGCATCCCAAAAGGAATAGACTGCTATATAAAATTTCCTGCACTCCTATAAATGCAACTAAATGTTCACAAACAAAGCTCCCTGGAGAGCAAAGCCCATGAGCATCTCTCTGCAGTTGCTACCACAGTGCACCATGTCCCGGGAGCCAGTGGGATTTTCTCCTTTGTGGGTTGGCACCCGATTGAATTCCTAAAAATTCAGCGATTTTCCCTTCCCCTTCTGCCCTTGTCTTCAAGCGCTTCTGGTTTGTTCATGCAAAGAAATTTATGAAACTTCATTCTTGTTATATTTCCTCCCCACTGACTAGGGCTACAGAGCACCTGGAAGAAGGAAGAGACACTGTCATCTACACGAGGGGGTGAGTGGAAGAGGGAGGGGAAGAGCCCTCGAGCCAGTGCTGCTGTCTTGACCTGGCATTTTGAGTTCAGCAGCAGAACCGGCACTTTATGAAGTCACTCACGACAGCGGGTCTGCACCATTAACATCACGCACTGAGGCCTGCCTGCATTTCCAAGGTATGTGGGCTTGGTGGTGCTCAGTGACAGTAAGCTGCCCCGAAACGTCCCTGTACTGGAGCATTTCTGGGGCCGCAGAGGCCGTTTGGGGTCCTGGCAGCACAAAGAGAGGTGTTTTCAGAGGAAGTTTCTCCTTTTGGGTGAAAAACCATGAACTGTTTCATGAGAGAGGGAAACTTAGGGCAAATGTCCTGGGTAAATCCCAGCAAAGCTCCTCAGCCTGTCCCTCTTTGCAGCTTTACATGACCTCATTTCAACTGACGATTTTTCCCATGTCAAAAGCTGTTGAATACTCCACGCTGCTAGGGCAGCTGCAGGGCTTCTTCCTAGGTGTGGCTGAATTTAAGTGAGAGTAAAGTGATCTGTGTTCAGACTTTACAGTGGTCCAGGTCCAAATGTCTTGGCAATTGCAGGGGTACCATGCACACGTGGCTCCTTGGAGCCCATATCTGCAGAGCTTTGAGATTTGAGTTTGAGTTTGACCACCACCACTGTCAAACTAAAGATTAGGATTGCCAAATACTGAAGAAGCTACATATGACAAACATCATATAGCTATTATGAAGACCCTTGATGGAATTCCTCAGCAATAAAACCACCCATGAATCAAAAATTAACATGTTTGCACATATCTACAGTGCTTGTAATCATCATAGCCCACCTTCACCGATTTGCTTATTGTTACCCCATGCATCAAAACTGTCACATACAGGCACTTGACCCAATTAACTCCTGTAGAGAGAAGTCAGGAAGAGAACAGATATATAACCTGCGCTTAAGGCCTGATAATCTCTTAAAAAAGAGAAAAAACAAAACAAGCCCCTCTTGAAAAGGACAGTTGTCTTAAAACCATACTTCTTCCTGGTTTTGTTTAGTCTTTGTTTTTTAAAGCTGCTGTTGTTACAAGTAATCCCTAAGATCCTTGTTGCTGGAAAACATTAGGAGGAATTTGTTTATATTCCCAGTGGGTGTCTCACAGGCATTTCACAGCATGCTGTGTATGATCTTTCCTTGCTTCCTCCTGTATGAAGAGTTTTCTTTGCTGGTTGAGTGGCTGTTTTCTATAGTAACAAAACAGATTAAAAAGGAAAACCCTTGTTAAACCACAAAAAATAGCAAGGGATTTCATGTAGTGCCTGAAATTAACTTCTATCTCATTCCCAGTTAGAGAAATTAGTTTAGTCAGAAAACCATGTCTCATTGCCATAATGTCACTTTCTGTATACCTACTATCCCCTATTTTTTGGTGTGTTCTCCCTCGTATATTCTGTGTACATGGTTTATCTGTGCACTTCCACTCCCCCAAAAGGCTCTTTCCCAATTGCTGGATCACAGCTGCATCCCCCTGGGTAATACAGAGCCCACACATGACAGGACACACCAAGAACCCCACTTTAGAGTGATTTGGGAGAGCAGAGGTGTGAGTATCTGCTTGAAGCTGCTAGATGCCTGGGAGAAGCTGAGCATAAAGCTCTGAGCAGGACTCTGCCCAGTACTAGCTGCCGTGCAGCGTTACTACATGGTTCAGGTGCCACACTACTGGAAAGCAGCAGCGATTGCGTTGTATTATTTAACTTTCCTGTTGACTTTTAGCTTGCGAACGCAGAGGTGCTGTCATTCAGATGCTCAGCTAGGCAGAGTTATGTGCTCTTGGCATCGGACTGAGTGTCTGAATGGAGGGTTTTGGCACTAGCCTGTTTGGAAGAAAGCTGTTTGCCTGCTCATGTTCTCATTAGTATCTGAGTTGATGAACTACATTCTTCCACATTTCTGTGTTCCTAGATATAGATCTGGCTTCTCTCTTCAGTCTGGGCTCAATTCTCAGCCAAACGGTTGCTCGGGGGGGAGCTGGCTGGTGAGCCTGTGTCTGCACTGCTGAATTCATGCAAACACTTGGAGAGCCTGAGGTGCACTGTCTGCCTGATGGCAAGTCCTGCAGACCCTGTGAGTGTCCAGAACAGTTAGCGTAGTTGGCCATGATACAGTGCTTGATGCTTTCAAGAGTGAACTGCTTCTACTGCTCTACAGAACAATACACAGTGGTATCTGGACCTCTGCCAAAATGTAGGTCTCTCCCTAGCCCCTCCTCATAAATACCTTAGCTGGTTTTAGCTTGTGTTGCTGTGTTAGCTCCAGCCCAGAGAAAAACCTACCCCAGAAACCAGGCTGTCACTCTTCTTCTATCACTCTTTTCTCTCCCTGCAAATAACCACCCTTGAACTGCTTTTGCAGTAGGTCATGCCAGCCTGCTGCCACTGTCCCTCACTCCATCTCCATCTGGGAAGCAGAGAAGTTTTACCTGCTGCAAGAAACTTCTCTTTGCACTTTGCTTGGTCTTTTCTGCTGGAAGGAAAACCCAGATGCTCTCTCCACACAGAGGAGCAGGGTTAGCTCTCAGTAGAGGTGGTAACTGTGTTCCCTGGAGCAACTTATACCTCTTCTGCACTCTGTGCATTGCCTCTTCATGCTCCATTCATGAGTTGGGCTCCCTCACCTTACCCACTGTCATTCAGAAATAGCAAAGGAAGACAGGCAGAATTTGATTGAATGAACAAATGTTGTCTGTATTTTTATATTTTATTTCTCCATACGGTTATTGATGATTTTGCTCTATGTGTATGCACAGAAATGGCTCTTTCTAAGCACACCACCCCCAGATGATGGCTTGTTAATTTGAGCTTTGGGCTATTGTGCTCTTTTCTCTCCTCACAAGAGGATGCTGGTCTGGTGTGACGATCCTGGTGTGCCACCTAGTGATTCGACTATTCCCATGTCACACGTTGTTTATCATGGGCACTGAGTGCACATATTTTGGCCCCATGTGCCCATGGCCACCTGGATTGCAGGTAACCTGTGGCAATGCCTGCAGCCCCGCCGCTCTGCTCAGTCTGCCCAGGCAGGGAGGATCCCACCGCACTGCTTTTCCCTCCTTACTCCCACTTTCTGTCTCTTTTCTCCCATCTTTCTACTGTAGTATCTGCCTTCTCTCAGATATAGGCAAGAAACCGGAGCAGACAATTTGCTGATGTGCTGGCTACCAGCTTGCATTTCACCTGTGGCCATAACTAATCCATCAAGCAAAATTTTTGCACAGCATGTGAAAATTCAGTGTTATATAGATGGCAAGCAAGTGCTGTTGGGGAGTCTGTTTGGGCAGATCAAGCTCGAAGAGACGGTACCAAGGCTGGAGCTGAGGCCTTCCTGGGAAAGCTGTGTCCCCGCTGCTCACTCCCTGGGTACCCATGGGCACTGCAGGAGACTGGCAGGGTGGAAGGGAGGAAAGCAGTCTGCAGGGGAGCGCATCACAGCTGAACTGGTGTGCAGGCAGACTGACCTCCACTGCACTCCTGAAAAATGCCCTGCGTTCCCAGGTGCAGCTCCCCAGACGTCTGACCTCCCGCCTGGTTTCTGCCGTCCCCTGGGGCATGGGAGTTGTAGAGAAACACCCTTCAGTTTACAAGCATCTTAGCAGGGCGGGTTCAGACCCTCCCAAAAGTTCAGCTCCTGGCATTGTACTCTTCCCTCGATGCTGCCAGGGAATCCAACTGGGAGCTGTGTGTAGTTGCAGCAGCAGTGCGATACACACAAGTGCTGAGAAGGGACTGAACTCTATTACCGGACTTGCTACTCACCTGCTATGAGTCATGCAGCAAAATTATGCTGCAGAGGTTGGTAGCTGCTAAGTCAGTAACTACTGTCTTGGCCACCCTACAGCAGAAACTCAATTGCAAGTAGAAACACGGTGATGAGCAAACTGACTCCCGCAAGCAGATGGGGCAATAAATAAAAGGTGAAGTGGAGGAAGTCAATAAACTTTGTCAGTGTAGATCTGTGTTGGAGGTCAGGGTAAGCAATTAACTCTCCTGAGAGCCTAAAGGGTTCTTCCTCTCCTTGTAGGGCAGCCACCGGTAAGGAGTTTCTGAATGTTGCGAGCCTCCTGATCACAAACCCTTTCTTGTTCTCAGAGCTAAGCTCTGTTCAGGCAGGAAGGTGAAGCTGCTGCCTGGAGACTGGGTCTGGGGCTCTCTGCCTTTGTCAGCAGCTGTGAGCCGATGAGACATCCCAGACACATGCTTCCACTCTTAGTGGTACTCCAGGCATCCTCTGGAAACACAGCTTGTGTCTCCCCGTGTTCTCTTACCAGTGCCATTGCTCCTTCAATTCTACAATTAATTGTCCTTAAGCCTTGAAGCTTATTAGAGCCTGGTGAAGTGGTTTTATCTTCTCCTTATAAATTGCTGATCTTACCACAGTGTTGTGAGGTGATCTGGGATATGACAGCACTTGACAGGAGTGGTTATTTTGTACAAGGGAGTTCATGCTTTGATTCAGCCTTAAGTCATCATTACTATCAGTTGACCATTGTATGTGAGTACGTTGTCTTTCTGGCTGGGGAGCCCATGGAAGTCAACACACAGAGGTAACCTTCCCCTCCTTGCATGCCACAGCCCTCTCTCTCTGCCACAAGATCCCACAGAGCAAGAGGTGCAAGCTTACTGCTGGCCTCTGGTTGTTATTGCTCTGCAGTCCACAGCAATATTTTTGGGTTTTTTTCTTCAATTACACTATTAAAGCAAAGTGTTGGTGTGAGGGCGGGGGCTCACTCACTATGCCCAGTGCTCAGGGGGATTTCTGCTGCAGGATTCTCACTGCTGTCATTATCCTGTAGTTAATCAAGAGTTCACAGTCAAATATTGTAAGCGTGGTAGCAGAATCTGTCCAAACACTGCCTGGGGCGGGGGTTTATACAGCTGCAGTGTAAGAAAGGAGGTTAATGTGGACACCAAGGGGCAGGAAGCATCTCAGCTAGGAACAGTGCCACCAGCTTATGAAGCCTTTCCCTGAGAGGGAGGACCCTGTTTCCTCTTATTTACTCTTATTTATTCTTCTAAGAGAAGAGCTTCTGCCAGGATCTGGGCAATTACTAGAGGACTGCAGCGCAAGCTGGGGTTTCATTGCTTTTAAAGAGAAGCCAAATTAAAGGAGAACTCATACTGTCTTGGCTCTGCAAAGTGACCCTCATCTGCCCTGTGGGGAACAAGGGTGTTAGACTGAGTCCTTCCCAAACATCTCCTGAGGAGCTGGAGGCCTGAGCACTTCAGGCAGCTTGCACAGGAGGCTGTGGCAGAGCTGCCAGGCGGTAGCTGCAAGCTGTCCTAGTTCGACGATGTACCAAGCTCTTGCAATGAAGCAGCAGGCTCCAAGCCTCCTCTCCAAGCCTCCTTACCTGCTCAGGTGAGCCTGAGGACTAACCCCACTTTCTCTGAGAAGTGACCCTATCTCCAGCGCACCATAGATGTGGCAGGAACTGGAAACCTTAATTTTTCTCTTAGCCCTTTGAACGTAGGTGATGAGATGGGAGTGCTAACCTCTGCAGCCTCTTCCTCAGGAGCTCTGGCTGGCCTAGAGGCTGCCAGGTGCCTTGCAGGGGGAGAAGAAGGTGCAGCTGTGGATGTGCTGCTCTTTCCGGTACAATAACGCTGCAGGCAGGTCTGATGCCTTTGATCCTCCAACCAGCCATGGGGGCATGGGGGAGAAGTGTACCCTTCCAGGTCTTCCCCCTCTCAGAAACAGTAACCTTGCTGAGAGTGCAGAGATGATCTCCGTGGGTAACTTAATATGCCAGGGGCAAGGGACAGTGCAGAATAACAACTTATTACCATTGTAAAAGCACACAGTGCCCCCAAAGAGCTGGGCTACTTCCACCGCGGAGCCAACAAAGAATCCCAGAGGCTTTGCATGTGGAAAGCAAACAGGGACGAGGCTAGGCAGCGCTGAAGGGTTTCTCTGCACACAGCCTCTCATTGCACGCATGGCTGTGCAATGTGGTGTGTGAGAGGATGAAGGCTGGCAGGCGGGAGGAAGGGTGGGGATGTGGGAAGAGGACCTTGCCCTAGAGGCCCAGGAGAGCCTGAGAAACGCTGCGGTCCTGCCTCTGCTCCCTGCTGCTGGGCATGGCCCAGGGCAGAGCTGGGTGCTGGTACCACCGGGGGGGTTCGGCTTCCACTGCCAAAAACGGTCCCCGTTTAACTGGGAAGAAATAGGACGATGTTCCTGTCCTGTAGATAAGAAGAGGAGAAACCGCTCTGGAGAGGGAGCGAAGGCAGGCATGCTCGTCATCTAAGCTCATCTTCCAGCCGCCCCTTTGCTGGAACACCCCGCTGTCTACCTGGAAGTGATGTTAAGCAGGTGAACAATGCACAAGTGGACATTCAGCCTCGACGTGAGAAAGGAAGAAGGAGACACAGCTGGCGACAGTCCCTGCCGTGCCCCTTGGGGCTGGAGGGCAGGATGGCAGCGTGCCCATTGCCATGCCGCTATCGGGGCAGACACCCGGGTATCGAAGCCGGCAGCCGCTGCTCGGCGGCTCCTCAGTACCGGCCTGGAAAAGGCTGAGTAAATAGCCAAGAAAACACCCCCTCGCCTGCGAGCCGCCGCAGCCGCGGTGCGCTGGGCTGGGCTGAGGGCGCGCAATGGCGGCGCCAGCCGAGAACTACAACTCCCAGCCTCCTCTGCGGCGTCGCGTCCCGGCTGGCGCATGCGCAGAGTGTTCACCTCGCGCGAACTCCGTTTCCCGGGAGGCCGAGCACGAGGCCCTTGCCACCTCCTCCCTCTCCCTCACCGTTTCTCGCAACGCCGCCTCGCGCGCTGTGACGCGGCCCCCAGCGTGGTGACGCGCAAAGTGTGTGCCCGCCATAGCAATCGCGGCCGCCGCGGGGTGTGCGGGGCCGAGCGCAGGGGCCGGGGGCAGCGGCGGCGACCCAGCGGGGCATTGGGCAGGTACGGAGCGCCGGGCGGGGGAGGGGGGGCGGCGCCGCTCCGCCGCTGCGCTTCCGCCGGGCCGGGCCGGACAGGGTCTGCTCGGGTCGGGCCGGGCGGTTGCGGCCGCGGCCTCCGCGCCGGACAGCGGGAAGGGGTCGCCTCAGGCCCCGAGGGAGCCGCCGGAGGGGAGGGCGGGCGGGCTGGCCTGCGCGCCCCGCCCCCGCGCTAAGGGGCGCTCTCTGAAGCGCCGCTGGGGCTCGGGGCGGCGGGGGTCCGGCGGGGCTCTGCGCTTCGTCCCCCCGCGGCCTGTCAGCCTCCCCTGCGGGGGGGGGGGGGGGGGGGGCGGGCCTGCGCCGGCCCCGGCCCCGCCTGCCCCGGTCCTCCGCCGGCCGGCCGGCCCGCCCCCTCCTCCGGGGCTCTTCTTCCTCCTGCGCCGGGGCCTGCGGAGGCGCCGCTCGGTGCGGGCTCCGCCGGGCCTGCTCGGGAAGGGAGGACCTCAGGCTTGGGGGGGGGGGTGTCCCCCCAGCCCCTTTGCTAACCTTTAAACCTTCGGTTCGAACGGGCAGCGCCGGCCGTTGCTTTCGCTGGGTGCCGGCGAACAGCCTGCTCCCGCCAGGCGCACCGCGGCCAGCGCCTGCAGGCTGGGGGCGTGCTGCCGTGATAGACCCCGTAAGAGCTGTCATTAGCTGCACGCTTCGCTTGCTAGCTCGAGTCTTAGAGCTCCTCTGGGGAGGTAGGGTCCTCATGGTTTTCTTTCCAGCTGCGTAAAGAGGAATTGATGTTGAAATGGAGCGTTGTTGTTTTTTTACCTTCCTTTATAGACAACAGAAGCTTGTTCCTGTTTTTTTTGTGCTTGTCCTGGCAGATCAGCACATAGTTCCAGGTTTGTTTTTGAAACAGAAATTCCAGGAAACTAAATAACTTTGTGGTTTTTCCCTGGCCTTAAAAATACTCTAACTGTAAAAAATTATGATTTTTTTAAACAAATATTTAAAGCAATATTGGGAACCTGTTCTGTAGTAATGGCCAAATTGGAGTTCTGGTAGGGATTAAAGTAGGAAGTTGAACAAACAAGGACTTCCCTCAGAGCTTCACCCACGTATGATACCAAAACATGATTTTATTCTTCATAGATTGTGAAGGTTGTGTTAATTTGTGACATACTTTCCTCCACAAGTGAACTTCAGTGTTGACAGTTCATTATGCTTCAGCGTTAGCTTTAGCATGGTTGTTTCAGACTCAACAGGTTTAGGCAAATAGCTGTCTAGTATCTCATCCATTTAAAGAATAACTGTGATGAGAGGGAGATTTTTCTTTAAAAAGTAAAGAATTCTTTGTGTTAAAACATAAATATGGAAGAACACACGGATCTGCTTGCTGTGTATTTAACTAGATTCCAACTCATAAGCTCTTAATTTTCCCTCGTGGGGTTATATTATTATGTTAAGACTTCTCATCTACATTATGTCCTCAGCCATACGTAGAATCATGTTTAGGAGCAATATGAAACTTGATTATTTAAGCTAGATCAAAGTATAGTTACTAGAATTTGAGTTGGCTCTATACATGTGGATGCAGAAATCGTCTTGTAATTTTTGTCCACATATGAATTTAAATATGCAATCTTTCTACAAAGTTGATTAAAATTGATTCTTTTTTTTCCCCTTAAGGTATGACTTATGTTATGTGGCTCTATCATTTTCCATTAAAATTGTTAAGATATGGATTTTGTGTTTGTTTCCCAAGTAACCAAATTGTTGGTTTTCAAATTCTATGAATAGATTTATTTTCACCTATTTCATACTTTAAATTGCGTATCTGTATTGAAGACAGTGTGTTCGGAACCTCATAATCCTTTTCATGAACACAACACAAAATCAGTAAGTGAATGACCTGTAGTAGTAGTAGTGTAGTCTGTGTGATGCTTACATACGTCGAGGAATGAAAGGATGAGGCTGAACTGCATGAACTGTACTGTGCGCTTATCAAGGTTTGCAGTTAGAGGTCAGCGGGACTTTTATTTCTTTCTTATTTAGAGGGGTCTGACTAAGTGGCTCAAGCAGTAAGGTGTCTGAGATTTCAAAAACGTGGGAGTACTTCTAGGTATCTGTGTCTGAATACTGCTTTGGGTTTCCCTTTCCTGTCAAATTTTTACATCTAGGTTCAGAAGGGTAAAATACCCACAAAACCTTTGCTATGATATTGGAATACTAAGTAGTGTTTAATATTAAAGCAATACTGTGTGCACCACTGTGCTGAAACATGCACATGTGGATTTTCAGTGGGAGTGTTTACAGTGAGTGATAGCTAAGGTTGTAAATATTTTGGTTTTCAAATATTTTGAGTAAGCGCTTTATGTTTTGTTTATATCAGTTCTATTGATTCTAATTATGATATTTTGACAATAATGGTGTTGGGGGAAAAAATATTCCATTCCTTAGCTTATTGGGTATTAAAATTGAAATCTATATTAGGCCATGATTTTCAAAACTGATTTAAAAAAAAATAAAATACCACCAGCACCACCCACCACCACCCCGGATTTAAATCTGCAATGAGATAGCTCCCTGTTCTCCTAGTTCCTGGACAGCAATTGAAGATTGAATTTGTTCACCAGCTTGTCCAAGGGAAATGGTGAAAGTCAGAGTTGCTCTCACGGGCCTTCCTCTCCAACAGGCTGAGTATATTTCTGATGCTTACAGTTTAGTTCACACCACTTATGGTCTGTCCTTTCTGCTGAGTTCTTCGCTTTAAGATGGAATCCTTGTAAAAAGTGAGCGCAGCAGGAATTGCTTGGTTCTTTTATTTGAAAAGTCATTCACCTGCTATGATATTCCATCCATATATTTTACTGCTAGCATGCATTAATATGAGAACTGTGGAAGTAGATGCTTTGAGGTAATTTGTGTTGTTGCTGCTCTTTGCAGTGCCATGTAGAGTAGTCAAATTTATTTGAATAGGTTGGGAGGGATGAGCGTTCAGAATAGATGAGGTGCCTTGGAGAGACATTTAATTTCATTGCTGTGTACCTGTAGAAAGGGTGGCATTTTTGTGTTTTAACTTTATTCTGGGAAAACAGTTGTGTGTTGGCACCAGTTATTCAGATCTATAATGCACTTTAATTGAGGGAATATTCCAGGTTTTAGGGACAGCTGTTTTGTTTTTTTTTCTATTTTCACTGTGTTATGAAGCACTGGGTATCCCAGAGGACAGTGTGAGTAGTTCCTGTGGTCCTCCTGACTGGAACTTTGTTGACCTGTTGCAGGTATTGCTGGACCTTTGTTATTTTCTAGCTGGAATAATTAAGGGGTTGTTAGGGGAAGTAAACCATTTTCCAGGTTGCAGTAGAGCCTGTACATGCCTTATACAAGCTCTGGGGTCGCAAGGCACTTTTTTCTGTATCCCTTGGGTATGGCATGAAGGTGGAGATGCCCGAAATGGTTGAATGCAGATACCGTTACAACACTTGCGTTCTGAGGCTCAGCGTAGATTTGTCTGAATGTTTATCTGTGATATTTAAAAGCTCAGAAGTGCTGCTGGCACGTGTTGTTCAGTTAATGAGAAAGGGAATGGAGCTTTATGAGCTTGGAATAGTTTTCCTTTTCAAAGGTGTTTGGGGGGGTGTGTGTATGTACAATCTCATTATGTTTTGTTGTCTGCATTTAGGTAGTGTTTTTTCCAAAACGATTTATGCATTTGCATCAAATTTCCCAGTCTAGTTCTGTGATGAATGAATAATGAATGCTCTAGATAAAATCATAATTACTTGTCATTTAGAAAACATCATCTTTCTTTATGCTTAGGTAGGTTTTTTGTTAGTGTATGCTCATTTCATACAGAACTTATCACAGTGGTGTTCTTCAGACTGGGTGTCTTGTAGTCACAGGTTTATTTTTCTGTAGCCTTTGGGTGATGATTTTTGGGCAGTTTCTGCCAGTTTCATCTTCAGCCAGGTGATCTTCACTTGTAGTCTCCCATTTAACTAACCAGTCACAATACACTGAATTCAGAAGCACCTATGAGATGGGAAGTAGCGCTGTAGAGTTGTTCATCCATTCACTGAGTGAGAAAAGGTTTTAAGCAAGTTAAAGGTATCCAGCACTCTGTTAAACATGGCAATGTTTGTTCAGAATGAACTTGAGCTATAAAGGCTTATGTAATCTATGCTGACCTATGGCTTCCTTTATAGTCTGTCATTTGACCGATTCCTGAATATGTATTTCAGGATTTGATGTGTATGTCACTGTCTTAAACGTATCCATATTTAACAGTGTTTTGGAAAGTTCTTTCTCTGGGTCAGTTATGACAGATATTTAATCTCATGGCAGATAGATATTGACCATGCTATGGCTAATGAAATGCTGGAAACTTGTGTGCATTTTTGGATGTGAAGGAATGTATTTTTCTTCGATTTCTCCTCACCCACCCACCCCCCATCTCCAATACAAGGTCAAGTTATAAATTGGGATTGAGTGTTCCTTCCTCCAGAAGTTACATCTCTTCACAGCGATCACAGCCTGTCAGATTGGAAACTAAGGGCTTGGCAGTGTTTTGAGACAGATTGTGTTCTAGTTTGGTCTGTTAGTATTTCTAGTAGATTGTTATCAGACTGACAAAAATGACTCCTGGAAGTTTAGAGGCTTAAACAGAATCTAGAGTGATAGTTCGCTTCATTAAATGGTACCTTAACAAGTCAGTCAGTACTGTGGGGAGATCTCACTTTTGAGGATGGGAAGATAAATCTGTCAGCTACTGTCTTGCAAGTAAAGGCTGATAAACCTGAAGTAATTGCTCCAGTGCTCCCTCCTATGATCATTCTTTCCTTTTACTAGAGCCACTGACCGTTCCTGGAAAGCTTGAACAAGTAGTGATGCGGTGACCTGGTCTGTCTCCCAACTACCGCTCTTGGTGCTCCTTCTGCTGCCCGCAGCTGCTCAGTGCTGTCTTCTGCCTCCTTGGCAGTCTGAATCTGATTCTTGGCACTTTCGCTGCTGTCTGGAGGGTGCTAAACGGGAATAGTGACACTGATCATAATCTTGCTGCCCTGGCTTTGTTGTTTCTTGAGTAAATCCCTGAGCAACAGCAAAGGAGTAACTCAGGTCTGCTCATGGAATTGAGGTAGAGTTTTAAAAAGTTTCAACACTGAACACACTTGTGGTTAAGTGTGCATGCTTCCCATCGTGATCAGGGTTGTCGTATACCAGTTAAGACTTGTGTTCAAAGTGTGCGCATGTTCTTTATTCTTCAGGCAAAGAACCAAAAAGAAACTGCCAGCTTTTAAAGTGAGTTCAGCAGTATTCTGACACTTAATCTTCTCTTTCTCACTCTGTGTTGCTGAGTATTTGCTTCCCTCTTCCAAATGACTTGTAGTCTTAGATTTTAGATTATTTCAATGAATATAGCACAACTGTCTGGGATTTCTTGCTCATTTTTGTACTTTTTTTAAATTCCCCTGCCTTTTTTTTTTTTTTTTTTTTTTTAACCTCTGCCTTAGGCTAAGCCATGACTTCAGGATCTGGGCATGTGGACTCCAAGGCTGAGCTCACTGCTTTGCTTGAGCAATGGGAGAAAGAACATGGCAGCGGGCAAGACATGGTCCCTATTCTCACCAGGTAAGATCTATTAAATGAATTCCTATGTCTGAATATACTTGATAGCAGCTTTTACCATGTTTTTGCCTGAGGTTTTTACATACCTGATTACCGGTTGGTAATTAATTTTCTTAGTCTGGAAGTTGAACTATACTATTGAATACACACGATTTTTGGTAAGAAATTAGTATCGCAAAGATCTTACACAGACTGTCTCTAAAACATGAATTTAATTCTCTGAAATAATAGAAGTCAGAGGAATCATTAAATAGGTGAAATAAGTTTGGTATCTTCACCTGATGCTTGTAAAACGTTGATCAAGTTCAAAAGCTATGAGAATGTTGTTCCATCAGGGTGGTGGTGTGGGGTCTGTGGTTGTAGTAACATTGGTCAGATTAAATGAAAGGATAAGAGCGACCCCTTGGATAAATCAAGGGGATTATATTGAGAAGATGTTATTGAAGCTCATAGGGCATGTTTAAAGTGAAATTTAAAAACTTGATTTTTTTTTTTTAAACTGGACATCGATTGACTGGCATTGTATTATGTGTGTGAGGAAAATATTCCCTGGGCTAATAAATTATTTTTAGGAGATGTGTAGGTACTGGTAACGCCATTAATTATAAGACATCTATTACAGGAGAGACATTTGAATTATCAATTGCATTTGTGGTTTCCTAAGCCAGGCCTCTCTTGGGTAAAGTGATATTACTCTTGCTTTAACAGAAGATTCACAGAAATCCCACCCAGTTCTTCCTCACGCCTCTGCTGGCAGACCTGTGGCCTGCCTAGTATATGTGGAAGGACTTATTGCATTTGTACATTAAGAGCAAGCCAGGTTTCTGTACTGCACTGCTCTGCATTGTTGGGTCAGACAAGTCAGTGCATGGATTCTGAGCTGACACTGGGTGGAAGTAACAGGAATCTGGTGGAGCCTCTTTGCACAGATCTGTGCCGTGCTTTACCTAGTGGGCACAACATTTTGCTGTTCTTACTGTTTTTTTTAAAATAGCAGCACAGAAAAGGGAGATGAGCAGCAGAAAGCCAATCCTAAGCACTTAAAATGAATAGGTCTTTCAAAAATCATGAGACATGTTTTGGTGTATCTTTGTGTATTGTCTGATTTGTGTCTTGAAGGAGATATATGTGCTTTTTCTCGCAGGCATAAACAGCAGAGATCCATATTCTAAGAAATTTAAAGAAATTTGAATTAAACATGTCTTTTCTTGTGTTTTTAGCAGTCTGGTGCTTCTTGCTCCCCCTCAGCTCGAGTTCCCAACATTATTTATGCCCAGACAAGTCTGATAACTCTCTTTTCGTTCTCTAAGGTATCTGTGGCAGAGTGGTTATGGATGGTGAAAGCTTGGGTATTTTGGCTTAGTGGAGATAATATAGATTTATTTAAGGTAGATAGCAAGGGGATCTACTCGTTCTGGCAGAAGTTGGATTTAGAGTGCTTCAGGTATCAATGAAAGCCATATGTCTGTCTGGACTAGAGGGTTTTAGGTACAGCATGGGTTTGAAAGAATTTGCTGGAGGAGATGCTAGGAATCCTCACCAACTGGAGCTTGTGTTAGCCAATGTCCTGAGGCAGAGTAGTGCCCTTGCATATATTTTTAGACTTAAGGCAGAGGAAACTGTGGTCATGCTTGTTGGTGAGTGACGTTTTTCTACTTCCTTCCGCCTTCTGAGCTAAATGGAAGAAAACTTCCCTGTGTGGATGGGGGCCCGTTAAATGTGATGCCGAGGCAGCATATGTGAGAGTGCAGTAGTGAGCGTTTCAACAGTAATAGGACAAGAACAGCAACAGTGTGGCTTATAGGCCACAGCTGAATTATCACTTCTAAATAAGCTAGTTCTCTGGATTTATGAACTCTGGAGTGTCAGAAGGTATGAACTGAAGAAACTGCATGGAAAGTGTGGCAGCAAACAACAGATACTTAATATATATTGTTTTCAAAAAAAAATTTGTAAATTGAAATGATCCTGCAAGAACATTAGTTCATAGTCTGGATGCAAGTCATCTTTAACCATTGTGGCAAATCCTGGGAGTCAGATCTTCACTGCATCTCAAGAGCCTCTTTCATAAAGGGAATAAATCAACAGCTCAACATCATACTTCATCTCCCCCAACCAAGTGTGTTGTGGTATGGGATCCTAGAGCATCTTACGCTATTGCAATCTGTTGTAAAGGTTCGGGTTGGTCATCAATGCCAAATGATGGCAGAGAGCGATATTAGGATGGCTTTATATTATGCCATCTAGGTCAGTGGGAGTCTTGCGAAGTTGATGTACTTTTATGTATGCCACTGCCCCTTCCTTACCTACCACCAAGGTGATCTCAGTTTGTGACAAATGAAAATGAGGATCTGACTAACTTTACAAAGGTGATCACAAAGACAGTTGTAAAGAGGGAGGAAAAAAAAAAATTAGTCAGAATTGGGGGAAAGAACCCCTACTCCCCCTGTAAAACCTAGATCTTGTTGGCAAACTCTGAAGTGGCTAGAGAACCAACGTAATGCCAAGTGAACAAAACAAATCTCGAAACCTGAATGAAAGTACCGTGTGTTTGTGAAATGGTTTTTGCTAAAGCCTTGTGTAGCACGTGCCTATGTTACGAGGCAGGAGTGAGCTTTGTTAGTTATTTGACTCTCCTGTTGCTTCAACTGAGAAGTGACAGAGCTGTTGATCTAGATAGATTCATCCAAGTCACCTCATAAACCACCTTTGTGTGCATTAGTTAAAAGAAGGGTCTTGTAAGCAAGCTTGACTTTCTTTTTTTCCCTTTTTGAAAGCCAATTTTAAAGAGGCAGTGCTTTTTTGTTTTGGTCAAACAGTTGTGACTAATTGTCTCAAATAAACCCCTGTAATTGGTGAATCACATGCCTGTTTCATCTAGGCTGTGATAATATTGTTGTCCCTGAAACCACTCGACAGCTTCAGCTGGCATGCTGTTTGGCTGCCTACCTAAACAGGATGGACTGATGAGAATGTTATGCTCACTTTCCATGCTTGCTTGTCAGTCCTTTCTGGCACACAGTCAAAATGCTGATCATCACCTAAAAAGACGCGACAAGTCTAGGGTGCAGCTTCTCAACTCCCCATTTGTCCTAGTTGTCTGTCAGCAGGCACCCCTCAAGCTATTAGTTCTCATGGAAAAAAATGAGGAGCTGGCAGTGGAATATTTAAGTAACTTGCTTTTGCCAGAAATTCATGAGAGCTCAAGCTGTGCCACCTGTTAGCAAGGGACACAATTTGCATCTCTTCACATTCAGGCTTACTAAAAGTAAATATTAGAACCCCACAGGATAAACAGTTTGCTGAAAGGTAATTGTCAGATCAGAAACAAGCAGGAAAGTTCTCTGCTCATTCCTGATAAGTTGCTGTTCCTACAATCTGGGCAGGCTTCATAACATCATCCTCTGTCATATTGGCGTGTCAGTGTAGTTTACAGAGGCAGAATTAAGTACATTTTTACCTCTAATTGTCCCTGGGAACACAAGCTATTTTCTGGAAAGTAACAGGAATGGAGTAGAAGTCAGTGGCATTCTGTAAGGGGAATCCCCTGTGAAAGGCAAATATTTTTCCAGGGATTACTGCAGCCTTCCAGCAGTTTTCCCTCCCCTATAATAAACTCTGCCTAGATCACTATCCTGAGGTATTAAGACCTTGTTTTAAAATGCTGTGCTGCATGTAGATTCTGCACCCTGCTCTAGACCTCAGAGAAGGGAGGGAATGAGGTTTTGTTCCAGGGAAATAAGATTTAATTTGCTAATGTTTTTTGAATACTGCTCTTTATTTCACCTCAAACTGCATATATTTCTGCTGTAACACTTCATGGAGAAAGACAGTGGATGACTATAGAATTATTTATTGCTTGACTGTGAGATAGGCTCCCTCGTCTTGATTTTTGTTTAAATGAAAATAATATTTCATTCCCTTACTGCTCATTCTAAATGAATTAGAGCATAGGATTCTTGTGTCTGCTGAGGCTGCTGCTTAGTTTAGGGGAAAGCATAACTTCAAAACAGCCTTCAATTTTTGTCTGATACCGAGGAACATTTAATGTATTTTGAAGGCCTATGAATGGGGAGCTGGCTGAGTTTCTCCTTGTCTTATCCATTGTGGTAACTGACACGTGCTAAAAAGTTGAGCTTTGATAAGCTGAATAGAGATTACATGATACTTTATTAAATATTAAATACTTTTATTATTAAAACTTAATATGAAAAAAACCCCACAGAAAAACTTGCATAGGTGTTTTGGGTGGCTGCCTCTGCACAGACTGAATAGGAAGGGCCAAGTCACCTATTCAGGACTTGCTCTACTGCAAAAGGAGGACTATGTGTGGTGAGCAGTACTACTCAAGCCCTTTATTTACTCTAGTTCTCTACAGTATGTGTCATAGAACATCACTAGGACTCTAACATGAGTAAATAAAAGGTATTGTCCCCTCTAGAGTGTCATGCTTGTGCATCACTGGGATGTTGATACGGGTTTGGCATGTTTTGGAGCATGGGGGGGTGTGTGTGAGATATTAGAGGCAAGTCTCTTTTCTCACCCGTCTATTGTGAAGTCTGAAATCCTCTGGTGGCACTGAATACTGTTCAAATGAAAGCTGATGAGCTGTTTTATAGTACTTTGACAGACAGGCTATTGTGAGGAGCTGTGTACTAGGAGAAAACCCAGTGTGAATTCTGCTTGTTTGTTGTCATTCCTTCTGCAGAATGTCTGAGCTGATTGAGAAGGAGACTGAAGAATACCGCAAAGGGGATCCAGACCCATTTGATGACCGACACCCAGGTAAGATATCCTGAGTGGTTTTGGCAGCACTGACTCTGTGGCAACGAATACCTGCTAATTCATATTTAGGAATAACCGATTTTTAGCCTGCATATGCCCGGTGCTGATCAAGGTCAGATACTACTTTTGCAGTGGGTGATTGTGCTCTGTAGTGCTGATATCTGACTGTTTTGATGTTTTCTGCAAGATTTGGAGGCCCTGGGTAGAGTTTTGGAAGAGTGTTTCAGAAGCTGATTTATGACATAAGGGTATGATCATCTTAAGTTGTAGTTAACGTGAGTAGTAGGTGTTAGATGGACAGAGAAGACAGTCTCAGATTATCTTGAATTTGCTGTTGAGTAAGTGCAGTGCTTTAGAATAGTTATATACAGCCATTGATGCTTTTTATCTTGTTATCCTTAGATTTTTATTTTTTTTTGGAGATGACTTATTTCCAAGTTACTGGAACAGTTTGCTTGGTGTCTGCATCTTCACTGTCTACAAAAATGACAGTTCAATACTATTGGACCACTAATATGTGTTGTGCTTTGACTGGTAGGAATTGTAGGAGGTAATGCCTACTAGAAAAAACTTCAAGTCTGTGAATAATTCATATGATTTCTTCTGTAATTTTCCTTCTGAGAGAGGTCCTGCTAACTAGAGTATTCCACAATCAATTTGAAGATAGCAGTTCAGTCTTAATCTTGATGTAGGTAGGTAAGTCTTCCTGTTTCTCCCCCAGGTCGAGCAGACCCAGAGTGCATGCTTGGTCACCTACTGAGGATACTTTTCAAGAATGATGATTTCATGAATGCGGTAGGTTTGCTCTGAGGACTGTGTCTGTCAATTCCTGACACATGTTTTGTTGTTTACTCTGTGCTGGTTGACTTCAGTACTTGTTTAATTTTTTATTTTTTTTTATTTACTGGTGTAGGGACTATGTTTTCCATAGCAGTGGTTTTTAAGATGTTTTTAAGTGTGACTCATTTGCCACTGTTAAAGTGACTCAAGGAAAGGGGAGTTCATGAGCTGTTGAAGAGTGCTGCAATGTGTGTAGTAACAATTGAATTAGTTCTTCTCAAGGTTTATCAGTCTCTTTAAAGAAAATGTAGCTCCTCTAATACAAGTTTAAAAGCATAATTAATTTCTGTAATGGAAATTATTACTACTAATTCCAGTGCATTGTCTCTGACTACTTGGAAATGCTGGACTGCCTGTAGGAGCAGAGGAGTATGTCAGCTCTAGAAGACTCAGGCAGAGAATTAAGAGGCAAGAGTCTGGCTTTCCTCTTGCATTGCTATACTCTAACATGAGTTAATAGCTAGAATTTTTGTTACCTCCCTGCAAGCACCTGTATCAGTACACATTGCTGTAAGGATTCTGACAGATGGCTTGCATGTAGCTTTCTGTCTAAACTGCAAGCAATAAGTAAACATAGATGCTATTTAAAATGTGCATTTTTATGTTAATTTTTTCAGCTATTACCTTTTCATATTTACACTGTTACTGAAGTGTAAGTTGGTTTTTTTTTTTCAGGCATTTGTCTTTACAAATCAGTTTCAGATAGGTATTTAGTCAGTGAACAGCAGATCAGAGGGGAATTCTGTTTCTCTGAGAAGTAATTTCAACTTCTGAGGCACTGGAGGGAGCAGGTTAAAAGCTAGTCATCTTTAGGTCCAGGGCTTACATACTGACACTTCTTACTTTCTGGTTTTGCTGCTGTGGGAGCTGTAAGGCTTTCACTGCACTAGGTTTGGTCAGAGTTGAATTTCAAACCAACGCTGTTCCTGTTCTTCTCTAGCTAGTGAATGCTTATGTGATGACAAGCAGAGAACCTCCATTAAACACTGCTGCCTGCCGACTTCTTCTGGATATCATGCCGGGACTGGAAACAGCTGTTGTCTTTCAGGAAAAGGTATCGTCTGTACCAAGACTTGGTTTTTAAGCTTGGTTTATTATGTACTCCAACAGTTCTTCCCACAGGAGAAACCAGCAAAAAGACATATTGAAGTCCTGTCTCTGGAAGACAATCTATTCAGTCTTACTAATGGTTTGGGGCTTTTTGATGTTGGCTATTTAACTGATCAAATCTTGGGTATTTAGCAGCTTGTGAGGTATAACAGGACAGATTCAAATAGAGGAGCTGGAACTTAATGTAATGTTTTGAGAAATGTTATACTTTGAATTGTTATTTCATAGGCCTGTGAATGGAGCAGGCTGTATAAAACATGCAGACTTGCTGTAGGAGTCTTGCCCAGTAATCCCCAGCTACAGCACAGCGATAGCATTATTAGAGTGAAGTGATAAGGAAGTCATACTTTAAGCAGTCTAAAATCCACGTGCTTTGTGGGGATTATCTGGAACTGTGATAGACAGCTGAATCAGACTTCTGTATGTTGACAAATGTGGTTTTCTGAAGGAATGCACAGAGGGTTGAAGGTGAAGAGAAAGTTGATTTCACTCCTGAGCCTCAGTTTCCTCATCAGAAAAATACTACATTAATTTTTACAGAAGTACTTTATATAAAGGTTCCAAATTAGTTTCTTTACTATTGGAAATACAGATATGAACTCTGAAGCATGATAAAAGGAAAGAATAATGTGCTCCCTTTGTGAAGGATTGAATTTGAGATCTTTGATCTGTCCAAAGGCTAAGGCTGTGAGACTTTGATTGAAAAAAATTAAAAGCAAAACAGTAGTTCCCTATTTGTGGAGGATATAGCTGCTTTTTTTTTTTTTTTCCTTCCCAGAGACTAAATAGCTCTGCAAATTGAAATTAAATTTTTAAGTTAAGTTTTGCTCTTAAGGACTTTTTTCTTTTGAGAATATATAGGGTTCTATTATGGCACTTTGGGTTCCTGTATGTAGGAGGCTTTAGAGTAGCTCACAAATCGGTTTGAAGAGGAAACTGTTTTGGTCATAAAGAGGTCCTCTAGCAGCCATGGTATTTCACATCTCATCAGTTGTTTTTTTTTAATAACATAAGAGCATTTGAATAATAATGCATTCTTCTGTAAATATATCACAGGCGACTCTTTAAAAGTCTGTAAGCTGAGAGTTCTCATTGAAATGTATGTCTATTCATTATTACTTTTAACTGATCTTTTATTGTATTGTACCTATGATTGAAATTATGTGCAAGATTCCTGTCACAATAATGATGTGGTGTTGTATGATGTTTCAAAATCCAGTAGTGATCTAGAGTAAAAAAAAAAATTGATCTTTCATTCTAAACTATTGTCTTTTAATTGACTGTTTTAATTTTCATTAACACTTATCTAGCCTTGTTAAGAAAAGTTGCCTGGCAGGCTGTGATCAAACACTGCTGACTTTGTTACTACTAAAATGTATTAACCATATGTAACATTAAGATTTTCATATGTATGGATTGGTATACTTGCATGCATTTCTCTCTTCTCCAAATATTATGGATTTCTGACTATGTTGAGAATTGTTCTTTTGGTTGGTGAGTAGTTATTAGTAGTCATTGAACATGAGTCAAGAGTGTGTCCAGGCTGCCAGGAAGGCCGACCGTACCCTGGGGTGCATCACGCACGGCATTGCTAGCCGGCCCAGGGAAGGGATCGTCCCACTCTACACTGCGCTGGTGCGGCCTCACCTCGAGTACTGTGTGCAGTTTTGGGTGCCACAGTACAAAAAGGACATAAAACTATTGGAGAGCGTCCAAAGGAGGGCAACAAAGGTGGTGAAGGGTCTAGAGGGGAAGACGTATGAGGAGAGTCTGAAGTCCCTTGGTTTGTTCAGCCTGGAGAAGAGGAGACTGAGGGGAGACCTCATCACGGCCTACAGCTTCCTCACGAGGGGGAGCGAAGGGGCAGGCGCTGATCTCCTCCCTCTGGTGACCAGTGACAGAACCTGAGGAATGAAGCTGTGACGGGGGAGGTTTAGGTTGGATATCAGGAAAAGGTTCTTCACTGAGAGGGTGGTCGGGCACTGGAACAGGTCCCCCAGGGAAGTGGTCACAGCACCGAGCTTGACTGAGTTCAAGAAGCGTCTGGACAACGTTGTCAGTCATATGCTCTGATTCGGCTGGTCCTGTGTGGAGCCAGGAGTTGGACTCGATGATCCTTATGGGTCCCTTCCAACTCAGGATATTCTATGATTAGTGTAAAGAGTTCCTCTGACACCAGGTAGCTTGCTTATTAAAGTGACTTTTCAGTTTAGCCCAAGTAAGCTAAAATGTAATGGAATTTGGCTAAATTTCTTCTACTTGGTATAAGTTCAACACAGCTTCTTTGAAATTTGCTAAATTACTGGAGAGAGTGAAACTGACAGGAGCTCTGGGCTTGTTTGTTTTGACTAACCAATTTGTACCTCTAGTGTTTTGTTGCTTCCTAGGCAGTAGGTTGACTGGCCACTTCTGAAGATTTTTGCAGGTGTGAAAATCCTGATTCCAAATACCTGATGCCTGGGGATAGGTTTATGCAGCTTAAAATGTTAGATTTATTTCTGGTTTTGGTTCTAGATACTTTTGATTTGTTACATGATTGGTAGGAAATCTAGCCTGGTCATTGCTAGAGATAGGGAGCATTGTTACCAATGATGCTTTCACTGAGACTGAGAAGTTAAAAATGAAATATAACTGTTGGAATTGCTTTCTTATTTTCTTCATTCTAGGAAGGCATAGTTGAAAATCTCTTTAAGTGGGCGCGAGAGGCTGATCAGCCGCTAAGGACATACGCAACGGGACTATTAGGAGGAGCTATGGAAAACCAAGATATTGCAGCAAATTACAGGGACGAGAACTCGCAATTGGTAATGATCTCTTGATCACTTCCCTTTTTTAGAGGGCAGATACCTCTACCTCGTCTCAATTTTTTTAATTTCTGGGGAGCTCACATTCATGAGTTAATATACTGAGTCTTACAGTGGTTGTAACAATATCTGTAAGAGTCAGTAGCTCATGCTTTGCATCCTTTTCTGACTGTGCATTTGCTGGGTCATGTGGCCTCATTATTCTGTTATACCAATTGTGTTAAAAACTAAGGCGGCAAATATTCTACTTCTTAATGGGACTCATATTCATAGCTCCCTTTAAGAAAGATTCTCAGAAGCTTTACATCTGTAACTGTCGCATGTCGTGATTTATGTGCTGGACAAGGATTTTAAAATGAAAGGTAAGTCACTGTGGGGACAACTTAATATGAAATTGCATTCACTTCTATTCTAAACCTTTCACCAGTTTAGTGTTGATTCTGTATGATGTTTATCAGCAATTGAGATGACTTACAGAAAAAGGTAGGATAGGCAAATTTGTTTCCCAGGACGATGTACAGTGTGTTGAAGCATAGGTGAATTCTAATTCTTGCACAGATAAGGCCTTTGAAAGTAAAAGCATGACCTTAGGTTTTATGGAACTGCAGCTTATGAAAGCTGGTGCTTCCAAAGGAGATGTTGCCTTCATTCTAGGCTAGGCAGAGGTGATGGAAGAACAGCACAAGCTGGTGTGTGGTTCTCTTAGCACCAATATAGCTCATCTACTCCTAATGGCTTTCAAGCCACTTCTTTCTCATTCAGGAGACTAGGTGCTGATATTTTAGAATGAAAGTAGCTGTAGCAAAAAAGGTTGGAGTTTTCTTATTCACTTTGAAATAATTCTTTCTCTGGGCAAATGTACACCACAGCATGCTTGACACTTTATGCTGTGGAGTTGGTTATATGATAAGCACAAAAAATATGGCTGATGTGAATTGTATGATCAAAGCAAGAAGTGTATTCTCACGTATTTTTCTTGTCTGAAACAGGTGGCTTTGGTGCTTCGACGGCTACGAGAGTTACAGGTTACTGAAATGACTATAAAACAAGAAAACAAGCGTCCCAGTCCTCGGAAAGTGCCATCAGATCCTCTGCTGCCTCTAGATGAAGAGGCTGTGGATATGGATTACGGGGAGATGGCAGTAGATGGAGAGCAAGAGGAAGTTTCCGGGGACATGGAGATCTCCTTTCATCTTGATTCAAGTCACAAGACGAGTAGCAGAGTAAACTCTGCTGCAAAGCTAGATGATGGGGGACTGAGGAAAAGCAAATCAGGGAAACAGCATGAACGAGACGGCTTCCGAAAGGCCAAGCAAAAATTGGGCTTCTCCACTTCAGAACCAGAGCGGGTGTTTGTTGAACTGTCCAACAGCAGCTGGTCAGAAATGTCCCCATGGGTGATTGGCACTAATTACACCCTTTACCCTTTGACTCCTGCCATAGAGCAGAGGCTAATTCTTCAGTACCTGACTCCCTTAGGGGAGTACCAAGAGGTGAGCATATGAAGGTGGGAGGAAGCACTCTGTGCTTGAATTCTCCTGATAAAACTGAGTGGTATTGTGGGGAAAAAATTGCAGAACTGTTACATCACACTGTGGTATTTCCTGATACAATTAAGATTGGTAACCTTTCCTGAGTTGTTGATGACTTTCAAATGGATGAAGTCATTAGTTTGAGTATTACCTGGTAGTTAATACTCGAACTTGAACCTAGCAGGTGTGTGGTCTAGCAGTTGGAGCACGGCACTAGGAATTTTATTCCTGGTTTCTGTTAAATTTGGTGATTGTTTACATGACACAGGGCAAGTCACTTTGAAGTACAAACATTTTTCCTGTTTCCTCTGGAGGTTGTGATAGACTTGCACAGTTAAAAGTCTGAGGAAATAATGAACTTGAAATTCTAAATGAAATGGTTTGTGTAACCTCTGCAGTAATTCTGTTGTGAAACGGCAGTGCCCATGTTATGCAGATGTTTGAGACCTGTTGTTACTTACATGAACAAAGTAGTTGGGCAGTGTCAGATTTACCAAAGTGTTTCCTATTTCTTTTTTTTAACTGTAAAACTCAAGTTAGCATAGGCCTGCAGGCCACCTTATCTCTATTTAATCTTTTTTTAGGTGGTTTAACTTAATTTAAAATACAACAAAGCAACACAGTTTTGCTTTGTGATATACGTTACATGCGTGTGCACATGTATGCCTTGTTCTGTGAGAGCTAAATAAACCATTATCCCCCTAATGCCCTGCATGCTGACTGGATCACTTCATATGCCAGCTATAACAGGATATAAAAATAGGAATTAATACTATAAAGCTGTTACACAAAGAATTATGCAAAGGGTTTTCGTTTGTTGCCCTGCTCTCCTGTTTTTTCTGTTCAGTTGTTGGGTAGCTGTCTTTGCACAGATGGAAAGTGGAACCTATCGCCAGGGTGGTATCTGTGTGGACTTGCCATAGCCGCACTTGAAGGAGAGTCTTAAGATTTCCGTGTGGCAGCTGTCATGCACCTTGCTGCAGTCAGCAGATGTATTACAAGAGGTCTGTTAACCTTTATTGCTTCCTATGGATGGAGCTGGTTACCACTGACCTCTCATAACAGGTATCTGCCAATAGGGGGAAATTGGGGGTTTGAGAGAGTAAAAACCAAAACAGACCTTGTATTTCCCATGAAACTTTCAGCTAGTCTCCCATTTTTATTTCTCTTAGCTACTACCCATCTTTATGCAACTGGGATCGAGGGAGCTGATGATGTACTACATTGATTTGAAGCGAACCAATGATGTGCTGCTCACTTTTGAAGCCCTTAAGGTAAATTACTTTCATAATGCATAAAATGTACCATAAATATTGTAAAAGCATTGAACATATGTCTGCTGCATGCATCAAAGACAAACGCCTACCTTCTTTAGGCCTGTTTATCTTGCAGGATTCCCTGGGATTGGAAATGGTTTTCACTTGAATGCATTGTGGTTTTGTTTTTGTAACTCTCAAGTATTTAAAATTTAAGAAAAGAGAGGAGGGAGTAAAAAGATCTTAAGTTCACAGGAAGTGCCATTAATTTAATCTGCTATCTGCCTATCTGAAGATGATAAAACCTCCTTTTTCTGTGAAATGCTTGTGTTCCTGCTGCCCTTAGATGGTATTCCTGAGTTGTTACGCTGCCTGTTGTCTCAAGGGACACTTGTGAGGCGTAAGAAGCATAAGCTTGCTCCTAGAAGCCCCAGCATGACATCTCTAAGCTTAATGTTTGGAATACAGTAGTTCTGTGTGAGAAGTCTTCAGGTTACCTCCCTGAGGTGCAAAAACACACAAAATAACCACTTTCAAGGCAAACCTGCAGTGCAGCAGCACAAGTTATATTTCTTCTGTGCATTCTTTCCCTCTTTCACAGTAACTTCTCTGCTTCTGGTCTTCCAGTGTCATCTCTCTCCCTCTTTCATTGTCATTTGTCTGAGAATTTCTTTCCAAGGAGCAGTGTTTCTACAAAAGGTGTAGGTTACCTCAGTTGGGAGTTGGGTGGGGTTTACAATGGTTCTTACTGTTTCCTCTTAAGGTCTTGGTAATACAGAAAAGAAAGTGTAGTAAACAGTGCAGCCGCAGACTTCAGTTTTAACAACAGCCTTTAAATGTCATTCTGTAAAATTCTTCTTGCCAGCAATATGACATATACAAAGTGTGAATGCCAATTTAAATATTTCTTAGTGATACTAGGTAGTGAGTTTACATGAAAAGAACAGGAAGACTTCAAGTGGCCTGTTGGATAATTTCTGAGTTGCTCTGCTTTTCTTGTATTTCTTTTGTAAGATGTGTAAAACAAAGTGGTAGTGCCTTTTTGCTTTTGTCATTGGGATAAATACTACATTCTGCAGTTAAGTATAATGGGAGGAGGAAATAAGGTGGACAAAGCACGGAGCGTTTTTTTGTTCTTTTTTTCTGTCATCTGTTTTTCTATGGGGCGGGGGATGCAATTGATGACACTTTGAAGAATTCCAGTCTAATCTGCTTTTATCCTTCCTTAGCATTTGGCATCATTGCTGCTGCACAACAAATTTGCAACAGAGTTTGTTGCTCATGGAGGAGTGCAAAAGTTGCTGGAGATTCCTCGTCCTTCCATGGCAGCCACGGGGGTCTCCATGTGCTTGTATTATTTGTCTTACAATCAAGATGCCATGGAGAGGGTAAGGGGCATTTTTTTTTTTTTTTTACTGTAGCTGCAGTTTATTCCCTTCGTTTCTTACTGTTTCTACCTGTGTTCAAACAGTGAATAAATATGTCCTAAGCTAAAAAGCAAATTTATATAGAAGACTTCGGTATGTGCAGAGGCAATAGAAGTATATAAATAATGATGTATTTGAGTATTTTGTTTCAAGGGTATGGATTTCAGTTCCTAGGGAATTAACTGAAGACTTCTGTCCTGTTGGCCTTGTCTCAATACTTTCATCACCCTTTTCGTCCTATTATTCCCACTTTCCCTTGAGGGGGGAAAAAGAGAAAGAAAGCCTCCTCCATTCTCATTTGTCTTTCCTTTCCCATCTGTTCCAATGGACTCCTATACCAGAGATGTTTTTTTCCAAGCACAGTCCCAGTGTGGATAGCTTTAGTGTTACACAGTACCTCAGTCAGATTCCTGGCAGCAGCACAACTTCTGTGGTGGTGTTAGAGTGCAGCAGAAGACTAATGCAGGTCTGGTCTACATTGTGCAGAAAATCAAATTAAATGACCCTAAGGGTTCTCTGCAGCCTGAGCTTATAAATGTTAAAACAGCTGATAATGAAGGTAAAGTTCCTCACCTCATATTTTAACACATAAAAGAATTCTTGAAAGAAATTCTCCTTGCAGTTCTGTAGTGTTCCTCCAGCAAGCATCCCTTCAGGCAGGTTGATTGGCAGTCTACCCTTAAGCTTCAGTTTCCCAGGTACTTTAAACACTGATTCTATTTCCTTTTTTATTTTTCGTACTGGCAGTAGCGTGTCTGTGCTGAGTCAGATCTAAGAACTGTTCCAGTTTATTCTAAAGTTGCTACCATGCAAAGAAAAAACAAACAAACAAAAAAAACCTTTCAGCTTGTGACCATTAGTATTGGGGTATGGGAGCATCCTGCTTTAAGTTTCATTTAAAGCAACTGCAACGTTGTTGCCTTAAGCCTTCCAACTCTGCTCTGCTTTGAGTGATGGCTTTTGATTCGTGGCCTGTCCCTGGCATTGTCGAGGTTTTTTGTTTTTTTTCAGCTAAAAATGGAAGCAGTTAAACTAAGAACTGTACATTTCTGCTTATTCTTTGCTAGTTTTTGATGCTGTCTGAATGTGTGTTGTGATTTTGCATGCTCAGGAGCCTTAAGCATGTTAGAGGATGGACTGGTAGTGTGTGTTCAAGTCCGTATCTGTATGGATTCTGCTGGCATTTGTGTTCTGTACACATTTGTATGAGTGAGTTCAAAAACCTTTTGATAATCATGGTGGATCAGGGCTGTCTGTGCCCTGCATTACATATCCCTAATGAGAGCAAGGGTGAAATGGGCATAATGTTCCCTCCATTTCTTTTTGCCCATTATGTCAGAAAGATGGGCCCTGGCTGCATATGACCCACTTTGGTGTTTCTCTGAACATTGTCATGAGAAAACTCTCAATACTCCCTTTTTTCCTTCCCACCCACCCCCCGATTCCACTTGCTGCTTGCATGGTTGTTCAAAAGGAAAACCAAAAGCTGTGGCAGGGTGCTGCATGAGGATTCCTTCTGCTTAACATTTTCAGGCTGTGTCATAAAACCATGCAGCTGTTTCGTAGTGACATTGTCTCATCTGCCAGATGTTATCCCCGATATCTGCAGATATCAGGTAGAACAGGTTTCCATGGTACATTCCTCTCTTGGCTTCCTCTGAAATCCAAAGACATTTTCAAGGGGCAGTCACTTGTCACTTGGCCTATGCCAAAGGGTCTTGGGGTGGAAGCAAGGCTGGAGCTGTTAGCACTGTATTCTCTGAGTATGTCCAACACCAGCAGAGAAGAGAAGAAAAAAATCTGCTAACTTGGCATGTAGCAGCTGGTGTCAGTGCTTCAGCTCTATGCTGTTGTTCTTGGCACAGAGGACAAGAGGACCCTGGCAGAGGGTTCCGAGTTCCTCATTGTTAGAACCTAACAAAAGTGCGACTGTGAGCACATCGTCTGCACATCTTGGAGGCAGGGTGTGAGAAAAGAAAAAAGACCAAGTCAGTTATCTGTTTCCAGAGAAAGTCAAGCTTTAGATTTGCATTTGATGATCCTTATAGTTCCTGTAGACTTCAGTGCTACCAGCGTTTGCTAAACTTCAGCATAGGATATGATACTGTTAGTCTGAGAAGAATTTTTCTTTCTTCAGTGGAAACTTCTATTCCTTCTCTGCCTCTTTCGAAGCATTCTTTGAATAGCTTGAAGTGGTACGGACAAGGACTCTCTGGAATTATACCACATTAAGACTGCTGTATTTGTTGTGTTTATGTCTGGGAATGGACCAATTGCTAGTCCTACATTTGCCACATCATGGCCTTTCTTAGTCTCACCAGGGCTTTCTTTTAATGGTCTGGAAATGGGACTTTTTATTTCATTTCTCAGATGTCCCAAGTCAAGCTAGAAGTAACTGATATTTGTTCTCTGTCTGTTTGTCCCTCAGAGAACCCTCATTCTCCCTATACAAATTCTCTGTAGTAATTTGTTTGAAGTCCTTCTCAAGAATGTTCTTTTGCTTTCTAGGTGTGCATGCACCCGCATAATGTGCTTTCAGATGTAGTAAACTACACCTTATGGCTAATGGAGTGCTCCCATGCCTCAGGCTGCTGCCACGCTACCATGTTCTTCTCCATTTGCTTCTCCTTCCGTGCTGTCCTGGAGCTCTTTGACAGGCATGATGGCCTTCGACGTCTGGTTAACCTGGTAAGGCTTGTAGTTTTATGTGGTGAACAGGGTTTTAGTGTCAGGTTTTGCATGCACCCTTTACAGTGCAGCTGTGGAGAATTCTGTTTGTGGGGTTGTTTGTTTGTTTGTTGGATTATTTTTTTTTCCTGCTAAATTCTCAAGAGATGGAAGGGTGGAGTGAGTTTTCTAAGCAACAGACATGTGGATCCCTTCATCTTTATTCTTTTTATTATGATCATTGTGTAGAGACTTTTTACCCTCTCAGAGCTTTTTGGTGCAACTTGGGTTAAGCAGGACTTACTCAAACACTGGTAGCTTAGTAGTAGTTAAAATGTTTCTCGAGATTGCACACACATGTGGTATTACCACGCACCCTTTTGGATGCAGATACATCCAGCCTTGTTCCGGTCTAACGAGCACAAGACTTTAATTTACAGTAAGGCAAGCAAGCCCCATGGCAAGCACAGGAGCCTGCCAGTTGATAGCTAAACAGCAATAACAGCTACATACCAATCAAATCTGTCGTTATCTTGAACCCTTCGAGCCCCACATTGGGTGACAAAAAGACTGTTGTGGTTTAACCTAGCAGACAGCTAAAACGACCACACAGCTGCTTGCTCAGTCCTCCCTGGTGAGATGGAGAAGAGGATCAGCAGAGTCAAAGTGAGAAAACTCTTGGGTTGACATAAAGACAGTTTAATAAGTAAAGCAAAACCACATGCACAAGCAAAGCAAAACAATTAATTCATTCCCCCCTTCCCATTGGCAGGCAGGTGTTCAGCCATCTCCAGGAAAGCAGGGCTCTGTCATGTGTAACGGTTACTTGGGAAGGCAAATGCCATCACTCTGAATGTCGTCCCCCCCCGCTTCCTCCTTCTTCCCCTGGCTTTATATGCTGAGTATGATATTCCTGTGGTCAGCTGGGGTCAGCTGTCCCGGCTGTGTCCCCTCCCAACTCCTTGCACACCCCTAGCCTACTCGCTGATGTAGTGGGGTGAGCAGCAGCAAAGGCCTTGGCTCTGTGTAAGCCCTGCTCAGCAGTAATGAAACATCCCTGTGTTATCACTGCTGTTTTCAGCACAAATCCAAACCATAACCCTCCACTAGGTACTGTGAAAAAAATTACCTTTATCCCAGCCAAAACCAGTGCAGAGGTATAGCTGTGTTTTGTGTGGTGGTTATCCCAGCACCTTATGAGCACAAATTATACTGCTCATGTATCAAAACGGGTACATCTGCATGGTATTGCTGTGCAGTCCTAATAGCTTGGGTTGGTATTGACTTGGGGACGACAGCACTGCAGGGTGTAAGCACACTTTGTGTTGTGTAGTGTAATGCCTAATAGTATTAGGCACAACATTGTCTCCAGATCTACATGGATTTAACTTCTGGATTGATTTCTTCATAGATAGTTAAGGAGAGGGAATGGTTCTTTTTAGACTTAACTGTTTATCCACACAGATAGCCTTTTCTGTTCAGACAGCTTTCACGAGAGTGTGCATGTATGTCTTCTATAGCAAAGCAAGTCTGAGTTTAGTATAAGTGCAGCTGAGAATTGTAGGTGCTTTTTTTTTTTTTCCTTGAACAGTGAGCTGATAAAACTTTTTTTTTTTCCCCCTACCCAACCTCTTTCTGAAGATAAGCACTCTTGAGATCTTAAACCTGGAAGACCAAGGAGCCCTCCTGAGTGATGATGAGATCTTTGCCAGTCGCCAGACTGGGAAACACACCTGCATGGCCTTGCGTAGATACTTTGAGGCTCACCTTGCTATCAAACTTGAACAGGTGAAGCAGTCACTCCAGCGCACTGAAGGTGGCATTCTTGTCCATCCGCAGCCCCCCTACAAGGTGAGTAGCATGTTGCAAGCTTTTAACATGGTCACTGCATTTTTCAAGCAAATCCAGGCTGCAGGAATATGTGGATGTCCTTTGAAGCCAGTGGAATAACTAGGCAGTGTGTAATTTATAGGCATAGGGATTTTTTATTTGTACTTTTTTCCTGCCTTGTGGAATAACCCTGCAATAGAGCAATAGAGAAGAGCCTTTGAGGTTCATCTGAACTACATTTGATTAAGGTTCCTGCTCACTGCTGTGATTCTCCTTCCATCTCTCAGAAACCTAAGTTAAAGGGAGGTTGTTTTTGGTACTCGTGGGTTTTTCTGTGCTTTTAATCTCTGAAAGGACAGAACCTGTACATATAGAAACATGCATAATGTTGAAAAACTTGGAAATAAGTTTGATTTGATAATGACAAGTGAATTGTGTCTTTTGGACACCGTAGTTTTTAGGAATGACCTGGGAGATTCTTGTGTTGGCTATGATTTTTTTTTTTCTCTTACTTTCTCTCTGCCAAGTGATTTTTTTAAAAACTGAATTTTATGGCTGCTTTTTTTGAGGGAACACATTCACCTGTGGCTTATGGTTTGATTTATGATGGTTTTCTAGAAGAGCTGAAATAAGAAAAAACAAGGATGTTTTTGCTTCTGCAAAAATCACTTATTTTCAGTAACTAAAGAAATGTGTTTTAGCTGTTGCCCTCTTGTGTAATTTAAAAACTTATTGAATGGCAAGCTTGTTTGGAATTTCCTTTTTTCTTTAGTATGTTTTGTAGTCACAACTTAGAAACTGTAATTGATTTTTTTTTTTTGCAGCCTTTTTTAATACTTTAGCATAAATGTATTTTGAATGATGGTCTAGTAACTACTAGATTAGTAGCTTAAAAGCAGAGATGAATTTTAATTTAATGTAACTTTTTCTTCTTAAATTGACCTAAGCCTTCTAGGACTGCAAAGAAACTTAAAGGATATCATTCTTAAGCTTATTATTGTATATTATAGTGACAATTACTGTATTATTTTATAGTTGGGGAATAAACCAGAAAGTAAATACTTAATCTGCAAGAAACAGTGGTAGTTTAATCTTTGTGAATGCAGTTTTCAGTTAAATCCCAGCAGTAGGGGATGTGATGTGCAAGTTTGTGATCTCTTTGTAATGCTTCCAACTCGCGTTCCTGCAGGCCTGTTCATATACTCATGAGCAGATTGTAGAGATGATGGAGTTCCTGATTGAGTATGGTCCAGCACAGCTTTACTGGGAGCCAGCAGAGGTTTTTCTCAAATTGTCTTGCGTCCAACTCATGCTTCAGCTCATTTCAATAGCATGCAACTGGAAGACGTACTATGCAAGGTGAGCTGTTTGCCGTAGTACTGTATTTTAGTGCAGTAAGTTGTGACTCTTGGGCAGGACATGACATTTCTAGACTTTCTACCCCTCTGATAGCATTTAAAACAGGCACACAGTGGTTAGTGCTTATGAAGGTTAACACCGTGGAAAGCAGAACTCAAGTCTTGATGTAGAGAGAGGGATGTCATGAGACTTCTGAAGAGCTGAAATGCCTCAGGCCTTTGATTTCAGAGAAATCAGCATCATAGTAGAGCTTAATTGCAATCCTGTGGTACTTTCTATCTGTCTCAAAATGTGTGTACCTTTTTGTTAGAGGAAGGCTAGAAAACCTTCAAAGTAGAGGGTGAAATCAAGACATACCTTAACCGTGGAAAGAGGTGGAATATTTGTTTGGATGTTTTAAGTTCAGCTGACACAAGAGAGGACACTGTATCACTGATTTGTTGGAATTTGAAGTTTACTGAGCAGGTATAACTGTGCAAAGGAGTTGTGTGAATATGGAACAAGCCAGCATTTGAGAGAGGAAAAAGACTGAGTTGTTGTAACTCACTGTTACTGTGCATTGCTCAGGTTCATGTCCCTAGATGATACACCACATGTGTTGGTAGAGGAGCTCACCTTGTGATGCCACTTTTAAATTTTTCCCTTGTCTTGGCCACAGACAAGGTGTGGGGGCACTGTGATATTCTGTTACCTTTCTGTGGCACGTCTTCCCTCCACCTTCCCACCCCCCAAAAAAATCTGCAGCATCCTTACTGTTACAAAAGAAAGGTAACTGCCACCAGGCTCTGATAGTGTACCATTAGGATCCTGTCCCCAGTTCAGATGGAGGATGGGTGCGGAGTTCCAGCCTGTTTGTCCTAATGACTATCTGCTCACCAGAATGAAGCCGTAGTCCTCTCTAGAGATATGCTCACTGGTAGGTCACTATCTGCTATAACTAGCTGTCAGCTGCTGTATTCTTGTCACCATGACTCCCTCCTCCTTATTTCTGCTGCCTGCAGGAGCTCCTTGTCTAACTTAACTTGAATGAACTTTGAAATCTGTTTTGCTTCTGCGATCCCTTGCCTCCCTTTCTCTCTCTCAGGTTGCACTCTCCTGGGTAGTTTCTGTTCTCCTGTTTCTTACTCTATGCAGCTGTTTCCTAATTGCTACCTGGGTTAACTCCTACCTTTCCATACAGGCTTACAAACCTTCCCCCTTTTCTTGCCTTGTTCTGCTCTTCTACCTCTTGCTTAACAGGCCTTTTCATCTTCCACACACCTCTGTCTCTCTGAAGCTGGTGCCTGAGTTGATGCCTTTTTCCCTGTCACAATTGTCTGTTTTACTGCTCAACAGTTTCCCTTCACTTCAGAAAAAACTTCCTTTCTAGTTGACGAGTGACAGAGTATTTTAGATAGCGGTATTTCCCAACTAAGATGTAGTGTTAGATTGAGAAGCTTAATTCTGAATGCTTTTGTGGATAAGTCTTTGCATTCTTATCTTTATAAGTACAAGATTACAGTGCTTTTAGGAGCCTGCAGGCAGGGTGGGATAAATGTTGACAGACTGCAGGCAGTGGTGTGCATGTGAGCACTGCCTTCTGTGAAGACCATTCTAAAATCAAAAGGCACCATCAAATACATCAGATGCGACTGATTTACTCCTATTTGTTGGAGTAGATTGAATACTATTTTGAAACAACTCTGTACATACACCTCTAAGAAGTTCTTCTGTTGTTGTCTTCCAGGAATGACACAGTACGATACGCTTTGGATGTACTAGCCATCCTGACTGTGGTCCCTAAAATCCAGTTGCAGCTGGCAGAACCTGTGGATGTGTTAGATGAAGCTGGATCTACAGTTTCCACTGTGGGTAAGCTGAATATGGTCCTGATTACTTACATGCTTACCAGTTGTCTTCTGCTACATGGTTTTTCAGTTGGCTGTTTCTCACCGACGGTGAGACAAGGGTTAAAATTCATGTGTTCGGAGTTATTATCAGGGATGCAAATAAATGGGAGAGTAGACTGTGGTTAAATTTGTGTCATGATTAGCACCGTGGTTGGATTACAAGTTTGAAGGCATGGTCTTTGACTTGCACTTGTTTTCAAGAGCTCCTTAAGTACAGATGGAGACATATCTACTTTTGTAATGGGACTATTAGGTTCCCTCAACTTCTCAGAAATTTTGGTCTGCTGGGAATATGGCATTTGAGAATATGGGAGAGGATTGGTTATTGCTATTTATTTGAGTTATGCTCTAACTGGCTACCTGCATATTCTGTATGCAAATGAATGAGATGTGCCTGGATCAGATCTAAGGCTTACGCATTAAATGGGGAGAGACTTTTTTTTAAGGAAAGTAAAAAGTGGGAAAAGTGCTAGACATAGACAAAAGACAAATTTCTTTTGCACAAAACCTTTTTCTAGACAAAACACTAATTCTTTCTTGAGTGAGGCTTTTGATCTTCTGAAGCAGACATGAAACTAACAGGAACTCTCTCTGGGGGGAAAAACAAACCCAAAGTTTCATTTTTGCCTGACTCCTTTTGGAAGCCGTGATATGATTTATTTTTCTCCCTTCATAACACAGTGCCCTTCCTCTCTGTTTCCACTTTGTTAGTATTTATACAAGAGAGTTGCTTTCTGCAGTAAGAATCAGAGGCATGCCTGTACATCGTTCCCTGTGCCAGGTATCTCAGAGTTTGCAATCCTGGGCCTTGCCTGATCACCTTCTCTGAGAGATTGACTCCTTAGTTCCTGATGACAAAGTGGAGGAGCAGCAGTGTAGGAAAACAGGGAGATCGAAGACTATGTCTTATGCTAGTTAGCAGAACTTTAGAAATCCCCAGAATGAAGAGAACTACTTATTTTCATCAAATTTGTTGAAGACTCCCTTACTTGTCTGATGCACTGTGTAAGATAGACTTTAGAGTACTAAAGAAACTATTTCTTTCCCTCACTAGGTATTAGTATCATCCTTGGAGTTGCTGAGGGTGAGTTTTTCATCCATGATGCAGAGATTCAGAAATCAGCCCTTCAGATCATCATCAATTGTGTATGTGGCCCAGATAATCGGATCTCCAGTATTGGCAAATTCATCTCTGGAACTCCTCGGCGAAAGCTTCCTCAGGCCCCCAAGAGCAGTGAGCACACGTTAGCTAAGATGTGGAATGTGGTACAGTCCAACAATGGCATCAAAGTACTGCTGTCGTTGCTGTCTATAAAGATGCCGATCACAGATGCAGATCAGATCCGAGCATTAGCCTGCAAAGCCTTGGTGGGGCTCTCGCGCAGCAGTACTGTCCGGCAGATTATCAGCAAGCTCCCCCTCTTCAGCAGCTGTCAAATTCAGCAGCTGATGAAAGAGCCGGTGCTTCAGGACAAGCGCAGCGAGCATGTGAAGTTCTGCAAATATGCTGCTGAACTGATAGAGCGTGTCTCGGGGAAGCCTTTGCTCATTGGCACAGATGTCTCTCTGGCTCGGCTGCAGAAAGCAGATGTGGTAGCCCAGTCAAGGATCACGTTTCCTGAGAAGGAGCTGCTGCTCCTGATTCGGAACCATCTCATCTCTAAGGGCCTAGGAGAAACCGCATCTGTCCTTACTAAAGAGGCTGACCTACCCATGACTGCAGCATCTCATTCATCTGCCTTCACCCCTGTTGCAGCTGCTGCCTCTCCTGTGACCCTGCCTCGCACTCCTCGCATAGCTAACGGCATCTCAGCCCGTTTGAGTAGCCACACTTCTGTAGGTTCCACTACCACCTCTGTCCATGCTCAGGCAAGGCCGTCTGCATCCCAAGGTCCACTTGCCCTTCCAGGCCCTTCTTATGCCAGCAACTCTCCTCTGATTGGCAGGATTAGCTTTGTCAGGGAGAGGCCATCTCCCTGTAACGGCAGAAAAATCAGAGTGTTGCGACAAAAATCGGACCATGGCGCCTACAGCCAGAGCCCAGCTATCAAAAAGCAGCTGGACAGACACCTTCCTTCCCCACCCACGCTGGACAGTATAATCACAGAGTACCTTAGGGAGCAGCATGCCCGCTGCAAGAACCCTGTTGCCACCTGTCCCCCTTTCTCTCTCTTTACTCCCCACCAGTGTCCTGAGCCAAAACAGAGGCGCCAAGCGCCAACTAACTTTACCTCACGGCTGACCCGCAGGGCAGCCTTTCCGAAGTACGGAGGGGTGGATGGTGGCTGCTTTGATAGACACCTTATATTTAGCAGGTAAGGAAGAAAAATGTTTCTCGATTCCTCTCAGGATGTACCCTGTGCCAAAAAGCCTTACCTGGATTCAGGCTGTGCAGTCCCACAGTGGAGTATCCTTGGAGAGAAAAGTGTTTTAATTCAACAGTGACAAGTGGGAGAGCCTTGAAAGGCATCTTTAGAAGTTGTTCTTATCCTTAGTACATAACGCACACTTTATTTTCGGTATCATGTTAATTAATTAGTGACATTGACTAATGAACTCATACATCTCTGTTCTCCTTTGGAAGGTACGTATGTAACACCAGTTTTACACAAGAGCATAGCATAACCGCTGCATCTGTCAGCGTGGTTGGCTGACAGATGCAGGACTGCAGAATCCATATTTTGCTCTTGCACCTGAATCTGTAGCACCACAAGTTGCTCGCCTTTTTATGTGGCCTTTCTTTGCTGAGGTTAAATTGGAAGATGATGTGAAGTTTATAAAAATAAAGATGACACATAGATGAAAGCATCTTCACAAGGAAAACAGTATCTCCTCAGGAAATTATGATGACAGGCGACTATTTGGCTTACGTGCCATGCCTTCTTGTGTTGAGAGTTTCAGAACTGTTAGAAAATTTTTGCTAGCTGTCTGTACTTAGCCAGGTGATGGCATTACAGGTTTTCCATCAATCCAACTTTGAAGGCGGACTCCAAGTGCTTCAACTTAATTATGTGCTTTAACAGAAGTACTTAATAATGCAAAAGAAACCGTGAAAAGTTGCAAACGCTGTTGTAACATACTGACCTGAGTCTTAAAATTGGCACTTAGCTTGTCCTAGAAGCTATGACTCATACCTACACGACTCTTAAGGACTGGATTTAATATTATCACACAGCATTTCAATTTTGCTTTTCTTCTCTCTTTGGAGTGACCCTTGTATTTCTACGTTCTCTAGGTTCCGTCCGATTTCTGTGTTCAGGGAAGCAAATGAGGATGAGAGTGGCTTTACCTGTTGTGCGTTTTCTGCAAGAGAACGATTCTTAATGCTGGGTACTTGCACAGGGCAGTTGAAACTCTATAATGTATTTAGCGGACAGGAAGAGGCCAGTTACAACTGCCATAACTCTGCCATCACGCACCTTGAGCCATCCCGGGTAAGTAATCAAAGACCTGTTCTGAGTTTTTACTTAAGCTCTGGTATGTTTTGGGCCCGTATGGATATGTACATCTAAAATGCACCTACAGGCTGGCCTGTGATGCCTGTCATTAAAGTACTTCTAATAGTTACATACTCCCTCTCTGAGTTCTACAATTATTTCTTTCTTCCCAAGATAATAGAGAAGATGCACAGTGGCTGTGTTCCTTGATAAGTAAGAAATACATATGTCTGGAAGTGGAAAAATGCTTAAACTGACTATGTATTTAAGATAACTGTGAGATACGATATCGAAGTTTATATAATCTCCCTTTGTTGGAGAAAGAAATCTTTTGGGGATGATTCTAGGAAGAAATAAAAGGTAACTGATATATAAGCAGAATGAACTCCACTCAGAGCATCAAAGTTCAGGCATGGATTATCCTGATTTTTATCTGCTATTAATGTCATAGATTGTTCCCTTTGTTATCTGTAATGTTTGTCTGTCAAGGGCTCTTTATTTTACATAGTATTAAATACCTAGATTTTATCCCCATAGGAGTAGTTTAGTAAGCGTAAAATCTGCTGTGGTTCCTAACTGAATGTTGTAAGTTAAAGCGTTACAGGTAAAATGATAACCTCTGTTTTCCCTGGTATTCTTTTCCTTTCCTCCCCCTCCACTCCCATCTGAAAATACAGGATGGATCTTTATTGCTGACATCTGCTACGTGGAGCCAACCTCTGTCTGCATTGTGGGGAATGAAGTCTGTCTTTGATATGAAGTAGGTATTCTCCGATCTATGTTGCAGTTAGAAGAACCATTCGATATAGGCAGAAACCCTAAGAACAGACTCTGTGAAAGAACAGTGCAGCACAGCTCTCACCATGTCTCTTGTAAAGAAATAGAATGTACTCCCTTTCTTATGTTTAGTATCTTCCCTATTTGATTGGGTACAGACAGCTTTGCTAAATTCTACCTATCTAAAGTCCTATTTAATGCACCATAGATCAGTAAAATCATTGTTGGCCCTGAAGGCAAAGAAATATGTTTGTATGTTTATTCTCATGTTTGTAAATTATCTTGACAATCTTTCTGTAGCCAGTTACAGAATTTTACTAGCATGGTGACTTGCATGGTGAAATTTTCAGACCTGGATAAAGCTATTTAAAAATTATTTCAGCATTTATAATTGTTCCTTCCCATAAAAAATGGTTAGAAGGCTCTTCATTTTTAAAAGGCTTGACTGTTTTCTACCTTAGTTGTAATCAACAGTTTTGGTGTGACCTGTTTTAGGGCAACAAGAGGGCATTCTTCAGATAAAATGTTTAACGTGCCTCAGGCCTGCACGTGCGCTTGAATGTTCATGATGCCATTCATTGCTCACTCCTCTAAATATTGTTATGTTCATGGCAGACCCTGCTGCAGTAGTAATTTGACAAATCTGTGAATTTGCTTGCATTGTGGTTTTTTTTTTTTCCCACTGGCCTGCTGTAAAGGCTGTGTCTGTAATAAATATTTTCCTGCAAATGCCAGTGGAGCATTTTAGTATTGTAGTATGTCGTGGTCAATGGAGAAGGAAAGTTTTTCTTTTTTTCCTACGTTTTTTTAGTTCTGCATTGTTGAAACCTCTGCTGGAGGTGTTGGGGTAGTGTTTGGTTCACACTGGCAGTTTGAATCTGCAGTTCCTTGACTTCTTTACTGACTCTGTCTACAGGCATTCCTTCCCTGATGACCACTATGTGGAGTTCAGCAAGCACTCTCAGGATAGGGTCATTGGCACAAAAGGAGACATTGCCCATGTAAGTACCAGTAAAGGTCATGGTTGTGAAGCTGTGACGAGAATGTAATTCTTCACAGGACATTTATTAACACATCTGGGTGCTATGATGCTCTGTGTAACCGGTAGGCTAAGAGGCTTTAGAGGAAAGCTTTGAAAGCGTCAGATAACTTCTTTCTGTGTCTAAGGGTATAAACTTGACCGTTCCAAACCAACTGTAGCACCAGCAGTGTGCAATGTGCTGTCTCTGTGGTTAGTATTCTGGGCGATTGTAGACTCTGCCTAGATTTGTTCATTCGAGAGAGATTGTGCAGGATTTTTTTTTTTTCTTTCCCCTTCCTGAAGTTGCCTCCTTTGCCTTATTTTTCAGTAGTAGTAATAATAAAGTTCCACTGTAAACAGTAGCTCAATCCACAGGTCTGGGAAATGGCCTATTAAAAGTGTCCTCCTTAATGTCCTTATTTTGCCTCCCCTTAAATTTGCAGCTTGCTTTTGGATAATTTAATTTTACTGATACATTTTCAGAGAATGCTGTTAAAGTGTTTTGTATGAGTATCTGCAAATTTGACAGACACAGGCTTCAGAGCCTTTCTGCTTTTTTTCAGCGCTAATTTGCGTTCATAGGCACTGTCTCTTTTGAAAGAGTATTTGCATAAAAAATTGTCATGGAACATAACTTAGTCAAATTATTTATGATTTTACTTACTGCTCTTGATTTGTTTAAGCAAACTATCCATTCCTGCCCAGATTTTAATTTGGATTTATCTGGAAGTCAGATCAGTTTGTGTATTGTGTTTATCTGGTAAACAGATTTGTTTTCCAGTTCTAGAGAAGTTTTTCCTCTCTAAGTTTGAATGAGAACTAGGCTCTGAGGGATGTTACAGATCAAATTTATCTGAGAAAATAGTCATAAACCCTTTGTACTCGTTAAAGCCCTTCTTATCTTCCAACAGTTTGGGGCAAAGCTCAAAGTTGCCCTTCCATGTAAATGCCAGGAATTAAAACTTGTTTTCTGTAGTTTCTGGCTTTTTTTTCCCCTCTCACTGTGTGCTTTGGAGTTATGTTTGTAAATACCATCTGCTCTGAAAGCAGTTCTGTTTCTGAAACAGTTTTTGGCCAAGTGGTACCTTGTGACGGCAGCTTTGTAGCCCGCTTTTCATAATGCGGTTAGTTTCTTTGGAACTAATTCTGATCGTATTGAAATGTATCTGTGAACCTGCAGTAAGCTAAGTACTGGCCAAAACGTTTTTTGAGACTTGGTTGCAGCTGTGAAAAACGGTGAAGGATTGGCAGGAAGGGTTATCTTTGGAATGCTCTCACTTGAAATGAAAAAACAAAATGGGAAATGGGGAAACACTCTAGAAGGGGCAACATGGGGATGATCTTAGGCACAGGTACACTACAAATCGTGACTAATCTTTCTTTTTCTTTTTAATCTAAAAGATCTATGATATTCAGACTGGCAACAAGCTATTGACTCTGTTTAACCCAGATCTTGCCAACAACTACAAGAAGAACTGTGCCACCTTTAACCCCACTGATGACCTTGTCCTAAATGATGGTGTCCTCTGGGATGTCAGATCGGCACAAGCCATCCACAAGTTTGACAAATTCAACATGACCATCAGTGGTGTTTTCCATCCCAATGGGCTAGAGGTCATAGTCAACACAGAAATTGTATCCTTTGGCTACTGTGGCAACCGATGTGCTGGGACCTGAAGAATTTGTATTGATAAACAAGTAGCTGTTTGCAGAAGTGGTGTTAATGGTGTGTTGTGTACAGGTTATGTATGGTAACAACAGTTTCTGTCTGTGAATCAAGTAAGTGGGGACTGTCAGACAGCTACATAATTTAAATCTAGATTCTGCCTCTGATATGGCCTAGGGGAAATACTTAAAACATAGAGAGAGGAAGAGAGATTTTCTTTCCTAATATACTCTGTGGTACCTCTGCTCTCTTCCCATCCCTTACTGAAATCAACCTTGAAGCTACTGCAGTAACCTCTCCTGACTGGGAATGAAGTTTTGAGTAAGAGCTTTTTCATTTTGGACATGTGGAAGGGATTAGGGTGCTAGTATTGGACCCTGGTTCTGCCCTATTTGCAAGAGGGTGGCAGTGAAGTTTCTTGAACGCAATTAATCAGTTATCTGCCAGTGTGTTGAAAAGGAAATAGAAACTTTCAATTGTTTGTTGCTCCTTAGCCTGTATTTTTTTTTCAGTGGGACCTCCGAACTTTCCATTTGTTACACACAGTACCTGCACTGGATCAGTGTCGTGTGGTCTTCAACTATACTGGCACGGTTATGTATGGAGGTAGGACTTCTCAGGCTTATATTATTCTCCATAGTCACCTCTGGTTTGAGATAAGTAGAAGCTTGTTCAGTGAAATTGAAAGCTTCAGAGAGTCTGTCTAACTCCAAGCCTTACTGGCATGTGTGAACTGGATTTTTTTCAGGATGTTTATGCTACGTGTATTGCTGACAAAGACAATTTTCTCTAACATCAGCAATACCACAACTCATTTGTGAGATTAAAAATCAACCTATCGAAACGGAAAATGTGTATAACGGCAGGTCAGATGATGCTTGAGAAAATAATTTTTGTCCTCTGTATTAAGTTTCAATGATCTGCAGTATTAATAAAGGCATCTCCAGAAGAGTAGATATTAAATGGGTCTTGCCAAGCTATTAAATAAAAAGAAAATTCATGTCAGAGTCTGATTTGATCTTAAGTTGATTAGTGATGAATGGAAGGTGGATTTGTGAAATGATCTTTCCTTGTATCAGCTATGTTGCAGGCAGATGATGAAGATGACCTTCTGGAGGAGAGAATGAGAAGTCCCTTTGGCTCTTCTTTCAGGACGTTTAATGCAACTGATTATAAACCTATAGGTAAGAGTGAGAGAGCAACAAATAGCTTAGTGTGGAGGTTTGAAGGTTTATTGAAAGTTCTGCTTAGTAGCATTCATTTCCTCCTCTCCTTTGCATGTGTGACAAAACAAGTTTTGCTACGACCTGTTCTGATTGAAGCATGAGACTTGGGTTCAACACTGAAATAGGTTCAAGTATCATATCCTGTGCAGTGTGTGATTGCCTTATTTGCTACCATTCAGCAGTTCTGGCTTTATTTTCCTTTTCCCTTCCAAGCAGGGCATAATCTGAGATGATAGGTCATTTGGCCAAGATGTCATTGGTTTCATTTCAGGAAGGGCCATCTTTTTTTAATTATTTTAATTTTGTTTTCCTTTACCGAACAGCATTTCCTTATGCTGGTAGTTCAAAATGCTGTCAGTTTGGCCTCCAGCTTGTAAAGCTCCTGGAGCTAAGCTTATTGCTGCTATGGACCTAAACGAACATGGCTTGTGCTATTGAAAGGAAACACGGCTCGTAACTCAGTCCCTTGGTTGCCACCTATCCTGGAAGATTATTTGTTGTTTACTGTGTTTAGAGAATAAATGTATTATCAAGGGAGGAGGCACTGTGCAGAGCAGGTTAAGAACTTACCTGGCTATTTTTAATGACATTCTCCAACACTTCTATCCTTTATTACAGGTTGAATTAGTTACAAATGTTCATTTCACTTTTATTTCAGCTGTTGTTTCTTGTCCCAGTATTTTATTATCTGCTTTTAGACATATATTGTTAGATCTTTTCTTTTGGTGAACATTAAGTAATATGCTGTTAACCATTGAGTTTGTTTTGTGATGTTTTCCAGCTACCATAGATGTAAAGCGGAATATCTTTGACTTGTGCACAGACAGCAAGGACTGCTATCTGGCTGTCATTGAGGTAAAGGAGCTAAGAATAAACTCTGGTCTCTGTAGATGTGGTTTGAGTGCATTGCTTTTTGTTTCTTTTTAAAACCTTCAGAACTGATGATACTGGAGTTCCTACTGTTAAATTCATGCCCTAAGTGGTGGTGGTGTTATGATAGTAAAGATGCTGTTAATTATTTTTCTTGTCCACCCACAACAGTCTTGTTTTTCTGCCTCTGATTCCTTAAACTTCCAGACACATTTGCCTCTCTTCTTCAAACACTTCCCACTTTAAAAAAAAATGAAGAGGTTTTCCTTTTCATAAGCATAGAGAAAAATGCTTTTTTTTCTTTCCTATTTATAGCAATAATTTCCTATTAAAACTTGCACTGTATTGAATAACTGGGAAATGCAGTCTTCCTGGGGCTTCCCATGGAGCTTTTCTGTGAATCACTCTTATTGTTCCTTTTTCACTTGTCTTCTAGCAAAATACCAGAAGCTAAGGATCTGAAGCAAAAATTACTGAGTGAAACTTCTGGTTTGTTAGGGGCAAAGCCAAATGAAACTAATGGGTCTTGGACCCAACTATATACATGTAGTGACTAATTTAAAATCCTGTCGACTTAACACTCTGTGAACCACCGATCGTTACAGATCAAAAAAAAAAAAAAAAGTGAGTCAAGAATTTGTAGTAGGGCAAGCTTCATGTTTAACTACTGAAGTTGGAGTTGCTAAGGTTGTGAGGCCAAGATACGAAAATTTTCTTTTATAGGAGTCACTGGAAATATTACTTCAGGGCATGTGGCAGCAGTGGTTGCTGGGGTGTCAGACTGGTGTCTCCTGGAACCCTTGCTATATGACAGTTCTTAGCATTCTCTGAAGGATATGTTTCAATGGTATGATAGGGAGGCAGATTTGAAAGGAAGTGGTGTGTGGTTAGGTGAGAACTAACCCAAAACATGTTAAGGATCCAGTAAATGTTTTGTTAAGTCTACTAGTAAGAGCGTAACTTATGAATGACAAAAGCAGAAAGTCGATATTTACATCACTACTGGACTGGTCCTTGAAACAAACCAAATACTCATTTTTAGTACTAATTGTACTGCTGATGGTAAATGGAAGGGAAGGATTTTGGTAATGTTTCTGTAATTGAGATCAGATATAGCATTGAATATGAATGTTGAGCTTAATTCCTGAGGTTAACTGCTGTGTGGGCATCTCCTCTTCAGAATCAAGGGAGCATGGATGCCATGAACATGGATACGGTTTGCAGACTGTATGAAGTGGGCAGGCAGCGTTTGGCAGAAGATGAAGAGGATGAAGAAGAGGATCAGGTGAGAAGTAGAGCATTAACATGGTTGTTCAAGAGTAGCTGTTAGCAATCGATGTGTGAGAGGCCACAGGTGTTCATTAAAGTTCAGATCCCTCATTTGGTCTCACCTAATGTGAAGTAGATCACTTTACTGTCAGCGTAAACTAAGACTGACTATGCAAAACCTGTGTGAACAGTAACTTTGGGCACTGTAAACTGACATAATAACGTATAGTTCATTTATTAATTTCCCTAAGTGTTTCAGTCTTGATCAGAAACTTTGCTGTTTGTTCTACTTGTTTTTTTGAAAATATTTTGACACCCAGCAGAGACAATAGTGTTTGAAGTTTTCCTTTTTTTGATTCCAAGTCTCATATTTGGCAATAACTTGTCGCCAATTTCTGAATGAGACACAACTTGTGACTAATGCAGTGAAACAGCACAGTACTGCTACACAGCAAAATGTTTTAAGAATTTTAAAGGAAGCTGTTGGTTTTCCTTCTCAGATCTGCCATTTGATCTCTGGCAACTTGCCAAAAGAGCTAAGATCTGCAATAAGTGCTACTCAGGGTACATTTGGTAAAATACACAGTAGCACAGATACTTACTACAGTACAATGAGAATTAAAGACTAATTTGTAGCTTTTGGATGTCAGGTGGGGTTTTTTGTTTTATTTTGTTTCGGGTTTTTTTGAACAGGCAAAGACCTTATGCTTCAATTCCCCAAAGATTTTAAATGTGTTATTCTCTGCTCTTGGTGTCTGCATTCTAGTATATCATATATTTGTGTCTTCTGTGAGAAAAGCTGACTTTACCTTTTCCAAAGAATGCCAGAAGGTAATATTTTGGTGGGGTATCTTTCCAGACTGTGTGGAAAGCTGGATTTCTGATACCCTTTCTGTCTCTGAATTTTCCTGTTGCCGGGTTAAAACTTTTACTTTGTAGTTCAGAAGACTGGATAGCAGATCCCTGGAAAAAGCAGTTTTCTTTGCAGTTTGTTGTTGTTGTTGTTACAATTTCACTGTCATGCTGAAGATAAAGCAGTACTTCTATTTTGCATACACAGTTTGTTGTCCTGTCCTCTCAATGTGCTACAAGGTTGCAGTTGAAGTCTTGGCACTCCTATGACATCATCGGTCACTGTTTATATCCCTGGATTGGATGGATTCAGTTTTGGAACTTTTAGGATGGGTGAAGAGTAGAATTCCTTGGGAAGCAATGAAGGGGAGGAAATCACTGTTCCTTCCAAAGTGTTTCTACTTTCTAGCCATCCAGTGCTTGCCTCAGGCAATAGTTCCTATTTCTGTCTCTTCTCTGGTTTTGTTCACATTCAGTATATTTTAGTAAGCTTATTCACATTTTCGTCATAAAATCTCAGAAAACAGTTTGTAGCAAAAACTGATTGTGCATTGTACAATGATTAACTCGCAGCTATCAAGACACTGTTTTGTGATATCGCTGGTAAGTGTTGACTTAAGTGGAGATCTGTGTTTGTTTAAGGGGACGCAGTCTGAATGCTGTTGGTTCCAGTCTGTAACACCAGGTACCAAGCAGAGATAAGGTATCTATCACCCATCAACTGTGACTGGGGACGCTTCCTGTCTTACAGATGGAGGTGGCCCTGGGTACGCTAAAAGCTTTTCTGTAAGGCTCATGGAGTATTCAAACAAAGCTGCTCCAGGATCAGTTTGCAAGCTAAGAGTAACGAGGTGATATTGCATGATTGCTGCTTTTTATGGTCTTCATTTCTGGGGTGTATAGATGTTTCCTAGACGGTAACTTTTAGGGATGGCTACAGTCACGTTTATTTAGCAAGAGAGATTTGGTTTTAATATAAACAACACTTATGAACCCAAATTCAGTTCAATCTATATTTATTTAGTAAAACATAAACAAGCCCCTTGCTCTCAGTCATGTAGCTGTTCACTGCTATTCCTCCAGGTTTGTTCTAATCTTAGACTTACAAAATATAGCTTTGTCTCCATAGAGATACCCAGCATTGAGCTAGAATGAGTAGAGGCTTCCAGAATAAAGACGGAATCTCTCTGGCACACTTGTCTGTTAAGGCCAGCAAGAGTAATTTGTTTCCTGATGAAGAGGAGTTTTCTGTGCATACATATGCTCACACATATGTAGGTGTTTACTACTTGACTAGTTAGTTTCTGTAATTTAGGCTTTGAAAAATTGGAAATAAACTTTCAAACTTACTGGGACTTCTCACAGATATTCTAAAACACTTTCTGGATAAAAGAAGATGCTTTCTGATCTTTTTCATTCAAATGGTGTGGGGGGAGATCCATGTGGGTCAACATTAATCTGGTATCTCTTTGGTAAAGATTTTTCAAGCAGATATTAATCTGTTTAACCCTTGTATCTTCACACCTTGACTTTATGCATATATATTTTTGTATATGATCTATGTGGGCCCACAAGTAGAGGGGGTTTTGCCTCTACAGAAAGTAGTAAGTACTCAAATAGAAGCATGTTTGATGGGCAAGCCTTGCTTGGAGGTTATGTGATGCAGAATAAAGTTGCTTTAAAAATTGTGCTTGAGACAAGTTAAGAGCTGTGGAGAAAAATATCTGCCTGAGATATTTTACTTTAAATTTTGACGTCAAAACTGACATCATGAGGCAAGCGTTAGGTCTGTGACAGATTTTTGAAAAGCAAAAGACTGAGAGTCTGTAAAATGAACCTAGCAGGGATATTTGGCCTACAGATATCTTTCTATTCCTTCTTTTATTTAGGTGAAAAAACAAACCTACTATATTACTCCCCCTTTCTGAAACCAAACCTAGTAAAATCAATTGATATATTACATAATTTACTCTCAAATTAAACGATCAGGCTGGCTTAGCTGGCCTGTGTATGGTCCTGCTGCAGTAAATGTTTATGGTTTTGTTTGAAATAATTGAGAATAGGACTGGTGTAGCTGGGTTCTCCCTTGGCTGTTGTACTAGCCATTCATGTGAGATCTCCCGGAAGCTGCCTTTTCCTAGTTACGGCCAGTAATCCAGAGTTGTCAAGCCTTGTTAAACAGAACAAACTCTACGCAGATATTGATACTCTGTGGTCTGTACTTACTGTGGTAACTGAAGGCAAGTGAAGATGTGACACGCTCAGCAAGAGCTGGTTTGTGAGCTTCTTTGTTGGACATTTTACTCTTAAGAATACTAGTCTTTCTGCCTTGAACTTTCATGAGTTTTTGGTGTATTATTTCACTGCTGGGTGGGTATCTAAACGGGTCCATCGGTGACTGACAGTCTTACAAGTATTTGCAAGACTGTGTTCAGCCTATGGGGAAATAGGCAGAGTTTCCTGTTCTTCAGTCTGCAGCAAGATCATCCTCCTCTTCCTCCTGTATTTACCACTGGTTTGATACACTCATTCAGAGTTAGACTTAACAAAAACAAGCTATGTATATAAGCTACTGGTACAGATGCTGGACCATCTTTTGGTTGTTAGCTTGCTTAATTCTTATTTCCCTTTCTTGGCTGATAAGTATCCCCTGTTTCACTTGGTAATCTACTGTCTTCTGTAGTGAGGCAGACCAGCAATTCAGAGGAAATGGTGCAAAGGAAAGTGAACGTACTGATCTGGCCTAGAAATGGCACATGGCAGTTGCTACAGGCTAGAAAAGGAGACTTCAGAAATACTGAGTGATAAGAAAAGCTAAAATCAGGGGAACTGGCTTACCACAGAGTAGACTCAAAACTGTGAAACTTAAGTCTGGATGATGTGATCTTCTGAGTGGGTTACAGGATTTTCAGTCTGTGCATTTTTATATCTCTATTGTAGTTTTTCTTTCTACATTAGTTCTTTAAGGTCTGTTTTTCTCTCTGTGGTACATGATATGGATGATGTTGTATCTGTGAGGCTCAAGTAGTATTCCTAGTTATTGTCATGTTCAGAGAGATTTATGGCTTCAGCAGCAGATTGCCACACCTAGCTGTCCCTGTCCTATAAAGTGTGTTCTACTTCTTTTGCCAGAACTGAAGAACTGTTAATTATCCTGCAGTGCTTCTGGGCTATCGAAATGGTGATGGTAGGTGTGTAATTTGTCTTTTTTGCATTGGTTTAGAAACTCCTAGGTGATACGAAATGAAAGCTTTAGAGATAAGGCAATAAAGACTCAGAAGACAATCACTCTTCTGACATGTGGTTTAGCCAGGATGGAGGATGTTTTTCCTCAACTTTATGTGGTCTTTGTGATCCTATTTTCTACTTTTGTTTTAGGACTCTCCGTGTCTGTCTGCAACAGCAATTCCACTGTACTTCTATTGCTGTTGGTTTGATATCGGTTTGTTTTCATGCGGGTACTTATTTGCTGGGGAAAAAAACCCACAAACCTTAATCCATATTGGCACATGTATTTGAGAACCATCAGACCACAGTGGTGCTTTGTCACTACAGGCTGCCTAGAATGATTTATGTCATCAGGGACCCTTAGTTTTTCAGGAGCTGTTCCTGTAACACTTGAAGATACGGTTTGTTTTGAAATCTTGCTTGAGATGAAATAGTTTACAGGATAATAGCCAGTAACAAGTATTTTCAGGTAAATGCCTCAACTGATAATAATATACATGTGTTTATTGCACACTTTTAACAGGAGTGTTTGAACTTAGTTGCAGAGAGGCTAAGTAACAAGTGTTTTCCATCAAAGAGTTGTTTACATAACAGACACATCTTTTGAACAAGCATCCTCCAAAACAGATATTTAAAAACAACAACAAAGTTTTCCCAGTACCTGTACTTCTTAGCATGCTTCTACATAGTACTGAATAACTGTGACTGCTTGAGCCTATTCTGCTAGTTTCACTAGCTGTCAGTGCAAACAGGAAATTCTTGGAAAGGGTAAAGTAATTTGAGTTTTCAGAAGGCTCGACCTAGTATTATGGAGTAAAACAGCTTCAGCGGAGATAAAAGCATATTTTACGTATTCGATGACAGAAATCAAAGTTGACTTCCTCTCACCTAACACGTCTTTCTAGAATTCCCAGAGTGGCTGGGATCCAAGAAAATAAAAGCTGCCTCAGCTGTGATGAGAAATGTCAGTCAGAAGCTTGAGAAAATAAAGACAAATTCTCATCCACAGAGGAGGAGTTCATTTACCTGCCAAATTTTGAAATTCCTTTACAGGGTATTTTGGTTTTGTCATGCAATTAAAAGACTGGGCTTATTTTTGTGAGTGAGTGTGGGATCGGTGAGAGGAAAGAAGAGCAGCAGATTCAGAAATTGCCCTTAGTTCTGGACTCCTTGTATTATTTCTGAGCCCTACAGCACAGATAATATAATAGTCACAATAGAACATTTATTCCTTAATGCCAGGGATAAATATCAACTGCAAAATGGTGACTTCCGTGTGCCTCAAAGGGGACAATGACTCTAAGGTTAGATTGTTTATCATCAGGTACATATAGACATGTTACAATGAAAACATTTCATAGGCAAACCCAGAGTATTGGTCAAAAGAGTCCCAGCTGAACATGCCAATCCAACAGAGGCCCAGGTACTTTGAAGTTTCTGTTTATTTGTCATGAATGAAAAAGCATCCATCACAGGTAAGTAGTCATTGTTAGACAAGCTAAACTCACTTACGTAGACTAAGAAAATAACTGCTTTTTTATTTCTTCACTCCATGTTTTGCTTCTGTGACATACTGTATGCTGTGTGCTGTTTCCTGTATTAAATCTGCACATACCTACATCTGCATAGAAGCCTATGGTAAGATTCCTTGCTTGTTACATATAGTAACTTCTGCCCATTCCCAGGCTTCTAAGTTTTTGAGCTCTGTGACCTCATTAATGGCTATGAAGAAGTAGAAATTCTAACACTGAAGTAGCCAAGAAGGTAAAAGTAGGTGCAGCCCTGTAGTGTGAAGGAAATGGATACTTAGAATTTAATGGTATGGTAATAGGAAGTGAGTTTGGGCTTGCTAGCTGAGGGGAAGGATGAAGACTAGGTAATCTAGGAGGTAAAATTCCTTGTATGCTTGACTCCCCAGAAGGACTGACAGCTGTATTTAAGCTTTTTCCACTGCTCATTATTCAGGGAGTGTTAAGAAGTGGGTGGGGGAGGAATTCCATAGAAACTGTTAAGTGACTGAAAACCAGACATCATCACTCCTGAGAATTGCATAGCAAAGGATCAGAAAGTACCAATGTGCTACACAGATGTTTTGGAAGCAGAGAGAAACAACTGTAAGAAGATATGACAAAGGGGTTGTCTCTGGAGAAAGGCAAATTACTAAAACAAGGAGAGACTTATTCCTCTGGAGTGAAACATTCTTCAGTGAACTTGTATTTGAACAACGATCAAATGTTGATATGAAAGCAAAGCCTCTTCCTGTGCTGGAAATAGGTAGTAATTAAAATAATACTGATAACTTGGACGAGACCAGATTACTAAAAATGAGTTTGCTTTTCTCTAGGAGAAACTTAGGGGAGGAGGGTGGAAGAGAGGGAGAAGTAAACTAGTAGGTAGTCTCTTGCAAAAGCAAATAAATTGACCAAAATAATGAGACTCTGGGAAACATTGATTTCTTTACCAAAAAAACCCCAAAACAACCCACCAAAAACCAAACCCCCAAAACCTAGAGAAAATAAACAGTTTATAAAACTTGACCAGATGCTTACCAACAGGTGGTTAGACTTAGCTACAAATAGCCAGAAGTGAATTAAATACAAACTGAAAGATTTGAAAAAGTGGAAAAAGCTTCACTGACATTTGACTAACTGTTTTGCACGTAGAAAAAAAGGCAGCCTCATAAATAAAAGTAAGAATAGAGTAAAGAAATAAGAGTAATATCATATAGCATGATCCAAACTGAGAGGTGCAATAGAAATAATAGAAATTGTGTTTTCAGAGGAAGGGACTGTTGCTGGAAAGCATCTGCAGGTGAGAGGTGTTGACTTGGAAGTGCTGATCGGAGGTGAGCATGGTGCTGGGGACAGAGCAGCCGTGGGACGATGACAGCTGAACAGCTCATAGAGCAGTAACAGAGGGAGCTGGGTGGAGAACTATTGACAGAAATATGTGTTTTGGGTTGTGAATCAACTCCTAGTAGAGGAAGAAAAAGTGAATGAGATATTAGATGAAAAGATGAAGCTTTTTGTAAAGACTGAAACAGCGTCAAATATGCAAAAAATCAATGAGCTGTAAATCTCAAAACTGAGTTAAGGTTTCCAAACTGAGTATTGTGGGATCTTCCCTTGGCAGCTAACAGCCAGCCTAGTGTAAATTTGAGAGATTATGTAATCTGCAGTTGAGAAGTCTCAAATTCTGTTCATAAAAAATTTTTTGTTTCAGGAAATGTAAGAAAACTATAAAAACTCTTAAGAGTGCTTATAAAGCAAGCTGGTGGTTTTTTTCATACTGCAGATCTGCAGTGCTTTAAGCCATACTTCCTGAAAGCACTTGGTACATACAGTGGTTTAATGTTAAAATACAGTGCAGAAATATGTTAAAATATATTAAAAAAAATTTAAAAAAAAAAATCAAAGTTCTGCCTAGGTGACATGTATTTTGCATAAGAGTTTGAATAAGTGAAAGACTGGGATTTTCCTGAGCTTTTAAATGTTTTTTGAGATGATCACTGGTGAATATGTTAAGTATCCGTAACCTGTACTACCAAAAAAAGACAAATTTTGTGTGTACAAAATGAATGGGTAAAGGGGAACAGGAAGAAAGTCAGTGATGAAAGTCTATGAAGTGTGTGCAAACGTGCATCAAAGAACAATATGGAAGAAAATACGTAACGCTTGAACAGCAGCAAAGGGTATTTACTAAGGTCTGAACGGGCTGTAAAGACCAGCAACGTGAATCAAGTCAAGGATTTCTTTGTTACAGTGCTGCCACTCCTATATATGCTATTCCTTTAGGGGATGTTGCTTAGGTTTTTTTCCCTTTGTAGTTATAAATGATAAATTAGTTGAACCAAATCTACTTGGCTTTTTGAATCTTTACGTAAGATCACAAACTGGTAGTAAAGTTGCTACCAGTACTTTGCTTTGAGATGACCTTGAGATAATCCTTTGCTATATAATCAACTTTTCTGAATCTGTAAGTTAATATCCAGCTTTTCTTGTATTACTACATCTCTGCAGCCTCCCCCTTTGCTATCCCCTTAAAATTATAACTGGGGTTTTGTTCCTTGTTCACTTTAAATTGCCAGCTTTGTCTTTCTTTGTTGCTTTATTTTTGCAATCTTTTTGCTTTAACTGGGGTGAAGTCAGCACTGTATTTATGCAGAGAAGTGGAGGCAGGAAGTCATTTTGTGTATGAAATGGGGTGGGTGTTTCCTAGATTAAAATTCCTTTATTATAATTGTGATACTGTGTTTTTGAAGAGCAGAAAGGGTTGGCCATCCAGGTATGTTGATACGGCATTGCACCTGTTATGCAGTGGTATTTGTGTGTGCTGGAGATGAAGAGTAACACTGGTACGGTACTGTGAAGATAACACCAAAACCCCCCAGTATTTGTATTCACTATAATATATAGTAATTAATACATATCTATGTAATATATAATTACAAATTTGAGTCTCATTAGGGGTCAGTGAGTATTCTACGTTAAACTGTTCTACTCTTGGCATCTATCAAGGTAAAGCTCCCTTAAGCTAATCCTAAATTTAGGTATCTACAAGCAATTGATAGACCTGAATCACTGTGTAACTAAAATAGGTAGCAATGTGACATCCTTAATTCAAAGGCTGTGCTCCATCATGTCCCTCTGAATGACTATTTAAAAGGGAGCATGAGACTTTTTCCCTCTGTCATAGCCTCAGGTTGGGATTGTTTATAGTCTTAGATGAATTACATGGGAAGACAGGGGTTTGGTCTGGCTGTATTGTAATAATAGTGCACCAGGCACACGGAAATATCAGGCAGTGAGTCAGAGTGCTGATAGTGAGGTAAAATGCTTTTCAGAGGGAAGGTTATGAGATGGTCAGCGTGATTCTACACTACTACCCTCGTGCCTTCTGTAAAGATAACTGGCAGTGTGAAGTGGCCTCTCTTGGAGAGAGAAGAGAATATTCTGTAAGGAAGCAGAGGAGGAATGTGAGGACTCCATGAGCAGTTCAGGTTCTGAGCTAAGCAGCTTTTACAGAGAACAATCCAACTAGAAGGTAATGTTTAGGCATCTAAAGGAGTTAGTGATGGCTAAAACAAGTCCTTGATACTGTTGGAGTCATATAGAGTGTGCTGGTCCGTGGGTTCTGTGGATCAGTGTACTCCAATGAGGAAGACAAGCACAGGTGCATGCTTGTTTTGTATAGACGTGCTTGTTCTTTTTTTATAGCATACCTGTGTCATTGCCCAAAGCTCTTGGGAACTACCGATGAGTAGGTAGGAGCTTTTGCAGGTTTTTCCTTCACAAATCCAGATATGGTTTGGAATAACTGTTCTGCCTCTCTTCCCTTGTGCCACTGCACAAGGGTTTCTTTCACTGCTTTTACTCTGTATGCTTGTATGAGTCACTGGGGAAGGCATGCCGGTTTTTATCTGTGTGTGGATCCCTTACGCGAGACAGTTGTGGTGTCTGGTGAGCATACAGCCTAGATATCCATTAACAGACTGCACATCACTTACATATGATGGTATTAGACTCCACCTGGTATTTCCTCACACCTTTCTCAGCTATATGTCCCACAGATTGGTTTTGGGTGCAGAAGCTCAGTGTGCCCTTTTAAGAGATCTCCCCACGTACGCGCAAGCCTTGTGTTTCTGGAGTATTGCCGTGTGCCTGCAGAGGTTTGTGCTTCGAGGTTGTTCAGAAGCTAATGCAGAATTAATTTGCCTGTTACTTAGCAGAAGCACCACAGTGTCCAGGTTCCTGTTTGCGTCCTTTAAAACATGACAAGATACAGGTTTCTCAGTAATTAAGATCACTCCTCTTGATCTGTGTTCTGTGTCACTCGTTAAGCTTGGTAAGGATGAGTGCTGTGTCGTGTCATGCTCTCACGTGCACATGTGACTTCTTGTGGCGTGGTTTTTCACACTATTTTCTGGTTTCCCAAGGACAGATATGACTTAGATTTCATCTGACTGTTCTTAGGTGGTTTTTAAATGGGCATGGCCTGATTTTAATTGCCTACTTTGGATTTAAGTAATTTAAACTGGAAAGGTGGAAACATTGATTTCAGTTCTCTAGTATTCTGTGGCTATCTCTATTTTCACAAAGGATTTTTCCTCACTGGTTGGTATAATCCTTCAAAGTTAATTTGCAGCTAAATATACAGCTTTTCTGTGTAATTTGGCATTTATTCTTGTCAGCCAGAAGAAATCTTTAGCTTTATACAACTATATTTAATTTCATCCTGTATTTGAAGGATGATCTTGCTATATATGCATTGCCTTAAGCTTGAATGACAATGTTGATAAAATAGTATTTCAGTTTCCAATAAATACATTAAATGTGAAACATAATCCAATTCAGTAGTTTTGACATTTTCTTCTAAGTCATTATGGGCTAGATATTTAGGAAAAAAAGATGCTTTCAGAAATTCCAGATGTGGAAACTAAGAGGGTACTAACTCTTTTCAGAATCCTTTAGGTTTCAACTAAAAATGAATGACTCTAAATGAATCTCGTAGACAACAGACTTTTTGCCTGCTGTCTGCAGTTGTGTGTCTGTCTCCAGACACTGAAAAACTGGACTTAATTTTTCCAAGCTTTTTAAATAAATTGATCTCCTCCTTTCCAGCTTCAGAGTTGTTTAGAGACAGTAAACTCTCCTGCCTTTTCAGTTTTGAATCAGTTTTTCTATTCTGAATAGAGGAAGAAAGTTTAAGACATTGGTCTCTCTGCAGATACTGCATAGAACAACAGTAAAAGTTAAGGCAAAAGCTTTTATACTCCATTCAATGTATATCATGGGAAATTATGCTCAACATGGCACTGCATTTTAAAACTGTGAACTACAAGTAATATATTTCCTCTCCCAGTGTGTATACAATTCAAAAAGCAATGTCCATTTATTTGAGGATTCATTGACTCAAAGTTTGTAATTGCCTAAAATAAGCATAAGCTTTAATACCAGTTGGTTTAATTTTATATTTAATATAAGCTCTTTCAGAAAGAAAACTGGATGTAGCAAACAAATGCTTTTATACTGTAATCTTCATTTAAATAACACAGCACTTCTGGTCAGTAGAGAAGACTTGGCTGTCTTTTGCAAGTGAAGAAACAATAAAATTTGCCCAGGCTTTTTGGCATTCCTTGTTTCTTTTGCCTATGACAGATGTTGGATTTGTGTGGGTGTGGTGGATTTTTTATAGCACTGACTGAAGAAAAAGTACGTTGGGGAGATGACGGTAAGGTCTTTTTCCTCTGTGCTTTTAGATCTGAAAACGCAGCAGTCTGAACAGCACAGTGTGAGTGGGGTGAGCTTGAGGGCAAAAACTAACCCTTGAAGTGGGTTGTTAAATACTTAACTGCTTCATAATTTTGGAAAATGTATTCCCTCCCAAAACAAAGGGGCAATTAAAACTGGATGTCTTGAGAGCTGCCTTCCTGCTGCATGAGAGCATTCTGTTAGAGAAAAAGAATGTGACTGAGGAGCTGTGCAGGTATATTGAACTGTTTCTTTGCATCTTGGAGACTTCCTGGAGCTTGCCTTGTGATGACACACTTTTGGCTTCTCATTTGTTTGGAAGAACAATAGGACCGCAACAGCTTCTTCCCACTCAATTTTATCTGCTAGACACAGATTTCTGAATTTCATCTGTACAATGAAAAATTCAGTTGCTTTATTGAATGCAAATTCTTATGGTTTGATAGAGGAAGATCTTGATCCACAGGTAAATGCCAAAGATGAGACTTCTGACCTGCTTTAAACAGTTCTATAATCTGAAGCTGCGTGTTTTAGGGATTGGTTTAGGCTAATAGTATCTTTCCCTGCATTTTACATCTCATCTAAATCAGGAATGACTGAGAGACTGAACATCCATGCTGCATGCTGTTTGATGCAAAGTCGAGGTTTTGGTCCAGTTGAAACTAAAGCAGTTTTACAAACTAGCAACAAAGCTATGGATTAACGGGTCTTACTGCATGTCCCTCTCAAGAGTGCATTGTGGTGACACGTGTTGATGGCCAGCACTGGAGAGGAGCTTGAGCCAATGGTACCTGTGTTGCAGCAGCATTTTGCAGAAAAGACTTTGCAGGCCTGCAGATGATCCTAGCATGTGTCATGTTCTGTAGTCATGGAGAGAAAGTGTTTATATGGGTGATGGGAAAGTGTTTCTAATGTGCGATGTCTAGACATGGGGAGCAGTGAAAACTATCAGAGTGTTTTCTTCTATTATTCCATTTTATGTTTGTTTTGATGCCTGCAATGGACTTTTTTTGTTGTCTTTATAGGAGGAAGAAGAGCAAGAGGAAGAAGATGATGATGAAGATGATGATGATACAGATGACCTTGATGAACTAGATACGGACCAGCTGCTGGAGGCTGAGCTGGAGGAAGATGAGAACAATGAGAATGCCGGTGAGGATGGAGAAAATGACTTTTCTCCCTCCGATGATGAGGAGCTTGCCAACCTCCTGGAAGAGGGAGATGAGGCTGAAGATGAAGATTCTGACGCTGATGAGGAAGTTGAGCTGATTCTTGGAGACAGTAAGTGTGTGCCCAGCTTGGTGACCACAGGTGACCTTGTCCTCCGTTGAATGTCTGAGGAAGATCTAAGTCTTCCCTGAAATGACACAGCTGATTCCCCCTCACTGGTATGAAAGGCACAAGTCATCGTGCTTGTTCACCTGTGGCTTCTTGAAGTAATCTGTTGGTAAAAACACGTTTTACCTGAGAGAACAACTGTGAGTTCTGGAAAGGGAGGTATCTCCTTTCTTCAAGTGCTCCCAGGTGCATGTGCAAGAACTTGGCAGGCCAAGGAGCTCCATGGGAAGAAGCTTTGTCTGATTGCCTCCCTGTCTTGCCCTTCACACAGGTTGAACTGTTACCTCACCTGTCTTCTCTGCCTTATTTGTACCTGTAAGGACAGAGGAGCATTTTTGGTCCTTGGTGCTATCCTTTCTCTTTTGTAATTGCTTAAAGTGCAAAACTAATATGGCATTTCTGACTTCACTTCCTTTTTTAGACTGTTTTGAAGCTAATGTAACTTTAGGGATAAAATTTAAATTGTTCTTTTTTTCTGCCATTCCACAGATACAGAGATTTGAAAAATTAACAAAGTATGTATGTGTATAAGAAAGAAAGGTCTGAACTTTTTATGTAGCAATTCAATTTAGAAAAGGGCTTCACAAGAGAAGGTGAGCAAGATAGCATCAGGCTTGGGACTTGTGACACCAGATTTTGTTCCCTTTTTTGCAGCACAATTTTTTGAGTATGCGCAGCCAAGCCACTTAGTTCTTTTGCATTTCCAAGCTGTAAAATGAGGATAATGTAGTTACCTTAAGTTAAAAGGTTGGTAAGGGTAAGTAACTACAGTGTGAGAAGTGTTTGAGGTCCTGCGGTGATAGGAGATGAATGTGAGACCTGAGTGGGAATCAACCTTCTCTGCCAATGTGCTGGAGGATTAAGCACGCCAGGCCTCTGTTTTGGTACCAATGTGGCTGGCAGACTGGTTAATGTCCCTCTTTTCTGTTAGAATGCAGCTCAGGTGTTTTTAAGGATGTGGCCACATCAGGTTGCCAGGGTTATTCTGTGGGATCAGTCTGCTGTTCTCTTGAAGGTAGTAGGTATACAATGCAGGGCCATATAGGGCCTTTACATAGCTCAAATTCATTAATAGCATACTGCTGGCAGGTAGCTTCTGCATCTCGCAGTAGCTGGCAGGACCTTCTTGACACAGCTCCACTTCTGTTTCCTCAGGGGGGCAGGGCCAGAAGCTGTTAAGAGAGCACCCAGGGTGCTGTAACTTGAAGTGTCCAAGGGGCAAAATGGAGGGGAAGTTCAGGCCATTCCAACAACTATTCCTGTAACAAAACTAGGTGCTACTTGACAGTTATTTCAAGTGTGCTCTGCAGAGCAGTACATGTTATGAAATGGCCACATCTGTACACTGTTCATGGATAAAACCACTTGATCAGAACGTTGATCCAGTATGGCTGTGGAGCTGCAGCCAGCCCATCCTGTGGCTGTTAGGTTGTTTAGCGATGTCTTTGGGAACTTACAGCAGGGAGTGCAGCTCTGCCAGGCTGATGTATGCGTGGTCCTTGCACAGGGTTTGATGAGTGGCGTTCTGTGGCTTCTTTGACTTCAACATCATCTGGCTTGCTGTTGTTTCTCACGCAGGAAGAGCAATTAAAACATCCTTCTTCTTTGCTTGTGCTGTGTTCCAGAATTAAGAGTTGTAAGGGTGCTGACACTATTGCAAAGTACAGATCCGAGGCATGGTGATGGATTTGGAGTGCTTCCTACTGCAGACTCTTGCATTTTGGATGAACCTCTGTAATGTACAGTGGGTGTGCTTCAAAACAAAATAATTCAAAGAACAGTTGAAACAGAGGAGCGAGTGGCTTTGATTCCTTGTGCTTTAGAAGAGGTTTTCCTTTTCAGGAATAATCCATGGAGCATCTTTTAAGTATAAACTTGTCTTCCTCCTCCTTTGTCACCACCTTGAGGAGGGTGGATCTCTTTGTCTTGTCCAAAGCAGTTTCTGCATTGTGCAGACCTTTCAAGAGCTTGTTCCTGGGCCAGTGGGGTGTTCTTTTTGAAATGCACGTGTGACACGGGTTAGAAGAAATATATGGAATTCTCACCAGCAGCATGGCTGACTCTTGTTTCCTCTTTTCTGTAACTGAAAATGGCAACTTCCAAGCAGGTCTTTAAGCTTCTGCCAAGCAGTTAACTGCAATCAGGTTTATGTGTAGACATGGAGTTCAAAATTGGAAGGTTGTGTCGTGGACTGGAATTAAAAGTTAGGAGATCCCTTTTTCAAAGCTTTCCTCTGGTGGTTTTAAAAAAATAAATAATCCCAAAACCACCACCACCACCAAACCCCAACTTTTTCAGCTTCTCTTCTTCTCCAGAGTTTCTGGATTATTGCCTTGCTTGTGCTTCTTTCCTTCTTACTCTGCAAGTGCAGCTGCTGCAGCACTGGCTGGTGTTTTCCAGCTTCCCTTACATGGCTGTAGCTGTTCTGGGAGCACTGACGACCCCTCAGCTTGGGCTCAGTACAATGGGTGGTGAGCCTGGAGCATCCCTTGCTGATCTTCAGGGAGGAGGGTTGGGGGAAAGGGTTTGTGCCCCTCTGCTGCTTGCCTGTGATTTTTTGTTTTTCCTAAGGAAAGCATCTGAGAAGGGGTGAACCTTCCAGAAGGCCTTGTTTACCTTGACAGGCATTTTAGAGATCCGGTATAACTGAGATGGCTAAGAGGAAGTCTTGGTGTCTTTTTTTTTTTTTTAAACTGTTTTTAACACCTAGTTAACTGCAGCATCCAATGAATTCACATAGGAAAAAGAGCCACCATCACCTCTCAGGTAAGGCAGGAGACCTCTTGCTGCCAGAGCTGTTACCACTTCCCTCTTGCACAACTGAGGGAGGAGAGATCTTATATTTTAAGATAAAAAGCAAGCGTGTGTGTGTGTGACTGCTTCTGGCAAATTCTTTCATGTCTTTGTTCTGTACCACAATGAAGAAAACCAGGAAAAGCACAATTTTTCAGGTCACCTTTAGCAAGTGCCATTTAGCTAAACTCATTACAGAAACCTTCGGGTTGCTAGAGGAGGGTTCTCATCGTGAGCGTACGGCTTGCTTCCCCCTCTGTGAGCAGGTCTCCCACTGTGCTGTGCGGAGGGAGTCACAGGCCAATAAGAACCAAATACTGAGAAAGTCTGGGTCTAACTTACTGCGTAATGAATTAGCCCTGTGCACATTATAGAGAGGCCATATTCCACCATCAGGTTGGTGGAACTGTCAAGCTTGCTTTCAGATAATAGCTGTGAGGAATGACTGCCCCATCTGTCCAGCCCCCAGCATGAAGAGCTGCTGCACTTAGATGTGCACAGTAAGTTGTGCAGGGAGCTCACATGCAGGTAACTTGCTGCTGGCATCCTTCTCATCTTTTCATAGGGAAGAAAACTGCCAGCTAATAGAAACTGCACTTGCTGAAGCTGCTTTCCTCTTGAACCCCCTGTTTTAACCAGGGAGAGAAAGCTCTGGTGCAGATTTGCTAACTGCTTTTGATTGATTTGAAAAGCACTAACGGTGCTAGTTGCCCCTCTCATTGCTGGGGAGTTGCTGATCTCAAGCAGGTGGTGGCCATCTCTCGTAACTATGAATGTGTTGCCTTGCTTAGCAGCCCTGACAGCTGTGTTCTTCCACAAACCAAACATAACCTCCATGTCTCCTTTTCAGCTGACAGCTCAGATAACTCTGACTTGGAGGACGACATAATCCTGTCTCTGAATGAGTGAGGAGTGACTGCCAGGCGGGGTGTTGGCAGGAGGAGACGCTCCCTTCCCAGCAGAAGACTGGAGACCAAATTGGAAACCGACTCTGAGCACCCCGACCCTTTTTCTCCTGGGAAAACCTGAGGAACTCCAGCCCATCCGCTGCGTTGGTTTGAGTCAGTTTGAGGCTCGGGGCTAAGTCTGAGGCTTTACAATAAAGAGACCTGGGATTAGGCCTCTTTTTCTCTCTGCCTTTTTTTTTATTTTTTATTTTAGGCTGAGATGACTCTTCAAGGAAACTTCTGAAGATATTTCACAATATATTTTCTTTGTATAAAGTTCTTTCCTAAAGTTCAGAAATAGTTTTATATAAAACAGGAAAAAAAAAACAAAAAAAAAAGGGCAGGTGTTCTAGTAAAGAGGGGATGAACTTTGTATTCCTGTAGTACCTTGTTACCATGGGGTAGGTTCAGGGGAGAAAAATTCTTTAAAATTAAAAGAAGAGGCATTTTTATGCAACTACTAAATGAAATAAGAGGATCATGGTTTCTAAAATTGTTGAGGAGTGAGAATATTTTTATTTTAAATATGATGTTATTTTTTAAAAAAAAAAAGCAACAGGTGTTAACGCCTGCTAGTGCGCCAGTGTGTTTCAGATGCTTTTGTCCTCCAGGGAAGAGCCCCGGGGGTGGTGTTTGGTAACTGAACGTACAGGCTGTTTAAAGCAGAGATTCTCGCTGTGGTACCAGCTATAGTGGGAAGCTGAAATCCTGGCTTGGCCTAGTCAGAGCCTGCTATTCCTGAAGACACGGGGATCTGGGATAGAAGTTTGAGCCCTCTTTCTCCCCTCTGCCCTTTGTGGTTCAAGAATTTTAATCTTTTTTTTTTTTTTTCTTTTCCTCCCCTCCCTCTTGCCCTCTGTGTGGAAACTGCAAATTGAAGGCCTTTTTCTTTAATGTAAAGTGTATTTATTAAAAAATTAAATAAAAATCTCGTCTCTGTTTATGGCTGTGAATTGTAGCCATGCATTCCTCTGCCACCCATGCGAAAGTGGTGCCCTGTGCAGGAGAGCAGCTAGGTGTAGCTAGTGGCCTGGCTGCAATAAGGAAGGGCAAAGTAAACAAGGGGTGAGATTTCTGAGCGTGCAGGTTCCACCCACTGCTCCAGTCCACTGAGGCTCCCAGAGCTGCGTGACATTTCACAGCACCCATGGGTTCAAATCTGACTTCTTGGTTTGTGTGACAGCCTTGAATTCTCAGTGGGGTTGTGGGCAGCACAGCACCGCATCCTCCCTGTACTGTGTGGGAGCTGGAAGGTGCTGTTCGTGCTGGGCTCGGATTTTTGTTTAAAGATGCAGCAGAACATCCACTCTGTGGTTCAGCCACCTGAAGCATGGTGAGCTGCAGGGACCGCTCGCCACCTTGCTGGTGCGTGGGGTTTGGCAGTCCGTAGGCTGCCCTGTGGCTATACTGGCAGAAGGCGAATTAGGTGCTCCTGCTTGTACATGAGAAGAGGCCCTGCCCTTAGAAGGGGATGAAAAAAAATGGCAGTTGGGTGTCTGGTTTCACTGTATGGTACATAACTGCACAGCTCAGTTCTGTGAGTCAGAACTGGAAGGTAAGTGTGTCCCTTGCTTGCTTGGACAAGGCCACTAAATATGCGATTTATTCCCAGGTGTTCAGATAACATCCACTCAACTTTTTACCCTTTCTGTTTTGGCCACTTTCAGAATAGGGTTTGAGGCAGAACAGGGAGCTGGAGGCTTCTCACTCCTTGACACTACATCAAGTTTCCACCAAGAACTGTGATTGCTTCAACTAAGGCTCAAGGTTTCATTGCTTGAAGAGGAAGGATTTTCTTTTTAACCAAGAGAAGGGATAGCTTTTTCTTCTCTCCAGCATCACATCTACTTAATGCACTTACCCAGGGCTGCTTGTTAATAATTAAAAAGAAAGGTTCTGCTGCAACTGTAATGGATAATTGTACCCTACAGAGTTGATAAAGATGAACAAGTTGCGATTACTACAGCATTTAAAAGACCAGCAATTGGAGCAGTATTCTGATTAAATGGGGATTGAAAATCGGACATGCCATCCCACAGCTGCGGAAGCCAGCCTCTGCCTTATCAAAACCATCTTCTGCGACTTTACCTTAAAAGTGTGCTGCTCAGAAGGAGAAAAAAAACCACAAAGCGTGTACTCAACTACTAATAGCAGAGGGAGATACTGTGCCAGATGTCTGTATCTTGTTCTGGCAGCATACCACAGCTATCATCGGTGGCATCTGTTGCTGTTTTGGGCCTGGCTGTCTTGGAGAAATTTACCAACTAGTTTTGTGAGGCAGAACCAAAACATCCAGGATGGAGCTTCTATTTATAAATTTGACCACTGTAAGTATACGTGCCATCCCTCCCCTCCCACACCTGGCCTGACTTTACTGAACAGAGCCAAAGGGAGCCTGTGGCTAAGGCGGCAGGGCTCAGCTGCTGCAGCCTGCAGGTCACCCACCAAAATCTGCCGAGTTAAATACACCACCACGGGGGAGGCTGCCTGCACCCCCTGCTATCTTGTACCTCCTTTGTTCTTGCAGGGCATAAGTGCAGGGGAATAGAGTGACTGTAATGGGCTTTCAGAATGGGATTCAGAATTGAGACTGGCAGGGGTTGGTTTGGGTTTTGCCAGGCCGTAATTCTACAACTTGTGGGGATGGGGGGAAATCTCAGTGTTTGGAAAATTGCCTCTTCCCCGGCATCATGATTTAATCTATTTAAAAGCATGGTCTTTGGAAAAAGTCCTGTAAGCTTCCTGAATGCAGACAGGAGGTTGCTGATGTGATGCCCTATGGTATTTCTTTTCCTACGCAGACATTACAGACCTTGGCTTAGGGGGTGGAAGGGCCATTTAAACGTCCTGCCAGCTGGCTAAGACATGTACCTACCTCGCTGCGATGGAGGGGGGCCTTTGCAGGAAGGATGCTGTGTTTCCTCCTGTGTTGTGAGCAGAAACTAGTCCAGCACCTTCACATTGCCATGGCCCTCGTCACTCTGTGACCAAACCATGCGTAACTGCTCGGCCCATCTGGTACACTGCCACAAAGTTCCATGGAGTATAGGCCGTGTAACCATCGTGCCAGCACCCTGGGAAGCTGCGCGCATATCCCTGCGGCGTGGTGGTTCAGAAAAAAACCCCAAATCTCGTGTAGGTCATGGCTTGGAGAGCAGAGCAGTGGGTTAAGCTGAGTGTTAGCTAAGGGTAGTAAGCAAGGTAGGATCTACTGATCTACCCTTTTCCAGGCCTGTTTCTCTCTCCTGGAAAAAGCCTGGCTGCATGTGTGAAGGGATGGGGGGCAGGACTACAGGACAGGGGCCTTCACCCTCAGCACAGTCTGTGGAGCAATGGCAGTGGTTCGTTTGCATCCTGGGGAGCCGGGAAGGCTCAGGTCATCAGGTTAGAGGGCTGATGCTGCTTCTCTCCCAGGTTTTTTTTTCCCTTAAACTCTTTGACTTGTCATTTACACCTGTTAATTTGTTTGGAGGAGGGAGATTTGTTGGTCCTCCATTCACACACGCATGCTCACAACCGTCAGCTACTTCACTGGATACAGAAATCCCATCATTAAAAATCTTATCCAACCCAAAGTATGACAATGCTTGTCTTCTAAAAAACCCCTACATTATTATTATTTACTTGTCTCAAAAGTAAAGTGGGAAATGAAGGATTTCTAGTGGTTCCCTGGCTTTGCCATCAGGCAGTAGCAGGTTTTATCATGTACTGATCCTTTTCCTTCCGATTCCTCCCATTCGCATGCCCTGACACGCACGTCCCCACACACACACACACACACACACACACACACGAAGCCACTCCACAGCAGCACGAGCTACAGCTCCCCACCGGCAAGCAGCCAGCCCGGCATTTGTGATTGCACCACCACGCACTCTGCCTCAGACTGAACGGACACCTCCAACGCGTAGGATACTCTGACAAAAAGCTCTAATCACTCTATGACTCTGGCCATAAGGGGTATTTAATAGCACTTGGTTCAGATAACACTTAACGGTTACAATTGTTGACATTTGGCACTGTCTACATTACAACAGCATTGGGGACTCGGTCACAAGGTGGAAAGTCGGCGTCCCTGTAACCGTGCAAAACCAGGGGCAGTCCGGCTACCCTACGCCGTGCAGCCACGCTGTCGGGAAGGGAACCTCTGTGCTACCACTGCGGCGAGCCTGCAGACACGGCTTGGCTGCTGGGAGCGGCAGAGCTGCTCCTCGGCTGCCCCTGCGTAAATCGGCTTTCCCGGAGCCCGGCAGCTCCCAGCAGACGAGCCAGCTCACCTCTCGCTCATCCATGCCCCCGCACCGTGGACAAAACCCTCCCTGGCCTTGGAGCTGTACTCGGGCCCTTAGGACAGAATTATGTTTTCTGGGGTACAGAAGATGCATCATCAAGTGAAATACTAACCCCCTCATGATCACACTAACTCATCAGATTTACTTTTAATATAATCACAGTATTAAATGTTAAAAAAAAAACCAAAACCAAAACAAAACCAACAAACCAACTCATACTTGTTGGTATCAATACATTATTAAATTAAGCAACTGCTCATACATCATCAGCTGATGATGTACCTACTGTGAAATTGCAGGGTTAAAAAAGAAAAGCATCATTAGACTGAGTTATGCTCCCTGCTATATAGAGTTTGATACCAATCATACCTGAGAGCACAGTTTTAAAAGAGCCTTTGGCAGATATCAGCAAGTGAGTCGGCTTGGTCACAGAGAATGGTGCAAGACAGACGCTGGTTCTCCCAGGATTTTGTTCACTTGCTTACTACCAAAACAAACAAAAAAAACCCCTGCAAATTTAAAGAAACTTTTAACATTTAGTGTTTTAAATCCCACACAATTTTCTGTAAGCCTCCTAAAAAATCTACAGGCATCATTTTAAAAAATAAAAATATCCCCAAACTAAACAGTGTGGATTTTAACTCGAATTTGAACTAGTTACCACACCTTTACATTACTGAGCCATCAGAGGTGCAGGTGTCCTGGCTTCTCTCCTGAACAGCTGTCTCATACCACAGACAGAAAAGGTGCCGGAACCATCCCATCTGAAATTTCAAATTCTGATCTCCAGTTTCCTACAGTCATAGACAGGTTACTTGCAGTAACATAACACGTTTTCAGACAGCTGACATGTTTATCTTTTTTTTTTTTCTTCTGTGTAAGCCTGCAAACAAGTCTCAACCTTAGCAAAAAAAAGAATAAAAAAAAAAAATTGCAGTTTCTCTTTCAATCAAGGATTTCAGATAGTGCAACATGATCAACTACGCAAATGGGCACCTCTAGTTCACCAAAACCTTTGTGCCCTTTATCTGCTTGTCTACATCTAACATAGGCCCAAGACGGTTCCCCCTTAAATGATTTTTTTTTTCTCCTGCTTGTTTTTTTCTTTTATAAAAACTGGGAATGTCAAGCCTCATTTTTGTTTTACCCAGGACTTCTATCTGACTAAAACATGTATCCTGTGCTCTCAAACCTCACAGAATTGAATACAGAGTTGACTACTTTGTAGCAAACTTTTTGCCAAGTAGTAACTGTAATTTTTTTTTTTTTCCGTGTGTAAAAAACCACTTTGATTCTTGATCAGGACTTGCTTCCTTGGTAGCTGGCTTCCTGGGAAGCCTCTACCCTCAAATAGAGAATCAATAGGAAAGCATCCTGACTCAAACTTATGAAATAAAAAGCAAACAGGAAAAAAAAAAAAAAAAAAGATAAAGAGAACCAACCTTTCAGTCTCTCATACAGCACAAAGAACAACTCCCCTTCCCCCTCCCACCTTGCAGAACACGTATAAAGAGACGGAGGAGGTGCGGGAGGCTGGGGCCTGAGAAACTGAAACGGGTTGGGACCATCACCTTCCAGCTCGACAGCACAGGGAACGAGCCCTTCCTGGGCCATAAAAACTAGGATACTGCACAAGTTTAGAAATCCATCAGTGAACAAGGCTTTACTGACAACTTTTCATACAGTTAAAAAATAAAAATACAGAACAACAGCGGACAGTGTCACATATTAAAAACGAATAAAATGGGCTCTATTTAAATGGTATTAAAATTAATTAGGAACTAAAAATCTTACCACTTTGGTCGAGGTGTTTTGAGCCTCCACCAAAATGATCGGCCTTAAAAACAACTGGGTTGTGTGACACACAAAGAAAACATGGAATTTGAAAAGACAGTGTGGGCTAGGCAGTGTCTTTGACTATAACTATCACCATATGTTCTTCTTCTAACTTTCCCAATGTCCTTAGTGCTGACTGGAGGTACTGCTGAGAGAATTCACAAGGAGGGAAGGCGTAAAGCATGCCTGTGCTGTCTCTGCCCTTCGCCCCTCCCACGGGCAGGCTGATAACCCCAGCAGCCTGCTTCTGTTTCAAGTAGGAGACCAGATTCCTGAGAAGCCGTCGCTGCAAGCCAGGCTCTACAACAGGGAAGGTCCCCTCAGCCCCTGCCCCTCCCGGGGTGGATTGGGTCGCCAGGAGCACAGCATAGCCGTTGGGGCTGCCTTGTTTGATACGGCGAGTTACTTCATCCAGCTTGGGCTGGTCGAGCCGAAGTCTCTGAGCGATTTTGAGCTGCGTTAACTTCCCGCCGGATGAATGGTCTTTAAGGAGTCCATTGATGACACCGAGGTCTCCCTCCAGGATGTGCATAGAGGTGGGGAAGCAGCTATTTTTTAGCACAAGAAGCCCATTCCAAGCAAGCTGCAGTGTCTGAGCGTACTCTGATAAATTCTTTAGCTTTTTGGTCTCAGATTTTGGCTCCTCGTGAGTTTTTGATTCCGATTCACCAGTTCGATGATTGCGTTCGCTGTCCCTTTTTTTAGGCTGGGGAGCATCGGATGCCTCACGATGGGGTTTCTCCTCAGTCGCATGACGATTGTTCTGAAGGGAGTTACTCTGCTCTTTCTCGGCCCCGGATTCTGTAGTGTGATTCTCCTTGCGAGCCCTGTCTGGGCTGCGGTCTAAAGCTGGCCCACTGGCCTTTGTCCTGCTTCTGTCCTCGTAAGGCGAGTGAGTAGTCCTCCCGCGGTCACTGGAAAGACTCCGACGTTTCCGCCTCTCTTCCCACGGTTTGGGCACGGTGCGATCGCTGTCACTGCCCCAGCGCTCTCCGCTCCGGCTACGCACCGATCGGCTGTAGCTTTCCAAGTTGTTTCTGCGTTCAGCGTTTTTGGCAGGGCTGGCCCAGTCTGCCTCTGCAAAGCTCCTGTCTCTGTCCGAGTACAGGAGATGGGGAGGAGTCCTATCTCGCACCCTCAAGTCTTGCTCTAGGCTTCTGTGTCTGCTGTACCCATCAGCCAGCAGTTCATAGTGCATGGGGAGCGGTGCGGGCTGGTACTGCTGCGGGTATCTCGTCTCTTCTGCTTTGGCAAAATCCACTCGGAGTCTCCTCTCCGGTCCGCCCAAAGGAAAGCCCCTCATCTGCGCACAGGCGGCCTGGGCAGCGTCCAAGCTTTCGTACTGGATGTAAGCGAAGCTGTCTCCCTTCACGTAGTCAATAGTCCTGATGCTGCCGAAGCGGTCGAACTCCCTGGCCAGGGCAGCCAAGGAGGTACTTGGACCAAGACCACCCACCCACAGCCTGGTAGTAGGGTTGGCTTTCCCGTAGCCAATTTTGATAGGGTTCCTGCCAACAACGCGGCCCGACATGGCGACCTTGGCCCGATGCGCCATGTCCAAATTTTGGAACTTGAGGAAAGCGTAAGCCCCGCCTTGGCCCCGGGCGGGACGCTTGATCACCACTTCTTCGATGATGCCGTACTTCTCAAAGGCACGCCTCAGCTCTACTTCCGAGACGTTGTGGTCCAGGTTGCCGATGAAGAGGTTGCGGGTCGCTCTCTGGTCGTCCTCTGGCATCAGGTCTTCCTCAGCCACGATGGGGTAACTGTAAGGGCGGCCGCGCTCGTCGTACAGCCCGTAGTAATCCAGGGCCCTCTCCCGCTCCCGGGAGAGCCCGATGGCGGCCGCTTCCAATGCGAAGGCGGCGGCCGCAGCGTGCGCGTGCCTGGGCCGCGGCTCCCGCAGCAAGGGGCTGGTGACAGGCGAGAGCGATCTCTGCTTGTACTGGTAGGTGCCGTGGATGGGCGGCAGGTACCCCAGGGGCTCCGGAGAGGGCGCGGGGGGCGGCGTGCGGCTCCTCCGGCCCCCGCGCAGATACACCGGCTCCACCTTGAGGGGCCGATCGTAGAGGAGCAGCTGCCGAGCCCGGGCGTGCCGGCGGGCGTCGCGGGCGTCCCCGGGGTGTCGGAAGTTGACGTAGGCGACGCGGCCGAGCTCGGGCGTGTGGGAGAGTTTGACACTGATGTCCCCGGCGCCCCCCCCCGCGAAGCGCTGGAAGAGGCGGAACAGGCCGTCCTCCAGCAGCTGGTCGGGCAGGGCCGCGCTCAGCCCGCTCACCAGCAGCGTCTTGTACTCACAGGAGCCGGGCGGCTCCCCGGCCAGGCCCGCCGAGCCCCCCAGCGGCGCCAGCAGCAGCGAGGGCGCGGCGCCCGGCGGCGGCCCGGCCAGCAGGAGCGAGGGGGGCCACCACGGCGCCCGGCAAGGCCTTGGCCTTGGGCACGCCGAGCGCCCGGGACGAGGAGGAGGAGGAGGAGGAGGACGAGGGGGCGGCCTGGCTGCCGCCGCGGGCGCCCGAGGCCGAGCCGCTCCCCGCCGGGCGGTGGTTCGAGTCGCCGCCGCCGCCGCCGCCGCCGGCGCGCTCATCGCCGCGGTGGCTGCGGGAGCTGGAGCCGCCTCCGCCGCTGCCGCTGCTGCCGGTGGTGGTGCCGCCGCCTCCGCCGCTGCCGCCGCCGGGCGTGGACTTGTCCCGGCTGCTGCGGGAGGCGCCCGAGCTCCGGTGCGGGCCGCGCCGGCTGCTGCTCTCGCGTTCGCGTTCGCGGGGCCGCTTGGCGGCGGCGGCGCGGCCTCCCCCAGCCCCCGGCGGGCTGGAGTCCCGTTCGCTGCCCCGCTTCATGGCGCCGGGGCCCGCGGCTCAGGAGACGCCTCCGGCGGCCGCCGCCATCTTGGACAAAAGGGAACGAAGGCGGCTCCGGCCGCCGCGCCGCGCGGGCTCTACGTCATCGCCCCGCGTCCCGCCGCATGGCGGCGTCATGGGCGCGATGGCGCCGCACAGCGACGTGACGCAAGAGCGCCTCCCGCCGCCGGGACGGCCGGTGCACGTCACGGCGGGCGACCAATCACGGGGGGGCGGTCGCGCGCGCCCGGCAGAACCCCTCCCCCTACTGAGGGGAGGGTGTGTGTGCGCGCGCGCGCTCGCACGCTCTCGAGTGGGAACGGCGCCCCGGGCGCGCGCGGTGCCGCCGCCGCCGGAGGGGCGTGAGGGGAGGGGGAAGGGATGTGTGGGTGTGTGGGGGTGTGGGTGTCCCCGCAATCACGTCACACGGCACGTGTCCGCCCGGTAGACACCGTTGTACTTTAATGAACGTCCCGTACAGCGCGCGCCGCCTCAGCTACCGCCGCCGGGGGCGCGCGCCTCGGCCGCCTCAGCGCCGGGCCCGCCTCAGCGCCAGGCCCGTCCCGGCCCGTCCCGTCCCGGCCCGGCCGCCCCTCAGAGGTCTGCGCGGGCGCCGGCGGCCCGCGGCGCGTACTTGGGCATCAGTTCATGGATCCTGCGGATGAAGTCGGATTTCTCGGCGCAGCCCTTGCACGCCTCGCCCCAGTCGTCGAGGATCCGCCGCAGCTCCTTGACGCGCAGCTTGCGCAGGTCGGCGGTGCTCAGGTCGATCTGTTTGTCTGCGGGGAGAGCAGAGCCGAGCTCAGCGGGGAGGAACAGGGGCGGGGGGGTGTCGGACTGCCCTCCCCCCCATCCCTCCTCCGGGGGAGGCCGGTGCGTTTGTGTGCAGAGACGGTGGGGTGACTAGCGAAGCCCGGCGGCGAGAGGCCTGACGGCTGCGGAGAGCGGTACGGGAGGCAAGGAAGCCGAAGTGCAAGAGGGAGAGAGGTGCCGGGCTCCAGGGCCGTGAGGAACGTCTAAGTCAGGCTTCTGACAGCAGATAAAGGATTTTTGCTCTCAGAAGCCTAAGGGTTTTTACGCTTAAAGTCATTACTAGAAGCCAGAAACTTTGGTTTCAGCTTAGATGTAGGGGTTCCACAATAGCCCTGAAACCCCCTTTATTATGTGAGCAGCAATACTTTAATTCTGTCTTCCACTGGATAAATAAAAGGTAGCATAGTGATTTCAGAGGAAAGTTAAGTGAATGGCAACAACAAAAAGCTTTTTAGGAAGCAACAGGACATCAGTATGAGAAATGAGAAGTATAAAGACCCACAATCCAAGGGGTGTCTCCAGGGAACGTAAGGGCAGAGATACAGGAAAGGAGTCGGAAGGAGGTAAATATTTCCAAGACTGTTCTTCAGATTAGTCTTTTCAAGAAGAGTATGTCATCTAGGAACGAGACAGTTCAAGGAAGGCGCTAAGAAATGGAGTGCTGAATGCTCTGAGCAGACACCAGAGGAGGTGCGAAAGAAGTGTTTATCAACCTGCTGCTGCTGGCAAACGTAAAGCAGCTAGGAATGCGGAGCTTAGCTGAGGGTTCGAGCCCTGTGTACAAGAGATGTTATCCCAGGCCATAGGGCACACCTGCCTGCTTCCCCAGGATGAGCTTTACTGCACGCTCTCCTAAATATTATATTCCAAATAGTGATTTGCCCACAGTGGTGCTGATATGCCTGGGAGTTACTTATTTCAAGGCAAATCAGTGGCTCTGCCACTGAAAGGGTTAGTAGCCGACAATCTCACCTGAGCATCTCCATAAAACTCTGTCCGATGTTCATGGAGAGCAACCCAGGTTGTGCAACCTAATTAGGCTAGCAATCTTGATACAGAATTTAGGACCGAGTAGTTTTAGTATGCTGTTTTACCCCAAATGATCCATACCCCAGAAAAGCATGGGCAGCTCCTCTTACGCTGGCAACTCACCATATTTTAGTTCACAGATCTGACTGTCTTTCTTCTTTAGTTTCTCACAGATCTTTTCCACAGGGATGTGATGACTCATGGGCTTTGATACCTCGTTAATGATTTTGGTGGCTGCATCACTTGTGGCCCCAATGTAATAGCACTAGAGGGAAGAAAAGAATGAGGTGGGGATGCATGGAAAAACACTTCTAAAAGGGGAGTTTTCTGTCCATCTTCTCTCCCTGCTTGGTTTTGCAGCTAGAAGTTTACTGTTACAGAACCTTTCCAAGTGACTGCTAACAGACAGGCAAAAGGAAGCCTAGCCCTGAGCCCAGGGTACTGAGTAGACATTTCCCATCACACTGCTTTTAAAGCTGTTGAGGCTGATTGTGATGTTTCTCAACTTTTTAAATGAATTGGATTAAGAATAAAGTCATCTTAATTCAAGGAGAAAGACTTTCTGAAGCATTCCCCCTCTACATTTCTCATGGTGTCTCCCTGCAGTTTTCTTCTTGGGAGAGTTCAGGGCTTTTTCCATGGAGCTCTTCATTTGCAGATTGCCCTCTGTTTTTAGTTAGGGCAATTTGGTTTTCCTTTATTTAGTTTTCAGCTAAACAGCCAAAGAGCATAAATATTTTAACAGCTTATATAGCACCCCAAATACAGTTTATGGGACAAGGAAGTCCTACAGCAAATAAAAGCTTTGTAATCCCCAGCGCCTCAGTAACAGGGACAAACAAGGTCAGCTAGTAAGATGTCTGTTGACAGACTGCCCCCCCCCCCCTTTTTTTTTTAAGGTGAAGAGGTTCAAGTCCTCTCTTATAAAAAGAATACAGGACCAATTCTGGCCACGGAGCTCAGAAGCAGCCCCCCAGGAAGCCGTATCATACCAACTCAGAAGCACTACTTTCCCCTCGTTTGCCAAGTATTCTACAACCTACTCCCTCAAGAGGCAAGTGTCATTGACTACTACTACTTACCAGGCGGTTCTCTTTGCCTTTTGCTTCTTTGCAGGATTTCAAGAGCTCCTTTTCAATACTGGCAGGTGTGAACTCAACATTGTTGTCCTTTAGACTCTGGTAGAACCTTCCCAGGAACGTAACACACACTGGAAGGGAAGACGGATGGAGTTATCTGCCACTGCAGTAACTTCATGGCAGCTCTTAGCGGGCAATTGTAGGGAAACAGAATAAAGGATTTGGAGAACAGAACTTCTAGAAGCTGCATTAGCAGTCAGTGACTTCACACGTATTTCATTAAGTCTTTCAGAGCACATGGGAATCAACAATATGCCCTGGTATTTTTGGTGGTTTTTTGATGATCTGAGAAACCAGATCCATGGAAGCATCCAGTGGCTTCTGTACACTGTCCTGAGTGAGCAGCAGGATTCAGCTGAGGGATACAAGACAAAACAGTGCCCGTGCAAAAATGTAAACTCAATTTTCTGTCTTATTCTTGCTGCTTTAGGAAGCAACTTGTCAGACCACAGGCTTCAGAAAGAGTTCTGATTGAAAAACAGCTCTCTCTACATAATCCCATTACAGATTCCACGTGTGCTGTTTTTAGTAATACAGTATCACTGATTATCAAGTTGGTTCAGTTCATAGGTAAGTTATTTCCAAGAGAAAAAGAAATTATGTGATCACACACTATGTCCACTTGGCGTATTTCTCCTCTCTTCGTTCCCACAAGCTTCTGAATCGGTTTCAGATTGAAAGAGGGAAGAGTCTTAAAGGTACTTAAACTCCCACAAGTGCACCAGCAGTTGAGAGGACAGATCCAAGCTCGTGCCTGTGGGGAGGGCATGTACAACTCGGTCATTATGCTTTCCCTGTGGCAGTAGTCACTCCACATACACTCTGGACTAAGCACAGCACACGCACGTCGCTGGGGATGAGGGTGGACAGCTACGGCTACCGCAGCACACTGTGCGACAGGGCCACCGAGAGAGACACTACGAGTTTGCCGAGTGTCACATTTCACTCATTCTGCTGCTCACACAACTCGCCTGTGAACATCAGCGTCGCCTGGACCAGGAGCTCTGTGGCCCCACCAGTTCCTGCAGCAGGACCTGTGGATTCTCATGACTTTGAGGTGTGAGACAAGTGCTAGGCACTGGCCTGCCTCTACAGGAAAGGCACAAGTTATGTCTTTTATGTGATTTGTTTAAGTCAACAGGAAGGGATTGGCAAATATTACTGTCACTAGCAACTTGCATTTGACTCTGAACATGAGCCATGGCACAGGAGACGGGCAAATACAGGAAACCGAGTATGACCATCACAAAGCCAAGTAGAAACTTACTCTCGTTATATTAAAACTAGGCATAATTATAAGCTGGGCCATTTAGGAAAACATTTTTTTTGTACGCATACAACACCATCATTTACCTCACATCAGTTTGTCCCCAGTCACAGACACACACTGATGTCCGCTGTGCGCTGTTTGGAAGTGAAAACCTTTGGAAAGAATAAAGATGCTGCAGGCAGTGGTACCGATGACTGCAGTACAGTTGAAACAAATTTCCAACCTAGTGGTAGGACAGCAGCCGAAAGTTTTGATTTACTAAGTTCCCTCCCCCTCCTTCTGTCTTACTGTTTCTCTCCCTACAAAAAGGAGGAAGGGGTGAGCATTAGTTCCACAAACTCCCAACCAGTTACTATAGCCCCACCTCAAGGTTTTCTTGTTTCACCTGGGAAATCTGTTCTGTTCCACCATGCAAGAGCAGTTTAATTTGCTGTGCAGCTCAACAGCTTCCATCCCAAAGGCTCTGGTATTTGAGTAAAGCGCCCAGTTTGATTTAGATCAGCTGAACACTGCTTCTGACTTTACGCCTTAAAGAGAGGACACCCAGTACTCAAGCAGTCAGTGGGCAAAGCCGAGGGGAACGTAACACTGTGATGAGTAAGGGGAGGAATCCAGGTGAGTAACTGCACTCGCTTCCTCCTGTTCGCTGCCTCGCAGCAGCTCCCCGCTTCGGTGCTCCAGCCGCCGTCACCCGGCTCGGAAAGGAGCGGGGGGAGAGCGCTTCCCCACGCCCCGGCTGGCACATGCCGAGCTGGGAAAGCCGAGGAGCTGATCTCCCCCCTCAAGAGAAGACGATCCAGTCTCCCGGGGTCGCCTCTTTCCTTTCCCGTAGGAGCTCTGCGCTACCGCTAAGCCGGTTGAGAAGAGACCGGCAACTTCTCGACACGGCTACAGCACCTCCGGAAGGGAGGTCCCGGCCCCCTCCCGCGGGACGGACGGGCCCCGGACCGGGAGAGAGGGGCACGGCCGGCAGCTCCGCCCCGCGCCTCCCGGGGCCGGCGCTGCTCCCCCGGGGGCCGCCAGCACCCCGAGCCGCTCAGCCGCCGCCCGCGTACCGCCCCGGCGGGCCGGCGCCAGGACCCGGCCACCTCCGAGCAGTGCTCCCGGCCCGCCGGCACTTTGGGCGGACTCCGGAGACTTTCCCGGCCCCGGAAGGAACAGCTCCCGCCGGCCCGGCCCCAGCGGCGTAGGGCTGTCACTGCCCTCCCTCAGCGGGGCCGAGGGGGCGACCGGAGCCCAGCCCCAAGGCCCGCCACGGGACCGCTCCGCGTCCCGGCCCCTCACACCAGCGGGCGGGCCGGGCTGCGACAGCAAGGAGCAGCCTCACCTCGCCGGGCCCGGGAGCCGCCAGCCGGGCCCGCCCCCCCTCCGGCCCGGCCCGGCCCCACTCACCCTCGCACTCCCCGTCGCGCAGGGCCCGGCTGCCGGCCGGCAGCAGGAGCAGGGCCAGCGCCGCCCAGAGCCCGTGGGCCGCCCGCATCCCGCCTCGCTCGGCAGCCCGCGCGCACTGCACCCGTCGCACCGGCACCGTCGCCCCCGCGCCGGCTCCCCCCACCGCTGCCGCCCCATTGGTCCGCTCCCCGCCCGACTTCCACGCTGCCTCCTCCCATTGGTCGCTCTGCGGCCTCCACGGGAGAGTTGGCGGCCGCTGATTGGGGGAGGCAGCGGAAAGCCGGCGCGCGGCGAGTTTCTCCGCCTCCCTTAGCCGCCATTTTTGTTAAGGGAAAAGCGTCCTCGTGCGCTTTCTGACGGTCGCCATCTTCTAAAGGGGCAGATTCTCACACCTACAGCTGAGCTGTGTTGTGGGACGCGGCGGGGATGGCTCTGCCTTTACTCGCGGTCAGTACCTACCTTGAGGCCGGACTGAGCGGTACCCACGGGCTATGGCCGCCCAGGGTGGCGGCGGGAGCAGGCGGGCAGCGCGGGGTGTCCCTTCGTCTGCTGGCTGTGGCAGGGCAGCCATTTGGGGCGCGCGAGGGCGCGCTGAGGAGAGGCCGCCCCAGGCCCTCGAACAGCGCCGGTTTTGGTGCCGATGGAAGCTCTGGGCTGTCAGGGTGGTGTTTTTTCTGGTTTCCCGTGGGCTGTAGGCGTGTGGTGTGGGGCCAGCGGAGGGAGCTTGGCAGGGCAGAGGAGGAGCCTTCTGGGCGGGCGGCCATTGGGAGGGCTCTGCCTCCTGTGAGGGGTGGCGGAGCGCGTGCGGCAGGGCCCGGCTTCTCCTCAGCCTTGCCTTCAACGCGGGTAAAGTCCTTCATGTGTGGCTTTTGGTTACGTGTGTGCCTCCTGTGAGTTATAAGGTCTGAATTCTTTGAGGCGGGACAGTTGAAAGCTGAGTGGTTAAATGAACAACTTGTGAGCAGCTTGTTTATGGATTTTTGGTGGCTGTTTTTCTAGAACCAAGGAAACAAATGAAGTTCCTTGGGTTGTTTGTGGGGTTTTTTTTGGTTTGGTTTTTTTTTTAATGCCTACTTACTATCCCAGTAACTGTGCCTGTCACTTTTTGTTCCCAAAGCCCTAATAGGATGTGCTGGGAACTGCCTTGAACAATCCCTGACCCTATGAGCTTATCACTTAAATCCCTTTGAAGTTGTGGGCCATTTGGAGGAGTGCACACACCTGTTGATTGTTTTTTGTCTTGTGAGGCTGTATGTTTAACTACACGTGTCCTAGGATATTCTGCTAAAAGAAGGTAGAGGCAGAGCCACTTTGGGTACAGCAAGACTAACGAGGCAGCCTAGTTGTGCCTGCCCCAAGCAAAGCCTTGGAGTGGGGAGTTTTTCAGTGTCTAAGTCTGAATTTTCATGCAGGTCATCAGCTGCAAATTGTAAGCTTGACGAGACGAGACAAGCAGGATGGGGAGGGAGGAGCAACCTGGTTCAGCAAAGGTCACGTAGCAGGTGAGTAGTAATTAGGACACCGTATCTTGCCAATGTGAATACATCACATGTTTATGAGATGGAAGAGTTGGCTTTTCACCTTTCTGGATCTTGTTATCTCTCAAAATGTGTTTATTAAGATTGGTAATGACATTATTGTCTCGGGTTTGTTTTTTTTTTAAAATCAGTCCATAGTGATTTCCAGAATTACTCAATATCAATGTACTGTAGAAGATAATTTTTTTTTTAAACTTATGTTGATTGCCCACTAAAGTCACTTAGTTGTGCACAGAAGTAACTGCTTAAATTGCCCTTGTTTCTTAGCAGGATAGTGGCCAAAAGAGCTGAAAGATGAAGTGGCTTATTAGTTGGAAGTAGGGCTTAAATTCAGAATTAGGAGAATTTAGGAGCTTCACAGTATGGAGGAAGTTTGACTATCAAAAGAGTGCATTTATGAAACACATCTTCAAACAAAGTAGGAATTTTATACATTTTTATAGAACAGGCTGTGTGACAGGATAGGAGTGGATTTTTTTTTTCTTCCCCCCCCCCCCGGATTGGAAAATGAGCCTCTCTATATGTTTCAATATGAGATCCTCAAATGGCTCTGAGGAAGAACAAAGACTCCTTTTGGTGGCGTGGGTTTTTTTTCCCCTCTTTTGATGGTGTGGTTTGGTTTCTTTTTCCCCCTTTTGTTTGTTTTTTTTTTATAGTTTATTTTCCAACATACCAGCAGCTAGGAAGGAGTGCTTTCATTTTACCTTCTGATTCTTTTTTGGTCATGTTTCTAGGGTTCTGTTCATTCCACAACCCTCCAGCCACTGTCTCTCTGGAGCAGTAGGGATTTGTTATGTGTGAAACCTGGGTGCTGGGCAGCTTGTGCTGGTCCTCAGTAGTGTTGGGATGTTCTGACTTTCACCCTTCTAAATTGGATGGAGGTTGAAAAAGAAAAAAAACCCTTTTTTTTTTCTCCCTTCTTTTCTTTTTTCTTAAATGTAGTCCTTAATTTCCACATGTATAAGCAGCAATATTCAGAAGACTGGCTGAGCCTTAGAGATCTTCCTGCAGTATCATGTGCTCAGGATACTTTTTGTTGCATCAATATTCACGGTTCCTAGTGTCTATCTTTTAAAAGTGACTGGGCTGAAATTTAGTTCTGGATGCAAAAGTTGATTGTTTTTATTGTTTAAAAGCCCCTCAGTTGTTAAGGAGGCTTTAGCTCCTGTTTTAGCATCACAGTTTAATGTTTGAGTTAAACCAATGCATGCGAGAGGATATTTATCAGTTAATTCCCTCTTTGAAATAAAGACAAGAACAAGGAGGGAGATGAGATAGTCTTGTATGTGAGAATTTGAGATAGACAGAATGTGGCTGGAGTTTTATGTAGTTATTAGGAAGATGCAAGGGGTGTAGGAGCCAGTGATGAGGGTTTCTAGTCCTGTCCTAAATTGTGCAGTTAGGCTGATTAAACAGAAAATATTAGCACTTTTTGGGGCGGTTGCTAGTCCTATGTCCTTCACAGTTGCTCTACCCTACAGGATGCTGTGAGGGACAGAGGTGGTTGTGTTCGTTCCCCATGCTCCTGGAAGTGTTTGGCTGGGAGTTTGGTCATAGTTTTAGTTAAGCGAAATAGTACTGAAGAAGTGAGGTGCTGGGAAATAGAGTTACTGTTCCAGTGAATGATCACAGATTTAGAGCTGGAGCGTGTAGCCGAGTGAGGAGTAAACGCCTAGTGACTTCTGGTCAGTCTTCTGCAAGCTTTCAGAGACAGTTATGATCATAGCATAGAGTGGCATGATATTGATGAGTAGTCTGCTAGGAATTTAGTGTTGCATATGAGTCTCTTTTCCAGACCATGAGTGGTTCTACAGCGAAGGCTAGGCATTATTCCATTGTATCTGGGCTTGTATGAGTGAGAGAAAGGTGGGTAAATGAAAGAATGCTGTGGTGGTTTAACCTCGGCTGGATGCCAGGTGTCCACCAAGCTGCTTTGTCACTCCCCTCCTCAGCAGGGCAGGGAGGGGAGAAAAATAAGATGGGGAAAAAAACAACCCCAAATTTGTGGGTCAAGATAAAGGCAGTTTAATGTAGCAAAGCAAAAAGCAAAAGATTATTCTCTACTTCCCATCAGCAGGTGATGTCTGGCCACTTCCTGGGAAGCAGGGCTTCAGTATGTGTAGCAGTTGCTCCACAAGATAAACATTGTTTAAAAAAAAAAAACACAACCAAACCAAAATACCACACAAATGAAATTTCTATAGGATGTTTTCAGCTAATTGGAGGAAAAAAAGGAACCATGTAGCTATAAATGTTTGGGTTTGTGCTGGGGGCGCCTGCAGTGTATTGTTTTGGTGGGCTAATAGTACAAAGGGAAGATGTGAGCAGTGTAATGGGGACTTGGAATATGATCAGCTCATAAGAAGAGGTGATAGAAGAGGTTCTAGAATCACAGAATCATAGAATGGTTTGGGTTGGAAGGGACCTTAGAGAGACCAGAGAGAGACCATCCTGCCCCCTGCCGTGGGCAGGGACACCCTCCACTAGCCCAGGTTGCCCAAAGCCCCATCCAACCTGGCCTTGAACACTGCCAGGGATGGGGCATCCACAGCTTCTCTGGGCAACCTGTGCCAGTGCCTCACCACCCTCACAGGGAAGAATTTCTTCCCAATATCTAACCTAAATCTCCCCTCCTTCAGCTGAAGGTCATCCCCCCCGCCTTGTCTTGTCACTCCCTGCCCTTGTAAACAGCCCCTCTCCAGCTTTCCTGTAGGCCCCCTTAGGTACTGCAAGGCTGCTCTAAGGTCTCCCTGGAGCCTTTTCTTCTCCAGGCTGAACAACCAAGCACTCCAGGTTAACAGGGCAAGGGCAGTGTGTTAGGAGTGAGCAGGAGAGTTAATTGGGCTTGATAGATCTGTGGGAATTAGAGGTAGTGGTGGTGTTGGGAGGTTTAAGTTACGTAAATGGTGGAAGCTGGATGCTCGTGGTGAGTCTGCTGTGTGCTCTGGGCCTTTGCTGGCTCTGCAGTCTGAGAAGGCAAGTCTGTGTACAGCTATTGCAGTGGATGAAAGGGGTTCACTTCAGGGGTTAGTCTGTGAAGACAATAAAGTACGTATGTTCTCTAAGGGTGGTGGTGAAACCAGGTTAGTTTGGTGGAAAAAAAATGTACTGCTGTCAGTGAATGCTGAACAGAAAGTGAAGTGTAGTAGAACTGATATATACACACACACACACACACGTATGCTTATATATTTATATATAAAAATCATTCGGAACACTAAGTCCCTGTGTCCACCATTTGTTTAGAAAAGTATACAAACAAAACAAAAAAGACATATTTATGCAGCAGTGTAGAGGGCTGAATCTTTATTGTCTAGGTTATAGTCCTTTCTAGAAACTTAATTTCTCCTCTTAGCAGCTTTATAATGAAATTCATACTGAGTTGCACAAGTCAAACCTTCAGCACAGTTTCAATGTGTCTTTTTTTTAGATACGGAGAGTTATTTAAACGGTATTTAGCTTTCAATCTGACTAGTGTGGCCTTAGTTTAAAGTATTTGACTTGCACTGAAAAAAAGGTCTGTTGGTTTTAACAGAAACTATTTTTTTTTTTTAAGTCTTGTTTAAAGCTGAGGGCTTCGCACCTTTTGTTGTGCCAAATACACTTTTTATTTCCTATGCTTGGTTAATAAATGCTTTTAGCTGCATTAAAAAAAATACTTGACTAAGATTTAGTAATTTGGGCTAGAACAGTCTCAAAGGGTCTGACTTATATAGACTTTTTTTTTTTTCAGGTCTTAGGTGAACACTTACTTTAGCTAAGCCACATTTTGATATTTTAGCTGTACTCTCAAGTACCTTGTTACAGTTTTGCTCTTCTCAGCCTTTCTATGTATGTGGTAGGTACTTAATAAAAAAAAAAGGTGGCTTGGCAGTCTCTGTCCAGGGCCAGCTTAAGTTAGACTGTTGTTATATTTTACTGCTTAATGTCTTTTGGGGCTTGTTTCATAATTTTTTGTGTGTGTGTTTGTCAAGACAGGATGGGAGAAAGGGGTTACTTTTTCTGCCTCCTGCACCTTGACCTGGTTTATTGGTGATAATGGAAGAAAAAGCACATCTTTGAGATTACTCACCTGTAGCAGTCACTGTAGCTTTTAATTCCCAAATCCTGCATTTGTACATGTCTTAATTACTATTCTTTCACACCCATTCTGTTAAAATGATTGGTACTTAAATATTAAAATCGAGAAATTGCTATTGCAATAAAAAAGTAAAATAAGCCATCACTCATCAAATAGCAATCCACGCAGTGAAGTATGTATTGGAGAACTCATCACTGATTCAGTCAATCTCTGAAAGTATTGCCTCAAAGCTGTGTGTTAAAGCTTGTGATAGACAAGCAGGTGTCTTGGGCTGTTGCACATGTCACATAGATCTACCTGATTGACTAGACTGGCTGGTGGATATGCCTGATGCTTGCTTTAAGAAGTTGATATTAAATAGTATACTGTCAGCTACGGGAAGAAGGTAGAAGCTGTTAGCTCACCACAGAGCCACAAGGTCCTTTTGGTTGCCCCTCATTCTCCTCATTCACACAACAGTGGGAAGCAATGGCTGTTTCCGCATACCTTGTGAATGTTAGGAGCAGCCCGAGGATAACCTTGTCTGGAGGACAGCAATGAACATACAGCTGTACAGTTTTAATATCAGGTATTAATCTTTAATTCCACATCACAGCAGTCGAGTGAATGGGTAAGGGAAAGAAACCCAAAACAAACGGCAGATATTTACATCTAAAATTCACACCACTTATTTGTTGGTTCTGGAAACATGCTATCACAATATATACAATGAAGTACCTTTAGGACACTTGTACAAATTATTTTTTTTCCTTTTAAATTTGATTTCTATTATAGATAAGATAGCTGTTTTCATTTTATTTTAAACATGAATACACAAAAGAGAAGTGGTTAGAGGTTTTTGCCTTTTTTAAATAAGCACAGAATGCCAGAGGTTAAAAACACATTTACAGGGCAGAATACCAGTCAGACATCACAATCTATACATTTTTTGCTCAATTTCCTGTACAAATACACAGCATTCAAATGGGGGTATTTACAAAGAAGCATGATCAGAGGAAATTTTAAATATCACATAATTTGTTTCCCAAAGGCTCTTGCTCTCTCCAGCCTCCCCAGTTTTGGCTCATTCTCCCACAGAAGGGATATGTAATATCCCTTGCCTAAAAAAGGGTAGGTAAGCTAAAAAGCAGAGGAAAATAATCTTAGTCTTGTACACAGTAATAAAACCAACCCAACCACTGAAAAAAAACCCTTGTAGGATTCAGAGAAATTGTTTTAATTGCTTTTCTTCTACTACTGTAGTTCCTTCTCAATTTTGTTTCAGATGGGACCAGCAAGTACACTGACAATGAAGAGATTTGTAGCAGACTTCCACCAATTTTCTCAGGAATGCACATGCTATTTTGTTATGCAAAGAAAACCGAATAAGGCAAGTACATATTAAGTTTGAATTAGAGTTAAGTATAGAATGACAAGGTCCTGTTCAAAACATCCTGTTGCTGTGATTTATACAAGGACTCTTCAAATCCTGCTGGGCAAGTGCAACAACTGCTGTTGCTTCCACCTACTCCAGGACTGAGCTTGATGCTGGAGTTGTACTATACTATAAGACACCCCACCCTACAGAGAAGTATTAGTTCCAAGAAGTATTAGTTCCAACATTCACAAAATCTTAATCTTAATAATAGTCTTTCTATCTTCTGCCCCCTTTAAGGCAAGCACTGAAAAGGGAGGCAGACTACTTGGTAGGTATCAGAACAGTAACAGAAATTTAACTCCAGAGAGGCTTAAATTTGGTAAATTCAGCAATTTATTCTGTCCTTCTCTGTGTGGACCTGCCATAAACTGGGTATTTGTATATATCATCTGATTGATCTTAAAACCCTTACAAATACATAGTAACGCGAGACTCCCTAAATGGACTCACTGCTGTTGTACAACATCTCTAATCGGAGCAGGATGATATGTTTTGAGAGACTGATTAGAGCTCCAGTGGGCAGGTTTTCCAGCTGACTGGGACTTGGTCCCATGCTAGTTGCATTAAGGTTTTGCAAAGTTTTATTTGCAAGACCTGCTGGTTGTTTTTGGTTTTTTTTTTGTTTGTTTGTTTTTTCCAATAAGGAAGCTCAGTAAGTCACTGCATGTACTACTTTTAATCATCCTGCCAAAATAAAAAAGGGGGCAGGGGAGATGGAATTGAATACAGCGTTCTTGTAAAAACTTCACTTGAAGAGTCTCAGACTGGAGAATACTGTATGTGAAAATACTACACTCATTTCTAAGGAATTACCTTGACTTACCTTTAGTGAAAACATGAATTTTCATACATGTGGTCTGTACCAGAGATCCATCTTGGTTCATTAACATTTAGGACTGTCCTAGCATTGGAAAACTCTCTGTTCTGCTAGAGATGAAATGTCCACTACAGGCCAGGTTTTATTATCATTGTCTTAATTGTGAAGAATATGATGACTACAAGCAGCCTGTGTTAGTAACAAAATAGAGGAAGCAAGAGAGACTTTGTTCCAGCCAAATAGGCCATTTAAGAAACAAATCCATAAGTTACTAGTTTTGCATGGGCTAGAGCTTGAGAAGGAAAATAAACAAATCCCCTTAAAATCCCCTTCATACAACTGCTGAGTCCAGACTTTGTACAGACAGACCATCTTTAGGAGAGCTCAGAAGTGATGTACTCTGCCCAGTGACTGTATTTAGAGGTAGTGCTAAAGGTGACCTGTAAAAGATTTATAATATCCTTTTTTGCTTCTTTATGCTGCTCATAGCATGAGAAACTGAGTAGTTAGGGCAAGAATTGAATGTGAAAGTTGAGTGCTAGTCCCGTTTCTGACAATTTACATGGTGGAGGTAAGTCTCTTAGTTGAGTGTGCTTCAGCTTTTTCAGTGGTAAGAAAGAGGGTGATCTGTTACCATCCTCTGGAGTGTGCTTTGTAATCTGCAGGTGGAAAGGGTTATAAGGAAGGCTAAAATGTGTGTGGGCATAGTAGGTGGAAGGACCATTGCTTGTTTATCTAAAAAACATTAAATATTTGGTACTCTCTTGATTGAAAGTTTCTTGAAAAATATTGAAAATAGGAATAAAAGATTTCTTAGTGTTCTTTTCAAAGAACAGCTCTTGGCTTTATAACTCACAGAATTTTTTCCTGGTTTGTCATGTACTGAACTAAGCAAATACTGATTAAAAGGCTTGTTTTATGTTCTTACACTTGTACTGTCTTCACCTCTGCATGGTTCTGTTTCTTGGGGTTTTTTTGGGTGTGTGTGGTTTTTTTTGTTTTTTTTTTTAAACATTCTCCAGCCCTTTCTGGAGCTGGTCAATATAAAAAAAAAAAAAAAAAGGCGGAGGGGTGGGAAAGGCTGTATTGCTGCCTGAGGAGAAAATAAATCAACCTTCCAGAAGGGAGAAGAAGCTCTTAGTGCTTCTTTATACATTCTAAAGAAGCAAAAGAGGAAACAAACATTTCTTCTTTACAGGTTGCCTTTAAGATCCCTGACTCTAGGGTGTACACTATATATTGGGCATTTCTTGAATCTTAGTATTTTCTGTCTACTGTGAGAGATGGAGATTCTTCTGCACACCAGCTGCAGTGAGTTTTTTGGAAGGAGAGGATGTTATGCTAACAGGGAATGAATCTCAGCTCCTGGGTGATGGAGGTTGGTGAGAATTGTGATGGTCAGCCCTGAGGCAAGGATTGTGGGATATGGTGATGCATTTAAGCCACCTTTTCTTTACTGGCTGGGTCATCAACCAGCTGGGGCATGAAAAACTCAATTTAGTTGTGGTTTTTCCTTTTTTTTTTAAAAAAAAAAAACTGAAATAGAAATGCTGGTGTCAACAGCCTGCCCAAAGTTGGGCATGGGAAAGGCCTACAATTAGGTTGCAGCTCCAATGGCTACTAACCTCCTGTCATCCTGCAGCACAGATGAATAGCATATGATTCCAATGAGAAAGCAGGTTGGTTTAGCCAGTGAAAGCAAAATTTAAGAAATCAAACAGTACATAAAAAAATCAAAGGAGGCAGAGTTTGTTGGAAATGGTATCTTGGAAACCAGTGCTGATGCACTGGTTAGATTGCCTCAGCACCTATGAACCAATGCAGGGAGATCACTGCACAGATATGTACAATCCTGCTCTCAAAAGAGCCAATTTCTTCTTAGAATTGCCATCTTTCCACTACCTGCAGCTCACGCACCTTCCAGCCTGACAGTTCATAGAATCCCTGATTTCAGCAATGAGCTTTCACTTCTATACAGCAAAGAAATACGTCCCTAGTGCAACTGCTTCTACTCAATGTGCGTCTCAGAACTGGGAGGAAAGCAGTTTCAAAATCAACTTGCCATTCCCCCCTTTTTCCCCCTCCACTTAAAACTATTTTTCAGCTTCTGCGAGCCTCTATGGCCTGTGTGCCATATGATGTGGTTAAGAAACTGCAGAAGGAATAAACTGTCCACTGCACAGAAAGTTAAAAAATGTAACAGAAAGGTGTAAAAAGAAATTAAAAAGGAAAGCAGCAACCACCCATGCTGGCCCAGTTGCTTTTTTGGGCTCCAGACATAAACTTGCGGCAGTAGAAAATTGGTTTGCTGTTCTCCGAGTCCTTATCTCTCTCCTTTGTAGTCAGACCTGGAATGATGATGCAAGCTGCTTACCAGGAGTTGTCCCTACTGCTCACTGATGCCATGTTCCCATGCTACCCTGGCCTGCTCTTCCTTTCCCCCACTCACTGGTTGGGACACTTTACGATGCAATGGGCGGTGTTTGTCGTCATCTTCAATTATCATCCCCTCCTCGTTCTCCATGTTTGGCAGCCGGGAGTGGTAAGGTTTGGGGGGTAGAGCAGGAGGGTCCATGGTGTCCTGAGGAATGACTCCAGATGGAGCAGAGTGGCTTCGGCATGGCTGGGATTTGAGCGACTCTAGGACATCAGGCTCAGAGAGACTGTACCTGACAGGGAGGTAGGGTGTCTCTAGATCTTCATCGGTGTTCCAGGCCTGGCTGGGGACAGAATCCATGGTATCTGTGCGAGGAGGTGGTTCAGAAGAATGTCCAAAATTACTCTCGCTCAAGGAAGAGACACCACTGCTGGCACTGCCTGATAAAGTGGAGTTACTTCCATCTAGACCAGACTGTGGACTGGTGGGTGATGCAGGGATAGGATGAAGAGGGGACTGTTAGGAGGAAAAAAAACAAACCAAAAACCAGGTTAAAATTGTCAAAGGAGGAAACACTGCATCTTGTGTGGTGTTCCAGGTTTCAGCTTTTGACAGTGACGTTAACAGTGGTTGCAGTCCCATTTGTGTTCAAAATGTTAATGATTATTGGTTTATGTGTGCACTCCCCTGACTTGTATGGAAGTACCTCTTGTGGGCAGACAAGTGCATTTAAAAACACCAGAGCTGTTAAAGAAACTGTAGTTGAGGTGATAATCAGTGTGCCTGAAATCACAGGATATGATGTGAGAGCTGGAGAGGGATTGTTTATGAGGGCATGTAGTGACAGGAAAAGGGGTAATGGCTTTAAACTTTTAAGAGGGCAGATTTAGGTTAGATATTGGGAAGAAATTCTTCCCTGTGAGGGTGGTGAGGCACTGGCACAGGTTGCCCAGAGAAACTGTGGGTGCCCCATCCCTGGAAGTGTTTAAGACCAGGTTGGATGGGGCTTTGGGCAACCTGGGCTAGTGGAGGGTTGGAACCATGGCAGGGGGTTGGAACTAAATGAGCTTTAAGGTCCCTTCCAACCCAGGTCATTCCATGACTATGATGCAAAGAAGGGAAGTGGAAGGGCCTACAACACATGGAAGTTATTTCTACGGAATTCAACTCTGGAATAGATTATGAGCTTGCAGTGGATTTTCTCATGTGTAGGTTACTAGCATGTTAAAAATAGTGTGTTTCTGTATTCAAAAGCTGCTTGCTGGTAGTGGAAGAGGCAGAGTTCCTTCAGGAGCCTATTATTTTACTTGTACATCCCTCTCCGCTCTCCTGCCACTTCCTTTTTACCTTTCGCAACGTTCGTGCAGGCAGTGCCGGAGGAGCATCACTGAGCTGGTGATGGAAGGCATCAAAGTGCAGTGAGTAGTGTCCTGGAATGAGACAAGCATCAGAAATGCAGACTTGTGCTGCCTTACTGCAGTGAAAGAGCTGGGGTTGTAGGCTCTGTAATGCCAGTTACAGCTCCAAAGGCTGGTAACTCCACTCCAGCCTAGGGCTTCCTTTCTGATAGATATTGTGGAGTGTGTGTGTTACATCACAAAATGCTAATGAGAAATGCAGTGATAGATGTCCACCCACCCCTTTTATCAAGGATCTCATGGCAAGGCAACAGGCTCATAAATAAGGAACATTTGAAGTTTCATTTAATAGCTTTGTAGGTTTAAATTACTGCTGAAGATGGTCATTGGCAAGAAGCCAAGCTTCAACACTGGCACACTTAATTCTAGTCCCAAAATACACACTTCATATTACTATAAGAACTGTAAAAAATTTGAAGATTTTTTGGAAAAAAAAAAAAAAGAAAACTTTGTTCAGTGCTAACCTAGCATACCAGGAAAGACTTTGGGTTTTTGTTTCTCTTTTTTAATATGGAAAAAAAAAAAAAAAGAGCTAAGATCAGCTTTCAGGTGGTCTAGATTTATCTGTGCGTGACTAGAGACATTATGCAGCGGGCCTGCTGGGCATTTCCTTACCATGGGGCAGGCTTCGGGGAGGTACTGGTGGGGCCAAGATGCTCCCAACGTGGGCAGACAGGAATGGCAGGGCCTCTCTGGTTCCGCTGTCTAGGCTCCAGCTACTGGGCGCTGCTGGCACAGCTGAAGGATTGAAACAGATTTATCTTGGGTAACATAACAGGGAGTTTGTGGGGCCAGAAGGACTGGCTTTCCTGTGTGCTTTTTAGCAGTAGAGAGACAGATTCTAGGGACTTGGTGAATGGTAGGATTGAAGGCGTACAAAGACACTGTCTAGTCTACAGTATGTTAAGTTTATAGGTTGCTTTGTTAAGGAAGCAAGAGTTAGGTGGTTGTAGTGTTAGTCTGCCCAATGCCCCTCAGTGACCCTATTGGCTCATTTGTAGCAAATTTGAAGAGCAGTAGAACTCTGCTAGGGTGTGGTTTTTGTTGGTGGTTTTTTGTTTTCTGTTTTTTCAAACTAGTGAGTAAAAATGAAATCTCACTGATGGAATGGCAGCTAGATCTCAAGTTGTGAGCTGTTCTGCTTGGTGGTAAATGATGACAGAGCAGAAGGGAACATGTGGCAGAACCCTCGTGAAACACAGGAAGGCCTGTTGCTGCACTACAGTGGCTAAGCGAAGAAGTGTCCGAATAAAGGACATAAGGGAAATTACACCTCACTGGTACAAGAGAAATCACAACTCAAAGACCCAGTTTACTATGCTACAGAGTTGATAAAAAGTTTTGATGACAAAGTATTTGAAGATGGAAGTTTAGACTCCTTGTATTATAAAGTCACCTTAAGAGATCCAAGTATTTGTTAGGAAAAAGAGGGAGAGTATGATCTTCATGACTTTGGTTTTTCATAGAAATAAAAGCTGCTGCTTTCTAACATGAATATTTTTCAAGATCTTGAGAATTCTGTCCTTAAACATTATTAAAATGCACCCTCCTTTCTTCCAAACACACCGCAAGACTTGATTCATTCTGAGAAGACAGATGTGCAATAAATGTATGTTTATTTAAAAACAAATAAGCTATTTCTTCAGATTAGCAAAGAAAAAGTAATTCAGTGAGCCTACCAAAGAAAACTGAGATGAAAATAGCTTTTCCCATCTTCAGTTTGGAAAATGGAAGCCAGGAGAAATAAACATGGAGTTTGACACCTGAAGAGGATTTCTTCCTTAGTTAAAATGCCTGTAGCCATTTTTGGTGCATTTCATTTCTAAAATGACTGAAAGGTTTCTCTGGGTTTTTTTTTTTTTTTTTCCTCCTTAGTTCATGAGTTATCATGAACACAGGCTCTCCAAGACCTAAAATTCCCTAAAGTGAAAAAAAAAAACCAACCTCACAAAGTGACAGCTTTGTAAGATGGAACAAAACCTATAAAAATATAAAAGTAAATGTTGTTTTTAAAGAGATGCTCTCAAACTGAGAAAGGCATACAAAGAAGATACAAAGAATCTTGACAGAGAACAAGTTCAAACCAAGGGATACATCTCAACACAGGTAATGTGGCTTCAGATTAATTTTCTCAGCACCCCTGGTCATGCTATACACAAACCAGAATGCTCTAAGTTGCAGTACTGCAATTGGTGTCAAAAGGTCAAAAGAGGGACAAGATGCATAACAATGCCAGCCACGCTAGTCTCTCCTACAATACACCAGCATCAAGTGAAAAGGACAGAATAAAACCTGATTTGGTTGGCCTGTAAAAGAATTGTTGTGTTTTGTTTTTTAAACAACTAGATGCAGAAGAAGAATGTGAAGAATAGAACATGGTATTCCAGTGCATAATCCATTTATACTTTCTCAGTGTTCCCTCATTCACAGCCTTTATGAGTGCTGGAAATCATCCTGAGGTCAGATGATTTTTGAGAATGGCTGCTGCCTGTTAAACCCAGTGTTTTATCCAAACTGTTTCAGGGAGGAACCTACCCAGGGAGTTCCTACTGCTCTGTCCTAGCCCATCTCTCTCTCTCTCCAGAACAGTGTTCAGTGGCTTGATGGCCAAGTTTAATTAGCAGGGAAGCTGCATTTGAACCATTCTGCTCTGGGCGACTGATGTCAGTCACCCTGCTGTCAATGAGAATTACTGAGCAGAGCTTCTGACATGGCAAGAAAGAGGATGGGTAAATCACAGGGCATGACTGTTAACAAAAAACCAAGGCAGATGGCATCCTGACTTACAGAGAATGAGGAGGGTTCAAGGGCTGCAAAAAATACCTGTAACTGCATTTATGCTACCAACCTGGCCAAAGAGCTAGGATTACCATCACACCATCCCCTAAGAGCAATTACTGAACATCATCTGTGTCTTTCATGGCTCCTTTGGGCCTCTGGAGGGGATTCTGTCTTTCCCTTTTTTTGTGTGCTGTATAGTATACTCTTGCGTAATATCACCCACAAACACAAATTTAAGAATTTTTATAGACAGGTAATAAATATTTATCTATCTTCCTCTTCCAGATTTTTCTCCTGTCCAGTATAAAGATCTCACCACCTCTGTGATATTTTCAGTTCAGACTACCATGGCTAAGATGGAGCTCTTAATTGCTCACCCCCCTAGTCTTAACTCTCTGTTGTCAACAAGTCATCATTCTGCCATGTATTCAGAACTGTACATTGGCTTTTGGTTTCAGGCTGGGCCACTCTGCAAGGCTATCACATCGCTAAAGTGGTGTATTCTGATTTACTAGAAATTAGATTTTTTTTTTTTTTTTTCCAAAAAGATACAATTTAGTTCAGGCACAGCTACTGAAACAAAAATAGTGATAAAAGTCTAATGGAGTGCATCATGTAGGTCAGACTAGAGAATTGCGATGGTCTTTCCTGGCCTTAAAAATCTTTTCAGATACCATTTTTTCCTGGCCATACATATGACTGTTGCTTGCTTAAGGCAGCCTCCTTGTTTCAGATTTTGACTCATGAATTTTTCCCACTTCTGCTTTTTCAGAATGCTGCCTTGCAGATCATTTTTTGAGCCCATCGCTTTGTCCATGGCACCCCTTTTGCAAACTCCTCCTTTTCTGTTACACCAAACAAATTCTTTCTCTCCTTTCATGGTTTTTTCTGCAAGGGCTCTGGCTGTTTGTTTTTTTTCAAAGCGTGATTTCAAAAGCATACATTCCTAATGATTAATAAATATAAAAGTACTTCAGAGAGGGATTGCAAGAAATGTTAATATTTTGAACAATAAATGCATATTCAAAAAAGAAATATATATCTCATTCTTTAAAAATATGGTCCAAATGTTGCACTCTTCTTTCAGATAACTTTTCAATTGCTGCTTTGCAAGTTTTGCTTGATAGAGGCTGCAGGATTTGTTTCAATAATAAAATGCTAAACTCAGAAAGCTTTCTGAAATAAAGAGGTTTGTCCAACTCTACCCTTCTGTGAATGATCTGAAATGGACTATAGGTTGGCAGAAGGCCCAGTTAATTAAACTGTTAATTAAAAAAATGTGAGAGAATGCAATCTGCCAGGAAATGTAGAAGCTCATTCGTTACTTGCTTTAGCATGACCAGAGTAATATTTTAGAAAGCATGCATGCTAATTAGGAAAAAAGAGTACCTTTCTCAGCCACAGACAGGTTGGGATCACTGCAAGGTTTGCATGGCCCAATCATTTGCTGGATCAAGGCGCGCTGGAAATTTGGAGGCTAAGGGAGAGGAAAGTTAGCAGAGAAAAGTAAAAAAAAAAAGTTACAGAGTTACAGAACAGCTGGTGCAGAACCCTGCGGGGCTTTATGTCTGCCACTGTTAAACAAAGAAAGTTAACTAAAAAAGTCACGGGAACCTTAGGCTGCGTCTACATCAGCGAGTACTGCAGTGCAATACTAGTGGATCTCTAGAGTGTAACAGTGCTGAGGCCCCACAGTTTGTGCTGCTTGTGTTCTCTGGAGGAATGATTTCAAACTAGCTCTAGCCTGATCTTGATCCAGTTATCAGCTTGAATGCATCATGTGCCCTTCTAGAGCTTACCTTTTGCTTTGGTTTCATTTGAAAGACTTGAGTTTGCGTGCTCTGAGGCAGTTCTATGGTGTGAATTGAAATGTGGTAAGTGGGCATGATCAGGAGATTCCCTTCGAAAGTGCATGCAAGGGCCAGATTAAAACATTTACATGTAGGCACACCCTGAATTTCTCAATTTGTCCAGAGAATGTAGTAGATACGGGCACAGATTGTTTGGAGACCTTGTATCAGTATATTATTTCAGCCTCTTGTGGTTTTTTGATACCTCTGGAAATCACTGTAAAGCTATTTAGAATCAACTTTGAGGCTAGACTGCAGGATGGCCATAGTTCTAGAAAAATGAATAAATAAAATGGCATGACTACTTGCAGCAAACCAGGGCTCATAGGATAAAGCTGGGAAGTAAGAAGAGTCCATTTTCACACTGCATATCTGCAAGTTTAACAGTCATTACAATTTGTATCACTTGACTACCAAAAGTGAGTGGCTCTAGGAAGTGATTAATATGAAAAGTTCTGCGTTGTCTCTGAAAGTGATCCTAAGTATGTTGTTGTACTTTCCAAAAATAAAGAGAGAAGCTTTGAAGTGGTGAAAAATAGTAAAAATAAAGTCACAGTTTCAGCTGGTTGAACTGACATAAAAGAAATTAGATCTGCTACCTGTCCGTTTTCCATGATAGCGGCAGGATACATGGCGCTGCTAGGTCGGTCCCGATGGGCTGGCAGCAACATCATCATCTCCCGAGAGTGGCGGTACTTATCTGGTAGAGAGGGAGAGCCTGTAAACAAGTGAGAATAATCACGTACACGTGACAAACAACAGCCATGTCTCCGCATGCCCAGCGATCTAGTCCTCCTTTGCAATTTGTTCAGACGGATGATCTTACGGGACTCAAGAAAACATGGTGCTGAGCCCACTAAGCAGCTAACTGTTGGTGAGGTGCATAGCACGAGGATGAAATAAGAACTGGCTTGTTATATACAATTAAGGACATACCACATAAGGTGTATAAGATGTATGTGTCCCTAGTTGTATGTTGCAAAGTGCTTCCTCTTCAACCAACCAAAGTGGGCATCTGCGTGGAATCAGCTGTAGCTGTGCTGTACAGTGCCTAAGGCTCCCTCGCCTCATAAAGTATTGTAGGGTTACAGAAATTCCGTAAAATTGCGCGTTTTAGGACTGAATGTAGAAGAAAGGGATAAAAGCTTGAGACACGCTATTCAGTTAAAGCAGGAACCTACAGGAAGCTACTTCATTCCTCAGTTCTGGTAGAGAGAGTCTGAGGTGTTGCCATTTAGTTGGCAATACCTTGGTAAGCTGCTGCTTTGTTAAAGCAAAACAAAACCCAGTAATAAACAGAATTTTCTTTAAACATGGGTGGCACTTTGCTTATAATGCTGCTGGGTAATGTGTGATTACTACTGAGTGTGTTGGTATACTGAGCTGCTTTATGACAAGAGGATGTTTACCAATGCTTAGAGTTCTATAGTAGGAATATACTTAACTATTAGTTATCTGTATAGTTGTCATTTAAGATATTGGGGTGTAAACAGCTTCCTGGTGTATGGAATTATTTGGGACTCATGTCCTTTGAGATAAGTGCCACATAACAATATGCCCTCTGATATGCAACAGCTGACAATAAACTTGCCAGAAGAATGATTCCTGTTAGTGACTTCCTAAAGTCTGACACTACTGATACACGCATCCCTTGGGATGCACAATATTAAGCAGGAATTGATGTTCTGAAGCTGCTGGAGTGAGCTTTAATTTGCACTGATCATTTCATTGCGTCACAAACACGCACTTAACAGATGGCAGCACACAGCGCATTACAGAGCCATGCCGGCTTTTGGGGAATACATGCCCCCTTTTGCAAACTTTCCACAACCACACACATTACCTGAACAGCACTCCAACATATGAGCAAAGGCATTGGTGCTGGTTAATGCAGCTTTTACCCCAGCAAAAGCAAACATGCAGTTTTGGGGACTGATATTCAGCACACAGTGGAAGGAACAATGTGTCCAGCAGAATGCAGGATAAGGTCCTACAATTGCAACAATTCCATCAGGGGTGGCAGATCCCAGATTAATCTACGCCCCCACCCCGACATGAACAGCCGCAGAGTATCTGCATTCTAGTTCCGAACTCATTTTCTCCCCAGACATAAAACAGAAACATAATTGGACAACATTACTTGCTCTTATATGTAACATCAGCTTCGAAAACACAGTGTTAACGCTTTATGCTGAGTCTCTTTTACATCACAGGTAGTCCTGTTTCTGCATGACAAATGCAAGGATGCTGAACTTTTAGGTGTGCCCAGAACTACATCACAGCACAACCTACACTGTAAACTTCTCCCTTTTATTTATCTTGTCATCCTTATTCTTTTATATCCAAGATGTAAACTACCTCTATGTGCCATCAGTTGATACGGGATTATAGTTTCCACAGACCTTGCATTGCATGACCTGAAAGATCCCACATGTATGGTGGCCGAATCTAGTTTATGAAACAGCTCTGCTGTTTGGTGCCCTAAATTTGTAAATAACTATATAGCTATAAAGATTGTAACAGGTTATGTCAACTATCCAGTCCGCAAATAAAATTAAGTACTGATACCTCTGAATTGTGGGCCACAAAAGGAGTGGCTATAGCTGAAGCTTTTAATAATAATCAGGCCTGCTTCTTTGGACAGAGAGCACAATCACCATGGCTCTTTTCAGGGACTGGCAAAATTAAAAAAAAAGTAAAGCTTTAAAAGCTTCCAGAGCAGCCAGTGGCCACATAAGATGCTGCGGCATGTATCAGGGCCTATTTCTTTTAGCTTGTAGCTTGGTACACTGTATGTACTATTAATGAGAAAGGAAAACCTCTGCTGAAGCCAGAGGTAGTTTTTCTTTTTTAATTATGAAAATGTTAATCCACTTGTGAAAAATACTAGTTTTAAGGAACGAAACTGAAAATTAATGTATTTAAATTCCAAACTCAATGAATCTTTTCTCCTGACTCATCACTTTCATTATGATCGTGAAAACAGTTCACTCCTGCACCAAAATACAACTTTTTTTGGTTTAAGAAGGAAGTTTTTAATGTAAGTATATGGGTTCTTGCAAAGTACTGAGTAAGACACTGGCACTCATTTTCTACACCTTAAGAAGGGGGCTGTGTTGAGGAAGCAGTAGGGATGCCTTAGTGTCAAGTGCGAGTTGCTTTTAGAGTGCATGGGAGGAGTCGCATACATCTTTTAAATGAAATTACTGAAAAAACCTAACCCACTCCTAGCTCTTTCCAGGCCTTTTTGCATTACAATTTCTGCTTAATGAACATCAGTTTACATAATTCAACTCTAGTAAGGTTAGAGCAGTGCCTCATGAGTCACCTCAAACGAAGGCAAAACAAACTCTGAATTTCTTATTGATCCTCCATACAACACTGTTGATTTCTTGATAGGGAAGAAGCTACACAAGGGCCAAGCCAGGTGAAAACTGAAAGATACATACAGTTAATCTGAAAAATAGAGTACCTAGTCTTTATCTTTACCAACAGAATTAGAAAATTCTTACTGTATTCCGATTACAGTTCTATTTAAGACTTTTGCTCTAACTTGTGCATATTATAATTAGCATAAGGTTTGCTGCTTTAATTTGCTGTTCAGTGATATGATCAAATTAATTACTGTCTTAATGACTATCTTTTAAACAAAATGTTGGATTAGTGGTTTTATTATTTCCTTTGGACAAGCCAAATAATTCGCTTGTGTTGCTGTTTTAAATGTCAATGAAAGGGTCATTTTTTGGAAGTGAAGAATTGGAAATAAGATTTAAATTCCTGTGGGATTCTTAATACAAATGGCCATGGCTTCCTTTGGTCACTAATGGAACTAATCTATATTATAAAGATACCCATCAGAACAGTGCGAGTAGCTGAGCTCCAGAAAGGACTCAGCAGTTAAACAGAGAAGGTGCTATAAATATTTGGATAATGGGACAGCAGTTTTTTACCTCTACATTAATGTTTGAATCAATGAGAGAACCACTTAAACATCTGACAAACCCCTAGAAATCCTAGATAACCATACTCAGGTTAAAGCTACAGGTGACAAAGCTGCTAAGTTGATAAATTTAAGTGGCCTGTACAAAGTGAATTGTTGGCCTTCATATACTTCCCATTTGAAAAGTGGTTAACTGTAGCATCATGACTATCGTAGCTTTGTTGGCAGTCTCAGCAGAAAGGCCAAGGATTGGATGGGTCATGGTGACTGAACTATCCTCTCACCTCTAGAGGTGGTCCCTCCAGGACAGAGATGAGGCACATTGGTGGGGGCAGCGTGGGGAAGCTTGCACGGCTGCCGCCCATGCTGTATCTGTTCTGTGGATAAATAGAGGGCTTCAGCCTCCAGTGTTGTCAATCCAGCACCTTTCACCAGCACTAAATTAAAAAGAATATAAATAAATACCAAAAAAAAAAAGAAAAAAAAAAAAGATAGAGGTGCATTGGCAGAGCTGCGCATGTAATGTTTGTGAAGTACCTTGCTCCAGCCAGTGATACTGGTTTCTCAATTTCACAAGCATCAAATTCACCCAATTAAAAAACAAAGCAAAAAGAAAAATCACCAAGGAGAAAAACAAAGCTGTATTACCACAGTGGAACTTAAGCGTAAGTGCTTTGTCTCATTATGAACAACTCCATTCCAGACAGCGGTGTCGTAATAACCAGAACAGTGACTTGCACACTGTGAACCACAGAGAGCACTTGGAACTTTACTAGAAGTGAAATCCCATAATCCGTGGGTAATGTCTGAATGCTGTGCTCACCTAACTTAAAAGTGAACAAAACTAGCAGAGAAGAAATGTTGTATCATAGGCCATCAAAACATGTTAGTAAGAGTGAAGAATAAAATAGATATATATTGAAGTATTTTCCAAAACCGTTACTTTCTTATTGTTTCCTCATTTGTGGTCATTTACACTGTCTAGTTCTCATCTCTGGGAGGTGCTGTTGGCTCATCCATCAGCACCATACCCTTTGTAGCATTCATCACTTTGGTTTCTAAGCAACAGCAAAGAATACAGTAAAGAGGGAAGCTGGTGATGCTATGAAGTCATCAAGCTCAGAAAGACTGGCACAGCCTGTCACTGTGAGCACTGGACTTTCAAAGTGGAAAATAGACTGAAACACTAGAAACACCAAAACCCCTCAGATCCCCCAGAAGATTCAGGCCTCACATGCCAGCTGAAGCACATCCATTTAAGGACATCTTCCTGACCTGGTAGCCCTCTACTCAGTTCCATCTCTCCTGTTATGCCAGTTAACATCTGGTTACTTTACTATTTGAATTGTCATTATTTTCCTTCCAGTCCTTGGTAATTAGTGAAGCTATTTGCCTTTATCTGAAGATGTCCACTTCTCACCTTCCTATGACATCTGATTCTTCAGTTAAATCACTTTGATGCATCTGTGTCATAACAACAGTCAGTCAATTAAGATTTTACTGCAAGATTGAGCAAAAAAGCCCCAAGGTGGCCAGAGAGAAAGGCCCCTTCTCTGTATTCTCTGCCCCTAAGGAGACATACAGTTCCCTGTATGGGAACAAGGGGTAAGATTTAAATGTCGGCCTCTATCTCTGACTATATCCTGGATACCTTCTTCAGACGCCTGTGAAAAGAGGTGTAGAAATTTGTGAACCTGCAACTGAGAATCCAAAATGAGAGGAAAGAAACCCACTTGAATAGAAATTAGCAAATTCAGGAGATTGCACGGAGTGGCTTTGCTTCAGTTCTGAGGCTTGGGAAGAAAATGATTAGCAATATCAAGACCAGCTACTGTAACAGCAAAGGCAATATGAGTACCCCTAGAGTCTGTTTTTACATTTTTCCTTTCTTCAAGAATTTCCCAGCAGGGAAGCCCTTTAACCACAGTACTTAAAATTCATATCCTTCAACACTCATTGTATATATCTGCTTTTGTGTACACACATTTCTGCTAAACTGCCTCAAGTTCTTTTTTGTGCCATAATTTCATTAAATGTGTAAAATGATTTTTTCGCCTTTGTCTTCATGATCTCTCTCTTTTAACTACTCTACCAAAGACTATTCTTGTTTTCCTCTAGATTGCCTGCCACAATTTTGTGGCGGAACAATGGAAATCCTTATGAAATTCAACTGCCTGAAACCAGCATGTATTAGAAATACATTCCAAATACTGCTGAAAAAAAATATTAAATCCATTTCTGGAGAATGAAACACATTTTTTAAGAAACAATTTTTGAAGAGGCATTTACAGCTCCAAAAGAGAAACAGTGGTATATTTCAGCGTAGGTGGTCTTTCACCAAGTAGTCAACAACGTTGCCAGGTTTAGGGGACACTGCAGGTCCAGTTAACCCTTCATTTGGGTCCATCCATTCTTACCTCGAGCACTGGAAGGGGCAGAGTTAATCATCTGGGATGGTGCCGAGTGAGTAGAGCTCAGGCTTGAGGTGGAAGGGCTAGCCTGGGACGAGGATAAAACAGAGACGTTGGTGACTGAGCCTTGGTACCTGGAGTTAGGGTAAACAAGCTGCAGGAGGATCAGAAATCATCAAGAGAGAACCGAGTGGATCAGCGCATTAGATATTTACCTGTCTCAGATCACCCAGTGCAGCCTCTGTCTAGGAAAGAGCTTCAGTGCAGGCCACTATTAATCTGCACTCAGGACTGTGGGACTCATTTCACCCTCCCACAAACCAAGAGCAATACTAGCTGCATTTGTTGAACAGGTCAGATAAGTAACATGCCCACTAAAATCTTACTTTATGAAAGGAACAGTATGATCTCGGACCACAGTAGCAACTTTCACTGTACAAATACAGATTTCTTCCCAAAGTAAACCCAGGTGAATTACTCTGTCATCTTTCTCCAACAGTGTTAGATTCTACCTGTTCAGTTCTTTGAGAAAAATACCACAGGACAGATCCAAGTGTGTGTGTAGGTAAAGTGTACTCCTCCTAAGCATCACCCTCCAGAGCATGATCAGTGCTGTTTCTGACAACTGCTCCTGGCTGTGCTGGGGCTGTACCTGCATGTGGTACATATCCTCGGCAGTCTCCCCCACAGAACTGTCTGTTAGGATAACCAGGTTTCCTGTTTCACTGGAGGTGTGGGACGACAGAGAGGATGATGAGTGTCGGACTGAACCAAGCAAGTTCAGTGGGCTGGAATAAAAAGAGACAGAACAAAGGCAACATTATTTTTTGAACCTGTGTTTTAATTTGTGGTGCCTGATTTTTTTTTTCTGAGCTATAAGTACCTACAGTTATCTACTGCTTTAGGTCACCTCTGCATGTCAAACACTTTTCGAAAACCAGGCCGAATAAGCTTAAACAAATCCATAAATGTGAGTAAATATGAAAGAAGTCACAGTGAGGTTACATGTAAGACAACGTAGTATGTAGAATTTCAGAATCCAAAGCCACGTTAACATTATGTCACGATGCTGGGTGCATATTTGCTTTATTTATAACAGAACATTCCGAAACCACTCTCATTTTTAATGCTGAAGTATGATGAGTAGGAGCAGTTTAAAAAAAAAAAAATTCCAAAAGAAGCCAAGCACGAGACACACAGGTCAAAACACAGTTTTCCTTATTGCATCTGTTGGACCTCAGCATTACAGTTGAATGCAACTTTATAGTAAATTAATACAGCCCAACTAGTGGGCAGGTTGCACCCTGATCTCATAAAATTAATTTTTTCTTTGTCACTCAATCACATACACAAATACATGTTTTGTACGCTATAGAACCTCCCTAGTTTGCCCTAAGAACTAAAAAAGTGGGGAATTTTGAGGGAAAAAAATTATCACCCAGACGTTAATAATCAGCTGCCAAGCCACTGAAGTAGTATAAGACCTACTCAATTTTAATAGTAAAAAGAAAGTCACGATCCTGGATTCATGCACTAAAGACCAAGTTTCCACAGCTCTTCATGCCAGGCTTTAAAAACAGCTAAGCTATGTGGACCCACCAAGAACAATAAACATGGAAGAACGATTACAATTTCATAACTTCAGTGACATTCCTGTCACTGTTTTTCATACTGGTATGGATATGTAGATTTTCACATAAGCAATTCTGGCTGCATGCAAAAACACTGTTTTGCCCTGAAAATCCCAATTTTTATCCTCAATCATTAGCTCAATTTTTATTGATGGGTATTCAGTTTGAATAAGCATCCGTATTTTCAGATGTTTCTGTGAAGTCTGAGCCATTTTTTGGTATTCTGATCAAAACGCCTTGGCAGCCTTTCTTACATTTGGGTTCTGATTTGATCAGAATTATAAAAAACAATGATGTGAACATTTTTTGATCCTTAAAAATGGGTACAAACTGAGTTAGATTCTAAAACAAGCAATACAATTTTCCGTTTGACAAAACTCATTCTGCTCCTCCTGCGGTACTGTTAACCACTTCTTAGATCCGTGAATCTTAATGCAGTGGTCTGCAGAGATCCTAGATATTTCAGTAGGAAAAAACAGGGTACCTGTGTCGGTGCACCAACTTTATGCTCTCTGGGCTCATAGGTCCATGCGAAACCAGAACATTGCTGCGTGGTGTGCTGGTGCCAGAACAGGCCGGACTCAGCTTATCCAAACCAGGTAACTCCTGCAAAGGAAACGTACTTCTTGTATGAAAGAATGAAAGAAGCTAAGTTGGTCATGGAAAAGGACAAGTTTTCTTCTCACTGCTAGCACACATATTTCAAATAATTCTTTTACATTATAGGAAGATACCCTTTAGGTTTGGTTGTCATAATGTTCAAGATAGCGTCTAGGTACGCATCAAGATTTCACTATACCAGGAAGAGGAGAATGCACTGCAAATTTCCGAGACCTGCCTAACAAAGATGTCTCAAGTATAATTGTCACGGACTACTAATGTACAGCAGAGCGCACATAGAAGGAAAGGTATCATCCCTAGAGGATGGTATTTGTACTTCTGATATAGAACAGGTGGTGTGAACCATGCTCTGGAGGCAGTTCCATTGACTATACAGGAACTACAGACCCATAACAGTGCATGTCCTGATCACCAGAGGATGATGTTGCCTAAACTAACCAACAGGAGTTTTGTCACTGTATATAAAAACACTTCTGGAGGGCCTGATCCATGTCATGCTACTCCAAACTACAGCAGTTCTTTCAAAGACCTCAATGCCTAACACTTACTGTTAGTTAATCTTTGTTCCTTTGTTTTACAACATTTTCTACTATGTAAGACAGTAACTGAAAACTAAGCTTGACAATTGTTTTGTGATACAACAAAGAATGTACAAATATTAAAAATTCTAATGTAAAATAAAGGCTTAGTTAACAGACTTCCTTGCACAAAAATCAAGAATCCTTTTGATAGCTTGGCAATCCAGGAGGTGCAATCAGTGCTGTATCAGCCCAGTTCTTTTGTGAACCTTACTGCAACTGATAGAAGTTTAATCATAACTCTGAATGATTCAAAATGGGAAAAATTACTATCAGCTTACATGGTACAGACTGGATCGCATCATCTGGAACTGGTCTATCAGTTTCTTATGTAGGGGACGCATTTCTGGGTGTACAAATTTCTCGTGGACTGCCAGACCCACTCCTAAGACATGTACCTGTTAAAAAGAGAACATAACATCACAAACTCACATAAATCATGTCTAAGAGATGGAATAGAAGCCTATCCCGCAGTTCTGTCTGTGTGCAAGAAAGTGTTGTAAAATATGCCACTGTTCATTCACAAGACTGCTGATAATTAAGCAAGCTTAAGAGACCTGGCAAGTTCATATTACTTCAACAAGTTCTTTAAGTGTGAGACAAGTACATTTGCGTCATGTTGGATTACCTGTGTTAAGAGATAACTGTAAAAAATTACCAGATTGATTCTCTCTCCCGACTGAACAACATTATGTACTCACACAGATAATTCATTGTGGCAAAGAAAATTCCTTCCACCCAGTCTCAGAGAAGGGGTTAAAGTTGCCAACAGAGATTTCTAAAAGGAGGTTCTAATAATTGAGTTGAACAGTGGCAGTGTGGCATTGCATAGTCACTCTTTCTGTTGCTCATTATTTATTTTTAAAGGTCACTTTTTCAAATGTCAAACATACAATATTAGTGATTGAAGGAGATTATATAAGCTCTCAGATGAAAATATTAACGATAACAGGCTTAAGATGTATATAATTCCCTACATGATCCAAAGTCTGTACATAACAATAACTAATTAATCTTCAAACGTCCTTTTGAGGACTGAAGGGAGATAAGCATTATCTTTATTTTACAGATGGGAAATCTGAAATGCAGTTAAGTGATTTGTTGAAGAAACAGGCCTAGTAGCTCTATTCAGACTTGGACACATTGTTTAATGGGGTATGTATCTTGCCAAACTTTCAGTTAAGAGGCAGGCGATTTTCTGATTTCACTCCCATCAAAGCATCCAGCTAGCTTTATCTACCAAGATGTTTCATGGAGACACTAAGGAAAAATAAAACTGCAGATAATATAAATAGCCATTAAGTTTTCCTATGTAGTTCTGCCAGTTTAATCTCAAGCCTGACCTGGCCTCTCCTGACTCTGATTATCTTTGAAATTTACTGGGAAGACATAATTCAAAATGCCCAAAATGAATGGCAGGCTTGAAACGTGGCAAGATGTCTGTTGGGTAATAAATGGAGACAACAAAATTAATGTACTTTTAGCTGAGCTTCACCTCATCCCATAAGGTGAATGGCTTGTGCATAAACTCCTTGGCCTTCACCCCCCTCTTTTTTGTTTAAATGTACTTTAAATCTCCTCTACCAAAATTCTTTGTTTCTGAATGAATCAGTTGGATCTGGTATGTTTAGACTGACCGCTGATGAATCCAGACACTGTAGCAATGTTCTTTTGCATCTGAAAAACAGTACCTGTTCCTGCATGAGTTCCTTGAGCTGTGTGATCTTCTCGGCATCTCCAGGGTGCTTTGCAATATAATCTTTATCAAAAAAGGCCTGTAGAAAGAAAGGGGGGGAAAAAAAAAAAAAGCCTTCTGCTTACTGGAAAGTATTTCATCGTAACTTGGTGTCAAATGATGAGAGGAAAAGGTCCAGAAATCTTAGGAAAATGAAATATATTAAGATAGCAGCAGCAGCTCAACTTTATTGCTTTTAGCACTCTGGGATCCAGGTAAAGCTACAGTACAGCTTCAGCAACCCTGATGATTCTGTGGAATCATGAATCTGACCAAGTTTCCCCCAGTGATACTGATGAGCAATACCACTAAGCCTTGCATCATCCAGTTATTTGAATTTCATATAGTTTCCTTCACATAACTGCCTAAAGGTAAAGGAATTAAGTCAGTAACATGGTAACTAATGTAAAGCATGAAGACGTTCTTTTCACGGCTCTGTAAGGAAGACATGTCCCACACCCCTGGGCCACTCAGCCATTTTTCACTATTTCACCCTAAACTCTGCATTGCAAAAGGTAAGTCTAAGTAGCAGCTTGCCAAAGATTATGCCAGATAACATACTGCATAGACGATCATTTTAGGGTTACAGTGAGTCTGAAATTAGGCTAGCAAAGATAATGGTTGAGTAGCACGAATTAGTGTCTTTTCCTGATTATAGGCCCAATTAGTCTCAATTACTCTGAGCCCACTGCCTCTATTGCAAAATGGATTTATAATGTAAGCAATATGAAAAAAAAAAAAAAAATCTGCTTCACTCTTTTACCTGCCAAGTCAGGATTTCCGCATAAGCCGAGTTTCATTCTTGAGAAATCCCACTATGAACTTTACCTACTTCAGTGTGATATCCCAACTCCACCTTTGGATCCTCCTGTTGATGTGTGGCTATGCAAGCACTGATGCAGAATAACCAACTAGGGTTTTTAACCTCAGATAATGTACATGAGAATGTCTTATCTTATTATGTCGTACTCTTTGAAACAGAAATGCAAATAAAATTGAGATGATACTAAATTCAGAAGCAGAGCCTGGCTTACCTCCTGGTATCGTGCAATTCCCCCATTAACAGCTGCATCAATCACTCCATTCAGGCACATGCTGAGAAGATTAATGTTACCATGCATTTGTTTATGCTGGTACTGGCTTATCAGTGTTCTCAGCTCCTGGTTTTTGTTCTCAACCACTTGAATGGCATTTTCCAAAGGACTAACTTCAACCTCAAAGGCAATAAAATATACTTTAATTCCATGGATGCTTCATTGAGATTTATTATCTTCCTTGTAATGAAATGATACTCTAGAATTGTTCAGTGATCGCCTTAGTTTTTCCTGCTTTGTAGAAAATTAGCTCTAATAACAAACTTTACTGTTAGCAATGCTGTGTTTCAGGTCACTCAGTTGTGAGAACTTCTTTCTGTATACTGAAGACATAGCAACAATGCAATTATTCCATGTTTTTGGCATTGTCTCCATTATACTACCATGTTCCCTCACATAATTCCCCTGTTTATATTCAGTAATTATTTAGACTAAGTGGTGGGAAAAAGATATACTTACTAATTGGTAAACTTCATAATTTGAAACTGCAAGATTTCAGCCAAAGGAATTTTAAGTTGCCTAGCACATGTCCTCAGTAACTCATCATTTCAAAGGCCAATTACAGGAACTATGAATCTTACCAGTTCTCTTCTCTCCACTTCAAACCAACGAGAGATCCCAGGCAAACTGTGAGTCAAGGTCAGAGTGGTACGTTCAATCCACAAGCTCTGCAAAGAGTAATTGAGGATGTGAGGTACACAGTGAGTCACAATCACATCATCTGTATTCTTACTACAGGTGCTACAGGGGTAAAGTTCAGAAAAGAACATACTGACTTCCTGAGCATTTACTTACTTTGCAGAAAGTCACTTGAACAACAAAACCAGCATTCAGTATGCTCTACAGCAACACAGTCAACATTTCTATTAATTTTTAAAGGTTGACCACCAATTCTCTCATGGGAACCCAGACAACATTGTGGATATATATGGCAGTAAGAAAAAAATTCCAGAGGGGAAAAAAACCCCAAACATCCTTGCTTCAAAAGGCATCACTTCTGGCACTCAAATAACTCACCTTTAAACTGAACAATGCTTTTATGAGGTCAGGCATGTAACCACCGGACTCAACAGCTACTTGTTATTCAAGTTACTGTAGTATATTTGGCCATCAAATCAGGATTACTTGAAAGGCTGTATCAGCATAAAATAATAAGACAGTATTTGCCTTGAAGAGATTTAACACAAACTCTGCTTATTCATGACTTCTACCTTAAATTCATTCTCCTTGTCCTTTGGGCCTTTGTGGAAAGGCCTGTCATAGCGGAATTTCCGGATGTTGTTGACTCGGTAAAAGCTCTTTATGCGATCAGGGACACGGTCCATTTGTAGCACATCTATATTGTCTGGGATGGGAGTCACTGCATAGATCTGTAAATCTGTAAATTATGTAGTCAAAGAAAGCCACGGGACATCAAACAGGAAGGCTATCTCTACTGTGGAAATAAACAGGATGGTGAACTCAAAGTCACATTCCTCTTTGTTTTCCAACACTCTTTTGCAAGTGAAACAACAGAACACTAGACTGGAGCTACTAGCGGAGTCTACAGAGTTATAGTACCTCACAGCCAGATTAACTGAAGAGGAAGATACCTGAGGATGCAGAGAGTATGTATTAAGACATCCAAAATACCTACAGCAGGCAAAATATCCAGTTCCTGTTATTTTTAATTAGAGATAGGTGCCTCATTTGTGCAGGAGCTTTTGTAGATCTTGATATATTTAGGTACCTAAATATCTAATATTTACCTTTGATAAATTTCACCTTCGATACTTCAGCTTTGTCTACAAACCAAAGTTATCCTAATTTCATCAATTTACAGTCCAATTTAATTAAACTGGTTTAACCTCAGTGTTGCAGACAAGATCTCTGCAAGCATAGACAAACCAACCAAAATACACATATAAACAACCCCACTGTCTATGAAGGTATCAGTGCTATATAGCGGAGAAGAGTGAAAAGCATGTGTTAGAAGGACAAATGGGAAACACCAACCAATTTCAGGAGATTTCACTTGCTGACAATGTCCATATGGTTAAAGTCTTGCACAATACCCTTACTGTTGTCACACAAGCCAAACAGTGGTGTTCTCATGACTGAAATCTCCAATAGTCTCTGCACACCCACTAAATGTTATGTGATTCAGTCCTTAAATGTACATAGCATTATACTGGTTGCATCAAACCACAGCACAGATTACCAATGAGAAGAATGAGATTTAAAGCCTTAGGTATGAAAGAGTTCAGAAATTTAAAAGAAAGGGAGACTGCAAAAAAATCCCCCATGTTATGTGAAAAATAAACACAATGGAAAATTAACACTTTGGAAGTAATATCTTTTCCCAACAAAATGTCATCCAAGAGAAAGTATCGGGAATACTGTTAATGTATTCTATTTAATGTATTTTATCATAAACAAAACATGAATTATGGCAAAGCTGTTGGTAAAGATTAAAACATGGATGTGACCAAGCAGATGTGACCAAAGACAGGTATTTCCCTTACACATCGGAGATGACCTGCATTACTCCCTGAATAAAAAGTGACAATTCTCTCCAAAAATGCATAGTGCAATGAACCACTTAATGTCTGCTGTAGACAGGTGTATGTTTTGTCCATTTCCAGCTCCACCAAAGACACTTAGGAACTGAAGTATCCAAGCTGATGACCTTTTCAATGCCTTTCTCTGTGCTCTACCACAGTTGTTCTAACCATAGTTTGCCCTTTCACTGAAGGATACACTGGGCATCACACTGCAATATAGAGTCATCTGGGTGGTTTGGATGCTGCATTGCAATGGCTTGTGGGAACTCACTCAGCATCCTCTGCTGGAAGGCTTCTAGCCTCTCATAGTCGTGGCCCCGACATACATATTCTTTGTTCTGCAAGAAGGACAAGCATAAATCAGTCTCCTTAAAAGTTAAATTCTATAGGCTTTTATCTCACTTTAAATTTTACTGCTTCAAAAACAAAGATAAATGACAACGTTAACATGCTAACGTGAGAGTAAAATGTGCATTTAACACAGCTCGTATTTTATTCCTTCCTTTTTCTGTACAAGGTATTTCATCAAGAAGTGATGGAGTATTCCTCTGCTCTCTCAACAGAAAGATGCCTCTGATCTAGCATTCAGTCATATTGTCTTTTCTTACTTGCTTTTTGACAACTGAAAAGGGACTATTTTTTAATTGGACTATACTGAAATATACCAACCAAAACTTAAGACTAAGTCTCCAGCTTAGCTGTTCTTCACTGGGAAAGCTGCTGTCAGATACAATTTAGATGGATAAAAGTCCTGAGGATTTCATAGAACCGAGGGAGATAAATGTTTATCAATTTATCAGTTATCCTTAGAGAGAAGTTGTAACAAACTGTTCACAAAAGTCATTGTTTAATCATTGTTGTATTGTCATGGCCATACAATCCACATCTGATCATGTTGAACAATATATCCTCAGGAACTCCCATCTGTAGTGGAGTAATATGGAAAAGCCTTACCAAGAATTCTCAGTGGCCACCTAGCAAATTCCCTTTCAGCTCTAAAAGCACTTCCTTCTTGATGAACAAAATTTTGTTTCTGCCAGTAATGGAAAGCTTGCATTTAGATATGCCTCTTGAGGCACTAAATCACTTGTGAAGAGTTCCTACATGCTTTCTGAGCCATCTCAAACTCTGACCAGCAAGATACAGGATTTCTAAAGTCCTCAGTATCATAAAGATTGTTTTCCAGCGTCTTAACTGTATTACCACAAAACACAATTTTGATTGGTGTTAATGTCTCCTGATGTGAGACCAATCAAAGCAGGCAAATTCTCTAATTCTGGTAGTTTTAACTCTTACACACATAACAATAAATGGAAGTACAGGGAGATTTTTCACCCTCATAAAGAAAGAATCCCAACCTATTTCTTGCATTTAGAAGCTGCAGTATATGTGTTGACATTTAGCTAATTGCTCTAGAAAAGGGTTCTGGCTGAGCAGTTCTTAATCTTGTAGCAAAATCAAAGAGAAAGCAGCAAAACCCAATCATAAAAGACAGCCAAGGAGTACAGTTATCTTTGGCTTTGCATTTCAACTTTATGGAACAGATCTCATGTTCCAGCTGTGACATCTGTCACTTTGTATGCATCAGTCACAGCAACCAATGAACTGGGAGAAAAACCTCATGATGAATCTTGACAGTTCAGTCTGTAATGCCCAAACTTTGCAGCTATTATTAAATTTGGAGTGAGTCCATGTTTGAAGGTGAATCTCTTCATGGCACTTACTGCATTGTCTATTTTAGCTTTTGATTGCAGCAATCCAGAAAACTGTAAGCCTATAAATAAAGTTATTGTGATTCTAAAAATAATGCCCTGAAAACACCTCAAAGCTAAATTTAATAGACTCTTCAGACAGATGCCAACACAAGATCTCAGAACACAGCTTGTCAGGCCTTACTTGAACTTCTGGTAGGTAGAAGACATGGACAGTTTTAATTTACTTATGTAGGAACGCTAGAAATAGATGCAGAATTCATAGAAGCATGAGCAATAACTTTTCTAGACAAAGGGTCTTCAAAATCAAAGATGCAGAAAGAAGTGGTTATTTCCTTTCTTAAGCTATACAGCAATAGAAAAATGAGAAAAGGGCATGGAGTTATTTGATCACTTTAAATCACTCCCATATCCATTTGAAAATTTTAAATCCATGTAAATCTTTTTCTTCTCTAGAATAGCTGCTTCCAATCTCTTTACAGGGTGATCCATGCTGATGTGATTGCTAATGGGCTTAGTCTGTGCTTTGCAATGTGTATGCTGTATGGATCATTAGAGAGAGAAAGGAGGAGGATGACTTTTAATGAAATTGCTACATTAGTAATCTGCTATCAGAAGTACTGCTACCAAATATAATTGCAGAATTAACAAGGATTATAATTATGTAAGCTCATGTTCGCTGTTAATGTCTCCAGCCAAGTATCCATATAGTTACACCGTTTCGCAAAGAGTAAGTGCTGTGCACTGAAAACTTGTGCAGTGTTAAAGACATAGGCCATGCAGGATCCAAGATAAAACGGTAGGATCCATAATACAGTAAGATAAGCTAGATTCACTGATACTACATCAAATGTAGGAAGTCTTATGTGCCATAATGTTTTTGTTGTCACTCGTTTTCTGAAACATCTGTTGTTAGATATAAAACCAAGAAATTGTCAGTTTTCTCTGGAGATCTTCATGAAAGGGCAGCTACTGCTTCATACTGCAACACTTGTCATTTCCTCAGATTCCTTTGCACGTGTGTTCTACACACCAATTCAGGCTGCTGCATTATGGCACTGTTCAACTTCACCTCTGAATAACATGAAGCTACCACTTTATCCACTGGTATTTTCACCTTGATTAATTCCAACTTGCCTTTACTTTCCCCCTCCCCACCACACTTCCATTAAAAGACTGTAATTAAACACCAACATTTAAATCCTAGTTAAAAAACAAACAAAAAACCCCTTTGTAATCAGAGAGAGACTTAAGAGTGCAATTTTCAAAATGGGTACCCTACGGGAAAAACTGGTACACAGTTTGGCTTTTTGTGGCTTCTTACTGTGTAACTCAAGAGCGGTGTCATCTCTTGTCAAACCATTCCTTAAAGAGAACACAAAACATGCACCTCTAAGGCCTTGAAAGCATGCTTCAAATTAGCTTGTCCTGTCAAGCTAGATGGCATCTATCATCAATTTTCAGACAGTTCTTACAGCAGTTGTCAGATTATATTCCTTCCTTGCTCTGAACTAGCAACAAGACATTGTATGAACAAATACCCATTTTAAGTTTGATTCCTTATTAGGAAAAGAAGATAATTTCACTTTTTAAATGGATTGCACACCCAGCTGATCCTGTATAGACCAGGAGACAATAAGCTCAACGTGAGGACATGTCCAGAGAAGCTGCTAGGCTTTTTGTTGGAGAGAGAGGAAATTTTCACTTGTAGATAGCGTAAGGGAGTCGTCAGTCTGGTATTAGCATCATTCTGTCATGTGAGACTTTTTAAAGTGTGTAATTTGAGATGATGAAAATTAGTTGAGTAATGACCCACATTGCTGCAATACAGCATTTTGCTTAATATAGAGGCAATTTGTGCTGCATGTGCAGATCATCAAAAATACACATAGGCATGAGTCAAATTTCTGATTTTCCTAAGAGCATTCCCAATGGACCACATCCTTCAGTTCAGTCAGAAAGCTGTTTCTACTTGTGCAGGCGTAAAAAAAATAAGCTGAATGGTAGTCATCATATCTCCACAACAAAAATACAAAGTCTTAACTGCTACTCTGAGCCTGGTCACTTCGTCATATCTTGTATAAGTCTGGCTTACCCGCAAGAAAAATGGGAATTTCCGACCATAAAAACCAACTCTGAAAAACTCAGGTTCTAAGCGCTGCTGTTCCATGATATTATCGTAATAGGTAGCTTCCATTTTCTGTGGAGGAAAAACATAGCTGCTGTCAGACCCTTAAAGCTGCACTTAAAACATTAGAATTTCAAGACACATTAAAATGTGACATTACTCTCTTGCCCCCACAACTTTTATGAAAGGACTGAAACTCTCTTAAAGATAAAAATTATTAATTAAACAGTCTACATGGTGGAACAGACTATGGTATCATCATACTCATTTTACATTTTTGGAGATGACAACTTTTCTGTTATATCTCATTTTAAATTAAACAGGTCTTGCATGTAACTTTATTTGCATTGCAGAATTAATGGCAAAGCTGAGATTAAGATCTGTGTTGCCTGCCTGGCTCACGGTGTCCTATTCTCTCCTACAGCTCAAAATCTATACTACTGCCCAGAAAATTCTATCAATTCAGTTGGTTTTGCCTTAATTGAGGGGCATGAAAAAGGATGAAACAAAATTAAATCTTGTACAGCTCTGTGCACCAGTAAGTTTAACATGAAAGAAAAAAATTGGTTTGGAAAAAGTAAAAGGGCTTTTCTCTAGTTCCAATTACTAGTTTTGTGGCATTGGGCTAGCGCTTGTATCAAGAATGGGATTTCAGGACCTCTTGCAAAACTGAATCTCAGTGGAAAGGCTCACAGGAATATCACTATAGCAAGAAGATAGCTTTTTAAAGAGAAGAATCCGTTTGACATTATTGCTTCCACCGCAGGGAACCCTAACAGCAGCTTTGACTTAGAATATTGCATCAAGGTTTTGTTTTCAGTTCCAATCCATATTAACTCCTTTTCGAAAACAGAGAAGGTCCCAAAGTCCTTTCAGGAAGAATAAAGCAATGTGTTGAATAATGTGAATGGCACAGAGAAAAAACTCTTTAGAGTGGGGAGTAATTCAAGTCAGTTCAGGTCACCACAGATTTAGGGAACTTGAACAGTAAACAGATCTCACACAGGGGACTGAAAGGATGAGGTGAATTTGTTACATGATCAGCAAAGATGCTCTTCACCTGCCTGTTGATTAAATCTGAATAATAAAGAGGCAGCAAGAATAGCTAATTTACTGATGGTGAGGAAAGAAAGCCTTGATTCACAACTTGAGTAAGGCTTGTTAATAGGTTTGTTTGCTAACCATTCATGATCACTGTACTGTTACAGTATTTCCTGTACACTGGGATAAATTTTCACAGTGCCCTATTTTAGATGTCTACAATAAACAAGTGCACAACCAAGATGGCACCTGTACTCTCTTTAGGGCCAATGTGAAGAAAATAGGTTCTTCAGAAGTGCAGTTCATGAGACCTAGTTAGATGGGTATCTTCAGATGAGAATAAATTTGACTTCTAGAGAGAATTTAAACCACTGTGTGTAATAATATATTCACGTATCATAAATCGTAAATTTGGACATATGCATGCTATCCCAGGGGATAAAAGCAGATGAACTATTTCCACACTCATAGAGCTTTTAAATAACAAGCAGAACTTTGACTTTTTCTGATTAAAGCATGATTCTGCAAACATGCCCTGACTTAATCATGTGTTTGGTTTTACTGGAGGATCAGATTCTTGTAAATTGACAAGAATGCCATAAACATTTGCCTTCTCCATTCTTTCTCTCTCGTTCCTCTTATGTCACCTGAGGCACAAGCTGTCCTTGATATTTTTGGAATTAAAAACAAATATCAGTATACAATATATAATTTTTTTAAAAAAGCAAAAATATTTTATGCAAATATATATATAAATATGCAATTGCAATAGGCAAGCCCAGCTCCTAGTTTACTGCTAGCAGACATAGGAATTACTTCAGTGGACCTACCAGGTTATTGAAATGAATCAATGGCCAAGGAGTCAGTGGAGCTATACAGGGAATATGTTTATTTTTTAAATTCAGGATGTTCTGACAGGAGAGCAAAATTCCCTGGGGAATGACACGAGAGGCTACACGGAGAGGAACTGCTGCTACTTACCCGAATCCAGCTGAGGCTCTGATAATCATAGAGACTTTCGTACTGTATGGCCAGCTCTCTGCACAGCGGGATTCCAAACTCCCAGCTCTGCAAAACCAAAGCAAATCACACTCACAGCAACCAGAATGTTCTCACCAACTGAGCTGAGAGGAATATGGAAACTCAATTTTGGGAGTTCATTTGGTATGAAATGCCAGGGATTAGAAGTGAAAATGCATTGCGATGACACAGTTTCCATTAAGTATCAGATTAATTCCTTCTTCAAGATGGTAACAGAGGCATACGGTCTGTTGAAGTTACACGCACATACTGCTTGTTACTGACAATTCACTCACGATTCTGGGAACTTATTTGGAGAAAGATAATACAACCAACAATTAGGAATGAATGGCTTTTGTCACACAGTGTGAGCAGAGTCCCACTTCCAAATGGGATGCTGTGGCAAAGCCTACATAATTCTCTAATCTGTCTTCTGGACAGAACTGGATTCTGCACCAGGGAAGGGGCAACCCTGGCTATACACACAGACTGGGTGATGAGACACTGGAGACCAGCCGTGCTGAAAGGCACTTGGGGGTCTTGGTTGACGGCAAGTTGAACATGAGTCAAGAGTGTGCCCAGGCTGCCAGGAAGGCCAACCGTACCCTGGGGTGCATCACGCACGGCATTGCTAGCCGGCCCAGGGAAGGGATCGTCCCACTCTACACTGCGCTGGTGCGGCCTCACCCTGAGTACTGCGTGCAGTTTTGGGTGCCACAGTACAAAAAGGACATAAAACTATTGGAGAGCATCCAAAGGAGGGCAACAAAGATGGTGAAGGGTCTAGAGGGGATAGACATATGAGGAGAGTCTGAAGTCCCTTGGTTTGTTCAGCCTAGAGAAGAGGAGACTGAGGGGAGACCTCATCACGGCCTACAGCTTCCTCACGAGGGGGAGCGAAGGGGCAGGCGCTGATCTCCTCCCTCTGGTGACCAGTGACAGAACCTGAGGAATGAAGCTGTGATGGGGGAGGTTTAGGTTGGATATCAGGAAAAGGTTCTTCACTGACAGGGTGGTCGGGCACTGGAACAGGTCCCCCAGGGAAGTGGTCACAGCACCGAGCTTGACTGAGTTCAGGAAGCCTCTGGACAGCTCAGCCATATGCTCTGATTCGGCTGGTCCTGTGTGGAGCCAGGAGTTGGACTCGATGATCCTTATGGGTCCCTTCCAACTCAGGATATTCTATGATTCTAACCAGAAAGCTGCTGCCTTCCCTTGAGGTGATCCTAAAGATGTAACCTTTTTATGCTCCTTTTCTGATGTGAATGAAATTAACAACATGTAACCACATCTGATTTCTCTTTATATGAGCACTTTTACATGTACCCTGATACTATTCCTGTCATCCTAACTCAGGCTTTCTCTCTTTCTTTCTGTTAGATTTCCACACAGAGAAATTCCACTGTGCTAGTTGAATATTCTGTAGATACAAGATGAGATACAGAAGCAAAGAAGTAAAATATACAGGTAACTTCAAAAAGAGAGTTTGCAGATATTTTAAAGGCAAAGAGAATGAAAGGATATCTGAGTTACTGGGATTCTCCATTGTAAGATCTGTGATGTTAATGAGTAACATCTTCCCAGTGTAGAAATTTAATATGTAATTCCATGTGCTACACAAGTGCCACTTCCCTCTAAAGCATCATTCTTCCCCCCTCTTCTAATAATTTCCTAATGTCTCCACCGTTAATTTCCATCATTATTGCTTTCTCTTTTGCTGACATCTGATCTGTTTGCATGTTCTATACTATGTCCTTCTCTTGAAAAGCACATTTATATGACATTTATTGCAGCTTTCTCCTGTGGCACCAGCAACTCTCTGTTGAGTGCTGCTGACTGCACACAAGGAAGCACAGGTAGAGACAATCAACATTTATGAATGGCAACCTTTATTTACTCACATCCCAATATGCAGATTTCTTTTGGAAATACGATTCTAATGAGGGTGCATAAGAGAGATTAGTTCAAATGTTGGGTATGGAGCATATGATCTAAAAATGAACTGCTTTGGAAATGCAGCTTTGGGTGTCTTGGCACTTGACTGGTGCTAAGGAGAATACATACTGTGATGCTGTGATGGGAGTTGGTCAGAATTTTTAGTTAAGAAAATCTAGCAGTTAACTGGACAGAAAAAGATTGTGTAGCTTTCAAGCTGTTGCTGTCCAGAAGTATGATCAATCCAGTTCACAGTCTCCCAACTAGAAAACCTTGAGTTTTAACAGACAAAATCATAATTGTGAATTTAAAAAAATAAAAATTTTCATTTAAAGTTATGCACTTGCACACACTGCTGACTGAGCCATAAACCAGTTTAAAGCATAGCAGAAATGAGCAGGAAGGAGCACAAAGAGAGAGCGAAGGCTAAAAGGGCTTTGGAACACCTTGTTCCTTCCCAGCACAGGGCTGCTACCAACACTATTGAGAATGGGAGGTACTCAATTCTGCACTCCACTGTAGTGCTCCAGGCCTGCCATGGGCCATGCCACCACTCCTTGCCCTCCACTGGCATGCCTTTTATGTCAATCTCACAAGACAGTCTTGTGGCCATAAGTTTTCCCCCATTCCTGTGCTGAGAATATTTTCCCATTAACAAATGCAGAATTTTTACACCCTTTTCATGCTGTTTTGACTCCCTTACTTAGTGGAAGATGCCAGGAGCAGCATGAGAAACTTAACTCTAGAAATGCAACTGAAGGACATGGAACAACAAATTCCACTCTTCAGGACCTCAGGAGGGACCATCTTAGGGTGGTGCAGAAAGAAACTATCAGACACAAGTTGAGGGAAGCAAGTTTCTTCCATTCCCTGAGCTGTTCCCTGTTACACAGCAACAGAAAGAGTGCTGGAAAGCAACAGGAGGATTTGGCTTCTCAGCATCTCTCACTTCCATGGTTTGAGTGACATACACACTGCTTAAGTGGATTATTGAGTCATTCAGCTACCATTTACAATAAAGAAGGATTAAAACACAAAGTCAAGTAACTCCAAAAGGATCCAATGGGGAAAAAACCTCAAGAGGTTAACACTCTATAATCTGTTAGGAGTTTTATAGCAAAATTACATCCATCAAGTTTTCACTCCCCTTCAGTGCAGATATGGATTGCCTGTTTTCTCAAAAATACAGGCTCATTCGTTTTACATAGTATCTACATCATCTTTGTCTAGTCAGAGAGTACAGTACTGCAATATTTGGACAAGTCAGTAATTTTTTTTTTTTTTTAAGTGCAGTCCAAAACCCCCTGAAAAGTTCTGAAACTAAAAAGAGAGCCATATGCAGTATTATTACAAAAGAATAATTCTGGCTGAAAAAAAAAATATTATTAATTAATCACTTCCTCATAAATAGGCCATTTCTTCCTACACAGAGGAATCTGATGTCCTTTTGCAGGTTCTGTAGAGAATGTCTCTGCCATATGCAACTTTCCATTATCAGGGCTAGGAAAGAATTATCTGGAATGGCAACCCTGTATAACCAAATCAAATTTGTATTTAATGCCACTGTCATTGCCATCACAGGCAAAAACAACCCTGAGGCACAAAGGCAGATGTTATCTTCCAGTAATACAAGCTGTAGGAATTTTTCTAGAGAAGGGAAAAAAAATTTAAAATATTCCAACAGCTGATATCACTTTTAAGGTTCACCTCTGAAATGCTCCCAAACTGCCACGACATAAGGGACTGTGACACCTTAAAAAAAAAATTATTGTAGAAAACCAAAACCAAATATGTGAAATTGAAATGTATTGATTTTCATCTTGTGCAATGGATGGAACAGCACTTTAATTGAAAGCCACTTTAAAGTAACAGTGACACAGAAGAGACTTAAATCTTTTTTAATAAAGGCACACCTGCAGTGCATTGCCTGCCATTTACTTCTGTAGGTTAGACACAAAACAAGTCCTTAACTGAGTCCTAACACAGCAGTTTGCATAGACAACTACAAAACACAGTCCCACCCCCAAAAAACTAAGGAATTGGCATTCATAGAGCTCTCTGCCATATCAGGTGACCCAAAGTTTGGCTTAAAGGTATAAAAATGTTTTGGTGTTTTTCCTGTTGGCCTACATAAACTTAATTCCCAGTGTTATGCATAATGAAATACCCATGTCCATTTTCTCGTCTGTTTTTTCATCCAGAGAGCCAAAAAGCAATTTGTCAAGTTATAAAACCGTTTGATATAAATTTACTTCCGGACTACTGAACTGAGATGATAGGCTTGCAGGCCCTAAGTAAGTCAGGAAAAGGGAAGGAAGCTGCTGGAAGAGAGGAAGAAGTTGGCATACCTTCCCTTTGTTGAAGTAATGGATAATCTTACGGCACAGACCTTCCTTACGTTGCCACTCTGACTGAGACGGATAATGCAGGAACTCTCTCAGAGGTCTGTCCTCCCACTGAAGCAACTCACAGTACAAAAGCAAAGTAAATGCAGCCTCTGTTGGAAAGGCAATTATTAAATACTGAATCAATGACAACAAATAAATAGAACCAACGAGTTGAAAGGTCACTAGACCTGCTTGTTAAACACTCTGGAGTTTATGGCTTACAGTTTGAGGAAGACATTTTGAAGTCTTAGATGATCATTAAATTAGTCAATTGCTTAAAACAGCAGCACAAAGGTGTTTCCTCTGAAATTGGTTTTTAGGTACAAATCTGTCCAGTTTCTTTTTATAAGCTACTTGATTTAAATGCACAGTCAGATATTCAGATATGTAACTAGATTTGGGGCCTGGAGCTGTAAACAGAGCTTGGACAACACAGAATTAGAGTCTATACACTTTCTAAGTGCTCCCTAAATACCACAGTGCAAGAAAATATGGCAAATGGTAATATAACAATGGTTTTGTGATTTTAATTTTCCTCTAACTTTGATTCTGCTGTCCTGATTTTTTTTGATCAATCTTCCTTGTAGAACACTTTAAAGTAAAATTCGGGGTGTAACAGAATAGTCTTATGGTCGTGTGGGTGTAGACACACATCATTTCACTTGAGGGAATGGGCTGGACCTCAGCTTCTTATCTTCCCAACTGCCATAACTTATTCATACGCATTTTTTCCAAAAGAATGAATCATGTTGGAGTATAACATTGGGAGAGTCAAAAACTTTCACCAGGATTTCAAACAGACCCCATATGATGTGTTACTAACCTGTGTAGTTCTCAGCCTGTAAGTGCATGTCACACAGCTTGTGGATATAGCGGATGTACATCTCTTCCTTGTTAATTTCAGATTTATAGAAATTCTGTGAAAGGAAAATGAGAGTTGTCATTCTTATTTACATTCATCCTTCATTCAAGACAATCAGCAGCATTCGTGTATGCATCAAGGTATTGAAAAGAGAACACATTATTGGTGTAAAAGTAAAGGAATAATTCTTTTCACATTCACACTGATTTAACCCACTAATTTCATCATGTCATGAATTTTTTTCAAAATGAAGGTAGTCAAAAGCTGGAAAAAAAAGGCGAGAGAGATTGTAGAACCTCTGTCAGAGGGATACTCAGAACTCAGCTGGACAAGGCTCTGAGGAACCTGACCTATTTGGCCCTGCTTTAAGCAGAGAGTTGGAGCAGAGACCTCCAGGGGATCCTCATAACCTCTGTTCTGTTCTGTCATCCCAGTGCTCAGATTCCGAAGCTACACCTGCCTGACACAGATTCCTATCCCAACCTTTCCCATCCCAGTTTTGACAACATTGCACAGTATCACAAAGAGATAAAGGAAATATCTTTACCATAAGGTTAACAGTGCAGCCAATTTTCTTGTTTTCTGTTTCATCTCCTTTCATACAGTCCCTAAGGAAGCAGAGCAATGTTGAAACATACATCTGCAAAAAAAGTCCTTTTAAAATAAATTTGAAGCTATCTTATCCTCCAGAGTTTCTTTGGATCACATACAACAGTTAATCATATACTTTATTTTATAAAGTTCCTCTAAGAAAAATTTCCATATTATGGTGTAAATGTTGAGATCTGAGTGCCCTTTTACATGTCTGCATCTGAGAACAAGCACCTGAAATGACTGCTACTTCATTTCTTACATGAATCTGAACAAAAAAATCAGATAAAAGATCTACTATCAAAGTGAAAAACTGTTATTTATCCAGATGTTAATGTTTAATGTTTCCTAGTCAAAGGATTAGCTTTCATAAATTCAGCTACCCAATGTAGTGTTGGCACGCTGAAAGATACAACCTGAGTAATTTAGACTAGATTACTAACTTTTTCATAGGTAAGTTAAATCACAAAATTTATCTTTAATTTCTGGAATATCTTAGAAATGATACCCATTCAAGCAGTACAAAAAGTTAAATGCTTCAAAAATTACTAATCTTCACTTGAAAAAGTCACATTCGTTTGTAAAAAGACAAAATTTTTAAAGCGGCGACAGAGCAAACTCTTGAGAACTCCTGTGTCAGCTAATTGGCAGCTGGACTCCAAGGGATGCCTGTGTATTTCCAAATTCGAATGCAGTTCCCTGTTCTGGGAATGAAAAAATCTGCTATATATTAAAAATCAATTAAAACCTGGTATCTGTTCCTCAATTAAGCATGAAAACATAGATCTGTGCAACAAAGTTGTGTTGATAGCAAATCACATTAGAAAAAAAAATTGGCTCCCTCGCATTCCCTTTAAATGTGTCTCAGATATCTGGTCTTCATAGTAGTTGTACAGCAGCTGTTGTCAGGAAACAAACAGGAGATTGGATCAAACTGGTCAGAATAACAAAAAGAGCAAACTAAACAGCACAGAAAAGGATTTGGGACTGCAGAATGCCTGGCCTAGTCACAGGTTTTCACCCATAATGAGCAGCAGCAGCAGAAAAATTTGTTTGAACTCTTGTCAGTAGGCTAAAGATAGAAATATTTGGGGCAGATCTAGATAGTTTCAAATTGTCTGTCATTCCATAAAAACAACTCTGAGTGTGTGTGTACATATATGAAGTTAAAATATTTTTTTGTAACAAAGCTCAGCTGTATTGACACCATGGTCCTGCAAACTTCAGTCTAAAACTAAACAAAAGATGCCTAATTTATAGTGCAGTCTTGCACACGAGTCACCAGCTGACATGTCAGACTTCCCTCAGATGAAGAGTTTTCCTAGCCTCTGTGTCTAGGTGAGGCATTTGGCACATGTTGGCTCAGCAAGGCATTCAAGATCATTCTTGCATTTAGCATCTATTTTGCTGAATTAGGCAAGATCATTTCCATGATAGGAGGAATTAATCATTTAGCAACCTGATTAAACGTTAGTACAAACCTACGAATTAAAAATTTTCTTTATCTTTGCTGTTGGCATACAACGGTTGGACTTGATGATCTTAAAGGTCTTTTCCAACCAAGATGATTCTGTCATTCTAAAAATGAGAATTAGGGCTCCGGAGATCCAGTTTTAGGATTTTTGCTCAGAACCTAGCAGCAATGAGTTAGGCTTGCTTACATAATACTTGCCGTCAGAGAAGTATGCAGCTTGATAAACAATAAAATATTCCCTATAGGAAAGAAATTTGGTACTACCTCTTTATAAACTCCTTATACTTAGAATATGTTACTGTTGTTGCCAGATACCTATAGTCAAGCAGACGCTCCATGAGACGAGTAACTGATGTAACAAAAGAGATTCCAGTCTCCCGCCATGTTTCCTGCTCAATCTTCTCCAGCAAACTGTTTGGAGATGAAAAGGGAGAAGATGAGGCACGCGGGGAAATGGTATAGAGCATGCAGACAGCTGTGGGCAACTTGGGTTTCTCCCTCACGAAACAAATTCACAGAATTACTATCTTACCTGGGATAAGGCCCAAAGAGCTGGGTTCTACTCCAGGCAGCATGAAGCAAAGACAAGGAAATTACAGAATTGACAGAATTCACATTGCCATTTAAAATAGATGAAAAAGAGCAATGCTCGTGGCAACAGTCGATTCCCACATTATTACCTGTAGCTTAAATACTGCTAACAGCAGTCAGAGGTTGGAAGGGAGTTTGAAACTAATGCAAATACCTCTTCTTTGCTCATCCCTACATAGATTTTCATCTCTAATCAGCAATCAACCAAACAACCATGAATTATAATTTATTTAAACTGTAAATAAATAAAGGCAATCTTTTCCTGCTCAGCTAACTAGACAATTCAGGGAGCAATCTCACTGAGACAATTGTGAAGGATAAGAGAAGGCTACAGTGAGAACACTGAAAATAATACTTAAGAAGTGAAGAGAAAGCAAATTTAATGCTAATTTCCTGAAACTGGATCTCTGGTCAAAGAACTTACAACTTCTATACTGGCAAGAGGAAAGAAATCCTGTTCAGTGTCATACATGTCCTCACAAGAGGCAAACTCTTCTGTACTGGAAGGATTTCCAGCTGAGGGAGCCAGTTCACATTTCAGCAATGTAATTGGAGACAGTACAATTCAGGGGCAATTCTTTATTTCGCACAGCATTTATTAACTTTGTGAAATTGTGGAACTGTTTCCTCAAAGTTCACATTGCTTTCAGAAAAGTCAGTAGCAAATATAAACGAAAGATGTCTGGACTTCCAGGCTGTGTTTCTTGGTAATGCATGCAGCCACTATCATCAAAAAATAAGTAACAAGCTACAGTCCCTGAATTCTTAACATTTTGGGTAACAAATGTCTTCAACCAGATCAAAGGAAATGCATAATATTCCTCTTGCCAGGTGAATTAAGAAAAAAAAAAAAAGGGATATTTTCTTTCCTTTATCCCTGAAATAGATTTATGTTATCTGTATGCATAAAGTGCCAGACTTCCCAAGGCTGAATATGCACAAATCAAAACTGAATACATTTACATGCTTACTACAGATAAACATACAGGATGGGCAGGTTTATCTCCCTTGAAAATGAGGGAATGTGCAATTGTAAATTCAGAAATACAAGTATTGGGTCTAGCAAAAC